>NC_091990.1:16874221-17579951 GCF_044704955.1 Pristiophorus japonicus
CTTTCCCCAAGATCAGGATTTAAAAAGGGAAGGGAACACAGCAAGGTGTAAGATCATCATAGGCAGTTCCTCAAAATCGACGAAGACTTGCTTCTACTCTAAAAGTGAGTTCTCAGGTGACTGTATAGTCCAATACAGGAATTAGTCTCCGTCACAGGTAGGACAGGTCATTGAAGGAAAAGAGTGGGTAGCGAGTCTGGTTTGCTGCACGCTCCTTCCGCTGCCTGCGCTTGGTTTTCTGCATGCTCTTGTCAAGACTCGAGGTGCTCAGTTCCCTCCCAGATGCTCTTCCTCCACTTAGGGTGGTCGTGGGCCAGGGATTCCCAGGTGCCGGTGGGGATGGTGCACTTTATCAAGGAAGCTTTGAGGGCGTCCTTGAAACGTTTTCACTGCCCACCTGGGGCTCGCTTGCTGTGTAGGAGTTCCGAGAGCACTTGCTTTAGGAGTCTCATGTGGGGCATGCAGATGATGTGGCCAGCCCAACGAAGCTGGTCAAGTGTGGTCAGTGCTTCGCTGCTGAGGATGTTGGCCTGAGCGAGAACACGGACGTTCGTGCGTCTATCCTCTCAGGGGATTTGCAGGATCGTAGAGAGACATTCTTGGGTGCAAGATACTACTCCTTTAACTTCCTCCTTTTAATTCTATCATTAGACCAGGAATGATCCTCATGCCAACTAACACACACCACACCCACCTTCCTGCTCATTGGTACAGTAATAAAGCGCTGGAGGCACTCAGTCACTATCTTGGCAACTGAGATCCTGCTTCGAGTATCTTGCCACCTGGGCAGCAGCTACACTATTCCTCAAAATACTGGCTATGTTTAGAAACGCACAGTTGCTGTGGAAGGATAGCGCGGTGCAGCTCCAGGCCAATTGTCACAACGTCCCCTGAATAGCTAAACGGTGGCGACTGTTGCTCAATACCTAGATGAAGAAAAGCAAAAAGCTAGAAATAGGAACATATGAAAGAGTAGTAGAGTAGGCCATTTGGCCCCTCAAGCCTGCTCCACCATTCAATATCATGGCTGATCCGATCCTAGCATCAACTCTACAACCCTGGACTCCCTTATCTTTCAAAAATCTGTCTATCTCCACCTTAAATATATTCAATGACGCAGCTTCTACAGCGCTCTAGGGTAGAGAATTCCAAAGATTCACGATCTTCAGAGAAGAAATTCCTCCTCATTTCGGTCTCAAACAGGTAACCCCTTATTCTGAAACTATGCCTAGTTCTAGATTCCCCCACGAGGGGAAACATCCTCTTTGCATCTACCTTGGGTAAAACCCCCTCAGAAGCTTGCGTTCACTAAGATCACCTCTTCATTCTTTTAAAATTGAATGTTTTTAAGGCCCAACCTCTCCCTGTAACAGGCAACCCCTCATCTCAGGAATCAACCTTGTGAACATTCTCTGACCTGTCTCCAATGCAAGTATATCCTTCCTTAAATAAGGAGACCAAAAAATAGAAAGGGAAAATGCTAGAACAGCAAAGTCAGTCTCATTCACAGTTTCACTGATGTTCAGGTACATGGCCCCTTCCTCCTACAAGACTTGGCAACTCACACACAAAATACTACTGATGTGAAACTCTCCTCTTTACAAATGCTGTTTTGACCTGTACATTTCCAGCACTTCCTATTTTTTCAGCCGCAGAGCAAATTATGTTCAAACACGATTTCTCACAATTGCCAAATGATTTTGATAGTGACGGTAACGTGTATTTAATACTTTAAAATAGAAGGGTTGCCTTAGGGACCTGTGCCTGGAACAGAGTGGATTCTTATAGATTCCAATAAATGACAACCACTCTGGTTTTGTTTAACCTTTTTTTTTTGAGTTTTAGAAAACCTTTTTAGCTTTAAAACTCATGCAGCTTCTCGCACAAATTCATTCCCAGTAGGAGGCTGAATGTTGATTGGAAAGAACTGCACGTTAACAGTATTCCAGAAGGAGATGGAAACTGCCAGATTATGGTACAGGAATAAAGCAGTCTTTTAAAAAATTACTCATTCTAAAAAGTTCAATTCTTTTTTGATCGGAATACATTTTCTGAAGGTTTGACAGATAGCGGGAGATTGTCTTTTCACAATGTAAAAACATGACTTGATTGCAAAAACACCTTGACTACGGACTCAAACAGAACTGCAAATTTAAAAGATATACCACACTTTACATTCAAGATTTTGATACACATTTCACAGATGTTAGAACAGCGTGACCTGGTAGACACTCTGAAGCAAATATATATATATAAAAAAAAAAGGAACTTCATTTCTGACTCTTTCCCCTCTACAGAATTACCCAGGTTATAATTAAGCTCCTTTGAAAGCCTGCAGCCCACACAAACCAAAGCCCCAGGTTTGAACCTTGCTCTTTACAGAGTTCACTGTTCTGAGCCAGGGTAGCATTTGGAGCAGTGCAACTGGATGACACTTCTCTGCAAGAGGCACTGGCAGAAAAGCAAACACAGATTGGGGCTGCTGCTGCTCGCTGGTATCCAGTGACCGCAGCCAGAGATTGAGGGCAAGCATCTGGTGAGAACACGCCTGAAATGCCCCCCCCCCACCGAACAGTCAAACGCCCTGCCAATAATCGGCAGGCACTCACACGAATGGTGGGGAGCTAGAGGACTGTGGAACTGTGCCCCAGGGTAAGTGGTCACCTCACGGAGAGAAGAAGAACCTTTAAATAAAAATGGTACAATTATACAGAAAATCCCAACCCCTAAAAATGTTGCGAGTATTGTTATGCATAAAATAGCTACCATGGAAACGATTGAATTACTAGCTCTTTTAATGATGTTTTCCAAAAATGTCTAACCAAACCACCCAGAGTTTTTTTTTTTAAAACACTAGTACAGATTTTAAAGTACTGTTTTTTTCAAAATAAAGAGCACACATTGTTTTTAGAGACAATCTACACAAGAAAAAAGTTACAAAAAATATTTGCAGAGGCCAAGCATACACAGGTTTGTTAATTATACACATATGGTTACAGGTGTACTTGCAAAAGTTCTTCTGGAAATATACACAAGGCTTTCTGTAAATGTACATCATGAATGTAGTGTTACATTTCTATATTCAAACCAAGAAAATTGACAGTATCATACATTCACTTACAAGTAGACAAAAAATGCAAAATACAGGTATCTTCTGTACAAAAAGGGTAGTTCACACTTTACAAGATGAACAGGAAGTTTCGTTTCCATGGTAACTAGGGTTTCTGTTGCTATGCACAATTTGTTCTACTGTCACAACAAAAAAAACATTACAATATTTGTAAAAGTTCTATGTGAACAGAATATTAATTTTCCACAACATTTATAAAGGAGAAAGACTACTGTTCCATCGAGTGACAGGTTAAAAAGAAAGCAAGTGTTTTACATTCCCTAAGCTGTATAAAGATAGAACATTTTCCTTCAAAAATTTACTTCTGATTGAAATTTACATTGTACAATACTATATGCTAACGACAAAAGGAAAAGAAATGTGAATATACACTGAAATGCACATTTTGTCTTATTTCGGTTTTCAAAGGGTTAAAGTTGGTTCAAACTTTCCACATTTACATTATAGAGGTTTACAAATGTACAATTGTACAGTCAAATTATGCTCCACTACTAGGGTACATTTTAGATACAGATAGACATCAAATTGCCAAAAAAGGAAAAAAAAAACTACAAATATATATGCAAAGTCTACAACAATTATACACTACATATTTATAAGCAAGACCAAACGTTTGGTTGGATTTCATTTTTTTTTTCTGTCTTCCTCATGCTGAACATCTGCAAACAATTCAGCCGCCTTGGCGCGTCCGTATTTTTTCTGTGTTTTATTTTAAATCTTTGCACACCTACTTGTTGAGGGAAGTAGGAGACAAGCCGCACAACCCTCGTGCACAAAGTTCCGGGAGGGCGCGCACAAACAGAAATTCTGTTCCATGGTTGAATTCAACATGAAAGAGAACCAAACAGCACATCTGGAATTGGAAAGGTGGGGAGGCAGGGAGGCTGGGGGACAGGGGGGCAGTCATGCAAATCATAAAAACAGAGCAGGTATTCAGATTTAAAAACACCTACAGGTATAAGGGAAATTATGAAAAAAAAGACACTCGAAGTGCCCATTTAATTTTTTTTACAAAATAACTTTCATTTAAAAGTTACTTGTTATATGTTTGAAAACCTGTGTAACTGGTTTAAATATAAATTTGCCAAATAATTGCCAAGAAAAGCTCATGTCCATAATGAAAAAAGATAATTACAAGTAGATTTCAATTTCTTGCATCTTACTGTCACAGCAGGAGTATATTATAGCTGAATCTGCATGTAACAAGCCAGATTTCACCAAAAACACCCTGAACTTTTCTACTTTTTGTACATATAAGGGGGTGACAAAAATATCACAATTTTGGTGTATCACATGTACTTTTTTTATCTTAAACCTTATGTACAACTATTTCTATACATCACTGAGACAAGGTAGAAAAGCAGGGCAGTGATCATTTCTAAAAAAATTAACCAAAAAAAGTGTGAACATCTCCTGGAAAAAATAGGACTTTGGGAATTGCTAAGCATCATATATATATATACATAACAGGCTTAAAATAAAATTTATAAATGCTTTCACCGAAGAAAGTAAATTGGTTTGCTTTTTGCGAGCATGTTATGGCAACCTAAAACCAAGGTGTTGTTTTTTTGTGTTACGAGCCTGCAGGGGTGGAGAATTAGGCTGCTGGTTGTCACGTTTTAGTCCCCCAGGAAAGGGAAGTCGAGAGGAGGAGTTATTCTGCTTTAAGAAATTCACATTTACAGCATTCCGTTCGGTGGCCCGCCGATTGGGCCCAGGTCCACTCCGTTCTTCATGTAATATTTTTCAAGTTTGGCCAAGATGTGCTTTCCATAGGTGTACTTGCGAAGGGTTGCAATGTGAGGTCTGATCTGGAAAGAGATTTTGAACATCAGGTTACTAACGCCACTGGGATACAGTTTCCCTCTCGAGGTGCTGCCGTCGTTGACTGGCCAGATATAAAAAGACCATCTTGTTGGCTAGAAAATCTCTCGTCTCAGGCACAACCCCTGCCAACCAACATGCCAACTTTGTGGCCACGACCTTTGGCCCCACAGATTGGGGAATGTTGACAGCAATTTGCATTCAATGTGTTAGGTCAACCGTCAATGTAGTTGCAGGCTCTGACCAATAGGTGGAGAGCTCTTAAACAGAGCCTGCCAATTCAATCACCATCGCGTAGCTAAAAAAGCTCAATCATCAATTGATCATTGCTCGTCATAAATACATAGTAACCAACTGTTGAGACTGACCTAAGCACTCAATACAGTACCAACTTTCCAAGCTTACATCTTTGGTCATCTTCAGTAAACAGAAAATACACAATGGAATATGTATTTTAAATAGTTTGGCCGAAATAAAGCACGTAACACACACGTCTACATCTCCTGAATAGACTGAAGCTATCACAAACATTCCTGCTGTATTCAATTTTAAAGATAGCTCTCGCGCTGGCTCAGCTGGGTAAAACAATGAGTTGTTGAGCCTTAAAGACTAGGAAGTCCTCATATAGGATCCCCAATCTGTGCGGAGACAGCTGATCTCAACCAGGGTTGCAGTATGCGTGCAATTGGCCAGTGAGGGAGGGAGGGCTACGTGGCCTGGAATCCCTCTGCGGATTGATAATCGGGGACCACTGCGGGTTCATCCTTTGCTTACACATAAGGAAAGGGCCACTTGGACAAGGTAACAGAGGGTGACCGACAATGCTATACCCATCTACACATGTGATTTAACAGCCACCGGTTCAGAAACAGGCACATTTCACAGTAGAACTTGAGTGATTGAAAGCCCCCTGGCTGGCTTAGAAAACATTTTCTGGAATTGGGAGCGTTGGCATTTTAATCATTAGGCTGTTTATCAGCAAGTACCAATGTTTTCAGTAAAAGAAACACCATTGCAGGAATAGGTGCTTTAATGACCACTCAGCCAGCAACGTCAGAAAGATCCAATAAGCAGAAAATGCGAAAGCAAAATACTGCGGATGCTGGAATCTGGAATGAAAACAGAAAATGCTGGAAATCTCAGCGGGTCAGGCAGCATCTGTGGACAGGAAGCAGAGTTAACGTTTTAGGGCGATGAAAATGCAATTGTTTTATCTTATCTATCGAGAAAAATCCTACATCTGCTTGCGCACACACTTCCTGCCAATGTTTTCCTTTATAAATTCCTATCGCCACATTTGTAATGTGAAACACGTGTTGTAACGACACCCCATGCAGAAGGGTGCAACTACAGCAATGACAAGTTTCCGTAGGCAGTTGCCATTATAAGTGTGGACCTGGAAAACAATAAAAATACACTGTCATTAAGAATGTATGACTTTAGAATGGGGACTGAATTACGTTGGTGCATCCCCGATGCCTTTATCTCCTGCCCTTCACGTGAAGACTGCCCATTGTCTGGACTTGGAAGGCAAGAAAGTTCATCGAGTGCTGCATGTACACTGCACACAGCAAGCTGAGAATCACTGGCGCTCGCTGCAGGTTCAGAGTTAAATTATACTGGCTTTTCCAAATTCATGCACACTTCCTCTTTCTGAAGCAGGTTTACAAGCTGCATGACCTTCTGACATAGCTGGCCTCGATAGGACCTGAGGGGTCTGCAGCCAGAACAGATAACACACTGTACCAGGTTTGAAACTACCAGCTGCAATGCTAAAGTTGATGAGTAATGGCACCCTAACTGATAGACTGCCAGCTTGGCTAAGCTGTCGAACTCTCAACTCGGCATCAATAGGAGGTGGGTGAGGTGGATTGACCCATCCACCTCCACGGGTGTGTGGGGGGCCTGACCCATCCACCTCCATGGCACGAACCTGGTATTGCAGTACTTCCAGGAACGGTGCAGTGGCTCTCGGCCTTTTGGCTAAGAGCATTGGCGCAGAGTGATCCTTGATGTGTGCAAGGTGACCTCTGGCGTTTGTGATTTGACAAAGAATTGGAAAGATTGGCTACGGAAAAAAATAACAAAAATAAAAAAAAAATCAATAGGTTGTGGGTTCAAGCCCTACCCCAGTGACTTGAGCACATAATCTAGGCCGACACTCCAATGCAACACTGAGGAAAACTTCATTGTCGCAGGTACCATCTTCTGGACGCGATGTTAAACCGAGGTCCCGCCTGACTGTTCAGGATATAGAAGATCCCATGACACGATTCAAAGAGCAGGGGAGTTCTCCCAGTGTCCTGGTCAAAACCTCTAGCGCAACTAACAACCCAAAACAAATTAACCGGGCATTTACCTCATTGCCATTTGTGAGAGGTAGACTAACTGCCACATTCCCCTATATAACAGCGATTACACTGCAAAATTGATCAATCTAGTGCTTTGGGCGATCTTAAAGATGCGACAGACACAATATAAATGCGAATTCTTCCTTTTTGAAATAAAATCCACAATTGACGGACCACTTTGCATTACGTTAGAAGATTTAAGAAATTGCCATCATGCTACTGTGGTCATTCCACTTCTCATTCAAAAAACAATCTCAAATCCACACACAGAGTGTGATTACGCTGCAGCAAGTAAATGCGTGTGACACACAAGTGCAGGTGAAGGAGTGACTACTCGTGGACACATCACTGCACCAGTTCAACATTGCAGAGTTCAGGATCTGCAGCTTTTGATACAAGGATCACGACAATAAAACTAGAACGACAAGTCACTGGGAATAACATTCCCTTAAACGAACAGGAAGATTCACCCCTTGATACACCGCATGCTTCCTTCACCACTGACCATGTGTTTAGTTGTATAAAAGCAGAAGCATAGCAGCATTTATTGGCTTGTGCATTTACTGCACATTTTTCTAATTTTGGAATATCACTAACTTGTGGCTTTGAATTGTTCGTATAATACTAAACAAATTAATGCTTGTATATTTTATTTTTCACATTTTACGTACAGAAAAAAAAAATTCCATTAAGCACATTTAGCAGATAGCAGGAAGGCTTTACAATTAGCTCTTCTCTTGAACCATTTGGTAATTTAGATATATACAATTCTGATGACTCAATGCAAGTCCAACGTGCGTCTAGAAACCGGAATCAAACCTACCTTGTGCATCACAATCTTGCGCTGGGCTGGTTCTGCCACATCAATCATCTTCTGTACCACGTAGTTTGCATACTGATCCTTCATCATAGTGTATAAGGCACTGTGAGGACCATCGTTAATACTGCACACTTCATCAATCAGCAGAGCTCGCTCGGCACGAGAGGCGTGGGTCACACATTTCTCAACAACATTGCTGCAAAACAAAAGAGTCTGTGGCCGTGATATTTGCCATTGACAACAAGGAGGGGTTTTGATAGAGCATGTAGGCAGAAACCGTTTCCTCTGGCAAGCAGGCTGATAACCAGAGGTCGCAGATTTAAAATAACTGGCGAAAGATCTAGAGGGGAAATTATTTCACAGAGGGTTGTTATGACATTGGGATCCCACAGCCACTTTCAAAATGCAATTGGACATGTACTTGAAGAGGACTCATTTGCAGGGTTATGGGGAGAAAGCTGGCAATTGGAGCTAAACTGGGCAGCTCTTTCAAAGAGTCGGCCTAGGCATGATGGCCCCCTTCTGTGCTGTGAAATTCTATGAAACATAGAAAGTCGGTGCAGGAGTAGGCCATTCGGCCCTTCAAGCCTGCACCACCATTCAATATGATCATGGCTGATCATACAACTTCAGTACCCCATTCCTGCTTTTTCTCCATACCCCTTGATCCCTTTTGAATATATCTAACGAACTGGCCTCAACAACTTTCTGTGGTAGAGAATTCCACAGGTTCACAATTCTGAGTGAAGAAGTTTCTCCTCATCTCAGTCCTAAATGGCTTACCCCTTATCCTTAGACTGTGACCCCTGGTTCTGGACTTCCCCAACATCAGGAACATTCTTCCTACATCTAACCTGTCCAATCCCGTCAGAAATCTATATGTTTCTATGAGATCACCTCTCATTCTTCTAAATTCCAGTGAATATAAGCCGAGTAGATTCAATCTTTCTTCTTATGTCAGTCCTGCCATCCCGGGAATCAGTCTGGTGAACCTTCGCTGCACTCCCTCAATAGAAAGAATGTCCTTTGTCAGATTAGGAGACCAAAACTGTACACAATATTCCAGGTGAGGCCTCAACCAAGGCCCTGTACAACCACAGCAAGATCTCCCTGCTCTTATACTCAAATCCTCTCGCGATGAAGGCCAACATGCCATCTGTCTTCTTCACCGCCTGCTGTACCTGCATGCCAACTTTCAATGACTTGATGTATCATGACACCCAGGTCTCGTTGCACCTCCCCTTTTCCTAATCTGTCACCATTCAGATAATCTGCCTTCCTGTTTGTACCACCAAAGTGGATAACCTCACACTTATCTACATTATACTGCATCTGCCATGCATTTGCCCACTCATCTAATCTGTCCAAGCCACCCTGCAGCCTCTTAGGACTACCACTGGAGGCAAAGGGCAAAGTACTGCTCAAGCCAAGAAATTACCTTCCCAGTTTAAAGTTAAAAAATTCTCCCCAACACAGAAACAAAGCAACTAAAATAAATACTGGGAACTCAAACAGTCCCCAGCCAGTCCACATTTTTTGGGACATTGTGCACTGCTGAGATTGGCTTTCCCAAAGTCTTTAATATAGTGAATAGCTGAAGCACTAACCGAGATCCCTGTGGTACACCACTAGTCACATCCTCCCAATTAGAGTACCTGTTGGCCGCTGAAAGTCACAACTCTCAACAGTTTGGAGAATTTGTAACATTATCAGGTGGGTTGAGAGGGATAAAAAAAAAAGGAAAGTATACTTCACAATGAAAGTAATCTTACTACTGCCAATAACTGACATTTCACCTTAAATTATACAGTAGTGCATCCCAAAGCAAGTCTGATAATGAAGCAGTTCCAACTTTGCCGCTTCAAATACCACTCTGTATCAAACTGAAGTTACTGGGAATGTAGATGGAGGGCAGTGGAAGCTAGTTAGTGGACCATGGGCATATATAGTGAGCCACACAGTTAATGGGAGTACGGGAAGGGGAGCGCTGGAGGAAAGGGAAACTGATAGAAAACCACGGTCGGAGTATTGCATTCCAGCTTTAGGTGTGGCAAAAAAAAAAAAATCATTACAGCCTTATTCAACCGTTGACTGAACAATAATGTGCTGCATGCATGTACAGGAAGTCCTACCAAAATTGAGATGAGAAATTGATCAGAATTTCAATTTACTGAAATTGAACTCAAAGTTGTCAGTAAACTTATCTAGGCTTGAATAGAAGAAAATAAGATTAAATGCAAGCGCACTGGTTTTCATTTTCAGTGAAAAGCAGATGGAATGTCATCTCTAAAACGTGGGTAAAAACCATGAAATTCTCAGTAATAAAAACAGTATTTGACTTACTCAGAGCACTGTAAATCAGTGGCCCTGATTAAATGGAAGAGCAGTCCCCACTGTATGATAGACCAGTCCCCACTGTATGAGCGCCCAGACCCCTGGAAAGTCAGTGGCCCCCATTCAAAGTTCAACTAGTCCCACATCAGAAGCGACAACCAGAATGTCAGCAGTTATACCTGGCAAACTTGTGCTGGCTCAAAGCCAAGACGTTTCCTCGGATTTCGGACACAATCTTGCTCTTATCCTCAGGGCGCCCGTGTTCCAGGACGTGTTGAATGACATAATTTCCATACTGATCCTGTGAGGACACCAAGTGAACAGGCTCAGTTACCCACCGGATCCGTAATCGTCAGCATCCCTTTAATGCTTCCTCTGGGTGCAAATAACACTAGCACAATGATGATGCTTGAATGGATATATTTTTTTAAATTATAAATATCCTCGCCCTGAACATTTGGAGAGTAAAAAAAATCCACAATGAAGAAATTAAACTGGCATTATCCCATGTTAATTATACAATCAGCATTTAAGAGCCAAAGTTAATCAGAGGCTTGGTTAAACTAAATGCACACATTGCTAGTTTCCATCTACTGACTGGGTTTGGAAACAAAGACAGGCAAATACCTTTAGAAACAAACCACTGGGCGGTGTGCAAGAGCAAGCTACGGTGATTTTCCTTTCCGTACAAGTGATTGTTTAACGCACCTTATGAATCTGGGGCATGTGGGGAATCCCATTCACAAACCAGTATTCACCCCCACTATCCAAAACCTAATGCAGTCTCAAAGCTCACCACATCGGCACCTGTCGAGTACACGGATTGTGTTGAACACTGAGCAAAAGGCTGACCACTGTAGTGTCGGCAATGAGGGAACATTAATAATGTGTCTTCTATTGCTAGATTGCATTGGTGGAGGTTTGCAAAAGTTTTCTAGGACCGGGTATGGTGCAAGGACCATAGAGAAAAGATCTTACAAAAAAAAATCTAGGCTGCTAGTTGCAACTTATGGACAAGTAACGGTGCAGTCGATGGTTTCCCGATCATGTAAACAAAAAAGCTATACTTAATGAAAGTCCCATCTCAATTCTAAAAGCCTGATCAAATATTTCGACACCAAAGAGAAACATTTCTGTTCAAGTGCAGAATATTTGCAGGCACGAGACCAACAAGCACGGGTGGTTGCTGTTGTGATCATGCATGAAAACACAGAGGGGAAAACCAATCAGGCTCGATGGAAAAATAAACAAGAATTAGAGGAAATCTATGCAGTCAATGCACCGATTGTGAAAGGGATCACAATCCAGTTCTCGTGCGCACAGGATAACGGTGATGTTTTTGCTGACACATTTTTAAGTTACTTAAAAAAGTTAGAGTGTAATGGATATGAATTTCTCCTTTGAGGGAATTGGTATTTCACAGCACCTCTCCTTCACTGAGTTTAAATACATACGAGTGAGAGATAAAGATAATAAGATGCTTTCAAGAGAACTACATCATTGACTTTGCTGTCCTGTGAAGGAGCGGGGGAGGAAGAATAAAAGAAAAAAATCATAAAACAGCCGAACAACTTTATAGTAATTTAAATATTACTGTGCGAAAGAGAAGAAAAAAAAGAGATGGAGATGTGTTGGGTATGAGAATATGTTAAATTCATCTTAAGAAGCCCAGATTTTTCTTCTTCTAGCAAACTTATTTATCCCCATCACCAAAGATCAACAATCTAAAATGTGAACTCTGTCTCTCTCTCCACAGATGTTGCCTGACCTGCTGAGCAATGTTCCCTCAAATTTTGCTTGGGCTGCGCGGGCCATTCAAAATATCACGCATGCACGGTTTTTGTATTCAAAAGCCGGCAAGTCAGCTGCGCGGGTCCCCTGGAGCACCGCGCAGCTTACAGAGAAGAGAACGTTGCTGCTGAGTATTTCTGGTATTTTCTGGTTTTATTTCAGACTTCTACAGTACAATACTTTGCTTGGGTTTACTTATCCTATAACAGCAGGAGCAACCAAAATGTCCTCACACTGCCTTATGAAGTCAACAATCCTCAAATCGTTACTTCTAACCGCAGCTCCGAAGGGTTGCTGTTGCCCATGCCATCAGTATGTCACTTGTCGTTAAAAGAGCAGCTAAGTTTGCAATGCTGAGAAGCTCCAGTTATCACAAGCATTTACTGTAGCACCGTTGCTTGGCCTGAAACACTACGAATCAGTGCATCACAGGTTCAAATACAGTGCATGAATAGAATCCCTGCTAACACCGTGTGGGAGAGGGCAAGCAGTAAGAGACTGAGATGGAGAGGTGCTTAAGATCCTAAGAATTACGAGCAGAAGGCCATTCGGCCCCTTGAGCCTGCTCCGCCATTCAAGATCATGGCTGAACTTCAACCTCAACTCCACTTTCCTGCCCTATCGCCATATCCCTTAATATTCAAAAATCTATCAATCTCTGGTTTGGTATGAGAATATGCAGAATTCACCTTAGATGCCGAGAAAAAAAAAAAAAAATTTGCTTCTACTGCTGAAGTTCTTTATCCCCATCCCCAAATAGTCCAACACCAAATATAACATAGCTTACAAAAAATGTATAAAGTACTGAGACATTTTCTTAAAAAAAAGTCAACGTTGCCAAAAATCATAGATGGAAATTCAAGAATTACTGTCTACTCTTTATTCAAAGTCACTCGATTAAAAAGTGTTGTGCTAAATCCCCACTTTGCTGTCTTCCATGGAGTCAGCCTTGGCTCAGTGGTAGCATGCTCTCTTCGGAGTCAGAAGCTTGTGGGTACAAGTCCCACTCCAGACTGGAGCACATACTCGAGGCTGACACTTCAGTGCAGTACTGAGGGAATGCTGCACTGTCTGCCATCTTTCAGATGAGATGTTAAACCGAGGCCCTCCCCGCCCTCTCAGGTGGATGTAAAAGGTGCCATGGGTGCTATTCGAATGAGCACGGGTGTTTTCCCAGTATCCTGGCCAATATTTATCCCTCAACCTACATCACTGGTCATTATGTGGGTCCCTGCTTTGCCTAAATTGGCTGCTGCATTTACATTACAGCAACGACAACAATTCAAATTACTTCATTGGCTGTAAGTTTATTTCCTGAATTGTGAAAGGATCTACAGAAACGTAAAATCTTTATTTCTTTCTATTGCTTATTCAAATTATTGGATATTTCAAATTACATTCAGTAAAAAGATGTTCCGTTGAATGATCAGAATGTGCAGGCTCCTCCAAGTGAGTAAACACACTACATGATGCAACACAAAACTAGTCAGAGCAGGTGGTTTGATTCCTGGTCAGCACCAGCATCAACATAGGCAGTCCCTCGAAATTGAGGAAGACTTGCTTCCACTCTAAAAGTGAGTTCTCAAGATGACTGTACAGTCCAATTAGCAATCTTGTTGTGCAAGGCCCCCTGGGGAAGAGTGACCATAATATGGTAGAATTCTTTATTAAGATGGAGAGTGACAGTGTTAATTCAGAGACTAGGGTCCTGAACTTAAGGAAAGGTAACTTCGATGGTATGAGACGTGAATTGGCTCGGATAGACTGACAAATGATACTGAGAGGGTTGACTGTGGATAGGCAATGACAGACATTTATAGATCACATGGATGAACTTCAACAATTGTACATCCCTGTCTGGAGTAAAAATAAAATGGGGAAGGTAGCTCATCCATGGCTAACAAGGGAAATTAGAGATAGTGTTAAATCCAAGCAAGAGGCATATAAATTGGCCAGAAAAAGCACCAAACCTGAGGACTGGGAGAAATGTAGAATTCAGCAGAGGACAAAGGAGGAGGAAAATAAAAGTATGAGAGGAAGCTTGCAGGGAACATAAAAAACTGACTGCAAAAGCTTCTATAGATATAAGAAGAGAAAAAGATTAGTGAAGACCGACGTAGGTCCTTTGCAGTCAGAATCAGGTGAATTTATAATGGAGAACAAAGAAATGGCAGACCAATTGAACAAATACTTTGGATCTGTCTTCACTAAGGATGACACAAATAACCTTCCGGAAATACTAGGGACTCGAGTTTCTAGCGAAAAGGAGGAACTGAAGGAAATCCTTATGAGTCAGCAAAATTGTGTTCGGGAAATTGATGGGATTGAAGGCCGATAAATCCCCAGGGCCTGATAGTCTGCATCCCAGAGTAAGTGACCCTCAAAATTTATTTTCCGTCATTCTATTGACTCTGGAGCAGTTCCTATGGACTGGAGGGTAGCTAATATACCACTTTTTAAAATAGGAGGGAGAGAAAACAGGGAATTATAGACCGGTTAGCCTGACATCGGTGGTGGGGAAAATGTTGGAATCAATTATTAAAGATGAAATAGCAGCGCATTTGGAAAGCAGTGACAGGATCGGTCCAAGTCAGCATGGATTTATGAAAGGGAAATCATGCTTGACAAATCTTCTAGAATTTTTTTGAGGATGTAACTAGTAGAGTGGACAAGGGAGAACCAGTGGATGTGGTGTATTTAGACTTTCAAAAGGTCCCACACAAGAGATTAGTGTGCAAAATTAAAGGACATGGTATTGGGGGGTAATGTATTGACATGGATCGAAAACTGGTTGGCAGACAGGAAGCAGAGAGTCGGAATAAAAGGGTCCTTTTCAGAATGGCAGGCAGTGACCAGTGAGGTGCTGCAGGGTTCAGTGCTGGGACCGCAGCTATTTACAATATACATCAATGATTTAGATGAAGGAATTGAATGTAATATCTCCAAGTTTGCAGATGACATTAAGCTGGGTGGCAGTGTGAGCTGTGAGGAGGATGCTAAGAGGCTGCAGGGTGACTTGGACAGGTTAGGTGTGAGTAGGCAAATGCATGGCAGATACAGTATAATGTGGATAAATGTGAGGTTATCTACTTTTGGTGACAAAAACAGGAAGACAGATTATCTGAATGGTGACAGATTAGGAAAAGGGGAGGTGCAACGAGATCTGGATGTCATGGTACATCAGTCATTGAAGGTTGGCATGCAGGCGGTGAAGAAGGCAAATGGCATCTAGCTATGGCTCATAGCTAAAGGATTTGAGTATAGGAGCAGGGAGGTTTTACTGCAGTTGTACAGGGCCTTGGTGAGGCCACACCTAGAATATTGTGTTCAGTTTTGGTCTCCTAATCTGAGAAAGGACGTTCTTGCTATTGAGGGAGTACAGCGAAGGTTCACCAGACTGATTCCTGGGGTGGCAGTACTGACATATGAGGAGAAACTGGATCAACTGGGCTTGTATCCACTGGAGTTTAGAAGAATGAGAGGGTATCTCATAGAAACATATAAAATTCTGACGGGATTGGACAGGTTAGAGGCAGGAAGAATGTTCCCGTTGCTGGGGAGTTCTAGAACCAGGGGTCACAGTCTAAGAATAAGGGGCAAGCCATTTAGGACCGAGATGAGGAGAAACTTCTTCACTCGAGAGTGGTTAACCTGTGGAATTCTCTACCACATAAAGTTGTTGCGGCCAGTTCGTTAGATATGACCCTTACGGCCAAAGAGATCAAGGGGTATGGAGAGAAAGCAGGAAATGGTTACTGAGGTTGAATGATCAGCCACGATCTTATTAAATGGTGGTGCAGGCTCGAAGGGCCGAATGGCCTGCTCCTGCACCTAATTCCATACGGGAATTACAGTTTCTGTCACAGGTGGGACAGACAGTCGTTGAAGGAAAGCGTGGCTAGAGTCTGGCTTGCTGCACGCTCCTTCTGCTGTCTGCGTTTGGTTTCTGCACGCTCTCGGCGATGAGACTCGAGGTGCTCAGCGCCCTCCCGGATGCTCTTCCTCCACTTAGGGCCGTCTTGGGCCTGGGATTCCCAGGTGCTGGTGGGGATGTTGCACTTTATCAAGGTCGGCGCTAACTGAACTGATCTCAGGCAAGGCAGAAGTTGGAACTACACCCAAGTCATTGGGCTTCGGGCGGAGGGGGAGAACGGGGACGAACAAAAGGGGCTCCAATTCCTGACCACGAGCCAGTGAAAGCATGCACCGCCAGCTGCCAGGCAAGGACAGCATCAAGTGCGGTTACGATGCCCTGAATGGGACTGTAGCACGCGCTCATCTCTTGGATGCACGTGAGGAATAACCGCTGCGGCAAAGTATCAGAAAGTAAACGTCATCCAAGGAGAAACACTGCCTCCTGGTCGGGGGTGGGCAGAAAAAGAAAGAAATGCCATTAAAAAAAAATACTCACCATCGCATTCACTGTAAACTTCATTATATCGATAGAAAAAAAAAGTTTCAGTTGCTGACTTGCGCTTCACTGAGCCCGGTGAGCCACAGATAAACGCAGGGATGGCTGCCATCGATTTGTGACTTGCACCGAGTACGAGTGCTGCAACAAAAACTGATACAAAGCTGGTCCGAGCTGTAGCTATAGTTGGCGACAACAGCTTTGAAAACGTGCAGGACACTGGCAACAAGGGAAGGGCCCCGAAAGGGAAATGTTTGCAGGATTTGTTGGATTAAGATGCAGATTAAAAACAAACTGTTTAGCTTTGAAACTGAGCCTCGTGCAGGTGATCTGATGATTTAGCAGTATGTTCAAATATCCCATGATTAAATTTACCCGGGCATTGCATTTGCATCGGTTCCGAAGGCTTCTTTCCATTTGTAAAACCGGCCATCTATGAAGTTATTGGTCAAGCCCTGGAGCTCCTCTGGGTAAGGAAGTGAAAAGCTGCGCTTTACCGACTGGGAAGATTCCAGGTTTGAGTCCCAAGCTGTAGCGAGTAGGCCAAGGGCAGCGGTTAACAAGCAGACCTGTAGCTCCTTTTATGTTAAGAGGGGGAAATTAGCCACAACTTGAGGAAGGATATACTAGTCTTGGAGAGGGTACAGAGACGATTCACTAGGCTGATTCCGGAGATGAGGGGGTTACCTTATGATGACAGATTGAGTAGACAGGGTCTTTACTCGTTGGAGTTCAGAAGGATGAGGGATGATCTTAAGAGAAACATTTAAAATAATGAAAGAGATAGACAAGATAGAGGCAGAGAGGTTGTTTTCACTGGCCGGGGAGACTAGAACTAGGGGCCACAGCCTCAAAATAGGGGGGAGCCAATTTAAAACCGAGTTAAGAAGGAATTTCTTCTCCCAGAGGGTTGTGAATCTGTGGAATTCTCTGCCCAAGGAAGCAGTTGAGGCTGGCTCATTGAATGTATTCAAGTCACAGATAGATAGATTTTTAACCAATAAGGGAATTAAGGGTTATGGGGAGCGGGCGGGTAAGTGGAGCTGAGTCCACGGCCAGATCAGCCATGATCTTATTGAATGGCGGAGCAGGCTCGAGGGGCTAGATGGCCTACTCCTGTTCCTAATTCTTATGTTCTTATGTTCCCATACCAGATCATAATCTAGCAACCCCTGCTGGAAGCGAGCACGCGTGCAGGAATTGGGTTGGGCTGCAACGAGCCCCGTGGTCAAGTGGCCTGCTGACACGTGCTGGCTGGGCTTATGCACAAATGACTGCTGTGGCAATCTACCTAAAAGGCGGCCAGCCTAGCAAGGAGGTGACCTTTCGGAAAGGAGGAGATGCAAGAAAAATTGGTCGAGAGAGTAGGAGTAAAAAAAAGTTTGAAAAAAATCAAAACCTGCTAATGCAGTCAGCTATACAAAGTAAGACCTGGGGGAGGGAGGCAAAAATCAAATGCCTGGTTAAAATGGTCAAATAAATAATGAGAAAACTCATCAACCTACACATGACCGATTGCGGGAACTTTGAGCTACCCTGCGTTAATGGTTTCTGAAACATCCACTGCCAAAATATCCATTCTCTGGAATTGGAAAACAGGCACACCAGAATTGAGTCCCGGGTCAGCATGCAGGCTGGTGTGCACGATTATATTAATGCAAGTCAGGATACAGAGCCAGCGTCGAACAGGGCTGCGCACTTCAAAGTGGGTCAGACGTCACGGTCTATCTGAGACACATCCATTCGGAAACATAACAGTCAGTGTTGAGTCTTGCTTCTCTTATCTCTCCCCCCCCCCGCCCCACCCCACCGTTGGCAGAGTTATACCAACATACACGGCCAGCTGCCTTAGTCTTAGTGTAAATGAGGGCACATACCTGAACTAACTGCTCTGTATGCTGATGAAGCTCCTCCAGAATGGGCAGTGTCTGCTCAGGCATGCAATGCTCCAAGATCCGCTGGATAACACGACAGCCGTATGGATGAGTCGATAGGGCAAACACCTTTTGGATGAAAGCAAACTCAGCAACGGGGAGAACGGTTTACAGCGGCATGCACAGAGCAAATTTAAGACGTATCGAAAATCATCATCTTGTTTATTACCATAAGACGGCAATCTACCCAGAAAGATCACACAGTCCACATTATTAAACTGCTGAAGTGATTCCAATGGGTTGCCGCAACTGCTCTACGCAAGTCCATTCCATATGTTGATCACTCCGTGTGAGGAACTTTCTAACATCAGTTTTCCTACTTTGCACCTTTGAAGTAGTGTTTCGGCTCCACCGTTTCCTGTCTTATATACCTAGATCATCTCTCAGTCACCCCATTTCAAGAATAAATGCCCAAATTTCTCCATGCTCAACTTCACTTTCTCACCCGATCCCCATTTTCCTTGATTCTCCTAGAGTCCAAAAATCTATCTATCTCAGCCTTGAATATACTCAACAACTCAACATCCACAGCCCTTTGTGGTAGAGAATGCCTAAGATTCACAAAGCCTCAGTGAAGAAATTCCTCATCACAGTCTTAAATGGCTGACCCCTTATCCTGAGACTATGCCCCCTAGTTCTAGACTCTCCAGCCACAGGAAACAACCTCTCGGCATCTATCCTGACAATCCTCCCCAGATTCTTGAATGTTTCGATGAGATCCAGGGAGTACAGGCTCAATCTATTCAATCTCTTCTCATAGGACAACCCTTTCATCCCAGGAATGCATCTAGTGAACCATTGTTGCACTGCCTCCAAGGCATGCATGTCATTTCTCAAATAAGGAGACCAAAACTGTGCACAGTACTCCAGGGTGTGGTGTTTTTATTTCAGTATTGTGCTTGGGTTTACTTATCCTGTAACAGCAGGAGCAACCAAAATGTCCTCACACTGCTTTATGAAGTCAACAATCCTCAAATCGTTAATTCTAACCGCAGCTCCGAAGGGTTACTGTTACCCATGGCGTCAGTATGTCACTTGTCGTTAAAAGAACAGCTCAGTTTGCAGTGCTGAAAAGCTCCAGTTATCACAAGCATTTACTGTAGCACCGTTGCTTGGCCTGCAACACTACGAATCAGTGCATCACAGGTTCAAATACAGTGCATGAATAGAATCCCTCCTAACACTGTGTGGGAGAGGGCAAGCGGTCAAAGACTGAGATGGAGAGGAGTTTGGTATGAGAATATGCCGTAGGTGCCCAGAATTTGCTTCAACTGTTGAAGTTATTTATTCCCATCCCCAAATAGTTCCAAAAATAACATAGCTTACAAAAAATGCAAAGTACGGAGACATTTTCTGAAAAATTCAAAGTTGCATAAAATCACAGATGGACATTCAAGAATTAGTATCTATTCTTTATTCAAAGTCACTCTATTAAATGTGTGTTAAACTTCCACTTTGCTGTCTTCTACAGCGTCAGCTGTGGCAAAGTGGTAGCACTCTCTCCTGCATCAGAAGCTTGTACAAGGGTACAAGTCCCACTCCAGACTGGAGCACATACTGTAGGCTTACACTTCAGTGCAGTACTGAGAGAGTGCTGCACTGTCTGCCATCTTTCAGATGAGACGTTAAACCGAAGCCCTGCCTGGTTTCTTGGGTAGATGTAAAAGATCCTGGTGGTGCTATTCGAAGAGGAGCACGAGGAGCAGTTTTCCTAGTATCTTGGTGTGGTCTCAACCAAAGCCCTGTACAATTGCATTAAGACTTACTTGTTCTTATACTCCAAAATCCTTGCAATAAAGGCCAACATGCCATTTGCCTTCCCAATTGCTTGCTGTATCTGCATCATAATTGCGTTTCTTGTCCAAGCACACCAAACTCTAAATACCAATATTTAAGTTTCTCAGCATTTAAAAAATATTCTGTTTTCTATTCTTTATACCAAATTGAATAACCTCACATTTCCCCACATTATGCTCCATCTGCCACCTGATTGCCCATTCACTTAACCTCCTCACAGCTTACTTTCCCACATTCAGGTCATACACATTGTACCTATCCCGCTAATACATCACTACTATTTTACTACTAAATATGTCATCATCATATAGACAGTCCCTCGAAATCGAAGAAGACTTGCTTCCACTCTTAGCATGAGTTCTTAGGTGGCTGAACAGTCCAATACCAGAACCACAGGTGGGACAGACAGTGGTTGAGAGGGAATGGTGGGCGGAGAGCCTGGTTTGCCGCATGCTCCTTCTGCTGCCTGCACTTGGTTTCTGCATGCTCTCGGTGACGATACTCGAGGAGCTCAACACACCCTCCCGGATGCACTTCCTCCACTTAGGGCGGTCCTTTGGCCAGGGACTCCCAGCTGTCAGTGGGGATGTCGCACTTGATCAGGGAGGCTTTGAGGGTGTCCCTGTAATGTTTCCTTTGCCCACTTTTGGCTCGTTTGCCGTGGGCGAGTTCCGAGAAGAGCGTTTGCTTTGGGAGTCTTGTGTTTGGCATGCAAACTATGTGGCCTGCCCAGCAGAGCTAATCAAGTGTGGTCAGTACTTCAATGCTGGGGATGTTGGCCTGGATGAGGACGCTAATGTTGGTGCGTTTGTCCTCCCAGGGGATTTGTCAGATCTTGTGGAGACATCGCTGGTGGTATTTCTCCAGTGACTCGAGGTGCCTACTGTACATGGTCCACGGCTCTGAGCCATACAGGAGAGCGGGTATTACTACGGCCCTGAAGACATGAGTTTGGTGACAGTTTTGAGGGCCTGGTCTTCAAACACACTCTTCCTCAGGCGGCCGAAGGCTGCACTGGCGCACTGGAGGCGGTATTGGATCTCATCGTCAATGCCTGCTCTTGTTGATAGGAGGCTCCCGAGAAAAGGGAAGTGGTCCACTTTGTCCAGGGCCACGCCATTGTTCTTGATGTCTGGAGGGCAGTGCTGTGCGGCAAGGACAGGCTGGTGGAAGACTTTTGTCTTACTGATTTTTAGCACAAGGCCCATGCTTTCATACGCCTCGGTAAATACGTCGACTATGTCCTGGAGTTCAGCCTCTGTGTGCACACAGATGCAGGCTTGGTCCGCGTACTGTAGATCGACGACAGAGGTTGGAGTGGTCTTGAACCTGGCCTGGAGATGGCGAAGATTGAACAGCTTCCCATTGGTTCCGTAGTTTAGTTCCACTCCAGCGGGAAGCTTGTTGACTGTGAGGTGGAGCATTGCAGCGAGGAAGATTGAGAAGAGGGTTGGGGCAATGACACAGCCCTGCTTGACCCCGGTCCAGACATGGATTGGGTCTGTGATGGATCTATTGGCAAGGATCACGGCCTGCATGTCGTTATGGAGCAGGCAGAGGGTGGTGGCGTACTTTTGGGAGCATCCGAAACGGAGGAGGACGCTCCATAGACCCTCGCAATTGACAATGTCAAAGGCCTTTGTACGGTCGAAGGCGGCCATGTATAAAGGCTGCCGCTGTTGCCTGTATTTTTCCTGCAGCTATCATGCTATAAAGATCATGTCCTTTGTGCCCCGTAGGGGACGAAATCCGCACTGACTCCGGGAGGAGCTCCTCGGCTACGGGGAGAAGACTGTTGAGGAGGACTCTAGCGACGACTTTCCCAGTGGCTGATAACAAGGAGATTCCTTTGTAGTTGCCGCAATCGGACTTGTCTCCTTTTTTAAAGATGTCCTGGATGAGTGTTTCCCCGTTCTTGGCCAGCAGCGGGGTGTTTGGATCGTAGGTGGCCTTGACTGCGGTGAAGAATCCTCGCTGTCGGCCAGCTGCTGTATCTCCTGTGCTTCCTTCATCCACCACCTGTTCTTTAGGTCCCAGGTTTTTTGTTGGACCTTAGCCTTTAGCCGTCTGTAATGTTGCTTTGCTGCTCCCGAGTTGGGTTGTTGTTTAAGGCTCAGAAATGCCCTGCGCTTGCAATCTATTAGCTCTTGAATCTCCTGATCATTCTCATCAAACCAGTCCTGGTGCTGCCTGGTTGAGTGACCGAGCATCTCTTTGCAGGCACTGGTTATGGAGGCCAAGCGCTTTGGACATTCTGCGTCTCGGGGTCATCAAGGCACGCCAGGTTAGCTGTGAGGTGCTGACTGTAAATGGCTCTCTTAGCTGGATCCTTAAGTGGCCCGGCACTGACTTTTTTTGTGACACTGCTTCTGCTGCCCCTTTCGCTTTGGGGCTATGTTGATGTCAATGATGGAGCGGATTAGGTGGTGATCCGTTCAGCAGTCATCAGCTCCTGTCATGCACATCCCAGTTCTATACTGTCTTGCACTAGCCATCATCTTGCAACTGAAGATACAAAGCCATGTTGTTGAATATCCAACCAGACAGAGCCCCTCATTTGTGATTTTCGAATGTCTAACATGCACTTACAATTCCTCTAAAAAGGGATGCATGATGCTCCCTGTACATTGCAACTGACAAGAAAGGACTCATACTAAATCCTCATTAGCAATGGTGAAAACGTACAATTTCATAAAATTAATTTACACATACTATTATTACACTGGGTTTATACAAGTCTCTTTTTTTTCTGACCACGTTATTAAATCAGTGCCACACAGCACAGAGCTGACTGGCAAAGAGCACAGCTATTCCGAGAGTGCATCTGAAGGATCATTTTAATTTGTATCCAACTTATTTGCTCTTCGGTTATATTATACATTATAACGTATAACTGGGAACCTTCCTATGTATACTACCTCTGTTTAGAAACTGGAACCGTAGCTCTACTGATGCTTTGCAACAATTTGCACCAAGTCCCGCTCACCCAACACCCTGTGCTCGCTCACCTATCCTTTGTTTACAAATCCCTCCATGGCCTCGCCCCTCCCCATCTCTGTAATCTCCTTCAGCTTCACAACACCACCCCTCCACCCAGAGATGTCTGCGCTCCTCAAATTCTGCCCTCTTGGGCATCCCTGATTATAAACGCTCAACCATTGGTGGTTGTGCCTTCAGCTGCCTAGGCCCCAAGCTCTGGAACTCCCTCCCTAAACCTCTCCGCCTCTCTTTCCTCCTCAGAACCTAACTCTTTGACCAAGCTTTTGGTCATCTGCCGTAATTTCTTATGTAGCTCGGTGTCAAATGAATTTGCTTTTGTCTTAAAACACTCCTGTGAAACGCCTTGGGACATTTTCCTATGTTAAAGGCGCTATATAAATACAAGTTGTTGTTGCTTGGTGACACCAGTGTGTAACAGAGCCAGCCAAGGTTTGATTCCTGGCCTTCGCTGCAGTGGGAGGAAAGGCATTGCAACTCGCCCCATCGCCCAAGGGTTCCCATTCCTGATTGCCAGTGTTGGGCGAAGACAATATCGGGCTCGCCTGTCATGCCCCCACAAAGTTAAACAGCATAATCATACCGTCTACCTAGGCTCACACACAACGAATGGCCACTTGACGGAGGTGCCAGCAGTACCAGCGGGAATCAGGGTAAATTAATGCAAGGGAGGGACAAAGTTAGCCACAAAACACCGAGTTTCTCAGCCGGACATACCTGTCCTTGGAAAGCATCAATGATGAATTGCAGAGACTGTGGCTGCACACACTCAATGCACTTCTGTACCACATGGTTCCCATTCTGATCTTTGACGCACTTCAGGACATGCCCATCAAGCTCCTTCACCATTTCATTCTGTATACCATAGGGGAGATGCAGAAAGTAACATTGATAAAAATTACATTCCCTGCTGGATTAGGTCAATGACCAGACTCATTATTTCACACACACACACAAATTATACAGATAGTTTCTTTTTTTCATTTCCCAAGGGGTTTTATAAATCTTTTAACATTCTATTCCTTGATGAAAGGCTACCTTCAAGACTCAGTCACTTTAAACTGATGAAATCAGCCTTGTACCAAGTAATACATGAATCACATTCAGGGTTGTGAAATGTGCATTCTGTCGCTGAATGAAAATTTAATTTAAGTCAATATTCCCAAATATCTAATACAAACTCTCAGCTCTCCCCGGCAAAGCTCACCATAGTCAAGAGAAACACTTCAAGGAGAGGGGAAATTATATGTAAAAATGCAGAATATATTATTGTGGTGCTATATTTTTGCTATTCCGGGGAACAAAGTACATGCTGATTAGAAATAAATGTGACGCTGGTTAAAGTAAGTGCCAAATAGATTAAATATAGCTAGAAACTGAATTTTTAAAAATTCATTCATGGGCTGTGGGTGTCGCTGACAAAGTTGGCATTTATTGCCCATCCCCAATTGCCCTTGAGAAGATGGTGGTGAGCCACCTTCTTGAACCACTGCAGTCCGTTTGGTGGAGGTACTCCCATAGTGTTGTTAAGGAGGGAGTTCCAGGATTCTGACCCAGCAACGATAAAGGAACTTGGATATACTTCCAAGTCAGGATGGTGTGTGACTTGGAGGGAAACATGGAGGTGGTGGTATTCGCATCGGCCTGCTGGCCTTGTGTCCTTCTAGGTGGTAGAGGTCACCGGTTCAGGAGGTGCTGTCAATGAAGCCGTGGCAAGTTGCTGCAGTGCATCTTGTAGATGGTACACACTGCAGCCATGGTGCGCTGGTGGTGGAGGGAGTGAATGTTTAAGGTGGTGGATGAGGTGCCAATCAAGCGGGATGCTTTGTCCTAGATGGTGTTGAGCTTCTTGTGTCTTGTTGGAGCTTCACTCAGGCAAGTGGATGGTTTTCCATCACACTCCTGACTTGTGCCTTGTAGATGGTGGAGAGACTTTGAGGAGTCAGGAGGTGAAGCACTCGCCACAGAATACCCAGCCTCTGACCTGCTCTTGGAGCCATAGTATTTATGTGGCTGGTCAATTAAGTTACTGGTCAATGGTGACACCCAGAATGTTACTGGTGGGTAATGCCAAGGGGAGATGGTTAGACTCTTGTTGGAGATATAGTCATTGCCTGGTACTTTTGTGGCACGAATGTGACCTGCCACTTATCAGCACAAGCCTGAATGTGGTCCAGATCTTGCTGCATGTGCCCACGGACTGCTTCATTATCTGAGGAGTTGCAAATGGAACTGAACACTGCAATCATCAGCGAGCATTCCCCTTTTCTGACCTTAAGATGGAGGGAAGGTCATTGATGAAGCAGTTGAAGATGGTTGGGCCAAGGACACTCAAAGGGTTTAGATAAGAGTAAATAAAGAGAAGCTGTTCCCGATGGCTGAAGGATCGATAACCAGACGATACAGATTTGAGGTGATTGGCAAAATAACCAGAGGTGACATGAGCCAGAGACGACACGAGGAAAAACATTTTTGCACAGAGCGTGATTAGGATTTGGAATGCACTGTGGTGGATACAGATTCATTAGCAGCCTTCCAAAAGGAATTGGAAAAATACTTGGAGAAAACATTGCAGGGATGTGGGGAAAGAGCAGGGGAGTGGGACTAACTGGGTTGTTGTTTGAAAGACTAGATGGGCCGAATGGTCTCCTTCTGAGCTGTACTATTCTATAATTACCAAAACATGACTTAGCATACAAAAAAAAGTGGCCCAGGGTTAGGCGTGCTGTGAGGAAAGAGGAGTGGGTGGTGAGGCAGGCCATTCGAGTGTAAGGTTGTGTGGACTCGAGGCAGATTACGTTTATGGAAAACAGCAAACTGTGCTTTCCTGGCTGGATTACAGAACAACATATATAGATAACTGAATTTAGTTTGAAGTGGGGAGTTTTAAAGAATGCAAAGTATTGAGATATTTGACATTAAACAAACATATCTGAATTTTGACTTGCTCCTAACCAGCTAGCACAGTGAAGTGTGAAACAGAAAATAAAACTGCTGTCCAAATTAGCTTACTAAACTGTACTTAGGGGAGATTTTCCATTTTGGCACTCCCAGGAAATCACACACACCCGTGTGTGATTTTCCACCCATTTAAATTAATGGACAGAAAAGTGTGCAATTTTTCCATATATTTGACTCCAGCCTGTGCCCTAGTGGAAAATCTCCTGTAACATGCCCAAAATAAATACTTGGACTAAACATTCGAGTTACAAATTCAATCTTACAATGATCTGTTGGTCTGGGGGAATAGACTCCAGAGCCTTCTGTATCACACGACAACCGTACATCTGCAGCGCCAAAGACAGAACGTGTCCACGGATACGTTGAGCCAACGCCAGCTTCTGATCCAAGCTTCCAAACTAGAGGATTGGGAGCACAGCTAAAGTTTTACTGCAACAACATTTTACTTAAAAATTACACAGAATTTACAGCCCATTCTTCAGCTCCACACGAGTATCCTTCATCTAACCCTGTCTGCATAGTCTTCTACATTCTCATTGCTCTCTGGGTTAAAAGATGTTTCCCTGGAATTCTTGTTGAAAACTTCCTCAGAAAACCAAGTGAAAGCAGATCAGACTTATGGCTTGATCATTCTTACCATCTTGTACGTCAGACCAATGAGTTGATACAGCAACATTGATGTGTGCTTTTAAAAAAAAATAAACATAGATCTGCAATGCTCCCCCGATAGCTGCTATGTCGCTGAGCCAAATGGCTCTAGGTTCAATTTCTAGTCGGTGATGAATTAGCTGCATTCAGCCACAGCACCTTGGAAGGCAGGCTACAACTCGTTTTCTCAAACCCGAGTTGGGAAAAAAAACATCCATTGTCTTGATGACTAGGCAGTTTTCCTGCTGGAAAATATTTGTACGTGGATAGGGTTGGGGTCACAAGACACAAAAGGGGCAAAAAGGAGAGTGCAGTGGGGTCAGGGAAACAAGCTTAATTGCTATATTTCATAGTCTGAAGATGAGAGAGATTCCCAAAGAGACACCACAGCAATTCTCAGCGTGTTGATTTGATGCTTGGTAGCCCAATCTACCAACCAGAAATTTCTACGACGCATTTAATTTATTCTACTAAATTGTAATCTCTCTAACACGGAGGTATTAATTGGTAAAGTTTTCATTGAATTGCGAGCACCAGCAGAGCAGATTGAAACCCAAGCCACAATCCCACCTTGCCTCCTCTGCGTCCCACATAGCCAGCCTGGTTTTGACTAAAGTGTCAGAATGAATTGAGCGTAAGGAAACCAAATTTGCTACTTACCTCAAAGAACTTCTGAATTACATAGTTTCCAAAAACATCCACCATCAGTTGATAGGCCGCCTGTAGAATTTCATTGAAAACCAGCTGTCTTTCAGCAGGGGTAGCTCGTTCCAATTTGAGCTGAATGAACCTGTGGGGAACAATATTTGAAAGGTCTGTACAGTGGCGGTGGTGAAAAGGTACTATTTTAAGGAGGTGGCATTAAAGGCTTTGTAGCATATACCAACTGGATGCTGGCTCGTTTGTATTCTGAACTACTTGTGAAACT
Source organism: Pristiophorus japonicus (assembly GCF_044704955.1). Taxonomy (NCBI): domain Eukaryota; kingdom Metazoa; phylum Chordata; class Chondrichthyes; family Pristiophoridae; genus Pristiophorus; species Pristiophorus japonicus. Next base: position 16,902,148 of record NC_091990.1, read on the forward strand.
GGCAGTCGCTTGGAACATGGAAATCAAGCTACAGGCAAGGCATGTCCAGCATGCCCCCTGCCCTACCAGGAGCCAGATATAGCTCATCAGTGCAATTCCCTCACTCACAGCCTTGGCCCTGCCAACTTTAAGTGGTCCAAAGCAGAAGCTGAAGACTCCAGCAAAAGGCATCTCAGGGTGGTCCCATATACCTCACCAGAATAGCAGCAGTGAACATCTAAGTCTATGTAGGCAACTCATCCTCTCCCCAGAGAAGCATCCATCGAGTGAGTAACAGACCACATTATACAGTTTAAATGCATGGCTGCATAGACTTTGTAAAGCAGGAACGTTTGTCTGTACACATGCCAGACATGGATCTCTGCAAATGCAATGTCCTGCCACACAGTAAGTAAATAGATGCTTTGCAGAGGGAGATCTCCTGTCTGTGTGTGGGATTGTTAATCTTTGCCTTCTTACATCATGAATTTTAACACCCACCGCCCCCCCACCCCCCACCCCCTGTTTTACTCTGTATGAAGTATGAACTTACCTCATCACTCTGTATGAGATACAAACTTAACAGCTGCTATTGTGCCTGATGATGATACAGGGTCCATCTGCTCCTATAGTGCAGTACGAGCTGTGAAATGCTGGACTACAGCAATTGTTTTGTTACATGGCCTACGTGCTATTCTGCAGATGAATCAAAATGACTCGGCAAAACTTATTTTTTCTTTGCACAAAACAGTCATGGCTCTGGGGTTGCGTTAATCACTTCTTGCCCCGTTTGCAGTAGATTGTGCTGCGACAGTATGACAAAGCTTCTGCAACTTTCTTTCAAAACTGTACTTGTATTTATTCCAACAAACCTTGCAGTGACAAACCTTCCTTTTTAAGGTTCAAAATTGCCAAATGGCTCTTCAATTTTCTGTATTTTGCTGGTCATCTCAATTTAAACCATCCCATCAAACAACTAGATTTACGCACATACATGGCACCTGGTATAAATATTTGTATAAGTCAATTTGCTACTGAAAGAAAACTTCTAAAAAAGGTACTAAAAGTCATAGCCCAAACACATTACAACAAACGACAAAGTCCAACCACAAGGGCCAAAGACAGCAGTTTTTCCCAAATAGAGAAAAACAGCCAAACACTCTTCACTCTCTCGCCTTGCCTCTCCCCAAATTATCTGTTCTGAGATATGTTTTGGCAAATTTTCTCCCCTCCTCTTCTAAAGGTGCTGGCTCTTCCTAGTGTGCAGCACTAGGTCACTAGCAGTCTCCCTCCAGTACAGTATTAAAGTGAGCATTGGTAGCTTTTTGGACATTTTGGGTCATGAGTGACACCAGATCCAACCCCAATCAGCTAACATCTACATACACGCAGCATCCAACAGGAAACACGACATAATAATGAAGAATGGGAACCTTAGCCGGTTTTGCTCTGCATATTGCAATTGTATTGCCCAAGTTCTTGCCTGGGCCAAGATCGGTAGACTAGGAAACAATATTGAGGTTTCTGTTCTGTATGGCCAACTTCAACAGGCAGTGCCTTAACCATCTAAATCATTAGGGAGGCTATAATTAATCTTCATGTGGCACTTCTGTACTGATAGGCTAGTTGAATCAATGGTCTCCCTCTGCATAAAGCAGTTGGGCTATATTTGTGTGATACTCAATTAACCCCTGTAAAATGCATACCAATTCAAATGACAATTCATTTACCGCACCTTGAACCATGTTGATCCTGAGAGAATTCCATGATGTGGCCGGCTATTTCACGCAGTTGAAGGTTTGGATAGCGGTTGTTACGGAAATCTTCTAGTAATCTGCTGCGCCCTGATGGCATCACATCGGACATGCTATACCGCAGACGCGACGGTGGAAACAACTGACTGCTGGAGCTAAACAGACTGGAGGCACTGTTGACACTGCGGTACTTGGCTTCAGCACCCGGGGCCGCCGAGATAAATCTTCCACTTCCATTTGTCAGCCCGCCTGTCATTACAAATGCATCAAGATTGGAATTACTTGAACCACCCAATGAGGTCATTAGCGCTAAATATTTTTAAAATCATGGTTTTAACAACAAAGAAAATCGAGAAAACAATGTTTTTAAAGTTCTTAGCAGCTTGATCTTTTAAAAGGGCGGTTTTCCATTTAAAGGTGCATCAGTTGATTTACTTCAGTGAGGTGATTTACGCAGTTGGGCAAGAGCTGCACACCCTTAGTGTGCAACGCTAGGCTGCAGATATACTTCATCCCAATCAAACAGATTTGACGCCAACAGGCTTTTAAATCTTATACGACATACAACATTGAAAGCAAAGCTTGTTGCACATTAACTGCCGTGACTAACTGAACATGTAGAGAGTCTATTCTGAATGCGCTCTTGGCTCAGCCCATAATGAGTACATGAATTAAGTCTCATAAAGGAGCAGTGTGTAACTGCTCTCAGTGAGGGCAAGTGTGTCATCATCGCCAATGGATCGCAAACACCCCGAACATAAGATTCTCTAACCACTATCCATAACATCAATCGTTCCAACTTAATATTCATGAAGGATTTTCTTTCAATGGTATTTCTGATTTTTGTCAAAAGAAATCCAAATTATGTTTTTAACAATTTAGAAAATCACAGTAATCTGCCGATAAAGCCATGTTTTATGGCCCTTGTAATATTTCAGACAATAGTTCTGACTCCTGGCATAACCAGAAATTTGTGACAAAGAAAATCATCTGTAATAAGAGAGTTACCCACCCCTCTTACCCAGGTTAAGGCTCGATGATGATCCGTGTGATGATAATGATGGCGGTGGTGTTAGCGAGTGGCTGGGACCCTGGTTTGGAAGAGGCATCCCTACTGGGCCTGGGGAGGATGAGAATCCCAACCCATTGTAAAAGTTGTGGCCAATGGGAGCAAGGCTGCTGGTCGTTCGCTTGTACAGATCAGAGCTACCAGTTAGGGAGTCTCTCCGTGAGCCGCTGCTGGTGTTAGAGCTTCCAACTTAAAAACAAAATAAAAAAAATGGTTTACTTTTAATCGCCTACAATAATCAACTTTGTGCGCACAAAAATATGCAGACCTGTCCAAGCCTTTGGAATAAGAATCAATTCATTTTCATTTGAAAAGTTTACATATTTTGATGTACCTCAACTCCTTTAAAACAAAATTAGCATGGGTGCAAGTGTTTAACATGGGTGCATAAACCGCTTCTTTTTTGATCATAAATCTCTCAGTTTCCTCATGTGGACAGCTCTGCATACGTAATTAAATGTCGTTTCAACACCATAGTCTCTATCGATCAGAAGGACTGTTTTACTACCTACCGATTATGATCCAAGTACACCCTGAAGTGACAAACAGCCCGCTTTTTTTTTTGAAAACTAATACAACACATTCTCTCTAATTATTCTAAGCTTGCTGCAAAATCAGTGCTGTCACTAGGAGTTCAGTGAAGCATAATGGTGGGTGTGCCAAATTTCTACTAAAAACGGTGGAAAGTTATAGATATTATCTTTCCAAACTCTTGTGTTGTGCCCGGAGAGGGCATTTTGAGGAAACAGTGGCGTAGAAATACTGGCGATTACACGTGTGAATTAGTTATCACACAAGGCATAATTCTGAAGATTATTAGCTCAGATGTGAGCGTATCGATATTATGCTAAACCTGCCTCATGACAAGCCTGAAGTATCACGTTGTAACCTGCTAGGCATGTGGCATTAATCTTTACGTCAATGCTACAAAACCAGAAATCAGCTTATAGCGTGGCACTTTGCAAGATCTTTTGTTTTTGGAGATGGTTTTAGCTCAAGAAAATTAAACTTCTGGTTCCCAAGTATATTTGAAGTGCGCCATTAAGTCTTTGAACAATGTCTAGTCAGGTCAGGCAACAAATACGTGAAGGCACATGCCTGGCAGGGAAACGTGATGACTCAGTTTAACACAGCTCATACAACACTCGATCATTAAAGTTGTGTAGTTAGCATTGCATTCCTACAATTATAAATGTACCTGCTGATCCAAATCCTCCAAGTGCAGATCCAAGTGTAGCCCCAAGTGAACTAGTGCTTCCAAAGCCCAGGGAAGTGCTGCCAGGCTGGCCAGACCCCTGAGAGAACAGTGAGTTGCTTTGTGAAGTGCTAGACAGGGAATTGTTACCGTAGAATGAGTTTGAGGCCAAACTGTTGGTGGGCTGCTGCTGCTGTTGTTGCTGTGGCTGCTGGTTGCCCATTGGGCGAAAGGAGCCATTTGCTGTCCCTGCTAGACCACTAGCTGTACCGTTCGCTGAGGCTGCTGCTGCGGCAACTGTTGAAACAGAAGGACAGATGCATTGAGGTGCCAGGTGTATAATGTACAGGCAATGGGCTATGAACGAAGGAGGAATAGAAAGGTTGTCAACTTTATCGGATTATCTACGTCCTTTAAAGGAATGTCACCAGGATGGGGATTGCACCAGGCCTCCTTTAAGAACGTAAGAAATATGAACAGGAGTAGGCTATTCGGCCCCTCAAGCCTGCTCCGTCATTTAACAAGATCATGGCTGATCTGATCATAGACTCAGCTCCACCTCCCTGCCCGCTCCCCAGAACCCCTCATCATTTAAGAAACTGTCTATTTCTGTCTTAAATTTATTAAATGTCCCAGCTTCCACAGTTCTCTGAGGTAATGAATTCCACAGATTAACAACCCTCAAGAAATTTCTCCTCATCTCGGTTTTAAATGGGAAGCCCCTTATTCTAAGATCATGCCCTCTAGTTCTAGTCTCCCCCATCAGTGGAAACATCCTCTTTGCATTTACCTTGTCAAGCCCCCTCATAATCTTATACCTTTCGATAAGATCGCCTCTCATCGTGTGAATTCCAATGAGTAGAAGTCCAACCTACTCAACCTTTCCTCATAAGTCAACCCCCCCTCATCTCTGGAATCAACCTAGTGAACCTTCTCGGAACTGCCTCCAAAGCAAGTGGTGGAAATAGACAGATTTTTGAATGATAAGGAAGTCAAGGGTTATGGGGAGTGGGCAGGGAAATGGAGTTGAGGCCAAGATTAGATCAGCCAAGATCTTATTGAATGGCGGAACAGGCTCGAAGAGCCAAATGTCCTACTCCTGCTCCAATTTCTTATGTTCATTCTACTGGGAGAATTCACATCAAGCAACAGCCTCCCTTTAAAACGATTTGTGGTTCCGATGATCTCACATCAATAACATCCACGTGACCAACCCTGCTCCCACAATGTTCAAGTGGAACTGGCTGCTGTAAAAACTGCTCCCCATACAAACATTAGGTCCTACAGCATTGTTTAGTGTTGCAGAAACACAATGTATAAATACGGTGCAGAAGTGGGCCAACATATGTCGAAGCACACTTCAATTTTTGACTGAACTTTTAAGAGGGATCATCAGGGCACTAGAACAGAGGCCACTTCAAAAATCTACATGGTTCAGTTAAAAGCAATTATTTAAATTAGGCCATTAAATGGAGCAACGTTTGATTATGTTGTCATATCATAAAAAACAAATGTATTTCATTACAACTTGCTTTATTGAATGTTTTTTTTAAATTGTACTAATTGCATTCCCACAATATCATTTTTTTTTAATGTCTTTAGTTGTGGGTGATGCTGGCCAAGCCACCTTTATTTCCCATTCCCAGATGACCAAGCAAAATGAGTGACTTGACACTTCAGAAGTCTTTCAGACTCACGAATGCAGTGTGGGCTTGAGCCACATGTAGACCAGACCAGACTGAGTAGGGGTGACAGGTTCTCTGCCCATTAGTGAACCCGTCTGATCTTTCACAAATCTGGCAGAGATTGTCCCTGGTGCCAGCCCACAATCACCAGACAGATTCAATTTAAGTTCATAGCTTGCCGTGCTGGGATTTGAACTCAATCCAACCAAAGCTGATGCAGCGATCAATATATTTTTGGCTAAAATACTCACATCAAACTCATTGTTTTCAAACTGAGCTGCAGAACCTCTTGTCTAAGGATGTGCAGGGGAAATGGCATGGTGTTGAAAGTTAAAAAAAAAAAGTTTTTCAACAACTGAGAGAAATGAGTTTGGGCTGAGTCAATCCAGTTTCTACTGGACATGTGTTCACAGTGTAAAACTCCACCTAATTTGGCACCACCAATAGGTAATCTCACTCACATAGGCCAGTGGATTACTGGCATGGAAAGTGACTAGGAGGGGGGACTGGGCATACAGTTGGGGAAGAGCACGAAGAGGATTAAGCTGCAATAACTGCAATGAAAGTGTTAATTTAATTTCCACAAACTAAGGGCTCAAGTTTCAACCGATCCTTAGAACGGCGCACCTCTCGTTCTGGAATAAAAAGCACGCCTAATCCTTACCGCAGTATTCTCGATATTCATCAGGCCTCCATCGGACTCGGCGCCGCGCAGCAGGAGCACCGGGGGGGGGGGGGGGGAGCTATGGATGTGCTGTGTCAACACAGCTGGCGGGTGGGGGAGGGAGAGGGGTATGTCCTAGTCTGTCTGAGTGCCGGCAGCATTGCGCATGCGCATTGGCTCACAAACATCGGCAATCGGCCATCTTTAAAGGTGGCCCCGAGCCCCGAGCCCCTGGCTGAACGGCCCGAAAAGACGACGCTGCTGCATGTGCTGGCTCCCGGTGCTCAAATCCCGCCCCAGCCCCTGGCCGAACAGATAGGCGCTGCGTGCTACAGTAGGTGAGGTAGGAACTTTTACATTTTTATTTATTGGTTTATTTATCATTGATGATGGTTCTTTATTGTTAAATATGAAGTGTTTAATGCTTTGTAAAATCCTTTAACTTTCCTCCCCCCTCCCACTACCTGCACCAGTCGACACAAGATTTTTCTGAGCGTACAAAAGTGGACACATACGCTGGCCTAAGTTAGTTTGGAGTAACGATGAACTGTCTAAACTTGCTTAAATGGCTAAAACAGGCGTAAGTGGCTAGTAATGCTCCCTTTGGGGAAAAAAAACTGAACTAAAAAGAAACTGAACTAACTTATTGAAACTGGAGCGAACTAAATGTGGAGAATTGCAATTTTTATGATACTCAAAAAAAAAAACTAGTTGCTCTAAAAAAAAAGACCTGTCGAAACTTGGGTCCAATGATTGTTCAAATTGAAAAGCACAAAATTCATCAGAAAATTAAAAAGTAAAAAAAGGGGAAGCACTGCGAAAGCATCACGGCAAAATAAATATCCAATGTGACAACAGCTAAAGATTCGCTACAACAGCTATTTTATGACAAGAAAATTTCTACTGCAGGGTTAAATAGACTCGTGGGTCAGTGAAAACACTGCAGCATCTGAAATTACATAGCAGCCTTACCAGGGATCAGTTTTTAAGAGGCAGCAAATAGGCTTATAAATAGCAGTGCTTTCCTCCCCATTTTCCAACAGGCCAACCTTACCTGCCTGCGCTGCGGATGGACTAATGATTACAGGTGCTGGAGCAACGAGTCGTACAGGAGCCCCAAGGCCATTGCGAGCCCCAGTATTCACCACCAGGGCGCCAGTCTGGTCATAGTAAGCAGCTGGAGCGAGGACTTGATAACCTAAAATAAAAATAGTGCTCTCGGTATGATACCCATTTGTATATAGTACTACATATTGACTTAAGTATTCAAGAAGAAATGCCAAAGTGGAAATGCAGTAATGAGAAACAGCCTAGCATTGAGATTGTAATCAACACTTAACAGTTCAGAATTCATTAACTGTCTATTTGCCTTCAGTAGCTCAGCTGATAAATTCACTGCGTCAAATGTGACAGCCATACATACCACACGTATCACAAAGTCAATCCCCTGCTCTGTGTTTAGTTTGATGATGTCTGCTAGACTGGTGGCAAAGAAACTGAAACCTGCCTCAATATTACATGCTAGGAGAGAAGTTGTTCAGGTGCTTCTGACTCCGATCCGGTGCAAAGTCCACCCTTGGAAGTCTGACGAGAACAAGAACAGCCTCTGCTGTGGTCAAACTGCCTGCTCACCACAGACGAGGGAATTGGGAGGTGAAACAAGGGCTACCTCGGCCTATTTGACTGCAAGCTAAACCTCCGCCCCGCACACCTCCTCTCTCCATCTCCACCCATGCCTCCTCATCCACGTTCGTCACCTCCAGACTGGTTTATTCTAATGCTCTCCTGGCCGACCTTCCATCTTCCACCCACGATAAATGTCAGTTCATCCGAATCTCTGCAGCCACTATCTTGTTGCGCAACAAGACTGCTCACTTGTCACCCCTTTGGCTCCCAGTATCCTCAACCCTGGTGTTTAAATCTCACTATGGCAGTGTGCCACCTTGTCTCTTATCACCTCCCCAGCAACTCCCCCCACCCCCTCCCACAGCAATCCTGCATTTCACTGATTCTGGACTTAAAGTGCAACCCCCGCTGCCAATGCCAGGCGTCTCGGCCCACTGCTCTAATACCTTCCCCCTGAACTCCCCCACTATCACCTTCCTTATAACCCACTTTTTTGGCCAAGCTACTGATCACCCCCCGCCCCAATATCATCTTTTTCCCAGTGTTCCATAGTTTTGATTACACCTCAGTGAAAGGCTGTGAGACATTTTGCGATGTTGTAGGCACTGTGTAATTGCAAACTGTTGGAAGAGATCTTCAACATGTCTGAAAATCAACCCCTCCCATAAACCTACATTGGGCCATGAATACCCACCGGTAGTGGGTAGCACCCTCGCCTCGGAGTCTGAAGATTCTGGATTCAAGTCCCACTCCAGAGATTTGAGCACATGAATCTAGGCCGACACTCCAGTGCAATGTTGCACTGTTGGAGGTGACATCTTAGAGACGTTAAACCGGGGCCCCATCTGACCTCTCAGGTGGACGTAAAATGGCACTATTTCAAAGAGCAGGGAGGGGAGTTATCCCTGGTGTCCTGGCCAATATTTATCCCTCAAACAACATAACAAACAGACTATCTAGTCATTAGCACGTTGTTGTTTGTGGGAGCTTGCTGTGCGCAAAGTGGCTGCAGCATTTCCCACAGTACAAGTGACCCTGCTCCAAAAAGTACTTCATTGGCTGTAAAGCGCTTTGAGACGTCCGGTGGTCGTGAAAGGCACCATATAAATCCAAGTCTTTCTTTTTAAATCATGGCGATGTTGTGAAGTATTATAATATTTTATTACAATCAGCCTGTAGCAAAAACATGCAGCTCCTGTACATGTACAATGTGTTTTAAGCAAATTAGCATTTAGGCTTGTCGTGCTATTCAAAACATCAAACTGTTAATGTCTGGCTCAGATCATTTGAGTACGAGTGAAGTTCTCATAACTGAACAGCGTTCTCAGTGAGGGCAAGTGTGTCATCACTGCCAGACAAATCCAACAATGACATCTCCAACACTGCTTCATATTACAACTTCAAACATTGAGCGAAAACTTAAATTTAAGATTAACCACCGCTGATATCTAATTTGGTGTGCTCCCTGCTAGCCTGTACTGAACTGCTTGATTTTAACCTGCATTTCTCTACATCTACAATTGCAAATGATGACTACACTTCCTTCTTTGACCTTGTGCTTCAGCAGTGACAGCACATCCACCAACAACACAAATAGTTTACATAATAACCAGACACTGCGCACTTGGAATTCAATCCTAGCTGGTACTGCAATCAGGTCAGAGCAAGATACTTGGAAATTGTAGCGTTCAAAAAGTTTTTAATGTGTTTCTAAAATTCAGCTAGCTTTTTTTTTTTTATTATTTAAATGTACTAAACACTCATTCGATAGATAAAGCTTAAAAGGATTTTGTTCCAAGCACTTTTAAAGACTGAATTAGTTATAATTATACGTACACACGGCAGAAATACGCTCCATAACATTTCTCATGCTTTTAAGAACATAATAGGAGCAGGAGTAGGCCATACGGCCCCTCGAGCCTGCTCCGCCATTCAATAAGATCATGGCTGATCCAATCACATGACTCAGATCCACCTCCCTGCCCGCTCCCCATAACTCCTTATTCCCTTATCGTTTAAGAAACTGTCTATTTCGGTCTTAAACTTATTTAATATCCCAGCTTCCACAGCTCTGAGGCAGCGAATTCCACAGATCCACAACCCTCAGAAGAAATTTCTCCTCATCCGTTTTAAATGGGCGGCCCCTTATTCTAAGATTATGCCCTCTAGTTCTAGTCTCCCCTATCAGTGGAAACATCCTCTCTGCACCCACCTTGTCAAGCCCCTCATAATCTTATATGTTTCGATAAGATCACCTTTCATTTTTCTGAATTCCAATGAGTAGAGGCCCAACCTACTCAGCCTTTCCTCATAAGTCAACCCCCTCATCTCCGGAATCAACCGAGTGAACCTTCGCTGAACTGCCTCCAAAGCAAGTATATCCTTACGTAAATATGGAAAACAAAACTGCATGCATTATTCCAGGTGTGGCCTCAACAATACCTTGTACAACTGTAGCAAGACTTCCCTGCTTTTGTACTCCATCCCCTTTGCGATAAAGGCCAAGATTCCATTGGCCTTCCTGATCACTTGCTGGACCTGCATACTAACCTTTTGTGTTCCTTGCACAAGTACCCCCAAGGTCACGCTGTACTGCAGCACTTTGCAATCTCTCTCTATTTAAATAATAACCTGCTCTTTGATTTTTTTTCTGCCAATGTGCATGACCTCACACTTTCCAACATTATACTCCATTTGCCAAATTTTTGCCCACTCACTTAGCCTATGTCCTTTTGCAGATTTTTTGTGTCCTCTTCACGCATTGCTTTTCCTCCCATCTTTGTATCGTCAGCAAACTTGGCTACGTTACACTCAGTCCCTTCTTCCAAGTCATTAATATAGATTGTAAATAGTTGGGGTCCCAGCACTGATCCCTGCAGCACCCCACTATTTACTGGTTGCCAACCAGAGAATGAACCATTTATCCTGACTCTCTGTTTTCTGTTAGCCAATTCTCTATCCATGCTAATATATTACCCCCAAGCCCATGAACCTTTACCTTGTGCAGTAACCTTTTGTGTGGCACCTTGTCAAATGCCTTCTGGATGTCCAAATACACCACATCCACTGGTTCCCCTTTATTCACCCTGTTCGTTACATCCTCAAAGAACTCCAGCAAATTTGTCCAACATGACATCCCCTCATAAATCCATGCTGACTCTGCCTGACCGAATTTTGCTTTTCCAAATGTCCTGTTACTGCTTCTTTAATAATGGACTCCAACATTTTCCCAACCACAAATGTTAGGCTAACTGGTCTATAGTTTCCTGCTTTTTGTCTGCCTCCTTTTTTGAATAGGGTCGTTACATTTGCAGTTTTCCAATCTGCTGGGACCTCCCCAGAATCCAGGGAATTTCGGTAAATTACAACAAATGCATCCACTATCCCTGCCACTACTTCTCTTAAGACTCTACGATGCAAGCCATCAGGTCCAGAGGATTTACCTGCCTTTAGTCCCGTTATCTTACTGAGTACCATCTCCTTAGTTATTGTGATGATGTTACGTCCCTTCCCCCCCCATAGCCCCTTGACTATCCACTGTTGGAATAGTTAGTGTCCTCTACCATAAAGACTGATACAAAATATTTGTTCAGAGTTTCTGCCATCTCCTTGTTCCCCATTACCAATTCCCCGGTCTCGTCCTCTAAGGGACCAACATTTACTCTTGCCACTCTTTTCCTTTTTATATACCCATAGAAACTCTTGCTATCTATTTTATTTCGTGCTAGTTTACTTTCATAGATTATTCAGAAAATGAAGACAGCTGACCAATTACTTCCCAGAATTCAGCTATGTAGCGTTGGACTTGAAAAAGTTCCACATATGTCAACAATGAACTTGTCCATAATGCAATGAGTTTTCTGTAAACCACTTTCCCCACCAGATAATACATGCATCTGCTGCACAGAAGTAATGGATAATATTTTACCTGGCATCCCAGTGGCTAGTCCCTGGCTAAAAGCTAGGGCTGAGTTCACAGCTGCAGCCGCTACCAGGCTGTCTGCTTGTTGTCCTTGTTGGCTCTGATTTGGGGTCAAAGGCCGCTGATTGGCTCCAGCACGCAGAACCTGGGATAAAACATACGGGACTATTGAAACATCGACTAATGGTGCTTTACACTTAGAAAAGCAGAAGATGCTGTGATGCAGATCTCCACATTTCACGATTCAAAGAAAAATGCCACAGGGGATTTACTCTAGATGGAAAGGAGAATTACCGTGGGGCAGCATCATAACCACTAAACTGTAGGAAATAGTGGTGGTAGACTTTTCTTGCTAAGAGTCTCTTTCCTGAAGGTGTTGACTCATCAGTAAAGTATTATTGCACAGCTAAGCAACCTCAGGGCTTCATCCATTATTCACATTAGTGCCTCGACAGTTGTGTGTGTGTGAGTGAGTGCGTGAGTGAGAGAAAGAAGGAGAGAGAGATCCCCACCAAGCCCTATTGCATCCTCATTCTCGCGTGTCTGTTGCATTGGAATCGGGGTATGTTAGCCAGCTTTACCTTTGCTAACCAAGGGCTCGAGCCCAATAGCACCCCTATCACGACCTTTGTGATGGAACTGGTGTCTTTCTTGCTGTGTCTCAGCTATTCACTAGACATACAAGGAGGGCCATCAGGGAATCAACATCAGACTATAAAAATAAACCATTATTCTGCCTGTCAGCATATTCTAGGTGTAGAACATTGTTATTTCTTTTTAAACAAAATAATAATTTCAAGCAAACTAAGTTAAAAGGCACAATCCCCGATAGATCAATAGCTCCAAATTGTACAAAGATCAACCCAAAATCTAAGCACCCTATAATTATTCATTTTAACTGCAGCAAATATATACTCAGTCTGGCTCAGGTCTTTTGAGTACAGAATTGAAATTCTCATTAGCGAACACTGTTCTCAGTGAGGGCAAGTGTGTCATCATCGCCAGACTGACTTTTGTAAACCCACCGCCAACACTTGGCTAACACTTTAGCTCCACTTAGAGCTTTTAAAGATGATCAGTATAAATACAACTTTACAATCTACACCTTTTTAAAAACCTGACCAACTGCATTCAAGAATGACTAATAATGGTGTTCCTTGACATGAATTTAATTCAGGCACATTAAATAAACATGTATTTTACAAATGCTTTTACCTCACATTTGATCTATAATTTAAAAGCAGAAGGCTGAATCTCTAAAGGCTGTAAAGATGAAAGCATTGTGGAAGGCTCCCCCCCACGCCCCAAAATATTTTAAAGTGGGGAAAAATCCGTGCTTATCTTCCAAGCCAAAATGTATTTGCCCAACTTCCCTGATTCAGTGTTAATGTTCTCCTGCACCAAGCTATAAACAGATGGGCGACTTGCCTGTTGCTGGCCTTGCTGTGCCTGTGATGCAGCCTGCTGGTTTGCAGAGTTGTTGGCAGCAGCTGCTGCAGCTTGCTGCTGGAAGAGATTGGCTGGATAAACACCCCATGGAACACCGTAGTACTGAGGTGGAACCACTGCAGGGCCTAACACAGTAAATGCAGGGATAAAAAAATACATATATTATACACTATTTACATTATTGCAGTGCATGAAAACAATGCAGGTGAAAACATTTCACAGACGAAGCTTTCATTATATAGGATATTTCAATGGTGCATTTATTACCTAATGGACTTGCCACAAATTTTATGCAGGGGTCACAGTAAATCTTTACATTTGCATATCCTAACTTTTTCTCCCATAGGTTAGTAAAATCGTATACACTGGCTACACTAATAAAATTCTTGACCTTTAGTTTTCTGAAAAGAAAAAAAGCCCAACTAAGTATGCCTGGTTATAGTGGACGCTCCTTAATAAAACCAGGAATGGGTCGGTATTATCAGTTAAAATTTGCAGCACTTAAACCGCAGGTCAGGATGACTTCAATAAAATCACCACTGAAACAAAAATAAGATTAGAGGCACACTTCAAAACACAGCTGAGAGATTTTCTTCAAGGTGAATTGACCTACAACGACGCCAACCTGTGCCATCTGGAGAGGGCGTAAAGTGGAGGCCAGCTGCTTGCCTACGCAGGGAGGGTGGGAAGTGAACTTGCTTCGACAATTAAGTCACCCATTTGCGTCTCTGTTTCCAAATACATTAACATTGGCAACGTGAAACCCAAAGCTACACACCCCATTCGGGAAGTCAACCTAACCTATACACTACCCACTAAGTACTTTGTAGTCACGATACACACCTTTCAATGCACGTTTGTTGGGAGCCTATTGAAAATGGAGTTGAAATGAATCATGGACTAAAGGCAACCTAGAGCATGTTCAATCTAGTATCAACATAAATCATTCAATGGATTAAAATCAGGAGTTCACCGATTGTGTCCAACAGAAGAACATTGCCACATTTTTAAAAGCTGATCTATATTTATTCTCCAGTTAACTGCAAACCCACCCTTCATCCCCAACAGAATAGTTTTGATAAGTAAAATTATCAATGGCAGCAAAAGGTATGGATTTGGGGGATCAGCCACAATATACTCAGTCTGGCTCAGGTCTTTGAGTACAGAATTGTAATTCTCATTATCGAACACTGTTCTCAGTGAGGGCAAGTGTGTCATCATTGCCAGACTGTCTCTGTAACCCTTTTGCTGCATTTATAGAATTAATTTTTAAATGATTTGGTTCTCAATTTAAACAATTTTTTTTTTTTTTTTAAAACCACTTTGAAGGTGTTCTTGCCCCATTTGAGGAGTGTTGGAATTGGACTAGATTAGGTTCAATTGATTCTGCCTTGTAACTCCCTTCAGCAATCCAGTTGAAAAGGACACGAGCTATTGCTCACTGAATAGGTCTGTCACAAGGATATGAGAAGTACAACCAACATCCAGTTACAATGAAAGAAAAAACCTAAAACATATCTTATCATGGCGCTCTCTTAGCTCAGTGGGTTCGGAAACCATCATTCCTGTCTAAAAGGAACTTTGCTGAAATAAAATGATACACACTGCAGATTAATTTCGAATTTACCCCTCTTCAAGCGCAAAGAGTGTGGGGGGGGGCCAGGAATATCATCACTTCCACAAATGAACCCGACCCATTAAATGCACTAGGTTAGACAAAATCTAAAATCTTACTACACAACACGTCAACTGAGATAAAGTGAAGTCCAGAATGAGAAAAGGCCACTCGGCTCATCCAGCCTTCTCCCTCCAGAACAATGCATTATTTTAATGTGGAATTCCCCCTTCATCTCCTGCATCAAGAGGATCACTCAGTTCCTGCCCTTGCCTTCGACTGGGGGATGAAATAATCAAGCAGTGTGATTAATTTTGTTCAGATCATTGAAATCAATAGTGAAGTCTTACCTGCCAGAGTTGCAGCCGCAGCAAGCCCTGCAGTGTAGGGGTCTGTACCTGGCGGAGCAGCACTAATGATGTATGGATTCGGAACAAAGGTTGCTGGAGCAAGGCCTGCTGAAAACATACCTGTGCAACATAAAAATAAATAAATACATACATAAACCATTTGCAATAACACTTCAATACTTTTAACAAGTGGTGGTCCAGTTACAAGCATCTTTACTGCTCGAACAAATACAAACACGATATACATTTGTAACGGTGCATATTAATATTAATTAACTGTAACCTCAATCATAAATCAATAGCCTTTAGCATGCAAATAAGTAGGCGTCATTGCTCATATCTTTTTTACAGCAGCAAAGAAAACCGTTTCTGGAACTATGGTACTCTTAAAGCTTACTATTTGTTGCAAGGGAAAATCAGATTGCACTCACAATAGGAAGTTAGTTTGGACTAGCACTAAACATTCATTGCTACTTAAAAACTCAGGGTCAAATACTTCAGATACACAACATGAACAAAAAGAAAATGTGAAATACATACACACACATCGCAAAAGTAATTTGATTATTCGTCGAATGCATTACTTGAGGTGCCTATTGCGTTGCATTGGTACAGGTATACTGGCACTGCTTGCAAGTTGCGAGTGGCTAAGAAATATACTACAAACAGTACGAATTGAAATGTTAAAAAGGACAATGAACTTCCTGCTGCTTCAGTTGATAAATGCACCAAGTGATGCTTTCCCGAGACAGACAGGCTAGAGAGCCACCCTGTGCAGTAAGCCTGCAAACATTGATAAGGCTTTCTTTAACGGCTGCCCGCCTGCCTCCACCCCAACCAGTTATGTCTGGTTCAGATCACTAGACTACATAAAATGTTCTCGACACTGAATGCCTTTCCACTGCGGGCCAAGAGTGGCATCACTTCCAGCAGTTTACAATGAATGCAATGCTTCCAATTACCACAAAAAAAGGGGCCTTACAATCCTGTCAATGCAGAGCTCAAGTGGTACCATGTTGGTATTTTTATACACGGCTGTCCAAATCCAATGAAACACATTTTATTCCATCTTGCGAACAAAAAAAAAAGCCACTCCACATGTAAAACAGCAGTCAAGCAACGCAAGCCTTCTCCTGTTGGCTCTGCCTGTTTCTGCCATTAAGCTGTATAGAAATACACTATTTAATCTCGCAGCACAGCATTATGGTGTTATTGGTGCCTTTTGACTGCCCAGCAGTGGTGTACTGTGATAAAATGGTAATTTCAGGGACTTTTAACACATGTAATAAAGGAAGGCGGCACAGCTTAACTGCTGAAAATTCCTCAAGGGGAAAACTGCAGTTTTAAAATTGAAGCAGCACATTGTGTTTCAGAAACCATTTCCCCCTTTCAACCCTTTACCAAACTGTAATTAAACATCATTTAATTCTAGCAATCATGCTCGGACAAACTGAATATAACAGCTAGGACACTTAAGCAACAGACGAAAAGCTAATGTTATAAGTAGATTTTGAAATCTTTTAACAATTCACTTACCCAGCCAAGCAAACACATTTAATTTAAAATGGCTATCTTGAGCCTCTATGCACACACTTCATACTACAGTTCAGCAAATTGACACATCGCCATGGATACCCAATGGCTCCAGAAGGCAATGAATTACATAAACAGGAAGATTAAGTCTAGGTCCCAATTATATTGGGTTCTCGCCCAAGTAACACAGATGTCCTTCTAGTCATTAGGAAGTTCTTCCTCCAGAGTTTACTGTCAACTCCTCTCCATCCAATATATTAAATAGCCACCAAATTACATACAATTACTAACAAGGTTTTCTCCTTTAAAGCCGGGATTTCACCTCTGTCTGCCGACAAACCTTCAAATCCATTTGCTCCACATTTAAACACTGAGAATTGCGGTAACTGCTGACTGACTCAATAATCTCCCATCAGATACTTAGGTGGGTGCACAATAGGTACACAAACTGGTTTAGTAACAAGTTGCTCTTGGCAACGGCTTACCTATGTGGGGCTGTTGGGCAGCTGCAAGTGCGTACTGCTGTTGTTGTGCAGCCGTCAGCTGCTGAACTGTCAACGCATTCTGCCTCTGGAATAGCTAAACAAACAAAAAAAGCAGCTTTTAAAATAAACTGAACATTGGTCCACTGACTGTGCTTACAGCCCTAGTGCCGTACATTTATGCCATTATCCAGCACATCAGTCGTTTTCTCCTATAATTCTGCACACCATTTCTTCTTAATTCAACAACTACTACTTTTCAACAAGAAATTCTGAGGGAAATTCAGCTAGGTTAGTACAGCAGACGTTCAGAGCCTGCCTGTGCCCTCAAAATGAAGGAAAGGTTAAAGGAGAGCCGCCAGTTTTTTTTTAAAGTACTTCTTGGAGAGCTACAATATCAGGTGTATAAGTGTTATTTGCTACATAACAACAATGACTACACTTCAAACAGTACATAATTGGCTGTGAAGCGCTTTGGGACGTCCGGTGGTCATGAAAAGCGCTATATAAATGTAAGTCATTCTACCTTTTTTTAAATTCCTTATTTTGAGAACAGGAACAGACCAGTTTCACAATACATGGGAAGAATAACCCTGTTTCCCAGTTAGGCACATTGAGCGACCAAGAAGGGCACTTTTTGGGCCAGGGGACATAAATTTAAGTTGTATAAGGCTAGATCTACGTTAGATGTCAGGAGATGCTTCTTTTCCCAGAGAATAGTAGACCTCTGGAACAAGCTGCCCTCTCATGTGGTGGATGCAGGCTCACTGAACTCCTTCAAGCAAAAGCTGGATTTGTTTCTGGCTGCGACGGAGATTAATTCTTACAGAAGGTAGGTGCTGCAGGGCATTTAATGGCCAAGAGTGGTCTCTTGGACTACTTTCGATCGCCTAGATGGGTCGGAGAGGAATTTCCCAGATTTCCCCCCCAAAATTGACCTGGGTTTTTAAAATCTAGCTTTTTGCCTCTCCCAGGAGCTCACATGGTTTCAGGTGGGGTGAGTGTGTATGTTGTGATACACAAGGGATTGCAATTGGATGGGGCAGGCTCAATGGACCAGATGGTCTTTGCCTGTCCGTCATTGTTCGTATGTACTTAGAGCCAGAGAGAGAGAGAAAATGAAACCCCAGAAAGTGTCACACAGTAGTTTTTGGGTGCAATACTGCAGACAATAGAGCAAAGTAAAACATTTGGCTACATGCTGCTGGGTACTTGCTCCTCCAAGCCCACAGGCACATGGAGCAGACCCACAGGAGAGGGACCTCTGCTGGAAACAGACATCAGCCAGCGTCTGTGAAAAGAAATAAGTTAATGTTGAGTGCAACTGATGGAAGATTACACCCAACAATGTTCATTTTACAGATGTTGATTGACAAATTTTGTTTTAGATGTCTAGCCTTTGCCGTTTCTTCTCTTGTTAATTATTTCTCAATAAAGCCCACTCCTTAATAGAGCTCGTTAAAAAAAAAGGAAAACTGTATCACGTAAGTGAACTTTCCCAACAGTTTGCAGGGAGAGGTTTTGTTTTGTCTATATAGAAACGTGTTCCGATTCTATTGAAGCCGACTTTCCTCTATGGTTAACTTTTATCTGCCCAGATTAATTGCTGGCAGATCTACAGTTTCCATGGTCTAAAACAACTATTAATTTAGTTATAATGAATCACTTCAATAACCACAATTTTTAAAAAGCTGTTAAAGATTCATGTAGCTTCAGTTTGAAATGTTTCCCTTTTTTTTTTATAAATAAGAGAGACTTTGATACCGAGGATTTTACTTTTGGTTCATTAAGAATACACACATCTTTTGGGTTAATTCTAAGTCTGCTGTTAAGGTGCTGCAACAGTGATGACAAACTGTTTAACCACGAGATCTCTGCAGTTGCAGCTACCTGCCTCATTTCAACATATAGTCATTACACAGTTAGACCAAACAAAAAAAAAAATGGGGGAAAAAGGTGCAGCTTCTGTGGCATCAGACCCACGCCCGCAATCCCCACAGCCAGCGATGGCAGTGGCTCTTAAACTGGGGTCCGTGGGCCCCTGGGGTCAGTAGAGACTTTCCAGGGGTCCACAAAGTAATGTGGAGGTGCAGCCGGAGGCAGACTTAGTGCGTGGTGGGAGCGCAGAGTGGGCTGGCTATCTCACCTAGGAACGGAGATGCCAGAAGGTTTTAAGCCATCTAGAATGAATTCCCAAATTGCTGTTTACCAACAATATAGCTTCCCTAGTTGTCCAGGCTAAAAATACAACAGGTTGCAGTTTAGAGACCATTCCTTAACATATTATGAGTGTTAGCTGTGGTTCAGTGGGTAGCACACTCGCCTCAGAGTCAGAAGGTTATGGGTTCAAGTCCCACCCCAGGGACTTGAGCACAATATTTTAGGTTGACACACCAGTGCAGTGCTGAGGGAGTGCTACGCTGTCGGAGGTGCCGTTCTTCAGATGAGACGTTAAACTGCCGTCCCGTCTGCTCTCACAGGTGGACGTAAAAGATCCCATGGCACTATTTCGAAGAGCAGGGGAGTTATCCCTGGTGTCCTGGCCAATATTTATCCCTCAAGTATCAAAAACAAAACAGTTTATCTGGACATTATCACATTGCTGTTTGTGGGTGCTTGCTGTGTGCAAATTGGCTGCCGCGTTTCCTACACTCCAGCCAATGAAGCACTTTTGAAAAGTGCTTCGAGACATCCGGTGGTCGTGAAAAGCGCTTATATAAATGTACGCCTTTCTTTTTAAATCGCAATTCTCTTCCCTGGATAAAATGTTATGCTATTTTATAAAGGAAGGAAAATAGACCGACTCCGCTAACCCACTAGAAGAACCCTCTTTACAATAGATCACAGACAGTGCAACGACACAAACTAGTGTGCGTCCAAAATCATGCCATCTTCTAAATACAGTTGGTACGGAGTGCCGTGAGCATTGTTATGCAAACATTTTCAGGAAACATGATGGTAGAATTTAAGCTGCAGAATTCGGGACTTTCTCTCCCTCACCTGGGGAAATATATCACACCAAGGATAGACAGACTGCAGTGAGAAGCAGGCACATCCATCTCACTGATATACCGGTTTTCTTTAAAAGCATTATTAAAACACTCTTTTACTCTGCAGCACTTCCATATTCTGAGCATGATATAGTGCAGTAACTTCGTTGGGGGGTCAGAGATTACTAATCCATTCGAAAAGGGGTGCTTCAACCAAAAACGTTTTAAGAACCACTAAGCTATGATGTCAATGCATTCAAATAAGTAGTAATTAAATCATTGGATTACAAAGGATATACAGCACAGCTTATTCTGCCCAACCAGTCTATGCCAGCGTTTATGCTCCACTCGAGTTTCCTCCTATCCTTCCCCATCTAACTGTCAGCATAACCCTCTATTCCCTTCTTCCTTGTATGCTTATCTAACCTCCCCTCAAATGCATCTATACTATTCGTCTCAGCCACTCCCTGCGGTAGTGAGTGCGATATTCTCACCACTTTCTGGGTAAAGAAGTTTCTTTCCCGATTTGATTTCTTGGTGATCGTCACTTATTGACAGCCATCAAGAGTGTGAAGTCAACTTCAATTGCTCCTGACCACATTCTGGCAGTGAATTTAGAGAAGCCCGGCAGCAAGGTCAGGGCAGACTTACTACACAGAGCGGGAATCTGGCGTGACGATGGGGACAACTGCACACGAGGGTATGAAAAGAGATGGTGCACAAAGCAGGTCATAAAATGTATTCATGTTACTATTTCTGAATTATGAAGGAACGTTCAGGGCTCCTTTTCTGGCCCAAATCGGTCAATTTTGGATACCGAGGGACTCGAGGAATATGGGGTTAGTGCGGGAAGGTGGAGTTGAGAGACACCAGATCAGCCATGATCTCATTGAATGGCGAAGCAGGCTCGAAGGGCCGACTCCCAGTAAGATTTGTGGCCGCACACTGCTCATGGGAACCCGTGCAGCCAGCTTGCGGCATTATATTGTCAAAAATCACCCGTGCGCGGTATTGTGAATGGTCCACACGGCAAATTACAGGAAACATAGCCTACTCCTCTCCTATTTCTTCTTCTGTCCTGTCACCGCTCAATATAGTATGAGCACGTAGACCTAAAGGTTGTAAATTCGATTCCCAGTCCGAGCTGAGTTAGCTACTCGAAGCCCAGGCAGCATTTGGGAGATTACAATTGGCTCGGAGGGTGGAGCCGAGAAAACCCAGCCAGTGCTCCCGCTCGCTACTATCCACAAGGCTGGTGTAACTGCTAACATTAGGCAAGGACAGTATTGGGCTTGGCTACAATGTCAACCACAGCCAAATAACCTGCCAATGCTTACTAACTACGTTCACAGAACAACAGCCACTTGACTTGGGTACTAAAAGGAGCAATATTCCTCAACTAAAACCGCAGTGATATAATGTGTAGTTACTACCATACAAGAGTAGAGATGGAGGGGTTTGGTTTTTAATGTCATGGGACTAGACATGTAATTACATAGAAATCACAACACGGAAGCAGGTCGTTCATCCCAACAAGTTCAGATGGTGTTTATCCTCCAAAAGAGCAGTAGTCATAATCCATTGCACCCACCCTGTTCCTATATCCCTTCCTGGCATTCCATCAACGTGATCTCTGCGTCAGTCACTAACGCGGAGGTGCGATCACTAACACTGGTAGTGCCATCCACTCTATTATTAAAAAGTTTCTCCTGCTTTCTGTCCAAAACCTCTTACATTTCATCTTGTATCCAATGCTCCCTTGCTCTGGACTTCTCAACCACTGAAAAAAGTCCGTTTCTTTCTACTTCAGAATCCCTTCAGAATTTTAAAAACATCAAATCACTCCACAATCTCCTTTGTTCTAATCATGCTACCGCCCTGCAGTCAAGTATAATTACCGCTTTAAAAAACTAAAACGCACTACCTCACCTTAATGACACCCAGTTCCATCTGCCAGGACCTTAGGAACTATATCCCAGTAGGGTCTGCATGAAAGGGAGTCAGGGAGAGAACTGAGGAGGTGAAGAAGCATGTGTGTGTGGGGCGGGGGGGGGGGGAAGTGAGACACTTCAGTTTGTATGGAAAGTTGGATTGGCTAGTCAGAAATGGATTGACAGGTGCTTTAATTCTCTAACGTAAAGCTCAGTTGTGCAGATGTAGGCAAACTAACCTGTTGTTGCGAGCTGTAGTCAAACAGACTCACAGCAGCCGTTGCCGAATCCATTTGCACCTGGCTACTGGAATAATCGAACTGTAGCGAGTCCAGCCCTACAGGCTCCATGGAATCTAAGGGCACATTCTGTGACTCCACATTGTTGAAATCTTCTGTAGGCTTTACATTGTTGCTGTTGGCCAACTGACCCAGGCCTTCGGAACTGTTCTGGTTCGGTCCAAGAAGATCCACTACTTCGTTTGGGGAGGTCTGGCAGCTGCCGGGGGTACGGCTGCAGGAAGAAAAGTTACTTGTCATTTTTGTATATATGCAACAGAAATACGCGCATCTCATTGTCATTAGTAATGCTCATGCAGGTACAACGTCTCAAATCAGAGAACCTCGGGACCGAGACCGTGACGATTTTCAGATTTTTCCGAATTTCGGACAAGAAAATCAAGAGCTTATGTATGCTACCGAGACAAAGTACTAATGGTGGCGTGGGTCGGGTCAAGGGTCATTCAGCAAGGCTCGGACAGATCACACGCCATTTAAAACATAGTGGCGATGCCAATAACTAGTCCGGCCTGCCGGTTTTTGAACGATAATTCCGGATTTTATTTTACTGAATATCAAATGGGATTAACTCAAAAATGCCCTGTTTTCAAACAGCTGGATTTGAGACGTTGTACCTGAAGCAGAAGACAGGCACATTTAACAACACCCGCACAACTTTAAATCAGTTACAGATGGGGATATATCTTACAAATATATGTTGATCTGGAGATTTTAATTTACACACGACCTAAATTACAAGATTTTGCAGAGAATAGTTTGGTTTACAGCCAGTGTTAAAAAAAATAATCTTGGTCAAGCACTGCCAGTCAGCATGCAACATTAAATATTTAGATTTTTTTTTAAATGAATACCACCCCCATGAATCCATAATCAAGTTTCCACAGTTGGCATAGAACTTAAAATCCACAACATAAAGTCTCATTTAAACAAAAGATACATCGCTTAAGGAGATAAAATTTGTTCTTATAGTCGCATTTAATACTAATCAAAAAAAAGTTTCACAGTAAGCCACGTGCTGCTGACAAAGGGAAAATAGAACCACAGAATGTTCCTCAAATGTAACATTATGTAAAACATATTAAGGAGGATCACATGCTTCAAATTGCATAAAAGGGCAAGTGTTCCCTGGTTGGATCCAATATATGTGGAAAATTAACCATCTTTCTGTTCGTTTCAACAGAAGTGGAATAATGAGGCCACTTTTTCCTTGGAGGGCAAGAGATTAAATGGGGTAGAAAAGCAAAGAAATAAAAGATATATAAATCACTAAAAGTAGCAACACGGGCTGATTAAAGCCATACAAGAGTTTAAACAAAGTACCGGGGTTACAAAAGTAGGGAGGGAATTTATATAGAACCGTGGTTAGGCCACACATGGGTACTGTGCGTAGTTCTGATCTCCACACTACAAAAAGGAGACTGAAGCACTGGAGAAAGTGCTGAAAGGATTTACAAGGATGTTACCAGAATTGAGCTGCAACTATCAAGAAAGATTGAACAAACTGGGGTGCTTTTCTCTAGAAGAGAAAGGAGACACGATAGGTCTTTAAAATGATGCAGTGATTCAATAGGGTGATGTGGAAAAACTGTTCCCACTTGTGGCTGAGCCCAGTACAAAGGGGCACAAATAATAACAGCCACCAGGTCAAACAAAAGAATTTAGGAGGAACATCTTTACAGTGGCGAGAATGTGGAACTCACTGCCACATGGGGTGGTTGAAGCAGAGAGCCTCGATGTATTTTACGGGAGGCGTGATGTATACATGAGGGAGACGGGACTAGAGGGACACAGGAACAGGGTGGAAAGAGGTCATTTGAGAAGGAGGCTCACGTGGATTCTAAATATTGGCCTAAATCTGCAGTATCCATAGTAGTTTGCTTAAGTTTTGGCCTAAATCCGTTAGGCCGAACGGCCTATTTGTGCTGTAGATTCTATGTAACTTCAGATTTCCAGAACTTAAAACAAATTAGCTTAGATTTTTTTATGCACAGTTCAAAACCACAAAGTTAAATATAACTTGTGTTTTAATCAATATTTAACACTGCAGGGACAGAAGTGCTGTTGACCAAACTTCAAGAGGGGATTGCGGCCTGATGGCCAAGCATGTTGATACACCAACAGCTTACACCATGGATTTATGGGACAGAGGTTGGTACGCATACTTCTGCACACAGCCAATGTGAGATTTTGGCGATGCCACTAGGGAAAGCATCGAGTGAAAGGTACGCATCAGAAGAGAATGAAACACAACATAGTAACAAGAGTAGGCCATTCCGCCCCAAGAGCCTGTTCTGCCATTCAATGAGATCATGGCTGATCTGTGTCCTAAACTCTATCCACCCACCGTGGCTCCATATCTTTAGAGAAAAAAATTAGCAATCTCAGATTTAAAATTATCAATTGAGCTAGCATCTACTGCTTTTTATCGGCGAGAGTTCCATACTTCTATCACCCTTTACGTGAACAAATGTTTCCTAACTTCTCTCCTGAATGGCCGAGACAGTGAGTCACCTTGTGACACTGCTGGGCACCCTGCAGCAACTGGGCACAGAATCACACTACTTTCACCTCTACTCCTTGCTCTGAAAACATTGCAGTCTGTAGGTGTACACGAGGT
The DNA here is from genome assembly GCF_044704955.1 of Pristiophorus japonicus. Classification (NCBI taxonomy): domain Eukaryota; kingdom Metazoa; phylum Chordata; class Chondrichthyes; family Pristiophoridae; genus Pristiophorus; species Pristiophorus japonicus. The sequence goes on from NC_091990.1 coordinate 16,927,308, forward strand.
TTCAAAAGATCTCAACTGCATAGATGATATTGCATAGCTTGCGCCTCCTTCCCTTCCCCCCCGACCAATGATGGGAGGAGTGAAATAGGTCGGCCATGCTGGTTGATTAAACCCAGCATAGTACGAAAGAGATACACACTTGGATAAAATGTTTGTTTCACAAGTGAGCAAGCGCACGAGTGGAAAATACTGCCGTCAACAAGCATCAATGCTACATTCTATTTATGATGCGTTCTAACTTCCTGCTACTCTGTTAATAACAATGGCTTTCAGCAGTGTGATTTTAGTCTTGTACAATGGTACTTGTGTCCTGAACTTGAATAAAAGCAAAAATCCAGAATCCTTACTGCTTGTCAAGATTACTACATTCAAGATGCATCAATCCTGGAAATTTATGCAGCAGAGTGACAGGGCAATGGCTTGTAACCGCATCTCAACACGGAAACAAACATAGAAACATAGAAAATAGGTGCAGGAGTAGGCCATCCGGCCCTTCGAGCCAGCACCACCATTCAATAAGATCATGGCTGATCATTCCTTCAGTACCCCGTTCCTGCTTTCTCTCCATACCCCTTGATCCCTTTAGCCGCAAGGGCCATATCTAATTCCCTCTTGAATATATCCAATGAACTGGCCTCAACAACGCTCTGCGGTAGGGAATTCCATAGGTTAACAACTCTGAGTGAAGTTGTTCCTCCTCATCTCCGTCCTAAATGGCTTTCCCCCTATCCTACGACTATGTCCCCTGGTTCTGCACTTCCCCAACATCGGGAACATTCTTCCTGCATCTAACCTGTCCAGTCCCGTCAGAATTTTATATGTTTCTACAAGATCCCCTCTCATCCTTCTAAACTCCAGTGAATACAGGCCCAGTCGATCCAGTCTCTCGTCATGTCAGTCCCGCCATCCCAGGAATCAGTTTGGTGAACCTTCGCTGCATTCCCTCAATAGCAAGAACGTCCATCCTCAGATTAGGAGACCAAAACTGAACACAATATTCCAGGTGGGGCCTCACCCTGTACAACTGCAGTAAGACTTCCCTGCTCCTATACTCAAATCCCCTTGCTATAAAGGCCAACATACTATTTGCCTTCTTCACCGCCTGCTGTACCTGCATGCCAACCTTCAATGACTGATGAATCATGACACCCAGGTCTCGCTGCATGTCCCCTTTTCCTAATCTGCCGCCATTCAGATAATATTCTGCCTTTGTGTTTTTGCCCCCAAAGTGGATAACCTCACATTTGTCCACATTATACTGCATCTGCCATGTATTTGCCCACTCACCTAATCTGTCCAAATCACCCTGCAACCTCTTAGCGTCCTCCTCACAGCTCACACCGCCACCCAGTTTAGTGTCATCTGCAAACTTGGAGATATTACACTCAATTCCATCATCCAAATCATTAATGTATATTGTAAAGAGCTGGGGTCCCAGTACTGAGCCCTGCGGCACTCCACTAGTCATTGCCTGCCATTCTGAAAAGGACCCGTTAATCCCGACTCTCTTCCTGTCTGCCAACCAGTTCTCTATCCATGTCAGTACATTATCCCCATGCCATGTGCTTTGATTTTGCACACCAATCTCTCTTGTGGGACCTTGTCAAAAGCCTTTTGAAAGTCCAAATACACCACATCCACACTAATTCTCCCTTGTCCACTCTACTAGTTACATCCTCAAAAAATTCCAGAAGATTTGTCAAGCATGATTTCCCCTTCATAAATCCATGCTGACTTGGTCCAATCCTATCACTGCTTTCCAAATGTGCTGCTATTTCATCCTTAATGATTGATTCCAACATTTTCTCCACTACTGATGTCAGGCTAACTGGTCTATAATTACCCGTTTTCTCTCTCCCTCCTTTTTTAAAAAGTGGTGTTACATCAGCAACCCTCCAGTCCATAGGAACTGATCCACAGTCAATGGACCGTTGGAAAATTATCAGCAATGCATCCACTATTTCTAGGGCCACTTACATAAGTACTCTGGGATGTAGACTATCAGACCCTGGGGATTTATCAGCCTTCAATCCCGTCAATTTCCCTAACACAATTTCCCGCCTAATAAGGATATCCTTCAGTTCCTCCTGCTCACTAGATCTTCGAACCCCTAGTACATCTGGAAGGTTATTTGTGCCTTCTTTTGTGAAGACAGAACCAAAGTACTTGCTCAATTGGTCTGCCATTTCTTTGTTCCCCATTATAAATTCACCCGAATCCGACTGCAAGGGACCTACATTTGTCTTCACTAATCTTTTTCTCTTCACATATCTATAAAAGCTTTTGAAGTCATTTTTTATGTTTCCGGCAAGCTTCCTCTCGTACTCTATTTTCCCTCTCTTAATTAAACCCTTTGTCCTCCTCCTGCTGTATTCTAAATTTCTCCCAGTCCTCTGGCTTGCTATTTTTTCAGGCTAATTTGTATGCCTCTTCCTCGGATTTAACACGATCCTTAATTTCCCTTGTTAGCCACGGTTGAGACACCTTCCCCGTTTTATTTTTACTCCAGACAGTGATGTACAATTGTTAAAGTTCGTGCATATGATCTTTAAAGGTTTGCCATTGCTTATCCACCGTCAACCCTTTAAGTATCATTTGCCAATCTAATCTAGCCAATTCGCGCCTCATACCATCAAAGTTACCTTTCTTTAAGTTCAGGACCCTATTTTCTGAATTAACTTTGTCACTCTCCATCTTAATAAAGAATTCTACCATATTATGGTCATTCTTCCCCAAAGGACCTCGCACAACAAGATTGCTAATTAGTCCCATCTCATTATACATCACCCAGTCTAGGATGGCCAGCTCTCTGGTTGGTTCCTCGACATATTGGTCTAGAAAACCATCCCTAATACACTCCAGGAAATCCTCCTCCACCGCATTGCTACCAGTATTACTGTTGTACCTTTACTGCACACATCCCTTATTTCTTGTTTGATGCTATCCCCAACCTCACTACTACTATTTGGTGGCCTGTACACAACTCCCACTAGCGTTTTCTGCCCTTTGATATTCCGTAGCTCCACCCATACCGATTCCACATCATCCAAGCTAATGTCCTTCCTTACAATTGCATTAATTTCGTCTTTAACCAGCAACGTCACCCCGCCTCCTTTTCCTTTCTGTCTATCCTTCCTAAATGCTGAATACCCCTGGATGTTGCGTTCCCAGCCTTGGTCACCCTGGAGCCATGTCTCCGTGATGCCAATCACATCATACCCGTTAACTGCTATCTGCGCAGTTAATTCGTCCACCTTATTCCGAATACTCCTCACATTGAGGCACAGAGCCTTCAGGCTTGTCTTTTTAAACACACTTTGACCCTTTAGAATTCTGCTGTAAAGTGGCCCTTTTTGTTTTTTGCCTTGGTTTCTCTGCCCTCCACTTTTACTATTCTCCTTTCTATCTTTTGCTTCTGTCTCCATTTTATTCCCCTCTGTCTCCCTGCATAGATTCCCATCCCCCTGCCATATTAGTTTAACTCCTCCCAAACAGCACTAGCAAATACTCTCCTCCCTAGGACATTGGTTCCGGTCCTGCCCAGGTGCAGACCGTCCGGTTTGTACTGGTCCCACCTCCCCCAGAACCGGTTCCAATGTCCCAGGAATTTGAATCCCTCCCTTCTGCACCACTGCTCAAGCCACGTATTCATCTGAACTATCCTGCGATTCCTACTCTGACTAGCACGTGGCACTGGTAGCAATCCTGAGATGACTACTTTTGAGGTCCTACTTTTTAATTTAACTTCTAGCTCCCTAAATTCGTCTCGTAGGATCTCATCCCGTTTTTTACTTATATGGTTGGTACTTATGTGCAGCACGACAACTGGCTGTTCACCCTCCCGTTTCAAAATGCCCTGCACCCGCTCAGAGACATCCTTGACCCTTGCACCAGGGAGGTAACATACCATCCTGGAGTCTCGGTTGCGGCCGCAGAAACGTCTATCTATTCCCCTTACAATGGAATCCCCTATCACTATAGCTCTCCCACTCTTTTTCCTGCCCTGCTGTGCAGCAGAGCCAGCCACGGCGCTATGAACCTGGCTGCTGCTGCTCTCCCCTGATGAGTCATCCACCTCAACAGTACCCAAAGCGGTGTATCTGTTTTGCAGGGGGATGACCGCAGGGGACTCCTGCACTACCTTCCTTGCACTGCTCTTCCTGTTGGTCTTCCATTCCCTATCTGGCTGTGGACCCTTTACCTGCGGTAAGACCAACTCACTAAATGGGCTATTCACATCATTCTTAGCATCGTGCATGCTTCAGAGTGAATCCACCCGCAGCTCCAGTTCCGCAACGCGGTCCCGTCAGGAGCTGGAGGCGGATACACTTCCTGCACACGTAGTCGTCAGGGACACCAGAGGTGCCCCCGATTTCCCACATGGTACAGGAGGAGTTTAACACGCAAACAATTCAACCCAACCAGTCCACGTTGGTGTTTAACCGCCACACAAGAAACAGCTCTATCCTATTCCCACGTCCCCGAGTTCTGGCTTCAACCACTGGGAAAAGTCTGTTTCTTTCTCCTCTGTGCCATCCCCACAGAATTTTAAAAACGCCTGGCGAATCACCCCAATGAAAAGAGCCCCAATTCTTCCAGGTCTTTGGTCGTGTTTGCATTTTCTTGCACCAGGTAGCACACTCATGAACCTGCCCTCTACCTGCTCTATTGCCTTGACACCCTTCCTGCAGCGTGCAGCCCAAAATTGCACACAGTAATCAAAACTGTGGTCTCGGGCAAGCTTGTATTATTTTAGTTATTTATTTTACGCTAGTGGACTTGATGTGAATGACAGAAGGAGCTTATATATTTGTGTGTTGTTAATGGAGCATGAACCAGCACAGCAAAAGCTGTCGAGGTTAGACTGGGCAATTGCTGGTGCTGTAAATAACGACACAGCTCTCTTCAAACCACTCCGCCACCCGATCCAAAGACATTGTTCTGGTGCAGTCAGTCCATGCACACAGAGCAGACTTCACAACCAATGTATGAGAGATACACCACTTATTTTTTTTTTTTTTTTTTACTGCCGATGTGTATTTAAATCTTATACAATATTGCTTGCCCGTTACCAGATGTTGATTTTATTTGAATTATCTTCAGTCAATTGTACTTTCAAAAGTTAATATTCCATTTGTGAGGCCAGGTTTTGGGTGGAGAGGGTGGAAGAAGGGGGCCTGACTTGGTTAACGTTTTCATACCTGCCAGGGAATTGTGCCATTTGCCACTCAAAGGTGGTGACGTGCAGTGTTCTGGGTAGATTCTCATGGTGTGGCAAGTCATGTGATCTGATTACGCCATTCCTGTAACAGCACTGGAGCATGAAGCAAGCTTTTGGACAGAATGCAGTATTTTAATCTGTAATATTTTTTGTTTTCAGTGCTAATGGATATTAAAATTCTGATATTGGTCCAAAGTGGAAACACTTGTCACAATCATAATGGACAAATATCCCAATAAATCCATTGCAAGACTTAGCCTTATTCACCTTTATCAAAAATGTTATTAAGTGAAACAAAAACATTGTAACCGTTTACTACATACCTGAAATCTTTAACATCAGAATCTATGCCATTTTGTACCACCAGACCATTTGTTTTATCAATCCCGTCATCCTCCACTTCTTTCAGGTCCCCCATCTTATCCCCATCGAATGAAGATTTTCCTTTCTTGTCTCCCTTTTCATTATGAGCCTCAGCATCTCCAGAACCCTAAACAGATTGGGCAGAGGAGGGGGTGGGAAGAGACAGGGAAAGCACCTTTAATATACCATAGCTGAAGTGCTGTGCCAACACAGTCAAAGCTGCAAGTTTAAACAACACTACTCAAATAGATTAGATAGCAGAAAATTTATAAGATTGCATAATTATTTCTCTGAAGTCTGGAAAGCCCCATTACATGGCTGGTCTCCCACATTCTACCCGACATAAACTAGAGATGATCCAAAACTCGGCTGCCTGTGTCCTAACTCGCACCAAGTCCCGCTCACCCATCACCACTGTACTCGCTGACCTACATTGGCTTCCGGTTAAGCAATGCCTCAATTTCAAAATGTTCACCCTTATTTTCAAATCCCTCCATGGGCTCACCCCTTCCCATCTCTAATCTCCTCCAGCCTCACAACACCTCCCCCGCTCTCCCCACCCCCGATATCTGCGCTCCTCTAATTCTGCCCTCTTGAGCATCCTGATTATAATTGCTCAACCATTGGTGGCCAAGCCTTCTGGTGCCTCTGCTCCAAGCTCTGGAACTCCCTGCCTAAACCTCTCCGCCTCTCGTTCCTCCTTCAGGACGCTCCTTAAAACCTACCTCTGTGACCCCGGCCCTAAGTTCTACTTATGCGGCTCGGTGCCAAATTGTTTTATCTCATAATACTCCTGTGAAGCAGCTTGGGACATTTCACTACGTTAAAGGCGCTATATAAATACAAGTCATTGTTGTTAAGGAACTTGATTTTGAAAGTATAGCAATTAGCCTTCAGATGGCATCAACAATAAACCAAGGAGACGCACTGATAAAACAATGCTAAAATTATAAACAATAGTTCATGAGTCACAGCTTTGAACAACTTCACCACCGACGTCAACTTGGAGAAGCGCCCAAATGGTCCAATCAGTTGCCATGCCATACAGACCAGGAAGGTTCTCGTTTTAATGTGGGTAATGGTTGGGCTATAATCACCCCTGGGACAGTGGACCAGGGAATCACCTCGGGTTTCTGCTTTTGCCCACTGGCAATCTATGCTGCAAATGCATCTGCGCATGTGGTGATAATCAGCGAGGCTAAAATTGCACATGGATGTGACTCTCTGTGGTCACATAGCCTGCCAATGAGTTACCACACAGGGCAGCCAGCGTCCATGGAACTGTAATTTGCCAAGCAGCCAAGGGGCAGGGCGGGTGACCTAGGATTTTAGTAATGCAGAGTCTGAATTGTCTACTTGAACTGTAGGCGTAATGTAAACTTTGCATTGTAACTTCAGAATCTGCCCTTCCAAACTTGGGTTGTAGTTGGAGACCATTTTGAACTGTAACAGCAGGGTGAAGTATTGATGACTGTGCTGAGACCTATTTGAGATGAATAATTTAGAGTGGTACAAAAACCACGCTGTACAACATTAAAGTTACTGGCTGAAGTGAGTTTGTGTGCATTCCCCCCTCCATGGCTGCAATATCGGTGTTACTGCAAAGCAAATGTTCCCAATACTTACAAATGGCCCCTTTCTGAGGCAGGACTCCAGTTTTTCCCCAGGGGAAGAGCTCAGCACATACTCCACCATGCTGACACCCAGCCCGCCACTTTCAGATCGCGGAGACAGGACAGAGTTGACCTCATTGCTGCCGTGGAAGCCTTGACCAGGACGTCTCTGCACCATGATTGGCTGTGACACAGAGTGATCTGAGAGAGAGAGAGAGAGAGAGAGAGAGAGAGAGAGAGAGAGAGAGAGAGAGAGAGAGAGAGAGAGAGAAAAAGAGAGAGAATTAGAGGCATTCGTTCCCGGTTACTAAAGTAATGTACGGTACACCAGATCAGCTGACATGGAAATCGCCATTTTGGAGCTCCACATGAGCCAATTACAATTTACTAGAAGGCAGCTGCGCAGATCGTTCTGCAAGTAAAATAACCGACGTGCATCAAAATGAAACTGCTTATCTTTAAATAGTAAATTGCAATACTGAATGCCAGTAGCCCTAGACAGCAACACTTTCTGGCACCACACTTCAATTAAATATGCAACACTTGGCATTAACTATATCGTCTATTTTTTGCATCTAAAGAAATTGCAGTTCAACACTAATTCTAAAACAGCATTTTTAAACCAACCGCAGTCCTAATTTATATTCAATCCTTTCCAAAGCCCAACACTTAAGAGTTCTGACAGCAAATAGATTATACATATAGTTAGTTGATCTGCTTGTGCTATTTACAGGCAAGTCCCACATACTGAGACTCTCCTGAAAATAGCACAGATAGATATAATACTCTAGATGATAGGACACTCTAAAGCCGAGACTCCCTGCAAATGTGGGCCACAATGCCAATAGCACAACAGTGTCTGGAGCCCAGTCACTCCCAATATAAAAACTGATATTTACATTTAATGATAATGTTAACACTAGTAAATTGATTGGCTCTTCCCATCCACAACATGTGAATTGAACGTTGTACTTGTCGTTCATTAATGTGTTTATTTCATTAATTTATGAGCGAGAGTTAAGGAAGTCGGGCTCATCTTCTTTAGCAAAGAGGCGTTTGCAAAGTGACCAGTCTGATTGAAGTTCTCCAAATTATGAAGGAAACTGGAACTGATCCAAATTGTCCATTGTGGTAAAATTATCAGGGGACACAAGTCAAGACCAAGAAGTGAAGTTAAGCACAAGTGTTTCCATCTGAAGGGTAACAGACATGTGCAATAAGTGACAGTATAAATGGACTCAAGAGAATTAAGAATGAAGGCGCAGTTATATAGTCTATCTCGTCCCAAAGCACATCACAATGCCTTAAGTGTGGCCACTGTTGTTACGTGGGCAAAGGTGGCAGTTCTTGCAATGGGATGATTGGCCCATTAATGCATTTTGATGGTATTGGTTGAGGCATAAGCACTGGTCAGACTGCTCCCATACTCTTCTTCAAAATTGTACCATGGGATCTTGTGCACCCACCTGCGCAGACTGGGCTTGGTTTAATATCTCTTCAACAAAGCAGCACTCTCTCATTACTGCGCCAAAGTGTAAAGACTAGATTATGTGCTCAAACGCTGCTGGAGCGGGGCTTGAACCGACAAGCTTCGGAGTCAGGCAAGAGCACCAATACTGAACCAAGTCGACACTCAATTTGAGAGTATTACTGGAAAGAAATTTCTGGAAGTAGAGTCTGTTGGCCCTTTCCTCATAAAAGTTCTGGTTGAAATTCAAAAAGGTGATACAGCTTCAAGTGTCTTAACTATAAAGATCTGGTAACACGGCACCGCGTTGGAGAAATATTGTATTCACCAATTAAAATCAACACTGTCCAAAGCCATCCTCTGAAAAACAACTTAACAGCATTATCTTAGGCGTACAAGTTGTAGTTCCACTGTAGATAAACTCGTGCTCAACATTTATTCTGCAATATAAATTACCCAACTACATCAACTGACATTTCAAGTTTTATAAAGAGCAGTAGTTCAATCTAGACTTGCTTTCAAGATTTCGTAAGATTCCCAGTTAAAATAAGCTGCTAACCATCCTGGAGGTCAAAGACTAAATTAAAATGCTTGCAACAAACTTGATTGACCATCTTCAATCAGACCCTTGCTTGAAACACAGGCAATCACTGCCCCACAAGCCCACTAGCTTTTTTAAATGACAAGCCACATTTTCTCTTTGGACTTGAGCTGCATGCACAGGTGTTTATTCAAGCAGTGATGGCACAATTTGAACTAGCGGGGCAGCTGGAATCAGTGGACATGAGAATGAAAGTTAAAACATCCAAGACCACCTACTAGCAGAGTTCACATTATTTTTTCAGAAAAGCTAGCAAGAGATCAGTAACTCAACATCCGAGTGCACCAAAACAAGTAGGGAATAGATATTGAACAGCCAATGGGCTTTAACAAGTTTGTTCACCAAAGGTGTTTGGCTGGAGGTGACCTTTGTGCAGTCTGCCAGACTTATCAAGAAACTATAGCATCATTTCCTTAATAGCTGTTACCATCTTGAGGGATGATGGAAGATTAGAGCAGCTTAAGAGCTTTACAGCCTACAGAAAAGGTGGTTAAGAGGCTGGGAGAGGGACAGGACCTCATCAACATAAGAAATAGGAGGAGTAGGCCACTGGCCCCGCAAGCCTGCTCCGCCATTTAATAAGATCATGGCTGATCTGATCTTGGGCTCAGCTCCACTTCCTCACCCGCTCTCCATAACCCTTCACTCCCTTATCGTTCAAAAATCTGAATCTCCACCTTAAATATATTCAATGACCCAGCTGCCACAGCTCTCTGAGGCAGAGAATTCCACAGATTTACAATCCTCAGAAGAAATTTCTCCTCATCTCTGTCCTAAATGGGCAACCCCTTATTCTGAAACTATGTCCCCTAGTTCCAGATTCCCCGAGTGGAAACATCCTCTCTGCATCCACCTTGTCGAGTCCCCTCAATATCTTGTGTTTCAATAAGATCACCTCTCAATTCTTCTAAACTCTAATGAGTATAGGCCCAACCTGCTCAACCTTTCTTCATAAGTTAACCCCTTCATCTCAGGAATCAACCTAGAGAACCTTCTTGGAACTGCCTCCAATGCAAGTATATCCCTCCTTAAATAAGGAGACCAAAACTACATGCAGCACTCTAGGTGTGGCCTCACCAACGCCCTGTACAGTTGTAGCAGGACTTCCTTACTTTTATACTCCATCCCTCCCTTGCAATAAAGGCCAACATTTCATTTGCTTTCCTAATTACTTGCTGTACCTGCATACTAACTTTTTGTTAGTTATGACAACTAATCAAGGTATACTAACTAATCAAGGTATACCAAGCATTAAATATAAAAAGGTACCCAGTATATTATTTCAGTTTCAATCAGGCTATTGGGACAAGAGGCCTGAAATTTAAATGAGTGAAAAGTAAATGTAGAACGAAAGTCCCCACACTGAAAGATTACAAATAATCTAGCAAGAACTTCAAGGGAGTTCAAATTACTAGGTGAAGCACATTGAACACTGGAGGAATGGACCTGATGGATCTTTCCATTTATATGAATAAGGGATTTAGGATAGGGAAAGTCCAAGTGTGTCATCATCTCGAATGCAAATTTGTCATTTCAAAACAGTTAATATAGTTCTCACACCAGCTAGAATCTATTTGCTGCTAAGAAACGCCTAACATGATGCAATTGAACAGTATCTCAGGTGACCCTGTCCATACACTTAACACACATTGAGCAATAGGCAACATTTTAAAAAGCATCTAGCATCCTGAAGTACAGATAAGAGGGGTTTGTTAATATTAATTCCATTGACATCGATATTGATCCATGATAATTTAAAAAAAAAAATACAATTGAGCCCAAGTTTGCTCTTTGCCAAAACCATCATACTCCTTACCTGAAGCTCCCCATGCACTGTCCCGCCACTGATCCCCAAGAAATATCCCTTTAGGTCCATCCTTGTTCGTATCATCAGACTCCCAGAATTTCTTACCAGGAAGAAGCTGCTGCGTGTGAAGGAAGAAAGATTTTTTAGAAGGAAAAAAAGCACGTGACGAACTACAACTGAAAAGGAACATGTTTTTGGTCCTATACAAGGTTGCAGGACCCACTGCCTAATAACACACAGATCAACAGCAGCACCGCTGGAAAATTGCAGAAGATTGTGGTGTATGCCGGAGGGGTTTTCCACCCTCGTCGTGAATAAATTGCAGGCGATTGCGGATATTTGATCCAACATTCTTTTGCTAAATCAACTTGTCTCAAAAATTTCCCAACCTCCTCCGTGGCGAGGCACTTTCCTCCTCCCCCCTAATTCTCCCACTGATGCGAACTCCAGTGCAGCTCATCTCTGACACCCGAGCGTCTCTTTGGCAGCAGACACTCGGCTGCACACTGTCGGTGGGAATCACTGATCTGGGACAACTGATCTGCCCCCAATGCTGTGCAAAGTAGAATCTGAAACCCTGGATGAAACAATGGCATTGACTGGGAGCTACAGCTGGGACCGGCAATGAGCCAGGCAGCAAGTGTAGAAGAGTTTAATTTTGAAAACTGGCATGTTTATCGATCTGAGTTTTTTTTTTAATTTTCCATTGGCCCTGTTCATCAAAAATCTTAAAGGAAAAATTATAGACTAATTACCAACTAAAGGAGATTATCAACTGGTGCAGTGAAAAGCAGCATGTAACCAAGCCGTGTCGATGAAAGGCCCCAGGTTCAATTCCCAATCTGTGTGGGATTGGCTGATCCTAGCCACCACTGACACACCTCCGGAGGAGGGGTAAATCAGCCGCTATTCAGAAACCCTGACTGCAAAATGTACGTGGATGTTTAGTGAGGACAGATCAGGTCCCATCACTCTCTAGGCTCGCTCATGAAGAATGGACATTTGGGTGCAATACTGGTGGGGGAGGGGGCTGGTGACATGGAATAATACCCAGCAGCAATGTGTCAGGAGAAACTTGCACAACAAAAAAACACACTGAGTTTAGCCTTCCTTGTTCTTTGGAAGAAGCTCAATGTCACCAGCAGAATAGGAATTGCTGTCAGGAATGCATAACCGGCAGACCCTTTAAGAAATTTAGACATTGTGCAGCATTATTACTCAGGTGATAATACACCAAGGAAAATAAAACATGGTAAGTAAACTTTCCTGGACAACTGGTACTGGGAACAAGACAAAAGGTTATTTAGATACAATATATGGGGAAGCAGAAGGTGGACAAGGAGGAAGGGGAATCCCGAGGTTTTTGTCAATCTTACCCAATTTTCCAGCGAACAAATACACAACATAACACTTCTTAAAGGGACAGTGCCTCTCGGCGAATTCCCTCCCTCAAACAGATAACCATTCTTGCGTGTCGTGTCTATACACAGGCCAAATATGGAATTGTCTATATAGCTCTTATTAAATATTGAAATCTTTCCCAAACCATGCCATAACCACACACTATTTCACTGCTCTCAAGTAAATACTTCAAATCGTCTTTCGGCAATAATTCGCAAAGCTGTTGGTGACTGCAGATATTTTAAAATAAATAAATGGTCCGAGTCATATTTTAATCTTCAATTTACCAAGCAATACAATTTAAATACAAATATCGCTAACCTAACTTGATGCCTCCTCCAGGTGACTACACAGAGTCTGTAATCAGCCCAAAGTTCAAGGATGACCAGCAACTACACACCAATGACCTAAAATAATGCAATTAACAAATTGCTTCATATGACAGGTATATGACCTGGAACCCTGCGTACATCGAAGAATTGCAGTTTTTAGATCATAGATAAGACTATTTGCAGTGGCTTTTAAAAAAAAACACTGACCCAGATGTGGAAATGCATTTTAAGAAAAAAACAATTTCTGTTGCTTAAGGGTCTGTGAGCAGAGTATGTAAATAAATGCAGTGTGAATTTAATACTATTGAAGACTTTGTGCGTTTTACACTACTGAAACGTCCTCAGGACTGATTTATGCATCTTGTCAGAGGGTATTCTCCTCAAGCATCTTGCTTCTTGTTGCAGCATGTTTTATTTCAAATTTTAAAAATTCATGACTGAATGCTTAAAAATAAAGACTTCATGTATATTTATATACCTGTACTGGTTACCACAAACAGCTAGGAGTCAAAGTTTAAAGGGCTCGTTTTGTTCTGAAAGGGACAGAACCCTCAGTAATTTAGCAAATGTGTAAACTTTCCACTGTATCAGCAAGGTCAGGAACAGTCAAACCCAATTGTTAAATGTGATGCTTTGAAGAGCTAACATTCTGCAAAATATTGTAATAATCAGGTGACTGAAGGAAGAGTGCACGCCTTTTACATTTCCTGTTTGCGCCCAATCATGGCTCTCCCCTCCAAAATCCAAGGATTCTAACAAGGACCAATCCTCCTCCCTCAACACGTTGTACAGAAGTCATCTTTCGATGACTTCTGAATTTTCCCCAGTCGCATTAACATATCCAAGTCTGTCTATACTACAGAACTGTAAATACACTCCTCACCACCATACCTACATTGCAGGCAGATGTCATATCTGTCAGACATGCAAACTCAGTTGTTTTAAGTTGTATAAACAAAGTCCCTCCAGACTGGCAACAAAAACATATTCAAACGTTTTACTGGCCTGAACGCTGGAGGGAGGAGCGCCAACAGCAGCAAGAAGGACAAGCTGCCATCTTCAATGGTCAATCGCCTACAGAATCCACTGCCTTTGATCATGCCAAAGGCTTCACCACAAGCAACTGCAGTAACCCTGACATTGCACTTCAGCAAAAATAAGTGTCCCAACTACAGGCAGCAGTACAAAAAGTTTGCTTTTACAAATGTTTCAAGTTCCTCGCAAAACAAAATATTTCCAAACAGCATATTTTACTGGTACAAAACTGTCAGGAATACAAGCAACATCTGAACATTACCCGGTCTGTTTTGAACAGCAGTGTTTGTGGGAAGTGGTTTCTTTTAACAGTGAAAATCCCCCCCTTATATTCCAATGATATTCTGCGCCAGATATTAATGAAAGCCCCTTTTGGTTTTGGGCAGTACATTAATCATACCACAACATAGAAATAGGGGGAGGCCCTTCAGCCTCTGGAGCCTGTTCCACCATTCAATGAGATCATGACTGATCTGCAACCCAACTCCACTGCCCCGTTTCCTTTAATACCTTTGGTTTAACGAAAATCTATCGATCTCAGATTTAAAATGAACAATTGATCTAGCTGCAATTGCAGTTTGCAGAAGCGTTCCAAACTTCTACCACCCTTTGTGTGTAAAACTTTTTCTGAATTTCACTCCTGAAAGGACGGAAGAACAGAGAGCAACCTTTTTGGCCAATTTGCTTTCCTCCTGCTCTGTGGCTTTTGCTTCGGTATGATCCGATGGGGACTGAAGTAGTAGCATTCTCCTACCACCCTCAAATGACAAGATTTCATGTGAACCCAGTGAGAGAGAACAAACTATGGACTGTGTTATCCACGCACTTTCCAGCAGAAATCACTGCATACCGCTTGGAAACAGGAACCTCAGTTGATTTTCCGCTCCCTAGCCCAGGGGTGCCAAGACAAACTGTCGCAATATTTTACCACGCCACACTGACTGAGATCTGGAATTGAATCCTTGGCCTTCTAGTCTGCATAGTTCAGTTACACATGGTTTTATCAATTCAGCCACCCGCAGAGCACAAACAAGTCTGTTGGGGACAGACTATGAGTTGCATTCTCGACGCTATACAAAAACACACAAATTCATAAATAAGGATCGAAGATTTCTGCATGTACCATCAATCGCAGAACTGTAAATAGAGGATTCTTTTTAAAGTAAATGGGTCTATATTCTCTGGAATTTAGAAGAATGAGAGGTGATCTCATGGAAATGTATAAAATTGTTAGCAGGGTTGACAGGGTAGATGCTGAGAGGGTGCTTCACCTGGCTGGAGTGTAGAACTGGGGGGTCATAGTTTCAGGGATAAGGGGGCAGCCATTCAGATAAGGAGGAATTTCTTCACTCAGGGAATTCTCTCCCCTAAAGGGCTGTGGATGCTCAAGACTGAGATCGGTAAGATTTTGCCACTAAGGAAATCAAGGGATATGGGGATAGGGTGGGAAAGTAGAGTCAAGGTTGAAGATCAGCCATGAACTTATTGAATGGCAGTGCAGGCGCGAAGGGCCGTATGGCCTACTCCTACTTCTTATGTTTTTATTAAAGACGAATCAATCTACCAGAGCTTTAGCATACATTTACACCACACGGTCTGACTTAATTCCGGAGCAATGTAATGAAACTCACTGGAGCACAGTCCTACAGTTTGGCAGCGAAAAGCCACTGTGGTGTCAAATCAGATTCTAACAGGTGCCAAGACCTCTTACATCTACGTGGAACTGATTTAGACGTTTAGAGAGGGCAGACACAATCACCCCCAACGGAAGCTGCTTTTATATTGTTGCTCCTTTACACAGTTTCATGTCCTTGGACTTCACAGTAGACGAGCTTATTTTTGAAGTGTAGACACTGCTGTTATGTTGGCCAATTCCCACATTATGGCTGCACAAACATCAATGAGAAGAGTGGTCAATCTATTTTGATGGTGTTGGTTGAGGGATGAACGTTGGCCAGGACATTGAGCAAATCCCCCCCCCCCCCCCCCCTTGTGCTTTCATTTCCACCCAAGTAACCAGGCAGAGCATCTGTTTAACATTCCTTCTGAAGGACAGCGCCTCAGACAACGTAGCACTCCCCGACTGAATGTAGGCCTAGATTGCGTGCTCAAGACCTGAAGTGGGGCTGGAACCCACAACCTTCTGACTCAAAGACAAGAGAGTGTTACCCACTGAAACTATGTGAACTTTAACGTGAATTCTGGGAGCCCAGTGCCTGTGAACCAGCACCAGGCAATTCTGTTAAATGGGTCTTGTGTAGGCAGGCACACAGGCCCAGGTAAAACTGGTTAGAAGAGTTTGTTGCTGTATTATGGAAAATGCATTTTTAAAACAGAAATGCTAACATGTTCGGAATCGAAAGGAAAACATGAAATCAGGCTGTATGAACCAGCGATGTCAGACTAGTAGGCGCAGTGTAATGCATGAATGTCCAAGAGAGATATATGCACAACTTGTACTTAAAATGTGCAGCGATCTGCTGCAGCTCGGGACTAGCACCTGCTTCTGAACAATCCCTTCAAAACTTCTCGGGCAGTCCCCCGGAGTCGAGGATGACTTGCTTCCACACTAATATGAGTTCTAAGGTGACTGATGAGACCAATTCTGGATTTGCAGTATCTGTCACAGGTGGGGCAGGTGGCGTTTGGAGCGACGGGTGGGTGGGGTGCTTGGTTAGTCATACTTGTTTGTACTTGGCTTCTGCATGCTCCTGACGAAGAGACTCGAAGTGTTCGGCGCCCTCTCCACGGTCTTGGGCCAAGGATTCCCAATAGTCGGTGGGGGATGTTACATTTTTGTCGAGGCGGCTTTGAGGGTGTCCTTGAAGCGTTTTCTCTGCCCTCCTGTGACTCGCTTGTCGTGACATAAGTAGAGTGCTTGTTTCGGGAGTCTAGTATCGGACATGTGGACAATGTGGCCCGTCCATTGGAGCTGATCAAACATGGTCAATGCCGCGATGCTGGCCTGAGAGAAAACGCTGACATTGCTGCGCCTATCCTGCCAGTGAATTCGCAGGATTTTGCAGAGGCAGCGCTGGTAGTACTTCGCTAGTAAGACAAGAATTCTCTCTACCAACCTGGCCCGCCACACAGTACTGCTCCCCGATTATCAAGATCCCGGACAAGCCCTTGGACAATGTGGACCACTTCCCATACCTTGGGAGCCAACTATCAGCAAGGACAGACATCGATGACGAAGTCCAGTACCGCCTTCAGCGTGCCAGTGCAGCCTTCGGCCGCCTGAGGAAAAGAGTGTTCGAAGACCAGGATCTCAAACCCAGCACCAAGCTCATGGTCGAAAGAGCGGTAATGATACCCGCCCTCCTATATGCTTCAGAAACACGGATGATGTACAGCAGGCACCTCAAACACCTTCAAAACACCGATGTCCATGACTGTTCCTCGTTTGAAAATGTCTATGGAACAATTGCATTACTTTGTTTTGAAGCATCAATCATCAAAAATGCCGTGGCCATTTTACTTTATATGAGGTTTAACTCATTCTCATTCAACTAAAACAAGGGCATTTCCAAAAAAGGTAATTCGGATTTGAAAAATTAACAGTATTATAACAGAAAAAATCAGTGAACTGTGTTGCACCGTTGAACAAATGCAGAGTAAAAAGGGGGATAATTAATCCAGTCGCCTCCTTGCCTGTTGCATCAGGCACTGCAGACATACTATGAAAAACATAACACTAGAGGATATTTTTTATGAAAGGCAGGCAAAGCAATGAGGTGGGTGGGAAGCACGAGATGTCTCTCCTGCCCTCAAGGTTATTGACAGTATCCAGATCACCACCACAACCGCAGCAAACAAGCCATTGATAACTGCATTGGCCTTAAAAACGACTGAAATAACCCAGTCTGCACAGCTTTTTCAAATCAAATCTGCACACTAAAACAATCTCTGAAACACGACAATTGATTTCTACAGTGCAAACATCTAAATACACATTTGAAAATTTTAACTATTTGGCCTAGTCAGCTCAAACGTGCAAACACTACTCGCAACACTGTAAAGCTTTGGTATCAGACACAATAACACTTTGTGAAGGAGCAACGTGTTCCTTTTATTCAAATGTTCCATTAGATAAAGTACATGCACTGATTCCATCTGGGAGTTAACAGATGCTGTGTCGAAGAATTAAACTAACTTTAAACCAGGACTGCATTAGGCTACGGGGGATACATCTGTCCCAGTAAGTGCCAAATGACTGGATCAACTATATAGCAACAGCAGACTGTTAATGAAAAATCTGTTCCTTCATTAGCTGGGTTGTCCTGTACTTTGCTACTTTACTTGCATTGCCAGTCCCGTAATCAGATGATGAGCTCCCAAAGGTTTCAGTCACTATTGAAAACATTGGCCGTTAACTTTCCGCCCACTTCTGACTGATCACAGATAATAGGCCAGGAAAAGAGAAGCCAGTGGCACAAATATACGGTGCATGCTAATAGAACCCTACAATTAACCAACTGAACTAAAAAAAAACACCGGAAGAGAATCAAGGGGCCCCAAAGATCTGCTTCAGTGCTGTAACATTCTACGATGTAGAGGATTCTCCACTTCCCCCGTACCCCATGGTGTAATGGTCAGCTTTTCGTCCTCCACAGCGTTAGTTGTGAGGTAACTGTGGCATGTTCAGAGTCTTAAAATTCTCTCCACAATAGCCTTTTTTGATTTGTGCAGGAAGAATGAGTTTGCGCGCCGTAAGACCGAGGGAGGCATTGCTGCTGGGTTCAAACCGGATCGCGACCAACATCCGATCACAACAACGAGCATTTATATTAAGCACCTTTAACAAAGTAAAACGTCCCAAGGAACATTATCAAACAAAATTTTAAACAGAGCCACAGGAGATATTAGGACAGATGACTAAAAGTTTGGTCGGAGGGGTAGGTTTTAAGGAGCTTCTTAAAGGTGGAGAGGGGGAAGAGAGCGATGTTCCTTTCACATGCTAAGTTCTCCCACGCAGCCGCTCACCTGTTCTTAAATAATAAAAACCGCACGAGCTGCATTTTGAATGCATATCCAAATAAAATGACTGGAACATTGGTCAAGAGTTGGAACGGTTTAGGGAGGGAATACCAGCACTTAGGGTCCAGGCAGCTGAAGGCACAGCTGCCAATGGTGGAACGAAGAAAAATTGGGAATGCGCAAGAGGCCATAATTTGAGAAGCGCAGATCTCGGAGGATTGTAGGGCTGGAGGTGGTCATGGAGACCGGGGGGGGGGGGGGGGGGGAACCATGGGTGGAGGGTTTGAAAACAAGAATTTTAAAATCGAGGTATTGCTGGAGCACAAAGGTGACGTGTTAACAGGAATTATTGCGAGTTAGGATATGGGAGCAAAGTTTTGGATGTGCTCAAGTTTATGGAGGGTGGAAGGCTGGCCAGGAGAGCATTATAATAGTTGAGTCTAAAGGTAACAAAGGCATGGATAAAGGTTTCAGGATAAACAGATGAGTTGAGGCAGCGGTGGAGATAGGTGGCGTTAGAGGTGGAGGTAAATGGCCTTGGTGATTGAGGGGGTGTGGGGTTGGAAACTCCGCTCAATGTCAAATAGCATAGTACTAGGCAGTCCCTCAAAAAAAAAAATTCTCAGGTATTTCCATGAGGGTCCTGACATTCCAAGTCCCGAACTACAGCTTGAAGGGTGAGGATGCCAAGGTTGCAAGAGTCTGGTCCAGCCAATGGCCAGGGAGGGGGATGGAGTCGGTGGCTAGGGATTGGAGTTTGTGGCAGGGACCGAAGAGATCATCAGTATTCCCAACAGGTTATTGGAGGAAATCTCTGCTCATCCAACGCTGGATGTCAGACAAGCAGCATGACAAATCAGAGGCAGTGGAGGGGTTGGGGGAAGCGGCTGTGCGGTAAAGCTGGGTGTCGTTTAGCGCACGCGAAAGCTGATGTTGAATTTTCGGATGATGTCACCAAGGGGCAGCATGCAATTGAGAAACAGGACGCGTGCAACTTTCCACTCGGGGTCGCAGAATAGCTCACAGGAATGGGGCACCCCAGTTGATTTTTTTTCCCCTTCTCACCAGCCCAGGGATACTGAGGCCAATTGTAGTTCCCAAACCACTACAATTAGCCAGCTCAACACACGGATACAGGCCTCCCTTGTTTGTTTGATTCAGACCACACCAGGTGGTACAAGCGTCAAATGAACCATGGGAAAGCTCCAACAAGCTCATTTTTTGACGTCACTTTTTCTTTAAAATACAATGACTTTGCCTTTCACGGGACTTTTGAGCTACTGGCAACAGATGCATTAAGTTTTACTACAAGCTCAAGAACCATGTAAAAAGACAACACATGCCAATTATTTTCAGTTAGCCAAGAAAAATAATTTTTATGCTGAAAATAAACTTGTGTGAAATCAATTTTGCAGCAAAATATAGCCAGAACAGCAGCAGAAAACCAAAGAATGTAACAAAGTCACAAATTTCAAGCAGATCCATGTCACTAACTTATCGAGCTTTGACTGCAAAACCTGCTTATGAACGCAAGAAGTTCAAGATCAGTAAGAAAAATCGTTAACAGTACTTCTGTGGGACATGTTTTTCAGGGCCGAGAAACAGTAGCGTGCATTGCAAAATGAAGGACTTCAGTAAATATTTAAGCATACAATAAGTCATTGTTCTCAATTCCACCCCCCGCCACCGATTTTTAGCACCAACTCACCTCTCCCATACTCCGTCCTTCTAATGCCAGTGCTTGAAAGTCATGGTTCAGTTCATCCATTGACCGTACCTGAAGAAAAATAAAACCACATAATGAAGAAAATCAGGACAAAACATACAGACTTTATGAGAGATTTTTCATCGAATGGCGCCTTCATTTAAAAGCAATACGGCTGCTAGAGTAAAGGGGCATTTAAAATGGGGTTTCACAAAACTTACACTGCAATTTTTTTTTTTTTTAAATTGCACTATAAAAGTCCACTGCAGTAAAAAAAAAAAGAATTGCTCGAGTATCTTGGAACCAGTCAGGGAGGGTTCCAGATAGGCCAAAGTCACAACTGGACACTTGGAAAAGTAGTCAAGAGTTGGAACCTTACTCCCTGTGGCTGAAGATCTACTGCCAGGCCTCGGAGCTAATGACCGCAGTCACACCACAACCCGTATTTCTGGTTTGTTGCTCACTCCTGTCCTCGGGAGATCTCTGGCCTCTGCTTGGTGCCTCCACAGATCATTTCCAAGACTGGAAAGTCAGCAAGCATGTGTTCCTGATCATGGAGCTGCTCGCTCGTGTATTAAATGATAAATGCATCAAGGCAGTAATGACATTTCTGGTTTCATCTAATATTGAGTGGGCAGTTACCTTTTAAAATCCATTTTCACCACCTTGAAGTCACACCTCAAACTAAGAAAATTCAAGCTTCGGAATAAATAATGATTATAGGATTTAGCTGCTCGATGAGAGTAGAACAGACAAGGCCGGTACTGATTTACTAATTATGTGCACGGATTAAGTAAACGAACTTGCATTTATACAGCGCTTTCCATGACCTCGACACATCCTAAAGCACTTTAGAGCCAATGAAGTACTTTTGAAGTGTAGTCACTGTTGGAAACCTGGCAGCCAAGGTCTCACAAATAGCAATAATTGACCAGATAATGTTTTAACTGTTGCCCAAGACACCGAAGAAAACCACCTGCTCTTCTTCAAATAAATCTTTTACGTCCACCTGAGGGAGCAGACGGTTTTGTGTCTCATTGGTTGGACGCAGCACCTTCGATGCAGCGCTCCCTCAGCGTTGCACTGAAGTGTCGGCCTGGATTATGTGCTCAAGCCTCGAGAGTGGGACTTGAACCCACAACTTTCTGACTCAGAGGCGAATGCTGCAACTGAGCCACAACTGTCAGCCAAGTGCTGTGATAGGTCCCACACTGTCTGGCACAGGAATAGCGTAACCTGTACTATTCTACAGCTCAGTTGAGAGAGTTTGAAATGTGGCCCCTGAAGCAACTTAGCACAATGTGTATTTATCTGTGATCAGCATTTTGAGAGAAACAACAAATGATTTTTCGGATGCCTCATCCAGAGATGAAATATGTCTGTGCATCAGAAGTCGAGAGGGGACGAGTTTCAACAATGAGCCAAATGTCATCTTCTCACCCCTGACTATTCCTACGTTCTTAAGTCAAAGGCAGTTTAAACCAGCATGTAAAGCAAGCTACTCAAAAAGAAACATATAAACTGAAAGGCCTGTGTAGGTGATAATAGCAAGCGCCTATACCGTCAGCAGCAGGTGTGACAGGTCAGCAGCATGCAGCAGAAAAGGCTATCCCTTTATACTGGCACACAATATTTAGAATTCAACAGATGGAAATAAACGCACTCCACCCACAGAGCACTGCCCTTGGGAGCCAGGCACTGCTTGCAAGTCCAGGAAGAGTGCTATAACGATCGCCCATAATAAAGCAGAAACACAAGAGATGAAAAAGCCAGGTGCTGTAATGGAGCCTTAAAATGAGGGAGGCATGTGATATATAGATTTGTTTTTAAAACAAATATTTTCAAACTGAACACATTTCTTTTTGATCTGGAAAGCCTGGAGTGAAACAACCCATTCAATTGCAGAAAAGGAATTGGATTAAAATTAGATATTTAATTCAGGAGTGGTTAAGAGCTGAAAACATGTTGACTTGCTCTTCCTTTTCAATGGAGTACTGGCTCTCCCATCACAGCTCGCCACCTATTTCTTTCGTGTTTTCGCACTCTATAAAAACATTTTGGGATGTTTTCTACATTAAAGGTGTTACATAAATTGGTCATTTATCTCACTGCTGTTTGTGGTAGACAACTTTACTTTCAACTTTCCTTATTACATCAGTAAAATGTGTGCTAGATATAGAAAAGGCCACTTAACTTCTTAAAGATCAAAAATACCTGCTCAGTAATCGAAAACCCACACTATAATCAGCCCCCATTGTAAATCCTGGAAATCCTACCAGTAAAACAAGTAAATACACATTAGTATTTGTAGAGGCAGTCTCCTCTACTTTGGGGAGACCAAACACTTTACTGAATACCTCCACTCAGTCTGCAAGTGTGACCCCAGTCTCTGCTCCCTTGCCACGTTAATTCCCCATCCCACTCTGTCCTTGGACTCCTACACTGTTCTGATGAAGCCCAACTCAATCTCGAGGCACATCACCCCATCTTTCTACTTGGAACTTTACAGCCTTAACATTGATTTTAACTCTTTAAGACTATTAACCACCATTTTATCTTTAATTTGTGTAGCTGGTGCTGGTAATGGAGAATGGCTGCACCAAAGACACTGGGAGTGAAGGTGGTGTGGGCTGGTGCTCGGAGTGGTGATCCCCTATTGGTACACGGCCGGGGGTGGGTAGTCCTTACCCACCTTTCTTTTCCCACATTCCCGGGTCACGTGAGCCTCTCTTTGCCAGATTTTCCAACCTTCCCTCACCCTGCTGCTGCTCTGCTGGAACCATTCATATCGCCCCTGTACCCATCTTTCGCTTCTGTATGGGTCTCATTATCACCTTCTGCCTTTCACCATTACTTTTGTCATTTAATCACTCCTGCCCTCCGAAGAGTAGTATCAGGCAGTCCCGCGAGTCGAGGACGAACCGCTTCCACGCCCTCCCTAAAAAAGAATTCTCAGGTGTTTCCATGAGGCACTTGACATTCCAGATTCCAAACTACATTTTGAAGGGTGGAAGATGCCTGTGCGTGGATTCTTTTAACGTGGGGTGGCCGTTGCACACCAGCCATCACACGGGCTTGACAAGCGAGGTCTTGGTCCAGTGGCGAGGGTTATCCAAGACAACTAAAGACCAAGCTCCACTGCACAGTCCTAGTGTGCACACATATGCCCGAATGGTCTGTTTCTGTGCTGCAGACTCTGCGAATCCTGACCCTCCATCTTGTTCTTGTCCTGCACTTTCTCCCCTGGCTCTGTACTTGCTTAAAAGCTGTTCCAGCTCTGAACATCTTCCAGTTCTGATGGAAGGTCATCGACCTGAAACGCTAACTCTTTCTCTCCACAGATGCTGCCTAACCGTTGCAGAATTTTCTAGTTAAAAAAAAAATACAAATTAGCTTGGCTGAGCAGGATCCCTCTTCCAATTTTGACAAGAGGAACATCGTGAGAAGATATGCTTGAAAATACAGGCAAATGATCAACTGTGACTGAAAGAAAATCACTTTTTGTTTTAAATCATGTTTGGAAAGCGAATTCTCCGATACCATCTATGTTTCCACAAAAACCATAAATCAATCCTCTTGCAAATGGAAATGCATTAAAATAACTGGCCTTAGAAGATTTGAAGCCCATTAGATTTAACTTAGGATCTGCAGACTAGTGACAACAGAGGGACATTAGGATAGGGTTAAATACAAATCTAATTCCGACCTCACAATAATACGAGGTGATATTTAGAAAAAATATTCGTATCAACGGCCCTTTCAAATTTTATGCCGAGCAGTAGAAAAAATTAGAATACCATACTTTTGAAAACTACTGCTCGATATCATTTGACTAAGAAAGCCAGCTGGCTGCATAATTCTTTATGGGAATAGGGAGGGAGGATATAACTGAATATGGGGAGCAATATGTTGTTCCTCAGAGCTGGTAATGAGCCACCACCACAACTCAAGCTGCAAAAGAACACCCTTAATAAACAAGGTTTTTTTGATATCTTGAAAGCATCCAAACAAACATTCCCTCTAAGCCGCCCTGCCTCTGCTTTTCAAATGTTAAATTTCCCGCATGCGCGGAACTGTGAATGGGCCGCTCACCCAAAACAAATTAGGAACAAACTCCTCTCGCCAGCCACTTGAAATGGCAAACACTCCATTACATGCCAGTCTATGGTTGTAAATTTATAGTGCAGCAAAAATACACTGTTTGTAGATGGATTTACAAATAAACTACTTAAGTCTGTATCCATCGGATATACTCTCCACTTTCCAGATTGTTGCAGCTATGAGTGTTGGTGATCCATCTACGCAACTGTTTCCATGGTACTACTACATGAATTAAAATATTCCATCAAAGTTTGGACATGTCCATGCACCAGCAACTTTCGGGCAAGAGCCAAACACAAGAATGGCATCAACTTTCACACTCCAAATATACCTATAAGATCTTATGCAACTTTAGATTTCCAACTTATCTAGGAGTGTGTTCAGTGGGCCTTTGACACTTTGCCAACTGCATGTAGGAAACATTGAAGTGACAATGTTTCATTTCAGCAGCATACCAGAGAATGAAACGCTTTCCATGAAAAAAATCAGTTCACGAGTGTCATTCCAAGTACAGGCTAATAGATTCTGACCGCAATGCCTTTGGTAAGAGTCTGAAATTATTTTATATGCAAGAAAATATTCACTGTGACTGATGTCAGTGGTGGCATTTTGGGCACCGAGTATTCCCAAGGACATGCGTAATGCATTCAGGTGCAAAGCACCTGACCTGGGAGTGCTTGATGCTAATGCCAACAGCTATTCCCAGAGGGCTTCCTATATTAGACATTGAGCTGGTTGTGGCTGTTGGAGGCTAGTCACTACAGCCCCCAGTACATACCGGCCGACTTCCCCAGCGAGATCCCATCACCCCAACTGCTTTCAGCTGCTTCATCAATTACCTGAGTCACACGATCTGGAGTGGGGTTGCTCACTGACAATTCCAGTGTTCAGTTCCATTCACAAAACTCCTTCGATAAAGCAGCCAGTGCCAGTACAGCAGCACCTCGACAACGTGCAGGATAGGCTGACTCGCGGCAGGTAACATTCGCACCACACAAGTGCTGGACTATTAAAATCTTGGAGACAGCCCAGACAATTCCCCTTCACAACCAATGATACCTCCAGCAGCACCTTGGCAGTAATCATAGACCGGGAGCTGAACTGGACACTGTGGTTGTAAAGCAGGACAGAGGTGAGGTACACGGTGATGACTAGCTCAACACCTGATTCCACTCCCCCCCCCCTGGCGCCAAACATCAAACATTCTCCATTATCTACAAGGCTCAAGTCAGAGTGTGATAAAACACTGATACAAAAGCAAAATACTGCGGATGCTGGAAATCTCAGCGGGTCAGGAAGCATCTGTGGAGAGAAACAGAGTTAACGTTTCAGGTCGATGACCCTTCGTCAGAACTGGTGAAGGGTCATTGACCTGAAACGTTAACTCGGTTTTTCTCTCCAAGATGCTGCTGCCTGACCCGCTGAGATTTCCAGCATTTTCTGTAATAAAACACTCACTTACCCGCTGAAGAAGCTCAACAGGATCCAGAACAGAGCATTCACTTAACTAGTGCTTCTGCCTCAGGAATCAATGGCCATCCTCTCCAGCATGAGTGTATTGTCACTGCAATATATACATATCTCTACAGGATACACTGCAGCAACTCGCCATGCTTACTTTGAGGTGGTTGAGGCAAATAGCATAGTTGCAGTTAAGGGGATGCTAGATAAGTACATGAGGGAGAAAGGAATATAAGGATATGTTGATAGGGTTAGGAGTGTGGAGCATAAACACTGGCATAGACCAGTTAGGCCAAATGGTCCCGTTTCTGTGCTGTAAATTCCATGCAACTTTGGCAACATCCTCCGCCCCTGCAAACACTTATGCCAAAAAAGAACAAAAGCAACGAC
The DNA here is from genome assembly GCF_044704955.1 of Pristiophorus japonicus. NCBI lineage: Eukaryota > Metazoa > Chordata > Chondrichthyes > Pristiophoridae > Pristiophorus > Pristiophorus japonicus. The sequence continues at coordinate 16,953,786 of NC_091990.1, forward strand.
ATCATGTGAATACCATCACACCCAAGATCACCTCCAAGTCACACACAATCCTGACCTAGACAGGAATTGCCAATGCCAATTGCCTTTGTCAATGCTGCGTCAGAACCTTGGAATTTCCTTATCCAGCACCATTTTGGAAGCACCACTGTCACAAAGACTGTAATTGTTCATTAAGACTCAACATCACCTTCCTGGACAATAAATGCAGCCTCGCCAGCATTGGCCAGAGTTTAAAAAAATAATTAAACAAAAATACCATAAATCATAGGCAGCATAGGCAGTCCCTCAGAATCGAGGAAGACTTGCTTCCACTCCTGAAGTGAGTCCTTTGGTGGCTGAACAGTCCAACACGAGAGCCGCAGACCCAGTCACAGGTGGGGCAGTTATTTGTCGGGGGAAGGGGGTGGGGGGGGGGGGGGGGGGGAGAATTGGTTTGCCACGTGCTGTTTCCGCTGCCTGCGCCTGACCTCTTCACTTAGGGCGGTCTTCGGCCAGGGACTCCCAGATGTCAGTGGTGATGTCGCACTTCATCAAGGAGGCTTTAAGGGTGTCCTTGTAACGTTTCCGCTGCCCACCTTTGGCTCGTTTGCCATGAAGGAGCTCCGCGTAGAGCAGTTGCTTAGGGAGTCTCGTGTCTGGCATGCGAACTAAGTAGCCTGGCCAGTGAAGCTGATAGAGTGTGGTTAGTGCTTCAATGCTGGGGATGTTAGCCTGGGCAAGGACACTGATGTTGGTGCGTCTGTCCTCCCAGGGAATTTGCAGGATCTTGCGGAGATATCATTAGTGATATATCTCCAGCGACTTGCTGTGTCTTTTGTAAGTCGTCCATGCCTCTGATCCATACAGGAGGGCAGGTATTACTACAGCCCTGTAGACCATGATCTTGGCAGTAGATTTGAGAGCCTGGTCTTCGAACACTCTTTTCCTCAGGCGGCCGAAGGCTGCGCTGGCACACTGGAGGTGATGTTGAATCTCCGCATCAATGTCTGCCTTTGTTGACAAGAGACTCCCGAGGTATGGGAAGTGGTCCACGTTGTCGAGGGCTGCACCATGGATCTCGATGACTGGGGGACAGTGCTGTGCGGCGAGGACAGGCTGGTGGAGGACCTTTGTCTTATGGATGTTAAGCCTAAGGCCCATGCTTTCATATGCCTCGGTGAATACATCGACTATATCCTGAAGTTCAGCCTCAGAATGTGTGCAGGCGCAGGTGTCGTCCACGTACTGCAGTTCAACGACAGAGGTTTGGGTGACCTCGAATGGACAAAAAGCTTATTCATTAAATCCAAAATACTAAATCAACCAGAAAGCAATTAAAACACAAATAGGAGCATTATTAGCTACACTCGGAGGGAAGGCAGCAAGACAACATGGAACGGTAAGCACAAAGGGTGGGGAAGGAGTAATCGACAAGACTAGACACAAAAACTTGTGCTGGTGGGATGCCAAGTTGAACAACTGAAGTCATCTAAATTCAAAATCAAATCAGTATGATTGGGAAGGAGACAAAATGGATCCCAAGGACACGAAGAAGAGTACAGACAACCAGGTCTGGTTGAATAAAAGCCTCTCCATAAACCACTGTTTGAGCAGTCACTCTGCATTAAATCACTGGTGCTGTGAACAGGTACAACATGAAGACCTGAGCCAGCAATAGGGAGAAGGAAAAACAGCTGCACCCAAGAACGGACCTATAGTTCCAAGATATGTGGTTATATATATATATCCAGCATATAACTGGTTCCCAAATCCTCACTTTATGAAGATTACATGTAAAATAGATTCCACTCAGACGCTTAAACTGGTTTAAACATAGTGAAACAGACAGAATTAGTGGAAATAGCTTTCACCTTCTGAAGTCAAGAACAGCAATGCCAAGAGCAAAATCCCAGAGAATGGAGGGTGCCACCTCTTAATTCACTCCAACCCCTGAAATTAAACAAAGCTTTGAGAAGTTTCTCTTGAATAGCTCTAGGTTGGTAGATTCAAAATGAAATGTCTCATGTCATTGTATGTTACCAGTGAACAGTATATCGGACCAAAACCCAGTCATGTCAATGTTTCAACTAGCACACATGTACAGATTCTTCAGCACCTCGACTCTGCTCGCAGGATAAATGCCGTAAGAAGGCATAGGTATAGCAACAAACTATCACTTTAGGATCAGTTAAGTGGAAGCCATTTCTTCAGCTCTTACATCACCATCTTCATAACCTTCTCACTTACATCACTGTGATCACACACAGTATGCCCATTGAATAACAGTAATTAAAGGGGTTTAAGGCTTATGTATAAATAACTGCCAGGAAGTGAATCAATTACAGTATTCTCTGACATTGCTATACGGCTCCACCTTTAGCGAATAAGTTTTCTGTCCATTCGAGGTCGTCCTTTTACGGTATTTTTGTTTTAATTATTTCTTACAATATTCTCTCTGCGGCTCCATCTTTGCTCATGCAGTTTATCTCATCACCGATTCACTGCCTTGTACCTCACTGCTAGCCATCAGTTGTCAGCCATCAGTCGTCAGACTGATCAGTCAAGAACGGCACCAGTCAAGATTTCAACTGAAAAGGGTCGCTCTCAAATGAGCACAAACTGTGCTCAGCCCTGGTGAAGTATCCTGCAGCAACTGTCCGGAGATAGAAGTTTGCATTCAACGTGAACTAACTTGTGATTGTCACAAGATATCACTTGGAACAGGACAGAGACAGCCTGTGTGTTTTATTTAGAATTTTCCAATCAGCATTTAAGAACATAACATAAGAAATAGGAGCAGGAGTAGGCCCTGTGGCCATTCCATAAGATCATGGCTGATCAACCTCAACTCCACTTTCCCGCCCAATCCCCATATCCCTCGATTCCCCTAAACTCCAAATACCGATCCATCTCAAGCTTGGAATATATCCAGAGACTCAACATCCACAGCCCTCTGGGGCAGAGAATTCCAGAGATTCACAACCCTCAGAAGAAATTCCTCCTCATCTCAGTCCTAAATGGCCATCTTCTTATCCCAACACTATGTGCCCCTGCCCTAGTTCTAGACACTCCAGTCAAGGGAAACAACCTCTCAGCATCTACTCTGTCAATCCCCTTCAGAATCTTGTACAATTATCTGTACAATACAGACACGGAAATCGGCGCAGTCCCAGCCTGCAAGACCATCAGCAGGCCGGGACCATTGGAGGGAGCAGCGTGCCGCGACATACCACTGCAAGGAGCAGCGCGTGCTGCTGCAGGAGAGCGACGGCTAACTGCAGTGCGGGCAGGTACAGCAGGAGGGGCGAAGGAGCAGCAAGAGCTTGTAGATGGAAGTGACCGGGGCCCAGGAGAGGCGGGAGTTTGGGGCTCAGAAGAGGAGAGGGCCCAGGGGCAGCACGGGCCAGCCTACGCTGCGATGTGTGCGCGCATTAGGTCCGTGCAGCGGTGCTGGTCTCCCGTCGACTTGGTTAACCTTTGCCACTGGACCAAGACCTAGCTCTGTCAAGCCCGTGTGGTGGCTGGTGTGCAACAACCAACCCACGTTAAAAAAAAATCCACCGCACAGGTATCTTCCAACTGGAGTTCAGGACTGGAATATTTGGTTCTTCATTGAAACACCTGTGAACTCATCGCTTTTTGGCATGGAAGCAAGTCATCCTCGCTTCGAGAGACTGCCTATGATGACACACATTCGATCATAAATTTAATATTGTTTAAGTGTCGGTAGAGAAAGTGATACCAGAAACGTGGTCACAACAGCTTCTGGGTACATTAAGTTTCAGGCATAGATGTTATTGAAGTTATTTTCACTTCCTGTGCTTTCCCATAGTAACCCACGAACAGCCAGAAGGACAAGCTCTTGGGTTTCCCCCTAATCTCACTCCTGGTCAACTGAACACGTTACACACCAATTACACTCCCGTAGCTCCCAGGATCGCCCACAACCTAGCCTCTTGGGAAGTTCACTTACTACCATAACATACACTAAGACCACCGAACTTGTGTCTTTGTGGCACGTAGGTGTGTATTGTTGAGCCTCAGCGGCTATGTATAAAGTTTAAATCCGCATTCCCAATTTACATATCTCAAGTTGCCGATACCAACACATTTTGGTGTTCTGAATTAGGATTTATCCACAAATGAGAGAACAGCACTAAAACAATCCTCTAGATCCACAAAAGTAAAGGACAAACCACCAAATAATTCAAGTGCAAGCAGGAATGAGTTGCCTGGGCTTTACAGGTTGAACTTCCAGGACTCAAGGGAAGCATGCGGCCCCATGACTGAAAACTGGTCGTCCCTTCACTGTACTGTATACTATGAATGTAACCGAGATCAATGTGTTTTATTTATATAGCGCCTTTAATGTAGTAAAACATCCCACGGTGCTTCACACAAAACAAAACAGATAAATCTGACACTGAGTCACAAAAGAAGAAATTAAGGCAGATGACCAAAAGCTTGGTTGAAGAGGTAGATTTTAAGGAGCGTCTTAAAGGAGGAAAGACAGGTAGAGAGGCGGAGAGGTTTAGGGAGGGAGTTCCAGAGCTTGGAGCACAGGCAGCTGAAGGCACGGCCACCGATGGTCAAGCAGTTAAGGAATTGTAATACAAAAACATCACTTTCATCTATCAGTACAGGTTGTTCACAATGAATTACTGATTCAACAAGTGTCCACTATGGCAAAGGCAGCAAATACAGGGAACACAAGTTAAACATTGGGAACATGGGAGCCAGAAGGGAATTTGGACAACAGAGTTTAGAACAAGTCAACAGTGAAGGCTGCTGGAAGTAGATGAGTTCCAGAGATAATGGGTGGACTGGTGTAGACACGTGGGGCTGATCCCCGTAAAAGGGACATGTTTGTCTGATACGTAGCCATTTTCTTGTTCCTAAAAATCCTTTATGTACGCAATGACGGGGAGCAAATTCTGTTCAAAGGACTGGGAAAACCTGATCTCACTGTTGAAAACTGACTAGTTTACCAAGCACAAATAATCATGTAGATGAGTTTCACAATTTCCAAAAGGAAAAAAATATGTATTTTTAGTATTTCAAGTTTCTTACTTTTCAAATTCCACTGACAGCTCAACAGTTCCCATTTTCTTACCTAGTTTGCTTTTAACTGCAGCGTCTGTGAATTCACCAGGCACCAATATTATGACATTGCTTGCATGTGGATCGAACCCACTCGGTACACCAACTCAAAGGAGTGCGTACATTACATGTATACGGGTATTCTGGTCAACTTACTCCCATCCTTCAGTTTTCAGGTGTGAACATGTAACTCAAAAACTTCCATGTGGATTTCATAACGTGTATCATTCTTATTCTAGAGTGAAAATACCCAATTGTTTATGATGTCACAGTACTCGCTGAAGTGTCACAGTAGCTTCCTCATGATATCATAAAGCACCTTAACTGCTTTTACAGTGCCTTAAAGGTACAACCTTGCCTGTGTTCATTGTTGATTATGCCACTAATAATCTTTAGACACAATCATATAAAAATAACTGTATCCATATTCTGGCATAATTACATTCCTGGTTTTGGAGCACAACTATCAGCCAGCTTCACTTCCCGCTCCACTCAGTTCCGGAAATGAGATGTGCCAAGTGGAGTCAGCAGCATTACGAATGGGATGGGAAAAGCGCAGAGAAATCAGATACCCTGCCCTGTTGATATCTCACAGGTCACACACAAGAATGTCCTGGCATTTTGTCTTCATCAACTTAGCTGCGCGCCATGGAATCTTGGAGCCCATATATATAGTTTAACTCGGTGTTCCCATTAATCTGCATGTATCTCAAGTTCCAGATGCTACTGGTATTCTGATTTCACTTACTTTACCATTACGACACCAGCGTTAAAGAGCAGGCCCTTTCCAAACGTATAGGCTCATCAGATTGAATCAGGGAAGCCAGCAATTATGAAACAGTAATGAGTTGTGGGTTGGATTGGCAGGGCTTACATAGCAGCAATTGGCTCACAGGCCATAGTCTACTTACTCCTGTCCAAGCAGCTGGTCATAACAGATACTGAAGTAGTCCTGGAGCAGGCTACCTGCTACTTACCAGGAGACTCGAGGGCACATCAAGCTCGAGCTGAACAAAGGGAAGGTTCAGCACTACGTAATCGCTACCACTCTGCTTTCCAAGTCATGCTCCGCAGCACCACTTTGCGGGAGATGAGTACAAGAAAAAAGACTTGCATTTTTATATAGCATCTTTCACGACCACCGGACGTCTCAAAGCATAGTTACTGTTGTAATGTGGGAAACATGGCAGCAAGCTCCCACAAACAGCAATGTGATAATGACCAGATAATCTGTTTTTGTTATGTTGATTGTTATGTTGATTGAGGGATAAATATTGGCCCAGGACAATAACTCCCCTGCTCTTCGAAATAATGCCATGGGATCTTTTACATCCACCCAAGGAAGCAAACAGGGCCTCGGTTTAACGACTCATCTGAAAGACGGCACCTCCTTCAGCACTGCACTGGAGTGGCAGCCTAGATTTATGTGTGCAAGTCCCTGGAGTGGGACTTGAACCACAACCTTCTGATTCAGAGGCGAATGAGCTACTCGCTGAATAATGGGAATACTGACATCTCTGTCTATCTGTATTACTCTCAACATGTAAAACTGTTCTCTAAAGATATAACAGAGAAGATATTCTCCCACTCAGGTCTTTGTGATTGTAATTTTTGTGGTGGGTGATTTCCCCCCCCCCCCCTTGAATTTGAACATTGCCCAATCCAATGTGCACATTGCAGGGATGAACAGCACGAAAACTCAGCTTTAAGTGAGCCCATCAACTCTCCCTACCCCAGGCCAAGAGAGGATTAGTTTGATCCCCATATGATAAACCAGGACTGAATGGGAATTCAAAACTACAGCATATGTTCACATAATAAGCTAAGTTCATCAAAAACTACAGTAGAGCCTGGTTATATTCAACCACTAGGGTCACTAAAACTTTAGTTGCAAATCAAATTTGATTAGACTGGGTAGAATTTAAAGTGAAAAACTGAGATTTATATGCAGCAAGCCATCCAGCACAATACAAAAGGATACAAATTAGGAACAGATACACTTCTCTCAAGGTATGAGAATTAAGGTTCTGCCCAAAAAAGAAACATTCACAAATTCAGATTAAATGTAAATTATATACGTACGTGCATTTTTTTATAGGCTTGTTTGTGCACTTCTATAATCAGCAATCCTTTTCAAATGTGCAATATTTATACTGATGTCATTCAGCATCACCTCAGAAACACTGAATACAGACACCATCTGTCGATACCCTGGGGCCAGGAGTAGAAGTTCCACAAAATGGCATCTGAAGCAATGCAGGAGTTAATGGAGGCCTGCTGGGTGGAGGTGCTGTCTGCTTGTAATGAGAGCTTGTGGTTTTATATCATTTTTGCAGGGCTTACAGTGTTATGTGCAAATAAATAGTCTGTTGCATAAAACACATTTTTTGCTGGATTTAAAAAAAAACAAACATCTTTTATCACAGGTTTGACTTGCAAAGTAAGCTTTAAACCTTGCTTCAGTCCCCATTAGTGAATTTAAGTTAATGGAAAACAAATGTCTTTTAAGCTCATTTTCTAGATTACTGGCATCTTTTAATAAATCTATTTTATCCTGAAGTTTGGCAGCTAAAGGTCAGTTCTTCATGGACCAACAATTAATTGAGGCTTGTCATCAGCAACAGTCATTACTTACAGTAAATATCCTCCTAATTACACCGTTTAACACTCAGCAAAAGTCTCCATCTTCATTTTTGTTGATTTTTCCAATCAAACCCCAACAGTTAAAACTCGCTTAAGATTTCTCAAACATATCCCAAATCTTTTTATATTCGGTAAACAACACAAGAAGCCCCTTTGGACAGTTTTCAGATCCTGCGAAAACTAACTGCACTGTAAAAGCTGTATTTGTTACCCAAAAAAAAGCCGTTTCAACACATTCTGGTTTACATTATAAGACTGTTTGGAAACCCTCAGAGGCTGCAGTGCCAATGTTTCTGTGCCATTTTACTTTTGTTTATACTGGCTGTGATCTTGTTCCCCTACAGTCAGCACTAAAGCGACCAGAATAAAGTTCAAAAGCTTTGCAATGTAAACAAGAGAATGGAGCAGGCTGATCAGTAATGAAAAAAGAGAAACACTTGTTTGTGCTTCAGGTGTAATCTTGCACGGCTATAGGTAACACGCAAAACGTTAACCCACCTTTCGCTCAAGGTGCGATTCGATCTGCTGCGCTCTGCTTTTGTATCGGATTTCCAACATTCAACATTTCCAAAGCTCAATCGCTGTCCATTGCTGCCGCGTATAAAACCGAGGCCAGGCTGTGGTCCCGCGTTCCTGTCTGCCCGAGCCTGTTGCCGTGTCATCTCTCACTCTATTGTCCCCGCTGCCACTACTTTTGTCCAGTTCATTTTCCCAGCATAGCAGAAGTGTGAAAAAAATCACCGGCAAATGCTCTACCACAACAGCACAACGGTCAGTATTGTCACAGAAAGACCAGTGATGGCGCAGGACTGCGTTAATTCCAATGCACCGCTCAGTGCCACAAAGCTCCCCATTTCACCCGGAAAAAGGCGAGTTGCATAAACTGATTTCGGGGCAGAATTAAGCCAGTGCAAGAGCTAAACGCACAGCACACGACTGCTCCAAGCACCACCTGTGAAACGGCCCCGTTTACACTAGACACAATGCAAGGGTGGATTTAGCAACAGAATGGGGAAGGAAAAGCAGTATGGCTGTGAGCAAAGTACCACCACTACCTGGCCACAGCAGGCCCTGGAGCGCAGTGTTAGTGGTACTTGCCTTTAATTGGGCTCCTCTTCGCACCATAGTAAAATCGAACTGGAAATAAAGTTCTTAAAAAATGCATTTGGAGAAACTGCCCGAGCGAGCTCAGGGCACGATAGATGCATGCACAAGCATGCTGGGAAATGCAGTGCAAAAGATAACCTTCAGCTCGATTTCACCATGCTGCAAATAGGCCTGGGAGTAAAGGTACGTGCAACTGGGGACGGCTCGAAAACAGCAGCTACGTGCTGGCCAGTTTTATTTTCTGCCCTGTATACTGCCGGTTAAAAAATGGTGGGTTGACCAGCAGGTGGTGCCTCCAAACAGACAGAGAGGCAGGCAGCAGTGTTTAACCAACACACACGCAGGATCTGCGAACCAGCCCCCTGCGGGCCACTCCTTTCCCATTTCATATAAATCCGAAAGAGGATTTTATTGATCTAACTGATATTTACAGTTCCAAATGCTACTTCTCATCACTATTTTCCATCTCTCTATAGCCTCAAAAATCAACATCAATGACACTGGAACTCAATCTTCGAACCATAAAACTTAACATCTAAACTTCTGCCTGCAACCTACAAGATTTTAAACCTCAAGCATAAAGTCACCGAATGGCCACTCTGATTTACTTCATTTCCTCATTTACTCTCTTCAATCTTGGAATTACCCTGCAATAGGGACTTTGGCCCTGCACCTTGATTTGTCAATTTACAAGCAACAAGCTATAAAGTGCATCATTCAAAGCTGAAGTTAAAAAAACACAAGTCGTCCGCTATTATATTATGGTCAATTTTACTCCTTCCACAGCTTGATGCAGAATTCTCCAAAGTAGCTCCTGCAGTTAGGTCACCAGCGCAAAAGCAAAATGGTTCAGAATGTTCTCAGGGTTCAGTTACAGAGCGGGAAACAATTACATCACAATTTATTATGATTGGCTGTTTTTTTTTTTAAATTTAACTACCAATACAACCCTGAGCGTAAATAAATGGGTACACGACCTGTTAAAATATCTAATATTGCATTAAAATGTTCCAGATTACATCTGAGCTCCAAAATATCCATGATAAATGCAAGCATACGCGCAACTTGTTTGTTTATATTATCTCAGTGATAACGTTGCCTTTTTCCTCAAGTTTCCCCCACCACGTACCCCATGTCCCTCAATCTCCCCCAACTTTGCATATGTGAAGATTTGTCACAGGTATAGTTAAGTCAAGTTGCCTCTTATGAATTATTCTCCACATATGCTGGCCCCACCATCACTTAACTAACCTGAAATGTCCAGTATTTATACAGCCCAAGTTTTGGAGAACAAAATCTACAATGGTACAGTATTTTCCCACAACGGATGGGAGACCAGGCAAAAATTTTGCATGGCCGCCAATACAATGTTCTGAAATCCTCGTGACAGCATTGGGTGCACGCAGCGAGTGACATTTCCCTCTCTCTACTCACACAAGATTATGAACTCCCGACAATGTAGCACTCAAAAGTGCAGTTTGTTGGACTTCCAGTGAGGCAGTGTTCACCACACAGCCGCAATCTTTTCTGACGTATGAGCAAACAAAGCTGAAACTGCCCGATAAGACAGACACCCAACAGGATTTGTGTTTCCATGAACAATCCCTCAATAGCTTACAGGAACTGCCTGGGCCACACATCGAGAAGGTGCCAGGTTCAAGCCCTGATCCCTGCTGATATTACTATAATTAGCCTAAGCAGCCAGGGTCCAGCGAGATAAAGAATCAGATCGGGGATCCCACATTAATCCGGATTCACCAGATCCTGCTGGAAAGGCTTGAACTGAAGTAAGGACAAGTTTGGGCATATCCACAGTGGCATAACTTCTCCATACTTACTAGCCACACACGTGAAGAATGGTCACTAGACATCCTAAAACAGTGACCAGCAAACGCATACGAGCTCTAAAAAGGGTAACAAGCTGCAGTATTTTATTCACTAAAATCTAACTCGGAACAGACTGGATATTCACATGCAGCGGTCAAAAATAACTTGGGACAATGAACTACTCGGATTGCTCAGAATAAAATCTACCACCACAAACTCAGAACGTGGGCCGCTCACGCTAGATATTTGGATAAACTTCAGCTCATGAAAATCTCCAGTCCTGTTATTTTCTGCTGGAGAGGAAAACTAACATTCTGATTCAGATTGAGCGCAGTTTCTGCTCGGGCACCAAGTGTACTGCGGCAAGGTATTGTACCAACACTCTTATCTGATTTCCACTGGTAGCCTGTTTGACATTCAGTCAATATCTCTGCTGAAGCAAACAGTAGCAAAGAATCAGCAAATGTTTTGGTATTATATTGATATGTAAAAGACCTAAATTTATGGCTGGAAAAACATGATGATTTGCCTGCGTTTTTCTCTAACTCTGGAAATAGGAAATTATTTGATCTGAAGAGCAAGGCAAATTATCAAATGGATTACGACCACAATACTTTACAGTGAACAGAAATGATCTGAATATAAAAATGTCTGATTGGAATTGGTAAAAGAAGAACATTTTACCTTCCAATTACTGTTGGAGACATAAAAGTCCTACATAATTTTATGACTTCTTAAGCACAGAGTAAACAGGGAGGGGACTTGCACAACAAATCTTGCCATCATCTTGTGATCAAAAAAAAGATTTAATAGCAGTCACATAGATATTGCTTGAAAAGAAGCCCTCTCTCATACTTCACTTATACCAGTTATTGGTTTGACATCAGTGCCTCCAAAGAGCAGTGTGAGTGGGTAGCAAGGACCTAAGCAAAGTGAAGCTCTATGTAAACACTTGTACAAACAGCCGCTCACTGTCAATCCAATGTCAGTGATTTCCTCCCCATTTTCCGATGACTTACTCCCAGTCATGTTGCCCAAGGAGCTAATGTCTTTTTTTGGGGGGGGGGGGGGAGAGGGCTGAATGCCCTCTGGTACCTCAAGTTCAAAGCTATACAGTGTAGGCAGGCTGTTTAACGACAAGAGGCATCACAAATCACAGCCGACTCAGAGTTGGACTTCATCCAATGCCCACACCCACTTCCAACAGTTGATGCTGGACAGTGAACAGCAGCAGCAGGACTCTGGCCAATTTTCCATCTTCTTCTTCCGAGCCTGCGAGTGCGGAGGCCAATTGTGGTGACCCTGCTACCACTCGGCCAACTCAGCACAGATCAGGGATTGAATTCAGGACCTTCCTGGTGTGCACTCAGGTGCTCAGTGCTTTCCCCAACTCAGACTTCAAGCAAGCCAGGCTGGTGATGGTGCGTCAGTAAACAGCAGGTTGCCCTCTCAAGATTTCTTCCAACGTTAAATGGGGCGGACTGATGGGGCTCACGGTCAGCTGAGGAGCATTTCCAGCTTGTGTGTGAATAAAGACAGCTCTTTGTCCAGCGGTGTCTATGCACGCATTCAATCCCAATGCTGATGAAGAAAACCTGAAAAGACTCACTCTGTAGGCAATTGACATCATGAGTGACATTCCGACTGGAGTCAATCTACTCATCAGATAATGGCCATTTTTATAGTGTTCTTCTGCCGCTGGCTCCCTCAACTGACGAACACAATGTAATCTGCTCAATTTCTCTGTGTCGGTGACATTGGCAACACGTTTACCACAGCATCTCATGAGCAATCTACCCAGGGCCACTGTTGTTTCCTTCAAAGACCATCAATAGCAGTGCAAACAGAAAAAAATCGAGCTAGCTAACAATCATGGGAATGCACCTGGCTTCTTTCACAAGTCCTTAACTATGTACAGCTTGTTATCACAGAGAAGTCCAAATTCCTCATCAGTCATTTCAATGGACTACTTGATTGAAACAACTAGTTAAGACAGCTCTGATCAGGATTACTTGCCAGTGTCCCAGATGGAATTAAAGCAACCAGATATTAAAATGCAACAGGTTACAAGGTAATTGGTAAATGCTTGCTCCTAGTTTTCACTGATCGTCCCAGTCCTGTGCACGTACTCCAATTCATTGCTGCAACCACCAGATACTTATTCAGTCATTCCCTTGACATAAAAATGGTAGTTATTAATATGCAGCGTAACAATTTTTGTCAGCTCTTCCCTGATGGCTCAATTGTTAAAGCTAATGTGTAATGAAGGCGTACTGATCAAGTAAATTCAATTGGAAGTTTTCGATCCGGGGTTTTTGCTATCGGCCGATCACAGCCATAGACGACGCGACAACTGGCCTCAGCGAACCTTCTTTGTTGTTTGGGAGTCGGTTGGGGGAGGGACTGATCACTATCCAGTCCGTACGTGATTTCTATGTGCGATTCGGGTGAGGATAAATATTAGAAATCTCAGCGGGTCAGGCAGCATCTGTGGAGAGAAACAGAGTTAACGTTTCAGGTCGACAACCCTTCGTCAGAACCGTCCGGCTGAAGGGCCATCGATCTGAAACCCTCCCCAAAAGAACCACCTGCAGACACGCAATATCTAGAATTCCACTCAGAGGGCCATTCGGGTGAAGCACTAGGGGTGCGCACATGACACCACACACACACGCGGACAGGGAGAAACATGGCTAAAATAAAATCACGCATTTCTAAATGAGTATTAAATGCTGTCCAAACATAAATGAGTGGCTTCTTTTATCAACATTGGATCTATTTTATCTGGCTCCCATCTGGCAAGACCCCACAGCACACAAGATAGTATAATACTGAAGGTGAAGTACTACACCCGCTCGGAGTCTGCAAGCAGATTCCAAGATCCCAGCACTAACAGCTTCATTTCAATGTAAAACAATGTATTTCTTTCTTGAAACCGTGCGCTTGTGGAGGAGGGCTGAACCATTCTTCATTTATCTGTATTAATACTCAAACGACCAGCAACATTTCAAGCCCCAAGGTCTGTTGCAGACACAATCTACCTGCGGCCTGCACCAAATGAAAATATCCACACTAGCATATTTTTGTTGCATAATTGGTGCAACTGTTATTGCTACATCTCTTGGCTTATTCACCGCAACCAGCTCTCACCTGGGGGACTGCCTAATACTATACTATACTATTCGGTGCAGCCAGAAACACAAGCAAGTTCAAACCCAAGGCGGTTTGATGATATAAAGCAAACGGGACATCGGAGCAGAGTCATCTTCACCTGCTTTTCTCAATCAGGTGGAAAAACATTAAGCGAACTTTTCTTGATACATCTATTCTGGAAAATACAACCATTACCAGCATTTATACAATTTAGACAAGTCTGTCTAAGTAAATGCGTTTTATGCCATATATTAAATCTGTATCAGGAAAAAAAATCAAAAATCAAGTTTTTCGCATTGCCTCAAATAACCAACTTAAGCATTCAGAATTGCTAAACTTTATTTCAACGGTCCCACAGAAAGGGCAGCAATTTCAAACAATCATTGCATCGACTTTTTTTTTAGTGCTTCCTGCCACCACTTACTTCTGACCCAGTTAAGTATATAGCTGTATAAACATTTACGAGATAAGCCCATAAAAACATTATAATCCGTCTTAAAAATCAGAAAGTCGTCCATATTTTTGGTGGAAGAATGAAAAAGTATCTCAACTCTTTTCGTACATATACGTCCCCAGAATGACAGAAGAATACATCAAGTTATCGTATTCAACAAGAATACATTTAAAGTAAGTTTGAATATCTTAATAATCAATTTGACGGTTTCTGTTGAAATACATACATGAAATTAATGTATCTATTTTCAAAACCTAATTTCTGCACTCTAAAGACTTGCATTTATATAGCGCATTTCACAATCACTGGACGTCTCAAAGTGCTTTACAGCCAATGAAGTACTTTTTGAAATGGGAAATATGTGGGAAAACAGAGCCTCTATTCTGAAGGTGCTGATTTCCCATGAGGCGCAACATGTACTGGGTGACCTCCAGCATCTCAGTCGAGTGGCCATTTTTAATGGGTGTAGCATCACAACTGAACCTCGTCTTGTCCTCATCCAACAGCCAACCCCAAGTGGAGTTGCCTACAATCTGAATTTTCTCTGAGCTCGGGGTTGCCAAGACCAAACAACAAACTTCAATTCTGGCTCAGATGAGATAATTCGGCACTTGTCAGGAACTGAAGCTGGCAGCCCTGGCTTTATACTGACTGAAGCAATTGAGCCGTCAGAGAGCTAAGTGCACAATGGTATATTCACATACATCGCAAGTTTGACAGGGCAAAGGATCCTGGCTGCAATTCCCCAACCTTTCCCCAGAATGTTGGGGGAGAAAAGCTGGTGAGAAGCCAGGTATTTCAGCCTAAGGTTGCCTCTCAGCTTGTGTGCAAAAGACACAAATTTCTCTTTCTTTTCTGCGCAGTTTAAGACCGCCATCGTTAGAGATTACAAGTGATTGACATAATTTGATATAATCAAACAGATCACCAAGACCATACGTCCTAAACAATAAAACACTGAGGGGGGAGCAGGCGGAGACCTAGGCTTCCTGGTACATACAAGTGTCAAATTATTTGGTCATTATTATCACAATGCTGTTCAGTGGGAGTTTTCTGTGTGCAAATTGGCTGCAGCGTTTCCTACATTACAACAGTGACCACACTTCAAAAAGTACTTCATTGGCTGCAAAGCGCTTTGGGATGGCGCGAGATCATAAATGCAAGTCGTTCTATCAAATGGCACATTGACACAAACGTGCAGGGTTCATAGTATTTTTGATGACTAAAAACTAGGTCAAAGCGGTGGGTCTTAAAAGAGGAGAGCAAGGTATAGAGGTTTAGGGAAGGCATTCCTCCTTCAACCTCGGCAGTGAGAATCAGCAACATATTCAACAATGCACGGCATCACAGGGGAGTCCAATCTTGTCGTCAACAGACACCCAACTACCAGTGTGTTCTACAGAAGTCACTGGATATCAATTAGCAACAAGAATCCCATCACTTTTCTCCTCCTTCACCCAGGGACACCCGAGTCAGTTAAATCGACTACATAACAAGGGATTTAACCTTGGACCTAAAAAAAAGTTCTATGCATAAATCAGACAGCCATGGAGAAAATGTGTGCAGTAACACAGAGATGGTGAGTTAGGAAGATGTTTCTCAGTGAGGGAAGGGGCAACCTAGATTCCGGGGAAAAGATTAAAAGGAAAACTTGCGCATCACTTGAGCTGAAAAATGGCTAATGTGGAGTAGCCACTTATGAGAAACAAATTAGCCACACCGAGTGCAACATACAACAACTTTAGCCAAAAGAACACCACTTCAGGCAAAAGGGAACCCTGGATTAAACAACCGCAAGTCTGTTCATTTCACGTTGCGTTGAACCAAATAAGCCGTGACTTTTACAGCCTGAAAACTGCTTTTGGTAATCGTTGTTTCACTCAGCTCCTTTTCGCCAGCATCATCCCTCTCCAGTCTTGCAGATCAACTGGTTATCTAGTTCTGTGAAATGACTCCCAATTCACTACTAGCTTTTCCCTTGAGTTATAGGGAGTTCTCGGCTACTTTGTCAGGTTTGCTCATTTGGTATTCTGCACTCAAGAACATAAGAGGTGGGATGAGATCAAAAAACCCCGGCTGCATTGAAGGAATTATTCTCAATCCATTTCCCCCCCATTCATGTCTCTTTTAAAAAAAAATTGTCACCAAGTAAGGAGACGGGGTAGGAGAAATTTATTTACACAGAGGGCTGTTGGGAATATGGAATATTTTGCCACAGAAAGTGGTTAAGAGGCCATCGCATATTTTACAGGAAGACTGGGTAAATATTAAAAGCAGAGGAAAATACAGGACTATAGAGGCGCAGCAGGATTAGATCTTGCACTGCTCTATCAAAAAGAAAGACTTGCCTTTACATAGCGCCTTTCACCTTAGAACATCCCAAAGCACTTTACAGTCAATGAAGTACTTTTGAAGTGTAGTCGCTGTTGTAATGTAGGAAATGCAGCAGCCAATTCGCACACAGCAAGGTCTCACAAACAGCAATGTGTTCATGACCAGATAATGTTTTTGCAATGTTGATTCAGGCATAAATATTGGGCAGAGCACAGGGGAAAACTCCCTTCTCTTCAAGGTAGTACCTTGGGATCTTTTACATCCACCCGAGAGGGCAGACGGGACCTCGGTTTAACGTCTCACCCGCAAGAGCTGATGCAGACAATGGGTTGAATGGCCTCCTTCTGAACTGCGCTGGAACACATATGATCCATGAAAAAACTTACTGGCTCCCAATAGTGGAGCAAGTTTATTCAATGAATCTCAGAAATAATTCAACTTTTAGTCTTTTCTATGGCATTTAGACTTTATTCATTTATAGCCTTCAAGTAAAAAAAGGACTGATTTAGTCTGATCTTTTGTTCCTTAACCCTGGTCAAAGGGCAAGACTACATTTCTAACATCTACATAAGAAGGAGTAGGCCATTTGGCCCCATGGCTGATCTGAGCTTGGCCTCAACTCCACTTCCCTGCCCGCTCCCCATAACCCTCTCCAGCTTAAATACATTCAATGACCCAGCATCCACAGCTCTCTGGGGTAGAGAATTACAAAAATTCACAACGCTCAGAGAAGAAATTCCTCCTCATTTCAGTTTTAAATGGGCGACCCCTTATTCTGAAACTATGCCCCCTAGTTCTAGACATCTGTCCCAAGGCTTTTTTCCCCAATCTGTCCCGACAATATCGGTGACGCTGATTTTGTCCATCCCTAGTTGTCCTGAGATGGTGGCAATGGGCACTCCCAAACCACTGCTGTCCTTGTGGTGATGGTATCCTTCCCACAGTGACGTTAGCTAGGGAATTCCAAGACAGCAATTTGCTTTACAACCAAGGACACGTCAGAAGGCATTAAAAGACAATGGGTAGGCCAAACCAAACAGGGATGGAAAACTTCCTTCCCGCAAGGACAACAGTGAACCGGTTCTGACAACTCTGCTGCTTCTCCTGGTCAGAGCCCACAAATTGCCAGCTTCATTGAACATCATTTCACTAGTTGTCATGATGGCATTTGAACTCTCAACCCAAGTTGCTAGTCCAGCATCATAACCAACGCTTGTGGTCATCAAATTGTGATGACTGATCAGTATTGCTTTGAGCATGGAAATAATTTTAATTTCAGTATCTCAAATTTTAGTTTTCATAGATTCGTAGAATTCTACAGTACAGGACCATCCCTCCCATCTGAAACAGCTCTTGCAAACTTGCATTTATAGAACAACTTTAACTTAAGAAACAGCAACCCAAAATTATGGCATCATTTGACAAGATTAGGTACCTAGCCAAAGGAGATATTAGACGAGGCGACCAAAAGGTTGGTCAAAGAGGTGGGTTTTAAGGAGAGTCTTAAAGAGGGAGATGGAAAGTCAGAGGGCTTTAGAAAGGGAACTCTAAAGGCAGCACGGCCACCAATGATAGGGAGGGAGGGATGCAAAAGAGGGGGAATGAAGAGGTCTGTAGGGAGGGACTTTTAAGGCTGGATGGGGTTACAGAGATGGAGAGGGGCAAGGCCATGAATGGAATTGAGCATTAGATGAGAACTAGAGCGAATGGAGTTCAGCAAGGACAGGAGTGATGGGTGAAAGGGACTGCGTGTGGTTTGGATACAGGCAACAGTTTGGGATGAGCTGATGTTTGGGGGGTGGGGGGGGGTGAGAAGCCGGCCAGAGGAGCATTGGAATCGTCAAGTCTGGAGCTGACAAAGGCCATCTTTGTTCCATTCTCCTGCCCTTTCCCTATGCCCTTTTATTTAGTTCACTGGTCATTTGAATGTAGTCAACAAAAAGACCATTCATTTTAGTCAAGGACTATTTTCTTCATTCTAAGTAGCCGGACCAGGAAAGCTCCAGAGACTGATTCTGGGTCCAGGAAGACTAATCTGATCTCAACTAGGGATGCCGCAAAGACACAACTAGTTCAGCGCCTCTGGGTTGGGATGGGGAAAATTGGGGAAGGGGGAAATTGACGAGGGTTCCTGCTCCCGTTCTTAAGCAATGAAACCCTCGGAGGAAATGTCAAGTGAGGGTCAAAGTCAGATGCATGCCCCCCTGTAGTTGAATAAGCTTCCCAGTCTACAACCAAGGCCTTCAGGAAAGAACGGGAGGGGAAAGAAAACGGTTTAGAAAAATTGGCACAAGAGAAAACAAAAATTTACTTTGAAAAATTGTCTGCATACCCTCAAACTGAAAGGACACACTGTACAAATAAATAAATAGTATTTTTAGGCAAGTTGTGAAAAATAGGCAAGTGAGAGTTTCAAGTGGCCCAAAACTGAAGCAACAGATAACTGTTTTTTCAAAAATCAGCGTTTCAAGGTACACCATGCATATGTATTTTAATGCTCAACCGCCTCCCACCTTCATGCTACAGCTTGAAAACACTAACACACTGAACCTTCAACAGTGCAGATAAACTTATCTCCCAAAATATTCAGCGATATCCTTTCCATCTGGTGCTTTCCATGGATAATAGGTTTGAAGTACAAAATGACAAAAATGCACACCCAGTTTAGCTAATCACTTGGAAATACACATTCTGCAACACTATATTTAAAGGATACACGGGATTAAAATGGAGGAAATGCAGGACTCAGCTGCATCAACCCTGTAAATTATGAACCACATGTCTATTTTAAGTGTTGTCACCAAAATCTGAGTGAAATATAAAATCAACAATTTCTTTAATTGTTTGGACACTCACTCTCTCCCTCCTTCTGGAGGCAGCAGTATGCACTAGTTACTGTCCCAAGGGGGCCAGCAGCCTCATGATGCCATTCCCAACGGGCCAGTCTGCATGTATAAATTTAGGAGGCGGCGTCAGATTGAGGTTCACAGGAGACACTGTGGCCCTGTCCCATGGCATCCTGGCCCCCTTCCCCAACCCTGGGCTCCCAACCCACATCACAAATCAAACATGGGATCTTACAGGTCTTTATGATACAGTACTGTTGCAAATAGTGCATTGATCCACTGAGCCAAGACAAAGCCCAACTTTTAGACATCGTGGCCAGGTTTTTTCACTCCAGTGCTCCCCCATGTTGCAATTTTGGGCTAGGGAACACTGACAACAACTTGTATTTATATAGCACCTTTAATGTAGTGAAAAGTCCCAAGGTGCTTATTATGAGATTGAAAAAAATTGGCACCGAGCTGCGTAAGTAGAAGAAATTAGCGCAGGTGACCAAAAGCTTGGTCAAAGAGGTAGGTTTTAAGGAGCGTCTTGAAGGAGGAAACCGAGCTAGAGAGGCGGAGAAGTTTAAGGAGGGAATTCTAGAGCTTGGGGCCACGGCCACCAATAGTTGAGAGATTATAATCAGGGATGCTCGAGAGAATTAGAGAAGCGCAGACATCTCAGGGGATGTGGGGCTGGAGATTACAGAAATGAGGATGGGCAAGGCCACAGAAGGATTTGAAAACAAGGATAAGAATTATGAAATGGAGGTGTTGCTTAACCAGAAGCCAATGTACGTCAGCGAGCACAGGGGTGATGGGTGAGCTGAACTTGGTGCAAGTTAGGACACGGGCGGCTGAGTTTTGGATCACCTCTCGTTTACGGAGGGTAGGACGTGGGAGATCAGCCAGGAGTGCATTGGAATAATCAAGCCTAAAGATAACAAAGGTATGGACGGGGACTTTGGCAGATGAGCTGAGGCAAGGGCGGAGACGGGCGATGTTATGGAGGTGGAAATGTAAACCCTTCCCCAAACATTTAGTGGGTAAAGGTAACCTTACAGAATACTAAACCACACAGAACAGAGGATCCGAGGTTTAGTTTCATACCCATGCTTAGTTATGTCACAGCCGAACACTACAAATGTCCTCAGAAAAAAGGAAAGGTTACTCAGGATTCTCACGTTTGACCACTGTCCAATGATCACCGCTGAAAAGAGCATACCTGCGGATGTTGGGCGAGATGATGATCAGGCCTGGATATGATGCCCTCTACTGTCCCAACAGTCTATCAACAGCCACTATTCTGAGGCCCACTTCTGAAGAATAGCCACCTGACTAAGGATCCCATGGGTTGCAGGACTGCGCAGCAGCAAAGCTCAGTCAGTGTGTAAGGGAGGAGAGAAACTAACTGTTTTTTTTTTAAATAGTAAATTATGCACTCAATGTTGACTTGGCACTTTTCTAATTATATTTTACAAATACAGGCTTGCCTGTTGTCCAATCCCATTATTCATTAAACTTTAAGATTGCTGTTAATAGATCAAACAAGTTTTAGGACAACTTCAGAATTCTCTCCCAGCGCTCCTTCAGGAGCAATACATCAAAGACAAGGAATTTGCAACGCGAGAAACTGGGTGTGAACCTGCTGCATTCTATTCTCTGCGCAGCGCTGTAAACCAATGCACCGTGCAACAGAATGTTTCAAACCATTATTTCACCCCAGATGTCAACTGGGGGAGCTTAAAATATGAACTCAGGTTTATTAGCAGAGCGTAGAATACTTTTCTTTGCAATCAGTTAGCATGCAATGTCACAATAGCCATCAAGTTTGATTTTCTCTCAATCTACGCTGCTGACAATGGTTACGTTCATAGTTAAAATTATCCTTGCACTTTTCACTGGCCGAGCGGATCTATGAGAACGATCCTGTACACTGCGCTGGGCTACACAACTTTGGCTTCACACAATTATGCACGTGCACTACCCCAGGTGAACGTTTCCTTGCACAAATATAAACAGTTCTACAGTATACTCAAACTAAAAACCAGTCTCCCTCATGTCATCTATCAGAGATGTTCACGTTAAGAGTCTGTCCTCTACTCAATACTTCTGGACACTCAGCCTGTGATCAACAGGAACCCACGTAGCAATGACGTATACAGCAAAACAGCACATTATCAAATATATGCAAAAACTAGAGAGATGACTCGGGAGGCATCACTGAAAAAGAGAAAAATGTTTTTATGCATTCCTAACGGTGAGGTTCACAGCACCAGCACCCTTGTACCTCCCCCAAGTGGAAAAGTAATTTTTGCACAAACATTTATTAAGCAAAGAAAAAAAATCCATTTGTATACAAAACAAGTGCCCTGTCCCAATAGTTCAGCTAGTGCCAAGTCAAAATATTACCAGGCATGAGTGATCACTGATCTACGTTCAGTTAGCCGATCTCAACGAGGGCAGCCCTGTGTGTTTTTAATTTGTTCTTGGCATGTGGGCAATGCTGAGCATTTATTGCCAATCCCTAATTGCTGAAAAGGTGATGGTTGGCCTTCTCTCGGAGCTACTGCAGTCTTTGTACTGATGGTGCATTGACGATGGTGTTAGATGAAACATTTCAGGATTCCAACCCAGTGACAATGGGGGGGTAGGGGGTGGCGGGAACTCAGCAAGAATTTTTACTCCTGATCAATATCTAGTGAATCCTGCTGGATGTAAAGAGCGCACGTGTGGTGAAGACAGGATGGACCCGAGCTGAATCATCCCACACCCGGTAACCACCACTGTCCCCTGTCTCACATTAGGAAACGCTGCTTTGGCAAAGTGCAAGACGGTGCCTGTGAAACCATTCCCAAGCTCGATTCAATACCCTCGGAATGCTTTACAACCAATGAATTACTTTTGAAGTGTCGGCATAGTTGGCAAATGCAACAGCCAATTTACACACAGGGAGGTCACAAAAGCGCTAAGGGCAAGATAATCTGATTTTGATAGTGCTGCTTGAAGGATAAATGTAGGCCTGGATACCAGGCCGTAAGATCTTTTACGACCACCTGAACAGGCAGAGGTTAAACGTCCCATCTGAAAATTGGCACTTTCAAAGGAGCTCCACTCCCTCGGTACTGCACCGAAGCACCTTGGGATATTTTACTATATTAATGCAAGTTTTGAAGTGGCAGCCCAGGTTCTGGGCTCGAAAACTCCCAAGTGTGGTCAACCTTGATTAGACGACACTTGGGAGCATTGTGCGCAGTTCTGGTCTCAATATTATTTAAAAAAGGCACTGGAGAAGGTGCAACAAAGATTCACAAGGAAGATACCAGAACAGAGAGGATATACTTATGAGAAAAGGCTGAACAGGTTGGGGCTCTTTTCTGTAGTAAAGAGGCCAAAGAGTGACCTGATAGAGATCTTTAAGATTATGAAAGGGCTTGATACGGTAGATGTAGAGAAACTATTTCCATTTGTAGAGGAGACCAAAACTGGGGCCATAAATATAAATAAATCCAATAAGGAATTCAGGAGAAACTTCTTTACCCAAACGGTGGTAAGAACGTGGAACTCATTACCAATGTTCCCTTTGTGCTGCTCTGGAGGCTCTGCACAGCCGGCTCGCTGGCTTTTAAACGGAAAAAACATGCATTGGCAGAATTTTGAATGGGCTGCGCAGCCCAAAAAGATTACGAGGTAACGTTGCTGACTACCACAAGGAGCAGTTGAGCTGAACAAGAGGATTCATTCAAGAGGACGCTAGATAAGCACTTGAGGGGGGGAGAGAGAGAAAGAGGATATGGTCATAGGGTTAGATAAGGAGGGTTGGGAGGAGGCTTGTGTGGAGAACAAACACAGAGGGTTGCGGAAGAGATTTACCAGCATGGTGCCAGGGATGAGGGAATTCAGTTACAAGGAGAGACTAGATTGTTCTCCCTAGAAATGAAAAGGTTACAGGGAGATTCAATAGCGGCGTTCAAAACTAAGAGTAGACAGAGAGCAACTGGTAGAAGGGTCGGTAACCAGAGGAAAGTGAAAGGAAGAAAAGACTTGGATTTATATAGCGTCTTTCACGACCACCTGACGTCTCAAAGCACTTTACAGCCAAAGAAGTACATTTGCAGTGTAGTCAGTGCTGTAATATAGGAAAGGCATAGACCAGTTGACCCGAATAGTATTAGGCAGTCCCTCGTGTCGAGGATGATCTGCTTCCACACCAAAAAAAAGTGTCAGATGTTTCCATGAGGGACCTGACATTCCAGGTACCGAACTACATCTTGAAGGGTGGAAGATGCCTGGGCGTGAATTATTTTAACGTGTGGTGGCCGGTGCACACCAGCCACCACACGGGCGTGACAGAGCAAGGTCTTGGTCCAGTGGCAAGGGTTATCCAAGACGACTGAAGACCAAGCTCCGCTGTATGGGCCTAGTGTGCACATGCATGCCCGAATGGCCTGTTTCTGTGCTGTTTACTCTGTGCAAATCCTGAACCCACGACGACCTTCTGACTTCAGAAAGATTAATATTCTCAATTTCATGCCCATTGATGGAATATATATATATATACACACACACACAGGTTAAACCTCACTTATCCGGAACTCGCGGGACCTAGCCTGTTCTGGATACGGGATTTTTCCGGACGAGGGGTGGTCACGTTAAAATTGGATGGTACAGGTACTGAGCATGGGGATATCGGGGTTGGCTGGCTGGCTTGGGGCTGGGAGTGCGGGAGACAGATCATGTTGGGGGCGGTGGATTGCGGGGTCAGGCCAGCGATTGCGGGAGTCGGCAGCGAGGAAGGACTGCAATTTGTTCATGTCGGAGTGGCCAGGAATGGTTCTGGACGAGGGGTGGTGCCAGATACATGAGTTCTGGATGAGGGGAGGTTCAACCTGTATATACATCAGCAAATACAAACAGAGGTGTTTATGGCCTGCCATGGTGTTTTTTTAAATGCTATTCTTGGGGTGGAGGGACTGGAAAATGTTTTGGGTAACACACACACACACACACAAGGCACTGACCTGGTGATGTTCAACATGGATGCTGTCTCCTGTCGGCCAGCGGTGCTTGCCATTGTAGCCGCCTCCTCCTCCGCCGCCGCCTCCTCCTCCTCCTCCCCCGCCACCACCCCCGGCCACCCCGCCGCCTCCACCACCTCCACCGCCGCCTCCCAGATGCTCCCCGGGCTGCCGCTGGAAGAAATAATCCACCATGGCATCGTCCTGCGAGCGGCCGGCGGCCAAGGCGAGGGCCTGCGGCACCGCCACCGGCACCGGCACCACCGCCGGAGGCCCCATCGAGCCGGGGCCTTGCGTGGAGACCGAGGCGGCGGCCAGCGACTGGGAGGCGGCGTGTTGCTGCTGCTGGGGGCCGGCGGCCGACGGTCCTGTCAACACCACGGGCATGTTGTGAGCGACGCTGTTACCGAGACTGTCCTGAGGCGGCTGCTGCTGCTGATACTGCTGCTGGGGGAGGGAGTCCTGCCAGAGCACCTCATTCATACCTTCAACACACAGGGAGCAACCATTCCACCTAAACCTGCAACACAAAACACACACACACATTATAAAAGCACAGGCATTCTTTTTTAAAGTGCATTAAATAAAAAGCATTTGCTTTCATTTTAAAAAGTGCATTATATGAAAAGACCAAACAGCATTTGCTTTTTAATTTAAAATATGTATTTAATATTTGTTTTTAAAAACAAAGCAAAATGCACAGAATTGCAAATATATTTTTTTTTAAAGTGCATTAAATAAAAAGGCCAAAAAACATGCTTTTTAATACAAAACGTATTTTTAAATCCCAAGTTTTGTTTTTATAAACAAAGATGCACAGAACTGCAAACATTCTTGCTTTTTAATAAAATGTATTTAAAATCCGGTTTTGTTTTTAAAAACAAAATGCACAGAATTGCAAAAAAAAATTTTTTAAGTGCATTAAATAAAAGGAAAAAAACATTTCCTTTTTTTTTTAAAAATGTATTTAAAATCCCAAGTTTTGTTTGAAAAAACAAAGCAAAAAATGCACAGAATTGCTCTCAGCACGTTCTCACTGAAAATGGGCACGTCAACATGCAAGTCCCGCCCATGTGCTGGAATATATTTTACTGTAAATTTAAAAATGATCACATGAAAATGTGACTTGCGAATGGAAAGGAGCTTCTCCCCCCCCACCTGCCATGAACCTTTTTTTGAAAATAGGCTTTCAGAAATAAAGTACACGAACATCCATCCCCAATATTCTCCAGGTATTAAAATCAACATCTACATTTAACAAATGGAAAATAGAACTGAACAGGAAGAAGGGTTTTCTTCAAAATGGCTTTGAACAGCACGTGAATCCCCCCCCCTCAAGATACCCCATGTGTTGCAATCTATTTTACATTTAAAAAATAATCAAATGCATACATTCAGAGGCACATGCCAGAAAAACATCTATGTTTTTAAAATTAATTACATCTTTGAACAGCACATGTCAATGTAACCCCTACACTCTATATTTTCCATGTGCCAAAGTACAAGTTCACCATTAAATAAAAAAATTAACATGGAAATTCAAAATACAGTCATGATATTTGACATGCACTGAACATGCATTCTCCATGTGTCTTGGCACTGCAGAATATACAGATTCAACAAAGAGAAACAGGCCTAGATTTGAAACTGAAATGCATAGTGTAAAATATTAAGTGCATGTTGGGGGATATTCTGCTCCTACTGCAAATCTCCAGCCTGCCCAGCTTTTTTTTCCATAATCTCTACTGAATGGAGTGTGTTTATTTTAAATAATGGTTTTAAATAGCAGATGAACCTGCAGCCTCACCTCAACATCCATGTGTTTGAACATGTATTTATTAAAAATATACACATTCAAAACAGGATTGACTGGAAGGTGTTAAATTGCAGTTTGATTAAAACAAGCTTCCTTGACTCTTAATTCCATGTAATTCACACTCCTTGTCAACTGTGCTTTTTATACACGCAGCCTCATAAAAAAAGAACATTAAGCCCAAGATATATATTTTTAAAAATTAAAACAAGGTGAGGGGAATTATATTACCCAACTAATCAAATTCATGCATTTTTTGCATCTTTCAACAAAACATTTTTCCAGTTAAAATATTTGCTATGCGCAATTACACCCAAGAGAAATAATTCAATTCATTGGGTTTTTTGTTTAATCAAAATGGATTTGTATACAACTATCTTTGATCCTCAGTTAAATCTACATCCACTTGGAGCAAAAAAAAGTGATGTTCAACATACACCTCAAAACAAAAGTTGTTTTATCAATTAATGCAAAATATACATCCTATAAGCATATACAAGGCAGAAAAATAAAATTAAAAATTGTCTTTTAAACCCAAAGTAAGCTTCAGGGATAGCTACAGTTGGGACATATGCAGAAAGCATACAACTTTCCTAATTACAGGCCTGGCAGGACTGCACCAACACCTACAAAGGAAAAAATTCCCTAACATCTGAATTTTAGACAGTACCAGATCTCATTTTCTGGTCGAAATATTGAACCCAACTGATTCTGCACACAAACTAGCTTTCATCAATTTCAATATTCGCCCTATCAGCATTAAAAACATGGCAATTACAACTTACTAAAATGTTTATGTTTCCTCTGAGGCAACCATTTATACCCCATCTCCAAACCAAAATAACTCATTCCACCACGCACAGAAAATTTAGATCAAAAAATTAATTAAGTGGCAACATATATTACATATTAAAAAATATTTTAAACAACAAATCTTACGTCTTACACAAGTGCAATGCCCTCCACATCGAATACACACACACCACACACATTTCACAACCCTTTTACTCAAATCTACATTTCAAGCTTTTAAAAAGTAAACAAATATTTCAATTGATGTTGCAATTATGAAAACAACCCCAGTATTTCATGCACTGAAACTAGCCTTCCTTCCCCATTGTAACAGCCTCGTTTCCTGAAATAATTCAACCAGCAAATTTCCACAAACTTTAGCCCTCGGGCTTTGTACAGGGGTGGAGGGGAGCCCCTTAAAATGTACCCCCTTTGCCCCCCCTTTAAAACGAGTTACAATGCTGCCTTGTCCTTTCCCCCCCTCCCCCCACTCCCCTACACACACACACACACACACACACATTACAACAATGGCCCCCGAGCCCAAAATACTGGGCAGAAAGGGGCGCTGGAGGAAAACGAGCCGCGCACAAATCCCTGCCCCTCCGTCGCCCCCCAATATCGGGCTCGGAGGGTCGCTGGGTGTTCCGACCGTCGATGGGTGGGCTCGAGGTGGGATACTCACAGGCAGAGCGGGCGGATTGCAGCGGATTGCGGCCCCTCTCAGTCCTCCTTCTTTACAACATGGCGCTACACTGGGACACTCGGGCGCAAAGCATCCTGGGTGAGGGCAGCCTCCCTCCCCCCACTCCTGCCTTTGTTTTACTTGAACCTTTACTTACAGTCTCTTGGAAACAGGTGACATCCTCATTTCCCCAAAACCCATCCCTCAAATCATTTAATAATTAGATATTTATATTCTTCATCTCTGCAAATGTGTTAAAAGTCAATTTAAAGAGGGGAGGGGGAGGGGGTATTACCAGTCCAATACCCCCCCCCCCCCTTTCAGGTATCCTGTATTGACAATATAATCCTTGCAACCACAAATTAGGCCTAATTTTTCTTCTTGTAGATTTACACTATGACCTCCAGTAATTTAACACTCGTTAAAAAGAAAGCAGAAAAACAAATTGGAGAGGAACAGCAACCTGAGTCGCATGCTGTAGACAGACTTTGTCAGCAAAAGGTTGGAAACTACGAAAAGTGCTGCTGATTTGCACAGCATTCATTTGCGTTTCCATGAGCGGCTTTGCTAAGCTATTGCGCAATTAAAAATTGATTTTTCGTTGTAGGCTATCGTCGCAATTGCACTCGCGTTGGCGAGAGCAAACCGTACTGGGGCGCTAAGAATCGAAGGCAGGGCACTGCCACAAAGAGCTGCACAGTGCGATTTGCAGCCGGCAGCACCCAAAATTATATTAAAGGCTGCAAATTGCACACGAACCAGAGAGAGAATGTAAGCAGCAATTCCAGAATTTGGAACAGCGGCAGAGGAGAACAGAAGCATGTCAAAACAATTGGGCAGAGGGTCACATCCCCCACTCCCCAACAGCTGTACTTTTGCACTTAGTCAGGTGAGAGCTCAGGAGATGTGCGTTCTTACAAACAACTTGCATTCATAGATCGCCTCTGACGGAGCAAAATGTCCTGAGGCGCTTTCGCAGGTGCATAATTGGACAAAATTGGCAGAGAGTCAAAGAAGGGGCTATTCGGACAGGACAAAAGCTTGGTCAAAGAGGTAGGTTTTAAGGAGCATCTTAGAGGAGGAGAGAGGTGGAGAGGTTTGGGGAGGGAATGCCAGAGCTCAGGGCCCAAGTAGCTGATGGTACGGCTGCCAATGGTGGGACGAAGGAGAGCGCGGAGGCAGGCAACTTTATGGAGGTGGAATTAGGCAGTCTTTGGAATGGAGAGAATATGGGGTCGGAAGCTCAGCTCACGGTTAAATAGGATACCAAGGTTGTGTGGTTCAGCCTGAGGTAGTGGCCAGGGAGGGGGATGGAATCAGTGGCTAGGGAGGGGGTATAGTACTATTAGGCAGTCCCCCGTATAGAGGGTGACCTGCTTCCACACCAAAAAGGGATGAGTTCACAGGTGTTTCAATGAGGTGGTGCACGTGCAGAACTCCGACATGAACAAATTGAAGTCCTTCCTCGCTGCCGACTCCCGCAATCGCTGACCTGACCCCGCGATCCACCGCCCACTTCACCATGATCACTCTGCCGCACTCCCAGCCCCGATGTCCCCTTGCTCAGTACCTGTACCATAACAGCAGCAATAACAGCAGAATCAAACCCCTGCAGTCACTTGTGAACTCGCTGGTGTCTCAGCACGTTGGGTGACCGACTGAATCCCTTCCCACACCTCGAGCAAGTGAACGGTCTCTCCCCAGTGTGAACTCGCTGGTGTTTTAGCAGGTCGGATGACCCACTGAATCCCTTCCCGCACACTGAGCAGGTGAACGGTCTAGGGAGGGGCACAGAATCAGTGGCTAAGTTTATAGCAGGGGCAAAGACAATGGCTTGGATATTCCCAGTGTTTAATTGTAGGAAATGTTGCTCATCCAGGATTGACATAAGAATTATAAGCAGGAGTAGATGATGTGGCTCCTCATGCCTGCTCCGCCATTCAATAAGATCATAGCTGATCTTCGTCCTCAACTCCACTTCCCCGTATGATTCCCATATCTCGTAATTTCTCTAAAGTCCAAAAATCTATTGGATGTTGGATAAGCAGCGTATCAAAACAGAGGCAGTTTTGAGGGTTGAGAGAAGGGTGGTGAGTTAGAGTTGGGTGTCATCAGCATACATGTGGAACTGGATGTCGTGCCTTTGGTTAATGTCGCCAAGGGGCAGCATGTAGATGAGAAATAGGAGCGAGGCCAAGGACAGATCCTTGGGGGAACTCCACAGGTGTGGGGGTGGCAAGAGAAGCCATTGCAAGAGAATCTCTGGTTGTCTTTGGTTCACGGCAAACGAGCCAAAGGTGGGCAGAGGAAATGTTTCAAGGACACCCTCAAAGCCTCCCTGATAAAGTGCAACATCCCCACCGACACCTGGGAGTCCCTGGCCAAAGACCGCCCGAAGTGGAGGAAGTGCATCTGGGAGGGCGCTGAGCACCTCGAGTCTCATCGCCGAGAACATGCAGAAATCAAGCGCAGGCAGCGGAAAGAGCGTGCAGCAAACCAGTCCCACCCACCCTTTCCTTCAAATGACTATCTGTTCCACCTGTGGCAGGGACTGTGGCTTTCGTATTGGACTGTTCAGTCACCTAAGAACTCATTTTTAGAGTGGAAGCAAGTCTTCCTCGATTCTGAGGGACTGCCTATGATGATGATGATGGTAAGAGTGGAAGCAGGCGATGGCAGTCTCGCTCAGCTGGGCAACAGCGGTGAGACATTGGAGGAGAATGGTGTGGTCCACCGTCTCAAAGGCTGCAGGCAAGTCGAGAAGGATGAGGATTGTACACCACGTCACAGATGATGTCATTTGTGATTTTGATTAATGCTGCTTCAGTGTCATGGCATGGCGAAAACCTGATTTAGAGAGGGTCAAACATGGAGTTGCAGGAAAGATGGGTACTTAAATTGGGAGGTGACAACACACTCCAAAACTTTGGAGATGAACAGGAGGTTGGAGATAGGGCTGTAGTTGGCAAGGACAGAGGGAACCAGGGTATTTTTTCTGAGGACTCAGTCACGATGGCATATTTGAAAGGGAGCGGAGGGACAGTACCCAATCAGAGTGAACCGTTTACAATATCAACTAGCACAGGGGGCCAGGAAGCAAAGTTGGGTGGTCAGCAGATCAGTAGGAATCGGGTTGACAGAGCAGGAGCTGGATCTCATCTGGACAAGATGAGCTTGGAGCGGGCATGAGGGGAGATAGGAGAAAAACGAGAAAAAGATGTAAGTTCAGGCCTAGGCCACACACATCTTCACTTCCTGCTAAAATTCCAATGTTTTGAGAGGTTGGACACGAGAGGCCAAACTCACCAATTAGAAAAGGGATAGAATGAAGTTACATTTATATAGCACCTTTCAGAACCTCAGGATATCCTACGGCGCTCTACAATCTATTAAGAATTTTTGAAGTGTCGTTCCTACTGTAATGAAGGGAAACGCTGGAGCCAATTTGTGTACGGCCAAATGCCACAAACAGGAATGAGATAAATAACTAAATCAACTGTTTTCTAGTGGTGTTGCTTTTGAGATAAATGCTGGCCAGGACACCAGGAGCACTACCCTGCTCTTCAACAAACAGATATTTTATATTTTATTTGTGAGAGCAGACAAGGCCCTCAGTTTAATCAAAAGACAGCACCTTCAACAGTGCAGCATTTCTTCAGTACTTCACTGAATATAAGAATTAGGAGCAGGAGTAGGCCATTCGGTCCCGTTCCACCATTCAATGAGATCATGGCTGATCTTCGACCTCAACTCCACCTTCCTGCACTATCCCCATATCACTTAATATTCAAAAATCTATCGATCTCTCTCTTGAATATACTTAGCGACTGAGCCTCCACAGCCCTATGGGGTAGAGAATTCCAAAGATTCACCACCCTCTGAGTGAAGAGATTTCTCCTCACATCAGTCCTAAATGGCCAGCTCCTTATTCTGAGACTGTGACCCCTGGTTCTAGACTCCCCAGCCAGAGGAAACATTCTCCCTGCATCTATCCTGTCAAGCCATGTAAGAATTTTGTATGTTTCAATGAGATCACCTCTCATTCTTCTAAACTCGAGAATATAGGCCTAGTCTACTCAATCTCTCCTCATAGGACAATCCCCCCATCCCAGGAATCAGTCTGGTGAACCTTCACTGCACTCCCTCAATGGCAAGTATATCCTTGCTTCCTGAAGTGCCAACCTCGATCATGTGCTCATGCACCCGACATGAAGCATGGACCCACAAACTTCGGACTCGAGGCGGCAGTGCTACCAACGCACCCACTTTTTAAACCCAACCGGGCACCTGCCTGGCTTCAGACTCACAGGAACAGGAGTAGGCCATTCAAGCCCCTCGAGCCTGTTTTACCAGTCAAATTCGATCCTGGTTGATCTGTATCGCGCAATGCCAAGTACAACTGGTACGCATCAGTCTACCTGAAGAGATCTCAGACCATTGCATTGCATGAGTCAGATCAGTGGCTGACTCCGTCGTTATTCCATCACTGCAATAGCTGAAAGCACTTGGCAGTGAGATAGTACTGACAATTTTGACAGTATAACTGCACCCAAGTCATTCCAATTTTGAGGACTTTGCTGGCGATATACCAATCTCGCTAAATATAATCAAATTATTGGCCTGCAAGATCATCTGAAGCCAAGTGGAAAGAATTCCAGTCCATAGTGACAGGTCTACCCCACCAGACTGCATTAGCGAGCCAAGCTGACTCGTGCCCTGGAGTGTTGTGGACCAGCCTGGCTCGGGTATCAGAGCACCAAGTCCACCACTTGGGCCTGAACTTTCATTTTGGGGCCACCTCGACTCCAGACACCCTGCCTGCCTCCCTCGAAAGAGGATAGTGGGACACATTTGAAGTGATCTGCCAAGTAAGGCAACAGAACGGGGATGTCTAACCTGCAGCCTCCCCTCTCCACCCTCCTCTGCCCCCATCGTGGCGACCTGGCCCTTAAAACCCAGGCAACTCAGTCCCATTTGCGCTTACACTTCTTATTTGTTAGTTTGTCCTGTTTGAATTTATGGGCCTGGTGGTTTGGAGAGGGTTCCATGGTGGAATTGCCTCATTAGTGGAAGGTTTGTTTGCATCACTAGCAGAGATATATGCAAATTAAACATTACGTCAGACACTTCCTGCCCCAAGACCCCACCCCGACCCCCATAGCTCCATAGTACACACCTCTCGGAACCTAGAGAACAAAAAGCATAGACACCCCTGAACTGGAAGGATGCGTTTTGATGGGCCAAAATAACTTTCCTCATCCCCAACTCTCCTCACGTTCTTTTATTCATTTTTTAGTGAGGACAACATCATCATATATCAACACTCGGGTGCACCATCCACTCCTGTCAGCCGCGGCCCTGGATTCAGGGTAATCCCACCCAGACGACGTGCAGAATTAAATGCAATAAAGCCGCTAATTTATGTGCCGACTCCAGAAGAAATTATGAAAAATGCCAGCTCGGCATCAAAAACCCAAATGGTTCATTACCGTCCTTCAGGGAAGGGAACCTGCTGTTCCTACCCATCACAACAGTGACTACACTCCAAATGTACTTCATTGGCTGATAAAGTGCTTCGAGACGTCCGGTGGTCATGAAAGGCGCTATATAAATGCAAGTCTTGCTTTTTTTTTTAAACCCGGGCTGGCCTACTGCGTAATTCCAGTCGCACGCTATCTGCTTTGATTCTTAATGCCTTCTGATGTCATCTCTCTCATCTGGAGGGAGGAGAGCATGCCGGGAGATCTCAAGAGATGCAGTGCTCGTGACGTGACCATCTTTAAAAAAGGGGACAAGTCCGACTGCGGCAACTACAGAGGAATCTCCCTGTTGTCAGCCACTGGGAAAGTCGTCACTGGAGTCCTCCGCAACCGTCTTCTCCCTGTGACTGAGGAGCTCCTCCTGGATTCACGGTGCAGATTTTGTCCGCTACGGGGCACGACGGACATGATTTTTACAGAGCGACAGCTGCGGGAAAAATCCAGGGAACAGCCTTCTGACGTAGGCTGGTTGTAAAAACAATGACAACACTGAAGAAGAACCAACGCAGAATGGGCAATGAAGGCAGTCTCGCCCGCATCGCGCACATCCCGGGAAATAAAAGCAGCCGGCAAAACTTTAACCTTCGTTTTCTTTCAGACGCTGATGGACCTGCATCACTTTCTGTTCTTACGGCCAAAAATACCCCACAATTGACTCCAATCCATATGAAAATTTACCGGATGGTTTGAAGACGTACCTTATCCAGGGGTCAGGTTAATGTCTGCATCATCCAGACTCCTCGATGGGGTTACTGCCCTATAGCCATCATATTATGCATCGAAGGCATACTTTGAATAATTGGCGAGTATTTGGTGAGATTACTTCCTGCCACATGTGGTCTGAGGTGGCATGACTTATTTCCAGAGGTGACACTGGGGCCTTTATCGGAAGGCTCCAAGTGCGTGTGCAGATCCTTTTCAAAAATAAGTTCAACTTTTTAAAACAACAAAGAGACACATTCTCCCTTTTCCTCCTTACCTTAAAGCGCCGACTTGCGCTGGGCGGCACAGCTCTCGGCGACCTCAACTCAATGGCCACACGAGGGTGTGAGTGTCGACGGTGCCAGTCCAACAGGAAGGAATGCCATTCCCGCTCTCGGCCCGATGCAGGTACAACGCCAGCTTTCCGAAAATCGGACATTTTTGACAAAATCCCATTTGATAATCAGTAAAATAAAATCTGGAATTATTGTCCAAAAACCGGTGGGCTGGACTAGTTATCGGCATCGCCGCCAAGTTTTAAATGCGTGCAATTAGTCCGAGCCTTGCCGAATGACCCTTGACCCGGCCCGACCCACCGCCACGATTAGTACTTGGTCTGTCTCGGTAGCATACGCACGCTCTTGATTTTCTTTTTCCAAAACCCGAAAAAATCCAAAAATCGGCACGGGTCTCGGTCCCCAGGTTGCCGGATTTGAAACGTTATGCCTGTACCCACATCTGTGCGCTTTCGAGCAGGGGTCAGCAAGAAACCCAACTGATTGTTCCCCTTGCTAGCTCAAGACAGCAAAGCCAACTGTAGCACTTCCCACCACTGCCCCAGCTGAGATGGGCTAACTCCGTGCCCGGGGTGGAATCCAGGATCTACTGCTGCGGTTGCTCAGCGCGTCGCACTCTCGGCTCCGAGTCACAGGGACATGGCGGTTGTTGAGCTGCGCGGCCGCGCGGGGTCTGGTCACGCACAGAACGCTCTCCGGCTTTTAAATGGTAAAAGCGCTTGATCACAAAGTCTAGGCTGACACTCCGATGGAGCGCTGCACTGTCAGAGGTGCCGTCTTTCAGATGAGACGTTAAACCGAGGCCCCGTCTGTTCTCTCAGGTGGATGTAAAAGATCCCATCACACTATTTCAAAGATGCGCAGGGAACTTGTCCTAGTCAATATTCATCCATCATCACTACAAACAGAGGATTCTGGTCAGCTATCTTATTGCAGTTTGCGGGAGCTTGCTGTGCGCTAATTGGCTGCTGCGTTTCCTACGTTACAGCAGTGACTCCACTTCAAAGGTACATCATTGGCTGTAAAGCACTTTGGGATATCCTGAGGTGGTGAAAGGCGCTATATAAATCCAAGGCTTTCTTTCTTTTACAGGCTTGTATGCTTGTCAAATTATATCTCGATACTCCCGTGAAGCGCCTTGGGACATTTCACTGCGTTAAAGGCGCCAAATAAATACAAATCCATCTTGCGCTCAACAAGCTCCCCGCTGGAGTGGAACTAAACTATAGAACCAGTGGAAACCTATTCAACCTTCGTCGCCTCCAGGCTAGATCCAAGACCGTCCCATCCTCTGTCATCGAACTACAGTACGCGGACAACGCTTGCGTCTGCACACAGAGGCTGAACTCCAAGCCATCGTCAACATCTTCACTGAGGCGTACGAAAGCATGGGCCTTGCACTAAACATCCGTAAGACAAAGGTCCTCCACCAACCTGACCCCACCACACAGCACTGCCCTCCGGTCATCAAAATCCACGGCTTGGCCTTGGACAACGTGGACCACTTTCCATACCTCGGGAGCTTACTATCAACAAGGGCAGACATCGATGACGAGGTCCAACACCAGTGTGCCAGCGCAGCCCTCTGTCACCTGAGGAAGAGATTATTCGAAGACCAGGACCTCAAATCTGGCACCAAGCTTATGGTCTACAGGGCTGCAGTGATACCCGCCCTCCTATATGGCTCAGAGACGTGGAACATATACAGTAGACACCTCAAATCGCTGGAGAAATACCACCAATGATGTCTCTGCAAGATCCTACAAATCCCCTGGGAGAATAGATGCACCAACGTCAGTGTTCTCGATCAGGCCAACATCACCAGCATCAAAGCGCTGACCACACTCGACCAGCTCCGTTGGGCGGGCCACATTGTTCGCATGCCTGACACGAGACTCCCAAAGCAAGCGCTCTACTCGGAACTCCTACAGGGCAAACGAGCCCCAGGTGGGCAGAGGAAACGTTTCAAGGACACCCTCAAAGCCTCTTTGATAAAGTGCAACATCCCCACCTGCACCTAGGAATCCCTGGCCCAAGACCGCCCTAAATGGAGGAAGAGCATCCGGGAGGGCGCTGAGCACCTCGAGTCTCGTCGCCGAGAGCATGCGCAGACAGCGGAAGGAGCGTGCGGCAAACCAGACTCCCCACCCACCCTTTCCCTCAACCACTGTCTGTCCCACCTGTGACAGAGACTGTAATTCCCGCATTGTACTGTATAGTCACCTGAGAACTCACTTTTAGAGTGGAAACGATTTCGAGGGACTGCCTATGATGATGATGATGATGGTGTATCACCAGTAATCTAACTTGTAGAGCAAAACCCAGACTGGTCCTCCCCTCAGTTTCGCTCCACCAGTTACTTTCCCGTATCTGCAGTCAGATACCCAAATAGAACTCAGGGAGAAAACAGCTATGCAGATGGGTGCCGGAGAGCAGCCAGTGACGGTGGGACTGTACCCGAAGTAAGAGTCAGTGCCACCATGACAGATGGCAGGGGGGGGGAGCTGGGGTTGGGGTTGGGGACACTGCATCACTTGAGTATTGTTACTGATCCATCAATGTATGTGTTGTGTAGTACTTATCTGGGATGATTCCCATCCATTACAAAATCAAGCTTACAAGATGCAACTTATTAGTCTAGAATTTCAGTCACTTAAAGTCCATTTCCCTGACATTTTTCCCAGACCCAGATGCTTAATCAATAAATTCTTGGCCTTCTCAGTGGCGCAATAACCAGATTGCTTCTAACAGTCATCAATCCGAGTCTGATCCAGTCTCCAACCACTGCACTCACCTAAATGTTAGTAAAAGAGTTACTTCTGTTCTACTTCCAATTCTCTCCCCATCTCTCCTGAAGGCCAGCCGCCTTCTGGTACCTCATCCAAATGGTATTCACCGAGACACCGAGTGAGATAGATTGAGTAGACTGGGTCTTTACTCGTTGAAGTTCAGAAGGATGAGGGGTGATCTTATAGAAACATTTAAAATAATGAAAGGGATAGACAAGATAGAGGCAGAGAGGTTGTTTCCACTGGTCGGAGAGACTAGAACTAGGGGGCGCAGCCTCAACATACGGGGGAGCCAATTTAAAACCGAGTTGAGAAGGAATGTCTTCTCCCAGAGGGTTGTGAATCTGTGGAATTCTCTGCCCAAGGAAGCGGTTGAGGCTAGCTCATTGAATGTATTCAAGTCACAGATAAATAGATTTTTAACCAATAAGGGAGTTAAGGGTTATGGGGAGCGGACAGGTAAGTGGATCTGAGTCCATGGCCAGATCAGCCATGATCTTGTTGAATGGCGGAGCAGGCTCGAGGGGCTAGATGGCCTATTCCTGTTCCTAATTCTTATGTTCTTATGAGTGTCACCGGGCTGTTCAACCATGAGGTGGGCGAGGCAGGACAGCTGACCTTAGACCTGTTCTCCCAGACATGCACAGCCGTGCACTTTCCAACAGCTTATCGATTGGGAGCATGGCCATCTTTAAGAAACAAGGGAAAATAATTAAACAAGATATGTGCTCCTTAAGCCATCAAAGTGCTCATATGCAAGCACTCCCATGATTTGGCAGAATTTCGCAGTACTCACTTACAACCACTAGATGTCTCTATGCACACAGCCTCCCTCAGCAGAGATAAACTTCGATTGCAAGGTAATTATGGCCCATCTAAATTCATCCAACTACAAAAACCCTACACTCTCCCCACTGTTACATCGCCTTGTTTCTTAAATGACAATCAGAATATTAGGTACCTTCTCATTCACGGGTTGGGCCTCAGCTGGATTATTGTGCCAATTCTGGGCACCACACCAGGAAGGATGTCAAGGCCTTGGAAAGGGTTGCGGAGGAGATTGACCAGAGTGGTACCAGGAATGAGGGACTTCAGTTTACGTGGAGAGACTAGAGAAGCTGGGATTATTCTCCTTAGAACAGAGAAGTTTATTGGAAGATTTAATAGAGGTGTTCAAAACTATGATAGTGTAGCTCGGGAGAAACTGTTTCCACTGGCAGAGGGGTCGGTAACTGGAGGAAACTGAAAGGAAGAAAGACTTGCATTTATATAGCGCCTTTCATGACCACCGGATATCTCAAAGCGCTTTACATCCAATGAAGTACTTTTGGAGTGTACTCACTGTTGTAATCATAGAAGTTTACAGCACCTGGGAAACGCGGCAGCCAACTTGCGCACAGCAAGCTCCCACAAACAGCAATGTGATAATGACCAGATAATCTGTTTTTGTTATTTTGTTATTTTGATTGGGAGATAGATATTGGCCAGGACACCAGGGAGAACTCCCCTGCTCTTCTTCGAAATAGTGCCATGGGATCTTTTACATCCACCTGAGAGATCAGACGGGGGCCTCGGTTTAACGTCTCAACCGAAAGACAGCACCTCCGACAGTGCAGCGCTCCCTCAGCACTGCACTGGAATGTCTGCCTAGATTTATGTGCTCAAGTTCCTGGAGTGGGACTTGACTCAGAAGAGCCGAGGGCCCAGGGACAGCCTTCTGACTCAGAGGCGAGAGTGCTACCCACTGAGCCACAGCTGACAAACTGATTTAAGATCAATTTTTTTTTAAATTGGCAGCAAGAAAAAATCAAGGTGGGAAATGAGAATTTTTTTTTAACGCAGCAAGTTGTTGAGATCTGCAAGGCACTGCCTGGGAGCAGATTCAAAACGGATTTGGATGTCTACTTGAAATGGGGAAAGAGCAGGGAGCGGGACTAATTGGATCGCTCTTTCCAAGAGCCGACACAGGCACAATGGGCCGAGTGGCCTCCTTCTGTGCTGTACGGTTCGAAGACACTTACAAATGAGGGTTCTACAAATGTTTTTAATTTATTCTCACCTTCATTGTCCTGAGCAGCACGGGCTTTCTTGTTGACTGGCTGGTGGTGGTTTGATACAACTTGTGGTTTGCCAGAGCGTCGTGATCGGGGCCCAGGAGAGGCGTGAGTGCGGGGCCAGAAGAGCCGAGGGCCCAGGGGCAGCACGGGCCCAGCCCACACTGCAATATGTGTGCACACTGGGCCCGTGCAGCAGAGCAGGTCTCCAGTCGTCTTGGTTAATCCTTGCCACTGGACCAAGACCAAGCTCTGTCAAGCCCGTGTGGTGGCTGGTGTGCAACGGCCACTGCACTATTAAAAGAAATACATGCACAGGCATCTTCCACCCTTCAGGATGTAGTTCGGGATCCGGACGATTAGGTCCTTCATTGAAACACCTGTGAACTCATCCATTTTTTGGCGTGGAAGCATCGTTTCGAGGGACTGCCTATGATGGGGGTTTGCAGGCTATTCACATTAAGAGTCCACCCCAGTGACCTGGATCTCTGCAGGTTCCTTGAACCAGTTGTGTTTTAACAACAACCCGACAACTGCATGCTCACTTTTACTGATGACAGCATTTTATTTCCAGATACATATTTTTTTTAAACTGTATTCCAATTCATGGTAAGATTTGAACTCACATTCTCTGGATTATTACTCCAGGCCTCTGGATTACTAGTCTAGTAATATAGACACTACATTACCGTACACTGTGTCCAAGAAACATGAGATATATAGAGCAATACACACATTCATTAAAGAAAAGCTAGGTCCAAAAGGGAACTTGAAGAATTTTGGGCCCTTTTACATTACACAACCGCTTCCCTTATAGGCGGCTCTGCAATATGCAATGCTCCTGGCTCTCTATAATTTGCGGAGTTTATCAGTGCCTTTGTTACCTCTAGACTTGACTATTCCAACACCCTCATGGCCGGCCTCCCATCGTCCACCCGACTTAAACTGAGCTCATCCAAAACCCTGCTGCTCGTATCCTAACTCGCACAAAGTCCCGCTCACCCTTCACTCCCGTGCTCTCTGACCGACATTGGTACCTGGTCCAGCAACATCTCAAATTTAAAATTCTCATCCTTGTTTTCAGACTCCTCCATGGCCTCGCCCACCGCCTCCGTCTCTGTAACCTCCTCGAGTCCTGCAACCCTCCGAGATCTCTGCGCTCCTCCAATTCTGGCCTTTTGCGCATCTCCGATTATAATCGCTCCACCACTGGTGGCCATGCCTTCAGCTGCCTGGGCCCTAAGTTTTGGAATTCCCTCCCTAAACCTCCCTCCTCCCTTAGGACGGCCCTTAAAACCTACCTCGTCACCGATCCTAATTATCTCCTTGTGTGGCTTGGTGTCAAATTTTGTTTGTAACAACAACTTGTATTTATATAGCACCTTTAACGTAGTGAAATGTCCCAAGGCGCTTCACAGGGGTATTGAGATTTTTGAAAAATTGATAACCCTCCTGTGAAATGGCTTGGGAAGTTTTACTAGGTTAAAGGCGCTATATAAATGCAAGTTGCTGTTGTTGCAAAGTTCCTGTCTCCGATGGCAGCTCGGAGATAACTGCTCGTGGGAAGCAGTTCAAAAATCCCGAGCAAACCATGATGTGTCCAGCTGCAGAATGTCCCCATTGTCGGGTGGGGGGGGAACCGTACAGGCCCACAGTGTAAAAACAGCAAGGGAATGTAGCCCATCCAGGACTTCCCCTCTCTTACCAGCAATTTGACTCATTCCTGGAACCCCCTCATACGTAAGACTTTATGCCTTTTTTTTCTCCCCACAACTTTATTTTGTGGGTGGTGGGGGGGGGGTTATAAAGCTTTGCAGCTGTGGGATCATTCTATGCAATTTTCCTGATCCAGCACAGAAGAAAATTACGTCTCGGAGTTAAAAAAAATCAATAAAGGACCAGGGCAACAGCAAAATGGTGGCAAAAATAGCGAGAGAGAGAGAATGCAGCAGGCAGAATCAGTGATTAATAAGAATGAAATGGGAAATTAACACGGTGTGGGAAAGAAAAGGAAGTAACACCACCCTGAGAATAGAGCCACAAATTAGCCAGGAATGTCCCAGGGCTAGAGTACAAATAGGAAGCAATCAGGTGGGATAACAAGTCCAAGGAGGCACATTCACCTTGAAACAGCAGCTGACTGACACACAGGAGCCAGTATAGCTCCCGAGTCGCATCCCAACCTCAGTCTGGATCACACTTAATGCCGAGAGTGAAGGCCGCTCCAGCCTTACCCCGCCTTGTATCACTTGGCCACGTGCTATCCTCCAGTCCATAGCTGCAGTGTCTGTACAAAAATGCAGCTTCATTTTTCCTCGTTAATATTTGTGGGTTTTCCCCCTTCCTCGCCGGTTAACCAGGGAGTGCCGGGGTTTCATCCCCCCGCCCCCCTAATGGGTCGGGACCATAGTGCGAGGATGGCGTTACAGGCACGACAAGGAGTTCCAGGAGTTCCAGGGCAGGACTGTGCTTCAAAATCAGAAATGGCCCTCCAGGCTTCCACGGGCAATCGATCAGTAAATCTCAAAGATCTTCTTATTCGCTTAAAGGGTAATTGTTGGCATTGAGAAAGGACTTGCATTTATATATCATCATCATAGGCGGTCCCTCGAACGAGGATGACTTGCTTCCACACCAAAAGAGATGAGTTCACTGATGTTTCAATGAAGGACCCGATGTTCCAGTCCAAGGGTGGAAGATGCCTGTGCGTGGATTTTTTTTAACGTGTGGTGACCCGTTGCACATTAGCCACCACACGGGCTTGACAGAGCTAGGCCTTCATCCAGTGGCAAGGGTTAACCAGGACAACTGGAGTGCTACCCACTGAGCCATGACTGACAGAATGAACACAGTTTAAAAAAAGGACGTGCATTCAATGTTCCCGCTAATTTTGTTTGGGTGCATAGCCCCTTTAACAGGCTGCGCGGCCTGTTCAGTTTCTCATGCACTGGCCTGTGCGGAACCTCCAGATCACCGCGTGGCCTAACGGGAACATTGCTTCCATTTATATCACCCCCTTCACCACCTCGGGACCTCGGGACCTCCCAAAGCGCTTTACAGCCAATTAAGTACTTCTTTTGCAGTGTAGTCACTGTTGTAATGTAGGAAACGCGGCAGCCAATTTGCGCACAGCAAGCTCCCACAACCAATGAGACAATGACCAGATAATCTGTTTTAGGGATGTTAGTCGAGGGATAAATATTGGCCCCGGGACACTGGGGAGAATCTCCTTGCTTTAGTGCGGTGGGGTCTTTTACATCCATCAGAAATGGCAGACGGGGCCTCGGTTTAAGGTCTCATCCGACCATGTACCAATGTTCCCCCCAACCCCCCCCCCAATTTTTTTTTTGGTGTGCATGGCCCCCTTTAACATTCAAAGTTTCGCGCAAAATTTCATGTTTAACGAGCCGGCTCCGGGCTGCGCGGCTTAGCGGGAACGTAGCTCGGTGCTGCACTGGGAGCGTCAGCCTGGATTATGTGTACAGGACTCGGGGGTGGGAATTGAACCCACGACATTCTGACTCAGACACAAGGGTGCTGCCCACTGACCCATGGCAGGTTAACACCCAACA
Organism: Pristiophorus japonicus; assembly: GCF_044704955.1. NCBI lineage: Eukaryota > Metazoa > Chordata > Chondrichthyes > Pristiophoridae > Pristiophorus > Pristiophorus japonicus. The sequence goes on from NC_091990.1 coordinate 16,996,469, forward strand.
CACTCACCGTCCTCACTTGAAAACTCCTTCAGTTCCACTTCACAGCCGACACGAGGAGCAGGAACCCTGACTATTAACTCTTCGATTGCCCAGGGGCAGCGAGAGCCGCTGTCGTGTCCTAGTGCTGCCTCCAGCAGACCGCCTTCTTCTGAGGCAGTCCCCCAGAGTCGAAGACCACTTGTTTCCACACTAATACGAGAAGGTTCACAAGGTTGAGTTCAGAGATGAGGGGTTTGAGCTATGAGGAAAAGTTGAGGAGATTGGGCCTCTACATAGAAACATAAAAAATAGGTGCAGGAGTAGGCCATTCGGCCCTTCTAGCCTGCACCGCCATTCAATGAGTTCATGGCTGAACATGTAACTTCAATACCCCCTTCCTGCTTTCTCGCCATACCCCTTGATCCCCCGAGTAATAAGGACTTCATCTAACTCCTTTTTGAAGATATTTAGTGAATTGGCCTCAACAACTTTCTGTGGTAGAGAATTCCACAGGTTCACCACTCTCTGGGTGAAGAAGTTTCTCCTCATCTCGGTGCTAAATGGCTTACCCCTTATCCTTAGACTGTGACCCCTGGTTCTGGACTTCCCCAACATTGGGAACATTCTTCCTGCATCTACTAACCTGTCTAAACACGTCAGAATTTTAAACGTTTCTATAAGGCCCCCTCTCATTCTTCTGAACTCCAGTGAATACAAGCCCAGTTGATCCAGTCTTTCTTGATAGGTCAGTCCCACCATCCCGGGAATCAGTCTGGTGAACCTTCGCTGCACTCCCTCAATAGCAAGAATGTCCTTCCTCAAGTTAGGAGACCAAAACTGTACACAATACTCCAGATGTGGCCTCACCAAGGCCCTGTACAACTGTAGCAACACCTCCCTGCCCCTGTACTCAAATCCCCTCGCTATGAAGGCCAACATGCCATTTGCTTTCTTAACCACCTGCTGTACCTGCATGCCAACCTTCAATGACTGATGTACCATGACACCCAGGTCTCATTGCACCTCCCCTTTTCCTAATCTGTCACCATTCAGATAATAGTCTGTCTCTCTGTTTTTACCACCTAAGTGGATAACCTCACATTTATCCACATTATACTTCATCTGCCATGCATTTGCCCATTCACCTAACCTATCCAAGTCACTCTGCAGCCTCATAGCATCCTCCTCGCAGCTCACACTGCCACCCAACTTAGTGTCATCCGCAAATTTGGAGATACTACATTTAATCCCCTCGTCTAAATCATTAATGTACAGTGTAAACAGCTGGGGTCCCAGCACAGAACCTTGCGGTACCCCACTAGTCACTGCCTGCCATTCTGAAAAGTACCCATTTACTCCTACTCTTTGCTTCCTGTCTGACAACCAGTTCTCAATCCAAATCAGCACACTACCCCCAATTCCATGTGCTTTAACTTTGCACATTAATCTCTTGTGTGGGACCTTGTCGAAAGCCTTCTGAAAGTCCAAATATACCACATCAACTGGTTCTCCCTTGTCCACTCTACTGGAAACATCATCAAAAAATTCCAGAAGATTTGTCAAGCATGATTTCCCTTTCACAAATCCATGCTGACTTGAACCTATCATGTCACCTTTTTCCAAATGCGCTGCTATGACATCCTTAATAATTGATTCCATCATTTTACCCACTACTGAGGTCAGGCTGACCGGTCTATAATTCCCTGTTTTCTCTCTCCCTCCTTTTTTAAAAAGTGGGGTTACATTGGCTACCCTCCACTCCATAGGAACTGATCCAGAGTCAATAGAATGTTGGAAAATGACTGTCAATGCATCCGCTATTTCCAAGGCCACCTCCTTAAGTACTCTGGGATGCAGTCCATCAGGCCCTGGGGATTTATCGGCCTTCAATCCCATCAATTTCCCCAACACAATTTCCCGACTAATAAGGATTTCCCTCAGTTCCTCCTCCTTACTAGACCCTCTGACCCCTTTTATATCCGGAAAGTTGCTTGTGTCCTCCTTAGTGAATACCGAACCAAAGTACTTGTTCGATTGGTCTGCCATTTCTTTGTTCCCCATTATGACTTCCCCTGATTCTGACTGCAGGGGACCTACGTTTGTCTTTACTAACCTTTTTCTCTTTACATATCTATAGAAACTTTTGCAATCCGTCTTAATGTTCCCTGCTAGCTTCTTCTCGTACTCCATTTTCCCTGCCCTAATCAAACCCTTTGTCCTCCTCTGCTGAGTTCTAAATTTCTCCCAGTCCCCAGGTTCGCTGCTATTTCTGGCCAATTTGTATGCCACTTCCTTGGCTTTAATACTATCCCTGATTTCCCTTGATAGCCACGGTTGAGCCACCTTCCCTTTTTTATTTCTATGCCAGACAGGAATGTACAATTGTTGTAATTCATCCATGCGGTCTCTAAATGTCTGCCATTGCCCATCCACAGTCAACCCCTTAAGTATCATTCGCCAATCTATCCCAGCCAATTCACGCCTCATACCTTCAAAGTTACCCTTCTTTAAGTTCTGGACCATGGTCTCTGAATTAACTGTTTCATTCTCCATCCTAATGCAGAATTCCACCATATTATGGTCACTCTTCCCCAAGGGGCCTCGCACAACGAGATTGCTAATTAATCCTCTCTCATTACACAACACCCAGTCTAAGATGGCCTCCCCCCTAGTTGGTTCCTCGACATATTGGTCTAGAAAACCATCCCTTATGCACTCCAGGAAATCCTCCTCCACCGTATTGCTTCCAGTTTGGTTAGCCCAATCTATGTGCATATTAAAGTCACCCATTATAACTGTTGCACCCTTATTGCATTCACCCCTAATTTCCTGTTTGATGTCCTCCCCAACATCACTACTATTGTTTGGAGGTCTGTACACAACTCCCACTGACGTTTTTTGCCCTTTGGTGTTCTGCAGCTCTACCCATATAGATTCCACATCATCCAAGCTAATGTCTTTCCTAACTATTGCATTAATCTCCTCTTTAACCAGCAATGCTACCCCACCTCCTTTTCCTTTTATTCTATCCTTCCTGAATGTTGAATACCCCTGGATGTTGAGTTCCCAGCCCTGATCATCCTGGAGCCACGTCTCTGTAATCCCAATCACATCATATTTGTTAACATCTATTTGCAGTTAATTCATCCACCTTATTACGGATACTCCTTGCATTAAGACACAAAGCCTTCAGGCTTGTTTTTTTTAAACACCCTTTGTCCTTTTAGAATTTTGCTGTACAGTGGCCCTTTTTGTTCTTTGCCTTGGGTTTCTCTGACCTCCACTTTTCCTCATCTCCTTTCTGTCTTTTGCTTTTGTCTCCTTTTTGTTTCCCTCTGTCTCCCTGCATTGGTTCCCATCCCCCTGCCATATTAGTTTAACTCCTCCCCAACAGCACTAGCAAACACTCCCCCTTGGACATTGAACTCATTGGAGTTCAGAAGAATGAGAGGTGATCTTATCGAAATGTATAAGATTATGAGGGGGCTTGACAAGGTGGATGCAGAGAGGATGTTTCCACTGATGGGGGAGACTAGAACTAGAGGGCATGATCTTAGAATAAGGAGCCGCCCATTTAAAACAGAGATGAGGAGAAATTTCTTCTCTCAGAGGGTTGTAAGTCTGTGGAATTCGCTGCCTCAGAGAGCTGTGGAAGCTGGGACATGGAATAAATTTAAGACAGAAATAGAGAGTTTCTTAAATGATAAGGGAATAAGGGGTTATGGAGAGCGGGCAGGTAAATGGACCCGAGTCCATGATCAGATCAGCCACGATCTTATTGAACGGCGGAACAGGCTCATGGGGCCAAATGGCCTACTCCTGCTCCTATTTCTTATGTTCTTGAGTTCTCAGGTGACTGAAGAGTCCAATGCGGGATCTACAGTCTCTGTCACAGGTGGGGCAGACGTTGTTGAAGGGACGGGTGGGTGGGGTGCTTGATTTGTCGTGCTCTCCTTCCGCTGTCTGTACTTAGCTTCCGCCTGCTCCCGACGAAGAGACTGGAAGTGCTCAGCGCCTTCTCCTCCACTTTGCGCGATCTTGGGCCAGGGATTCCCAGGAGTCAGTGGGGATGTTAAATTTTTTCCAAGGAGGCTTTGAGGGCGTCCTTGAAGCGTTTTCTCTGCCCACCTGGGACTCGCCTGCGGTGACATAGATCGGAGTAGAGCGCTTGTTTAGAGCGGGAGTCTAGTATCGGGCATGTGGATGATGTGGCCTGCCCACCGGAGCTGATCGAGCGTGGTCAATGCCTTGATGGTGGGGATATTGGCCCGAGAGAGAACGCGGACATTGGCTGGCTCAGTACAAGCTGCTCTGACCCTGCTGGTTGAAGGGTCTCGTGGCCATCAACAATTTTTGCAAATATAAAAACAGGGTCGGCACGGCCAATGGCAGCTGGGACTGGCTTTCTCACGGGTCGTCTGATCCCCTGTAGATAAAGACCTGCTCCTCTGGCCTGTTCCACCCACTGATCGGGTTCAGTGCACCCGCAACGTGATGTAAAACAGTGTCACGTCTCCGGGTCGCGTTCCCTGGCCCGGAAACCGCACACTATCACACGCGATGCTCTGTTCCTGGGCCCTGCTCTCTGAAGCTGCCCCCGACAGGCTTACATGGAGAGTGGGCAGCATGGGGGCAGGAGGGCACTGGCCGGAACATGGAGAAGCATTAAGAGAAAGAGCAGGCGAGAAGTATCTTAAATGTAGGCCGCCAATCGCGGAAATACTGCGCGAAGTCGCGCTTCCAAATAAAAATCAAAAGACAAGTTAATAAAAGTGCCCACAGACCAGGGATTGAACCAGAGCCCTGCTGGTACCACACAACAACAACTTGCATTTATATAGCAGCTGCGACGTAGTACAACGTCCCAAGCTGCTTCACAGAAGCATGAAGTAGCAAGATTTAACACTGAGCCACATAAGGAGATCATCATCATAGGCAGTCCCTCGAAGTGAGGATGACTTGCTTCCACGCCGAAAAGGGATGAGTTCACAGGTGTTTCAATGAAGGACCTAATATTCCAGATCACAAACTACATGTTGAAGGGTGGAAGATGCCTGTGCATGGAATTGTTTAACGTGGGGTGGCCGTTGCACACCAGCCACTACACGGGCTTGACAGAGCTAGGTCTTGGTCCAGTGGCAAGGGTTAACCAAGACAACTGGAGACCAGCTCTGCTGCACGGACCTAGTGCACACACATATCGCAGTGTGGGCTGGGCCCGTGCTGCCCCTGGGCTCTCGCCTCTCCTGGGCCCCGATCACATCCCTCTACGCACTCTTGCCACTCCTTCACCGCGACCTCGCCGCTCCTGCTCCCGCCCATAAGGAGATATTAAGGAGATGTTAGGACAGGCAACCACAAGCGTGGTCAAAGAGGTTGCCTTTAAGGAGCGTCTTAAAGGAGGAGAGAGAGAGAGGCGGAGGTTTAGGGAGGGAATTCTAGAGCTTGGGGCCCAGGCAGCTGAAGGCACGGCCATCAATGGTGGAGTGATGGAAGTCGGGGATGCACAGGAGGCCAGAATTGGAGGGGCGCAGAGATCTGGGGCGGTTGTGGGGCTGGAGGTTGTTGCAGAGATAGGGAGGGGCGAGGCCAGGGAGGAATTTGAAAGCACATCCCATTGACAGCAGCGGAGATGAGCACGCCGTGCACAGGACCGGCTGATAATTTACATTCACAGTTGCCGTTTGCAACTTCACATCAAAATGTCAAACACAAGCCGAATATGGAAAGCAGCATCGCTTCAAATTCCACTGTGCTAATGATTTCAAACACACATTTCCCACAAATAAAATGGGAGCACTTGATCTGTGTCAATTAGGGAACGAATGATGAGAACTTAGGAAGGGAAATTATTTTATAAATGGGCCCTTTATTCGAACAGTTTATATTAAAAACTCTGCCTCATTTCATTAAATCAAAAATGGAATGCCACTGTCTTGGAGACGTTTGCTGGTTTGGGAATGCAGGCAATTCGAGAACGAGGAAAATATTCATCAAACTGGCAGCACTTTTTTTTATTGCAGAAGGAACACAAGTTACACGATCTACAACGTTTGTCCGGATCTTGCTGGAGTGGGGCATCTCGTGACGTACCCCGTTAGTTAAGATTCGTTACTGGAGTCTTCAGCTCGAAACACGTTTGCGGCGTAACTTGCTGAAAGTGCGAGTTTATAGCGAGGGCAACGGGGCATCTGGGACCTGGTTGAGCGACGGGAACCAACAATGCACCTCCTTAACCAATGAGATTAAAGGGTTGAGAAAGAAACAAAGGAACGACAGAGAAGGCGGGTGAATTAGCGACAAATCAGGACCAGAAAGAAAAATAAAGAGAAAGAAAGATTGGATTGAGAAACAGGGACAGAAAGGAATAGTAAGAAAAAAAAAATTAAAATTTGACATTTTAAAAGTCTCCAACAACAATTTACTACATGCAGGAATGAGACTTAACCGTTTAAATTGTTCCCTCTCGAGGCCGGAGAGATTGATCGGCATCGCATTAACAATTATCACATCGTTAGAAGGGTACTTATGCTGTTAATTATGAACCCGAACCTTCTGCAGCAATTTTAATAGGCAATTAAGGTAGAAAGCCAGCAAATTCTTAACAATAGCGGGGAGCACGATGCTGGTCGTGAGAGGCAAAGGGTGGAATGGCATAAACCGACCTGGACGCTCTGGAGATTTGTTACTCACGGCGCATGTCTCCATCCCCTGAACTCGCTACCCGATTGGTGCATTAATAACAGCGTGCGTCGTGTCAAACCTTTCATCTCAAACACTCCTGTGAGGCGCCTTGGGACATAATAGGTACTATATAACTACAAGTTGTTGTTGTTGTTGTTGTTGTTAACAGGCACGCTATTTATCCAGGGAGATTTGGCCCATTATATCACTACATCTTTACAGCATTTGAAAAACATAGAAACATAGAAACATAGAAAATAGGTGCAGGAGCAGGCCATTCAGCCCTTCTAGCCTGCACCGCCATTCAATGAGTTCATGGCTGAACATGAAACTTCAGTACCCCCTTCCTGCTTTCTCGCCATAACCCTTGATCCCCCGAGTAGTAAGGACTTCATCTAACTCCCTTTTGAATATATTTAGTGAATTGGCCTCAACTACTTTCTGTGGTAGAGAATTCCACAGGTTCACCACTCTCTGGGTGAAGAAGTTTCTCCTCATCTCGGTCCTAAATGGCTTACCCCTTATCCTCAGACTGTGACCCCTGGTTCTGGACTTCCCCAACATTGGGAACATTCTTTCTGCATCTAACCTGTCTAAACCCGTCAGAATTTTAAACGTTTCTATGAGGTCCCCTCTCATTCTTCTGAACTCCAGTGAATACAAGCCCAATTGATCCAATCTTTCTTGATAGGTCAGTCCCGCCATCCCGGGAATCAGTCTGGTGAACCTTCGCTGCACTCCCTCAATAGCAAGAATGTCCTTCCTCAAGTTAGGAGACCAAAACTGTACACAATACTCCAGGTGTGGCCTCACCAAGGCCCTGTACAACTGTAGCAACACCTCCCTGCCCCTGTATTCAAATCCCCTCGCTATGAAGGCCAACATGCCATTTGCTTTCTTAACCGCCTGCTGTACCTGCATGCCAACCTTCAATGACTGATGTACCATGACACCCAGGTCTCGTTGCACCTTCCCTTTTCCTAATCTGTCACCATTCAGATAATAGTCTGTCTCTCTGTTTTTACCACCAAAGTGGATAACCTCACATTTATCCACATTATACTTCATCTGCCATGCATTTGCCCACTCACCTAACCTATCCAAGTCACTCTGCAGCCTAATAGCATCCTCCTCGCAGCTCACACTGCCACCCAACTTAGTATCATCCGCAAATTTGGAGATACTGCATTTAATCCCCTCGTCTAAATCATTAATGTACAATGTAAACAGCTGGGGCCCCAGCACAGAACCTTGCGGCACTCCACTAGTCACTGCCTGCCATTCTGAAAAGTACCCGTTTACTCCTACTCTTTGCTTCCTGTCTGACAACCAGTTCTCAATCCACGTCAGCACACTACCCCCAATCCCATGTGCTTTAACTTTGCACATTAATCTCTTGTGTGGGACCTTGTCGAAAGCCTTCTGAAAGTCCAAATATACCACATCAACTGGTTCTCCTTTGTCCACTTTACTGGAAACATCCTCAAAAAATTCCAGAAGATTTGTCAAGCATGATTTCCCTTTCACAAATCCATGCTGACTTGGACCTATCATGTCACCATTTTCCAGATGCACTGCTATGACATCCTTAATAATTGATTCCATCATTTTACCCACTACTGAGGTCAGGCTGACCGGTCTATAATTCCCTGTTTTCTCTCTCCCTCCTTTTTTAAAAAGTGGGGTTACATTGGGTACCCTCCACTCCATAGGAACTGATCCAGAGTCAATGGAATGTTGGAAAATGACTGTCAATGCATCCGCTATTTCCAAGGCCACCTCCTTAAGTACTCTAGGATGCAGGCCATCAGGCCCTGGGGATTTATCTGCCTTCAATCCCATCAATTTCCCCAACACAATTTCCCGACTAATAAAGATTTCCCTCAGTTCCTCTTCCTTACTAGACCCTCTGACCCCTTTTATATCCGGAAGGTTGTTTGTATCCTCCTTAGTGAATACCGAACCAAAGTACTTGTTCAATTGATCCGCCATTTCTTTGTTCCCCGTTATGACTTCCCCTGATTCTGACTGCAGGGGACCTACGTTTGTCTTCACCAACCTTTTTCTCTTTACATACCTATAGAAACTTTTGCAATCCGCCTTAATGTTCCCTGCAAGCTTCTTCTCGTACTCCATTTTCCCTGTCCTAATCAAACCCTTTGTCCTCCTCTGCTGAGTTCTAAATTTCTCCCAGTCCCCAGGTTCGCTGCTATTTCTGGCCAATTTGTATGCCACTTCCTTGGCTTTAATACTATCCCTGATTTCCCTAGATAGCCACGGTTGAGCCACCTTCCCCTTTTTATTTTTACGCCAGACAGGAATGTACAATTGTTGTAATTCATCCATGCGGTCTCTAAATGTCTGCCATTGCCCATCCACAGTCAACCCCCTAAGTATCATTCGCCAATCTATCCTAGCCAATTCTCGCCTCATACCTTCAAAGTTACCCTTCTTTAAGTTCTGGACCATGGTCTCTGAAATTACTGTTTCATTCTCCATCCTAATGCAGAATTCCACCATATTATGGTCACTCTTCCCCAAGGGGCCTCGCACAATGAGATTGCTAATTAATCCTCTCTCATTACACAACACCCAGTCTAAGATGGCCTCCCCCCTAGTTGGTTCCTCAACATATTGGTCTAGAAAACCATCCCTTATGCACTCCAGGAAATCCTCCTCCACCGTATTGCTTCCAGTTTGGCTAGCCCAATCTATGTGCATATTAAAGTCACCCATTATAACTGCTACACCTTTATTGCATGCACCCCTAATTTCCTGTTTGATGCCCTCCCCAACATCCCTATTACTGTTTGGAGGTCTGTACACAACTCCTACTAACGTTTTTTGCCCTTTGGTGTTCTGCAGCTCTACCCATATAGATTCCACATCATCCAAGCTAATGTCTTTCCTAACTATTGCATTAATCTCCTCTTTAACCAGCAATGCTACCCCACCTCCTTTTCCTTTTATTCTATCCTTCCTGAATGTTGAATACCCCTGAATGTTGAGTTCCCAGCCCTGATCATCCTGGAGCCACGTCTCCGTAATCCCAATCACATCATATTTGTTAACATCTATTTGCACAATTAATTCATCCACCTTATTGCGGATACTCCTTGCATTAAGACACAAAGCCTTCAGGCTTGTTTTATTAACACCCTTTGTCCTTTTAGAATTTTGCTGTACAGTGGCCCTTTTTGTTCTTTGCCTTGGGTTTCTCTGCCCTACACTTTTCCTCATCTCCTTTCTGTCTTTTGCTTTTGGCTCCTTTTTGTTTCCCTCTGTCTCCCTGCATTGGTTCCCATCCCCCTGCCATATTAGTTTAAATCCTCCCCAACAGCACTAGCAAACACTCCCCCGAGGACATTGGTTCCAGTCCTGCCCAGGTGCAGACCGTCCGGTTTGTACTGGTCCCACCTCCCCCAGAACCGGTCCCAATGCCCCAGGAATTTGAATCCCTCCCTGCTGCACCACTGCTCAAGCCACGTATTCATCTGCGCTATCCTGCGATTCCTACTCTGACTATCACGTGGCACTGGTAGCAATCCCGAGATTACTACTTTTGAGGTCCTACTTTTTAATTTAGCTCCTAGCTCCTTAAAGCTGCGGCAATAATTGCGAACAAGGTCCCTGACCCAAACTGACCCCAGGTTTCATTCTCCGTCTTCACTGAGTCAGTTGGGCTTCGTCGGGGCACTACAATTGGTCTCGGACAGTGCCCCGGCCTAGAGAGGGGTCAAAAGAAAACCAGCTGGAGTTCCTGTACCCGATCATGAGCCAGCGGCCCTCACTGTTGTGTGGATATTATGGAGAAATTAAAACACAGGAACCAGTCAATTGATCCAACCAATCCCTGTTGCAGTTTATCCTCCACACAACCGTAGTCCTAATCTCTTGGCTTTGTCCCACTCGCACATTAGAATTAGGAGCAGGAGTAGGCTATTTGGCCTGCTCCGCCCTTCAATTCAACTCTGCTTTCCCGCCCGATCCCCACAGTGTCCAAAAATCTATCAATCTCATTTGTAGAATATGCTCGACGACTGAGCACCACAGCCCTCTGGGGTGGAGAATTCCCAAGATTCACAACCCTCTGAATGAAGAAATTCCTCCTCATCTCAGTCCTAAATGGCCGGCCCCCATTTTCTGGGATGGTGCCCCCTGGTGACAGAATCGAGCGAGGAGCTGTAGAAGCGGACACCAGCGAGAGAATAAAATCTCAGTCAGAGGAAAACCAAGACACCAAGATACAAGTCCAAAGAAGTTGTGATCGAATCATACACCGTGTCTGGTCACTGAAACAGAAGGAAAGACTTGCATTTATATAGTGCCTTTCACGACCACCGGACGTCTCAAAACGCTTCACAGCCAATGAAGTACTTTTGGAGTGTAGTCACTGTTGTAATGAGAGAAATGCAGCAGCCAATTTGCGCACAGCAAGCTCCCACAAACAGCAACGTGACAATGATCAGCTAATCTGCTTTTGTATTCATTAATATTGGCCAGGACACCAGGAATAACTCCCCTGCTTTTCTTCGAAATAATGCATTTTTTACACCCACCCGAGAGAGCAGACGGGGCCTCGGTTTAACATCTCATCCGAAAGATGGCTCCTCCAACAGTGCAGCACTCCCTCAGCACTGCACTGGAGTGTCAGCTAGAATTTTGTGCTCAAGTCCCTGGAGTGGGACTTAAACCCAGAACCTTCTGACTCAGAGGCGAGTGTGCTGCCCACTGAGCTATTCAAGTGCTGGACGCAGTGCTGTTACCTCTCGACTCAACTATTCCAACACTCTCCTGGCCGGCCTCCCATCTTCCACCCTCCGTAAACTTGAGCTCATCTGAATCTCAGCTGCCGTATCCTAACCTGCACCAAGTCCCGCTCACCCATCACCCCTGTGTTCGCTGACCGACACTGGCTCCCGGTACAGCAGTGCCTCAATTTTACAATTCTCAACCTTGTTTTCAAATCCCTCCAGGGCCTCACCCCTTCCTATCTCCATAGCCTCCTCCAGCCCTACAACCCTCCGAGATCTCTGCGCTCCTCCAATTCTGGCCTCTTGTGCATCCCCGATTTTAATCGCTGCACCATTGGCGATGGCGGCTGTGCCTTCAGCTGGCCCAGCCCCAAGCTCTGGAACTCCCTCCCTAAACCTCTCCACCTCTCTACCCTCCTGAAAACCGACCGAGCTTTTGGTCATCTGTCTCAATACCTCCTGCTGTGGCTCAGTTTCAAACCCTGGTGGATAACACTGCCTGGAAGCGCCTGCGGACGTTTTATTATGTTAAAGGCACCATATAAATGCAAGTTGTTGTTGCGAAGAGCCAGATGGTTGATCCGTAGTGTCGGGGATCGCAGTTACAGGAGCAAAGACGGGAGGTACGGTGACTTTTCAGCCGAGAAAGGAGCTGCCAGCGCGGTTTATAAAATAGTTGAGGGAATGAGAAAGGTAAAATGGGAATATTTGCAGTAAATTAAATGGCACGAGTAGGAAGAGGTTCAAACAGTTAAAAGTTTAATTTAGAACTGACACTAGCAAAAAGAGTGATGGACACAAGGAATAGTGTCCCGGATAGAGCAGGGTGGGCCAAGGAATGGTGACCCGGAGAGAGCAGGGGCGGGCAAAGAATATTGTCCCGGATAGAGCAGGGGTGGGCCAAGGAATGGTGACCCGGAGAGAGCAGGGGCGGGCAAAGAATATTGTCCCGGATAGAGCAGGGGTGGGCCAAGGAATGGTGTCGGCCAAGGAATGGTGACCCGGAGAGAGCAGGGGTGGGACAAGGAATGGTGTCCGGGACAGAGCAGAGGTGGGGCAAGGAATGGTGTCGGCCAAGGAATGGTGTCCCGGAGAGAGCAGAGGTGGGCCAAGGAATGGTGTCGGCCAAGGAATGGTGTCCCGGAGAGAGCAGAGGCGGGGCAAGGAACAGTTGGACATCACAGTGATGGGGGGGGGGAGGCGGGGTGTGGGGTCTTTCTGGTCAGATGAAACAAGATGGGCCCAGTGGCGCACCTCCTCTTGTGAAATGGAGAGGAAACCCCACGCTGTCCTTCCCTTCACCTTCCCTGTGTAAAATTCGGATTTCCAGCATCCGTGTGAGCGATGGAGAGATCAGTCAGTCTCTCCCCTCTCCAGATACTGGGGCCTTCACACATCGAATGCACCGACAGTGGTGCTCACCTGCAGTCCCACAGTCGCCTGCTCTCTCCTCGGTTCAAACATGTCACTCCCCCTCGGCAACAACTTGCAGTTTATATAGCGCCTTTAATGCAGTAAATCGTCCCAAGGCTTTTCACAGCAGGAATTATCAGACAAAATGCGACACCGAGGGGATATTAGGGCAGGAAAGAGGTAGGTTTTAAGGAGCGTGTTAAAGGAGGGGAGAGAGAGGCGGACAGGCTTAGGAAGGGAATTCCAGAGCTTCATCATCATCATAGGCAGTCCCTCGAAATCGAGGAAGACTTGCTTCCACTCTAAAAATGACTCCTTAGGTGGCTGAACAGTCCAATACGGGAACCACAGTCCCTGTCTCAGGTGGGACAGATAGTCGTTGAGGGAAAGGGTGGGTGGGGAGTCTGGTTTGCCGCACACTCTTTCCACTGTCTGCGCTTGTTTTCTGCGCGCTCTCGGCGATGAGACTCGAGGTGCTCAGCGCCCTCCCGGATGCACTTCCTCCACTTAGAGCGGTCTTTGGCCAGGGACTCCCAGGTGTCGGTGGGGGATGTTGCACTTTATCGGGGAGGCCTTGAGAGTGTCCTCGTAACGTTGCCTCTGCCCACCTGGGGCTCGCTTGCCGTGTAGGCGTTCCGAGTAGCGCGCTTGCTTTGTGTCTGGCATGCGGACGATGTGGCCCGCCCAGCGGAGCTGGTTGAGTGAGGATAGAGAGATAGGGAGGGGGCGAGGACATGGAGGGATTTGAACACGAGAATGAGAATTGATGACGCTTTGAAAAAACAATTGTTTTTTTTTTTCCCAGCGTCGCTGATCATTCCAAATTACAATCTCAAATTTATCCGGTGATCGATTTTCTAGTTCTTCTTTCTGGGAAGTGCGGCTGAGCTACCTTCCCCAAGGTTTCCTGCCTTCCCAACTCTTCCGACAGGCTGGGAGCAGCCCGCAGTGAGATGCTTGGCCTGCGTGTGGCGCTGTCTGGCACTGCGTTATCTCTGCAACACAGAGCAAGTGACAGCTGAAACAAAGAAAAGCTGTACGATCATTAACTCTTTCATCTCACAAAAAAAAGGTCTCCCCAAAAAAAAAGGAGAAAAAAAATACAATGCTCGCCCCTGTGCAGTCCGCCCCGGGGCAGCCTGGCCAATCGAGAGCTGCAGGAAACCACAATTAGCTGGCAATGCAGTGCTGTGTGCATCATTGGGATGTGTGTGTGTGTGTGTGCAGCCTGTGCAACACTCTCCTCTGTCTCTCCAAATACATGATCAACACTACACTGGAGTAACGGGGTGGGGGAGGAGGGGCGGAATCAAATGCTGGTCTGCAGACCACAACATCTCTCCTCACTCCATTATTCAGGCAAGTGGGGGGGCGGGGGGAGAGGAGGGGGAGGGGGGGGGAGAGGGGGGGGGGGGGGAGAGAAACACACTTGCATCTTTCCCTTTCCTTCAAAAATAAATGTTTCCAGATTAATTGACGGTTTACCACCCCCCCAAAAAAAAATGCATTTAGAATTTCCACAATCATCAATCTTTATTTAACAAATAACCTCTCCAGAGTGAGCAAGTTGCTATTGTATTTGAAGGATTTACAATTCGAAAAAAAAAAGCCCTCGATTCACAAAAAGACGTCACTCTCACTCTCGCTCTCTGTTCAGATGCAAAACCCAGGGCGAGAGTGGGAGGTTTGTTTACCATTTTGTTTTGGATTCAAATTTAGTCATTTTGCAGAATTCTGATTAAAACCATTAACCGAAGCAAAGCAGAAACAACACACCCTTACTCACCTCACGATCAAGGCCATGGATCGGTTGCAACTCAATAAAACATACGTGGGATTTAAGGAATTATCCCCGATATTTTGGGGGGGGGGGGGGCAGAAATCGTAGTTTTGTGTTTTTTCAGGGCGGGGAGGGAGTTACCACACAAGCCAGTGGCCGATTAAGCAGCAAATGTCTCCCCATTCCTTCCTCCCATCACCCCCTCCACCCAAAATTAAAAACTCACAACGAAATGAAGTAGAAATAGATTAAAAAAACAGGGAAATCGCAAACGGTGGGAGGTGCACGGGTCAGTCGGAGTGTAAAAGGCCAAAGCAAAAAGGTTGTTTGTGATTTTGAATTCAAACTTAGAATCTGAAATTTAGTAATTTTGGCAAAATTCCGATTAAAACTGACGGCCGATTTTTTTTTAAAAGAAAGGATACACCCCGGCACATCTTACGGTATAGGCCGCCGATTTACCAGGAGGGAACAAGAGGTCATCATTCTGGGTGGCCCTCCTTCATCTCTTCCCCCACAGGGAGGAAAAAATAAAATAAAATGGATCCCAAAACTGAACCTGTCTTTTCTCTTTCCAGAGGCTAGCCCAGCTGTTCTCTTTTACAGCACTTTCTGTTTCTACATTACAAACGGATCAAAACTTAGTGGCTGTTGCATTTTTAATTCGGTGCAGTTAAACGAGGCAATATTATGGGCAACACAGGGCAAGGGTAGGATAGCACTTCACACACCAGGGCCATAGCTCAATACAGACTCAAAATGTCCCCTAACCAGCAACTGTACATATAGCAATGTGTCCTGTCACATTATTCTTCATTCCTGTGATCGGAGGTGGGGGAGGGGAGTTAGGGGAGAGGTGGGGGAGGGGAAGGGAGGGAAGTGGGAGAGGCGCAGGGGGGAGGGAGGGAGGGGATACAAGTGGAGGATGGAGGGGATGTAAATGGGGAAGCAGGAGAGGAGGGGAAAGGCACGGGGGGGGGGGAAATTGAACTCTGCTCAGACATTTCCCCCTTAGTGATTTTTCTATTCTCTCACAGTTTTGTTTTTGTCGGCTATAAAAGGGACAAGGGCCTCGGCAAGTTGCTATTTCTGCCTGGCACGAAAGTCCAGAAAGAAGAGCTGCGATTGGCGGTTTCGCAGCAGTGCGGCTGAATGGTGAAAAGGGAATCTAACTGAAAGGAGAGTACACAATGAAAGCAGCTGTGTGTGAGTGTGTGTGTGTGTGTCTGCGTGTGCGTGTGCCTGAGTGAGTGAGTGTGTGTGTGAGTGTGAGTGAGTGTGTGTGTGAGTGTAAGTGAGTGTGTGTGTGAGTGTAAGTGAGTGTGTGTGTGAGTGTAAGTGAGTGTGTGTGTGAGTGTAAGTGAGTGTGTGTGTGAGTGTAAGTGAGTGTGTGTGCCTGAGTGAGTGTGTGTGCCCGAGTGAGTGTGTGTGCCCGAGTGAGTGTGTGTGCCCGAGTGAGTGTGTGTGCCCGAGTGAGTGTGTGTGCCCGAGTGAGTGTGTGTGCCCGAGTGAGTGTGTGTGCCCGAGTGAGTGTGTGTGCCCGAGTGAGTGTGTGTGTGCCCGAGTGAGTGTGTGTGTGCCCGAGTGAGTGTGTGTGTGCCCGAGTGAGTGTGTGTGTGCCCGAGTGAGTGTGTGTGTGCCCGAGTGAGTGTGTGTGTGCCCGAGTGAGTGTGTGTGTGCCCGAGTGAGTGTGTGTGTGCCCGAGTGAGTGTGTGTGTGCCCGAGTGAGTGTGTGTGTGCCCGAGTGAGTGTGTGTGTGCCCGAGTGAGTGTGTGTGTGCCCGAGTGAGTGTGTGTGTGCCCGAGTGAGAGTGTGTGTGCCCGAGTGAGTGTGTGTGTGCCCGAGTGAGTGTGTGTGTGCCCGAGTGAGTGTGTGTGCCCGAGTGAGTGTGTGTGCCCGAGTGAGTGTGTGTGCCCGAGTGAGTGTGTGTGCCCGAGTGAGTGTGTGTGCCCGAGTGAGTGTGTGTGCCCGAGTGAGTGTGTGTGCCCGAGTGAGTGTGTGTGCCCGAGTGAGTGTGTGTGAGTGTGTGTGCCTGAGAGTGTGTGTGCCTGAGAGTGAGAGTGAGAGTGAGAGTGTGAGAGAGAGTGAGAGTGTGAGAGAGAGAGAGAGTGTGAGAGAGAGAGAGAGAGAGTGAGTGAGAGTGTCTGTGAGCGCGCGCGCAAGTGAAAGCGCAAGAGAGAGTGAGAGCGCGCCTGCGTGATAGCGAGTGCGCCTGCGTGAGAGAGAGAGTGACGAGAGAGAGCGCGCGAATGAGAGAGCGCGATCGCGCGAGTGCGAGTCTGCGTGTGTGTATGCGTATGCCTCTGCGCGTGTGTCTGCGAGTGCGCGTGCCTGTCTGTCTGTGCGTGCGCGTGTCTGTCCGTCTGTGCCTGTGCATGTCTATCGGTGCCTGTGTGCGCGCGTGTCTGTGGACGTGTGGCGTTGTGTGGACGTGTGCCAGTGCGTGTGTGTGTGTATTGATTTGTGTGCGTGCTTTTTTTCCCAGAAAATAGGCAAATGCAGAAGCACGAATCCATCCCCTGGCTGCTGTTACGTCGTATCAAAGAGGGCAGTGTTGCAATCTTACAAGATGTCAATATTTTTCCATTTCTGTGAAGGATTTGCCCTCTCCTCATCCTGAGGACCGTCACTTATGCTGGGGTTCGGGGACTGTACACAACAATAATTTGCATTTATAAAGCGCCTTTAACATAGTGAAACGTCTTGAGGCGCTTCACAGGAGCGTTAATCCAACAGAAATCTCGACGTCGGGCCACAGAAGGAGATATTGGAACAGGGGACCACAAGCTTGGTCAAAGAGGCCAGTTTTATGGAGTGCCTTAAAGGAGGAGCAAGAGGCGGAGAGGTTTAGGGAGGGAACTGCGGGTGGGAGATCAAACAAGCATTTCTCTGCCTCACGGAGCTCGGGGCTGGTCTTCCCAATGTGTAGGGAGCAAATATTAATTCCCCAGTATCGTTAGATTATTAAAGCTCTCCCAGCGGCTCAGCTCATAATTCCACCGCCTCACACAGGAGTGAGACATACGGGAAAGAAAGGACTTGCATTTATATAGCGCCTTTCACTACCACGGGACGTCCCAAAGCGCTTTACAGCCAATGCAGTACTTTTTGAAGTACTTGTCACTGTTGTAATGCAGGGCGCAGAGGAGATTTACGAGGATGCTGCCAGGACTGGGGAAAGCTCTGAGGAAAGATTGGATAGGCTGGGGTTGTTTTCCTTGGAACCGAGGAGGCTGAGGGGAGATTTAATTGTGGTGTATAAAATGATGAGGGGCCTGGATAGAGTGGATAGGAAGGACCTATTTCCCTTCGCAGAGAGGTCAATAACCAGGGCGCATAGATTTAAAGTAATGGGTAGGAGGATTAGAGGGGAGATGAGGAAACCTTTCTTTGCCCAGAGGGTGCTGGGGGTCTGGAACTCGCTGCCTGAAAGAGTGGTAAAGGCAGAAACTCATCACATTTAAAAGGCACTTGGATGTGGACCTGAAGTGCCGTAACCTACAGGGCTACGGACCAAGAGCTGGAAGGTGGGGTTAGGCTGGGTAGCTCTTTCCAACCGGCACGGACACGATGGGCCGAATGGCCTCCTTCTGTGTCGTAATTTTCTATGATTCTATGAACTGTGGCAGCCAATTTGCGCACAGCAAGCTCCCACAAACAGTAATGAGATAAATTTACAGGTAATCTGCTTTTAAGTGCTGTTGGTTGAGCGATTAAATACTGGCCCAGGACACCAAGGGAAATCTCTCCCGCTCTCCTTCGAAATGGTGCTGTGCCATCTTTTCGATCCACCGGAGAGGGCAGACGGGGCCTCGGTTTATCGTCGCTTCCGAAAGACAGCAGCACCCCTGATCAGGGAGAGGCTAGGCGGCCGGGATCCCCATCCTGATCACTCGCCACTGAGCATGGGGTGAGGGTGAGGGGAGTGTGGGGGAGGGGCAAGTGAGGGGAGAGTGGGCGGGGGGGGAGGGGGAGGAGAGTAGGCGGGGGGGGAGGGGGGGAAGAGATTGGGCGGGGGGGGTAGAGTGGGCGGGGGGGTAGAGTGGGCGGCGGGGGGGTGGAGAGGGGAAGCGGGGGAGGGGGGAAGCGGGGGGGTGGAGAGGGGAAGCGGGGGAGGGGGGGAAGCGGGGGTGGGGGGGAAGCGGGGGTGGGGGGGGAAGCGGGGGTGGGGGGGAGCGGGGGTGGGGGGGGAGCGGGGGTGGGGGGGAGCGGGGGTGGGGGGGAAGCGGGGGTGGGGGGGAAGCGGGGGTGGGGGGGAAGCGGGGGTGGGGGGAAGCGGGAGTGGGGGGAAGCGGGAGTGGGGGGAAGCGGGGGGAGTGGGGGGAAGCGGGGGGAGTGGGGGGAAGCGGGGGAGTGGGGGGAAGCGGGGGGAGTGGGGGGAAGCGGGGGGAGCGGGGGGAAGCGGGGGGAGCGGGGGGAAGCGGGGGGAGCGGGGGGAAGCGGGGGGAGTGGGGGGAAGCGGGGGGAGTGGGGGGAAAGAGGGGGGAGTGGGGGAAAGAGGGGGGAGTGGGGGAAAGAGGGGGGAGTGGGGGAAAGAGGGGGGAGTGGGGGAAAGAGGGGGGAGTGGGGAAGAGGGGGGAGTGGGGGAAAGAGGGGGGAGTGGGGGAAAGAGGGGGAGTGGGGGAAAGAGGGGGGAGTGGGGGGGAAAGAGGGGGGAGTGGGGGGGAAAGAGGGGGTAGTGGGGGGAGGGGGGAGTGGGGGAGGGGGGGGAAGAGTGGGCGGGGGGGGAAGAGTGGGGTGGGGGGGGAGAGTGGGCCGGGGGGGGGGAAGAGAGTGGGGGGGGAAAGAGAGTGGGGGGGGGGGAAAGAGAGTGGGGGGGGGGAAAGAGAGTGGGGGGGGGGGAAAGAGAGTGGGGGGGGGGAAAGAGAGTGGGGGGGGGGGAAAGAGAGTGGGGGGGGGAAAGAGAGTGGGGGGGGAAAGAGAGTGGGGGGGAAAGAGAGTGGGGGGGGGAAAAGAGAGTGGGGGGGGGAAAGAGAGTGGGGGGGGAAAGAGAGTGGGGGGGGGAAAGAGAGTGGGGGGGGGAAAGAGAGTGGGGGGGGGAAAGAGAGTGGGGGGGGGAAAGAGAGTGGGGGGGGAAAGAGAGTGGGGGGGGGAAAGAGAGTGGGGGGGGGAAAGAGAGTGGGGGGGGGAAAGAGAGTGGGGGGGGGAAAGAGAGTGGGGGGGGGGAAAGAGAGCGGGGGGGGGAAAGAGAGCGGGGGGGGAAGAGAGCGGGGGGGAAGAGAGCGGGGGGGGAAGAGAGCGGGGGGGAAGAGAGCGGGGGGGGAAGAGAGCGGGGGGGGGAAGAGAGCGGGGGGGGGAAAGAGAGTTGGGGGGGGAAAGAGAGTGGGGGGGGAAAGAGAGTGGGGGGGGAAAGAGAGTGGGGGGGGAAAGAGAGTGGGGGGGGAAAGAGAGTGGGGGGGGGAGAGTGGGGGGGGGAAAGAGAGTGGGGGGGAAAGAGTGGGGGGGAAAGAGTGGGGGGGAAAGAGTGGGGGGGAAAGAGTGGGGGGGAAAGAGTGGGGGGGAAAGAGAGTGGGGGGGAAAGAGAGTGGGGGGGAAAGAGAGTGGGGGGGAAAGAGAGTGGGGGGGAAAGAGAGTGGGGGGGAAAGAGAGTGGGGGGGAAAGAGAGTGGGGGGGGGGAAGAGAGTGGGGGGGGGAAAGAGAGTGGGGGGGGGAAAGAGAGTGGGGGGGGGAAAGAGAGTGGGGGGGGGAAAGAGAGTGGGGGGGGGAAAGAGAGTGGGGGGGGAAAGAGGGGGAGGGGGGAAAGAGAGGGGGGGGGGGAAGAGAGGGGGGGGGGAAAGAGAGGGGGGGGGAAAGAGAGGGGGGGGGGAAAGAGAGGGGGGGGGAAAGAGAGGGGGGGAAGAGAGGGGGGGAAGAGAGGGGGGAGGGGGGAAGCGGGGGAGGGGGGAAGCGGGGGAGGGGGGAAGCGGGGGAGGGGGGAAGCGGGCGGGGGAGGGGGGAAGCGGGCGGGGGAGGGGGGAAGCGGGCGGGGGAGGGGGGAAGCGGGCGGGGGAGGGGGGAAGCGGGCGGGGGAGGGGGGAAGCGGGCGGGGGAGGGGGGAAGCGGGCGGGGGAGGGGGGAAGCGGGCGGGGGAGGGGGAAGCGGGCGGGGGAGGGGGGAAGCGGGCGGGGGAGGGGGAAGCGGGCGGGGGAGGGGGGAAGCGGGCGGGGGAGGGGGAAGCGGGCGGGGGAGGGGGAAGCGGGCGGGGGAGGGGGGAAGCGGGCGGGGGAGGGGGGAAGCGGGCGGGGGAGGGGGGAAGCGGGCGGGGGAGGGGGAAGCGGGCGGGGGAGGGGGGAAGCGGGCGGGGGAGGGGGGAAGCGGGCGGGGGAGGGGGGAAGCGGGCGGGGGAGGGGGGAAGCGGGCGGGGGAGGGGGGAAGCGGGCGGGGGAGGGGGGAAGCGGGCGGGGGAGGGGGGAAGCGGGCGGGGGAGGGGGGAAGCGGGCGGGGGAGGGGGGAAGCGGGCGGGGGAGGGGGGAAGCGGGCGGGGGAGGGGGGAAGCGGGCGGGGGAGGGGGGAAGCGGGCGGGGGAGGGGGGAAGCGGGCGGGGGAGGGGGGAAGCGGGCGGGGGAGGGGGGAAGCGGGCGGGGGAGGGGGGAAGCGGGGGAGGGGGAAAGCGGGGGAGGGGGGAAGCGGGGGAGGGGGGAAGCGGGGGAGGGGGGAAGCGGGGGAGGGGGGAAGCGGGGGAGGGGGGAAGCGGGGGAGGGGGGAAGCGGGAGGGGGGAAGCGGGGGAGGGGGGAAGCGGGGGAGGGGGGGGGGAGAGTGGGCGGGGGGAAAGAGTGGGCCGGGGGTGGGGGGGGGGGGAGGGGAAAGAGTGGGCCGGGGGTGGGGGGGGGGGGAGGGGGGAGAGTGGGCCGGGGGGTGGGGGGGGGGAGGGGGGAGAGTGGGCCGGGGGGTGGGGGGGGGGGGAGAGAGGGGGGAGAGTGGGCCGGGGGGTGGGGGGGGGGGGGAGTGGGCCGGGGGGGGGGGGGGAAGAGTGGGCGGGGAGGAGAGTGGGCGGGAAGGGAGAGTGGGCGAGTGAGCGGGGGGGAGAGTGGCGGAGGTGGGGGAAAGAGTGGGGGGGGGGGGCGGAGAGTGGGGGGGGGGGGAAAGAGTGGGGGGGGGGGAAAGAGTGGGGGGGGGGAAAGAGTGGGGGGGGGGAAAGAGTGGGGGGGGGGAAAGAGTGGGGGGGGGAAAGAGTGGGGGGGGGGAAAGAGTGGGGGGGGGAAAGAGTGGGGGGGGGGAAAGAGTGGGGGGGGGGAAAGAGTGGGGGGGGGGAAAGAGTGGGGGGGGGGAAAGAGTGGGGGGGGGGAAAGAGTGGGGGGGGGGAGAAAAGAGTGGGGGGGGGAGAAAAGAGTGGGGGGGGGAGAAAAGAGTGGGGGGGGAGAAAAGAGTGGGGGGGGAGAAAAGAGTGGGGGGGGGAGAAAAGAGTGGGGGGGGAGAAAAGAGTGGGGGGGGGAGAAAAGAGTGGGGGGGGGGGAAAAGAGTGGGGGGGGGGAAAAGAGTGGGGGGGGGGAAAAGAGTGGGGGGGGGGGAAAAGAGTGGGGGGGGGGAAAGAGTGGGGGGGGGGGAAAGAGTGGGGGGGGGGAAAAGAGTGGGGGGGGGGAAAAGAGTGGGGGGGGGGAAAAAGAGTGGGGGGGGGGGAAAAGAGTGGGGGGGGGGAGAAAGAGTGGGGGGGGGGAAAGAGTGGGGGGGGGGAAAGAGTGGGGGGGGGGAAAGAGTGGGGGGGGGGAAAAGAGTGGGGGGGGGGAAAGAGTGGGGGGCGGGGGAAAGAGTGGGGGGGGGAAGAAGAGTGGGGGGGGGGAAGAGTGGGGGGGGGGGAAGAGTGGGGGGGGGGGGGAAGAGTGGGGGGGGGGGAAGAGTGGGGGGGGGGGGAGCGGGGGAAGTGGGCTGAGGGAGCCCTGCGAACGGGCTGTGCTAATAATCTAGCCCAGCAAATCTCGGTGCTGTGAGGCCTGGTCAGGCGGGAGCCCACTTTGGGTGTGCTCTCATTTCCCAGTATCCAGGAAAGGCGAATCAGTCCCATCCAGTCACCAGAAACCAGCAGGCTCAATTATAAACAGATGATCCCTGAAACTTCAGTCGCAATAATCTCATGCAGCTACAAGAATGGAGAGTTTGGCTTCATCGGTAGCAGTTAGAAAAAAAAGTTTGCCTGGCAACCAAGATTTCAGAGTGTGTGCGGCTATAATTACGGGGGAGGGGACTGTGATTCCGCACGGCAGAGCACGGAAACAAGGTTTTACGTGAGTATAACAGTGCAATTCTAGTAAAAGAAAATCAACTGCGCAAATCACCTCAAAAGGGAGTGTATCTGTGTCCACAAAGTTAGATTACAGCCTGGGCTAGGCCCAGCTGTTCTTTCTCCTCACTATCACCAGCCAATCACTCCACCTTTTGTTGTTTATTCCATGCAGTGTTGGCTGGCTCGCACGACTGGTAGAACCTGATTGGGAGGTCAGCATTCCAACTCGCTCATAAAACCCAGGCAGTTCCACCTTGCTGTCTCACTTCCAACGCAGACACAGAGCCGGAGAGTAAATTATCAACAGGCGGGTAATGTGTCTGCTCTTGCTCGCTGCGGCCTCTCCCTGACCGAAAATTCTACCCGCAACGCTGTCTCTCCCGGGCGTTTAGGAAAGGGGGACGCAAGGAGACATCACACCAAAGGAAAATCATGACCACGATAAGGAAGAAGCTGGTGGTTGTCGGGGATGGGGCTTGTGGCAAGACAAGCCTGTTGTTCGTGCTGAGCAAGGACGAGTTCCCTGAAGGTTACGTTCCCACCGTCTTTGATACCTACGTGGCCGACATCGTCGTGGAGGAGAAGATGGTGGAACTGGCGCTGTGGGACACGGCCGGCCAAGAGGA
The DNA here is from genome assembly GCF_044704955.1 of Pristiophorus japonicus. Taxonomy (NCBI): domain Eukaryota; kingdom Metazoa; phylum Chordata; class Chondrichthyes; family Pristiophoridae; genus Pristiophorus; species Pristiophorus japonicus. The sequence continues at coordinate 17,019,903 of NC_091990.1, forward strand.
CTACGACCGCCTGCGGCCCCTCTCCTACCCCGACACCGACGTCATCCTGATCTGCTTCTCGGTGGACAGCCCCGACTCGCTGAGGAACGTCCCGGACAAGTGGATGCCCGAGGTGCGGCACTTCTGCCCCGGCGTGCCCGTGGTGCTGGTGGCCAACAAGAAGGACCTGCGGGGCGACGAGCGAGTCCGCAAGGAGCTGGCCAGGGGCAAGAGGGAGCCGGTGAGGTGGGAGGAGGGCCAGGCCATGGCCGAGAAGGTGGGGGCTTACGCCTACCTGGAATGCTCGGCCAAGCACAAGGAAGGCGTCTGGGAGGTCTTCGAGACTGCCACCCGGGCGACCTTGAAGGCCGGCGCGGAGAAGGGTTGCTTCAGCTGTGCATGCGTCGTGATGTAATAGCACCGGCCAAATGGACGACAGCACCCACTTTCCCCAAAATGGGAAAGGCCTTAACCTGTCGGGAGCAGGAAATGATTGGGCCCGGAGGGGGGTGGGGGGGGGGGGGAAATCATACGGGGGACTAGGATTCTCAACCATGGCTCGGTGGGCAGCACTTGCGCCTCTGAGTCACACGGTTGTGGGTTCAAGTCCCACTCCAGGGACTTGAGCACAAAATCCAGGCTGACACTCCCAGCGCCAGTAGTAAGGGAGCGCTGCACTGTCGGAGGTGCTGTCTTTCGGATAAACCGTTAAACCGAGGTCCCGTCTGCCCCCTCAGGTGGACGTGAAAGATCCCACGGCACAATTTCGAAGAAGAGCAAGGGAGAATTATCCCCCCAGTGTCCTGGCCAATATGTATCCCCTCAACCAACATTGCTAAAATAACAGATTATCTGATCATTTATCTCATTGCTGTTTGTGGGAGCTTGCTGTGCGCAATTTGGCTGCTGCGCTTCCTACATTACAACAGTGACTGCACTCCAAAAGTGCTTCATTGGCTGGAAAGCACTTTAGGACACCTGATGTCTCAAACGCTTATATAAATGCAAGTCTTTTTTGAACAAATGTTCCAAGTGGCTTAAATAGCTTCTGTTATGAAATAAAGGAAAGCATTTTGCTGGACACCAGATGACAATGTCATAGTTCAATTGGCGTACAAATTTATTCGGGACCTTGTACAGAACGACGACATATTCTGTTAAAGAGACAGGGGTGTATTTTCTGCTGCTTGGTGATTTTCTGTCTTTATACTTCCTCTTCGCTAACATTTGAGGTGAAAAATATGCCCTGCCGTGTCTCCTCGGGTACCTTCCCTTATTTATGAGGGGGTGAGTAAGGCTGACAATTAGATCACATGTCCTGCTAATTATTACTCGCCTCTGAGTCAGAAGGTTATAGGTTCAAGTTCCACTGCAGGGACTTGAGTCCAAACTCCAGGCTGACACGCCCAGTGCAGTGCTGAGGGAGCGCTGCACTGTTGGAGGTGCCATCTTTCGGATGAGACATTAAACCGAGGCTGCGTCGGCCCTCTCAAGTGGACCTAAAGCATCCCATGGCATTATTTCAAAGAGCAGGACAGTTATTCCCAGTGTCCTGGCCAATATTTATCCCTCAATCAACATTAAAAAACACAGATTATCTGGTAATTATCACATTGCTGTTTGTGGGAGCTTGCTGTGCGCAAAATGGCTGCTACGTTTCCCACATTACAACAGTGACTACACTCCAAAAAGTACTTCGTTGGCTGTAAAGCGCTTTGAGACGTCCGGTGGTGGTGAAAGGCGCTATATAAATGCAAGTCTTTCTTTCTTTCTTTAATGCATATAAAATCAAATTGAATCCTCCTCTTCGCACAGCGGGTAAAGGCCCTAATTCAGGCCAGCTCGGGGTTTGATCTCTAGTCTGGGAGGAGGTGACTGAGAGGCTGCTGAGCAACAGAATTGGACTCGTGCCTGTTGGATCGGGGGAGGGGAGCGGGAGTAGGAGCAGTTTGGGGGGGGGGGGGTGCGTGGATGGTGATTGGCCAGGGTTTTCCCGGCGCCGAGCTTGACGCAGGGCAGCCTTGGTGCAAAGCGCGCGATGGCTGGGCGCGAACCAGGATCGGGCAACGGCGTGATGCCCTCTGTGGTTAAATATCCCGCGCCACTTACCTTCTGCGGCAACCTACGCACGGAACAGCCACAGCTGGGGGGGGGGGGGGGGGCGGGGGGAGTGCACAGGGGAGAAGGCTGGAGAACAAATAGAAGAGCACAATCTCGTGCTCTCACCACAGAACACACAACAGCTGAGGCTGGTTTGAGCGAGTTGCTACGTGGCAGCGCAACAACCATTGGGATTCAGCACTGGCTGTTCCAGGAACTCAGCCTTGCGGAAAAATGCACCCAGCTGGAGGATTGTGTCCAATTCTGGGCACCGCACTTTAGGAAGAGCGGGAAGGCTTTGGAGAGGGTACAGAAGAGATTTACTACAATGGTTCCAGGGGTTATAGACTGGAGAAGCTGGGGCTGTTCTCCTTAGCAGGGAAAGCGAAGAGGAGATTTAATAGAGGTGTTTAAAATCTTGAAGGGTCTAGACAGAGTAGAGAGAGAGAAGCTGCTTCCAATGGCTGAAAGGTCGAAACCCAGAGGGCACAGACTTAAGGTGATTGGCAACAGAACCAGAGGTGACAGGAGGAAAAACTGTTTTATGCAACTAGTGGTTAGGATTTGGAATGCACTGCCTGAGAGGGTGGTGGATACAGATTCAATCGTAGCCTTCAAAGGGGAATTAGATAAGTACTTGTGGGAGACACAAATGGCAGGGATATGGGGAAAGAGCGGGGCAGTGGGAAGAACTGGATTGCTCTTCGAAAGAGCCGGAACAGATTCGATGGGCCGAATGACCTCCTGTGCTGTCTTGTTCTATGGTTCTCGGGGAAGGTTTTCAAGCAACAAGGAAGAGGCGGTTGTGCAGGAGAGTTGATCGATTCTCACATTCTCTCCCATCGATGTACAAGACCACCAGGGTGGACTGGGTCGCACAGAGCAGGTGGGTCCCCAGAGTTCGAATCCAGGTCTGTGTTGGGACAGCTCGAGGGTCGGGGTGGGCTTAGTGGTCAGCCTTCCTCCTCTGCCCAGCACAAGGAGAGGGTATCAATCAGGCAGGGTTCCCTCTCCCAATCCCGGTCTGGTGAGCAGCGCTGCAGGCCGGGTGTCAGGATGGGGCACTCCAGGCGGATAACCCACCAACGCTCACCGTGCCAATGGGTGGGCGACATATGTTGCCACAGCAGCCCATCAAGGAGGCAATGCCTTCAGGATAGGAGGACAGAAAACTGAGACCAAGTGCACTGAGCTGAATAGTACAGCATGGGTAAAACTGCTGGTCACTGGCCCATCAACACTGCAGAAATATTTCTCGATCTGGCTCCGCAACAAGGGCAGAGGGCTGGTTATATTGTGGGGGCAGGGAACAACTCTGTGCACAGTCAGTGGCTAGCGTTCATCATACGGGAGGGGGGGGGGCGGGGGCCTCCAGACCATTGGGGGTGACGGGGACAGACCCTCCAGACTGGGTGGGGGGGGGGAACACATCATACAAGGGGGGGGGAACCCTCTAGACCGGGGAAAAGAGACCCTCCAGACTGGAGGGGGGGGCAGAGGGGGAAACACATCATACAAGGGGGAGGGGGAAACCACCAGACCGAGTGGGGGGGGGTAGGACAGGACCCTCCAGACCGGGGGGGGGGGGGGGGGGGGGGGGGGGAGGAGGTGCTGGCCTGGTAAAAAAAAAAAAAGCCTGGAAGCAGTTGTTTCTACCACCTCGGCTGCCACTGCCTCCGGAGAGACTAACGTATTTCTGCAGCGCTCCCTGTTGTGTTCACACTCTACTTATTTGTTACAGCTCACTGGACGGGCACTAGGACCCCACGGGAGCTATTCACAGTTGCTGTACTCATGCTGGTTCATGCTGGTTTGGGGACTCCATTTTGGGTTGTATAAAAGCACAGTTATGTTAAGTTACAAAACTCCTGGCTCAGTTTGTCAATTATTTACGGGTACCCAACACTCCCCACACACAGCCTTGGGCAAGAAGTAGGCTGTGGGGTAGTGGAGGAGAGGGTCAGGTACCCCACCCACCCTCCTAATTACTGCATTGGTATGGGGGGGGGGGGGGGAGGAGGCGCTAGAATGATTTATTTAAGTTGAGTGGGCACTTAACTCTTTCCCTTTGAAAAGAGGAGTGGCCAGGGTTGAACATTAGCCTGTTGATTTGGATTGCGTCAGTGGAGCGCAAAGTTCACAGTCAACATTTACCCAGATCAAACTGCATCCTGGGCCTGTACACCTGCACACGCTTCCCGGGAACCTTGACGGGGTTTCCTCTGGATTTTCAACGACCCTTCTGCCTCATCCCACTCCAGGTATTTTAATGATGGGTGATTGTTACGATTATCGCTGCTGTGAAACACTTCTAATAAATGGACTACTGCCTTTAAGCAAACTGCTTATCAACTGTTTTAAGGATGTGGTTTTATCAACAAATTTTCTTCACACAAAAGAAAAAGACAAAGTAAAACGATGCTACACCAAGGTGGCCACTAACACGAAGATTTGAAAGATGAAGTCACCCTCAATGTTCCCTTTCAGCTACAGCAAAGAGTGAGCCAGCTTTGAAATAAAATGGCCCAGGCAGCCCATTAAAGGGACCCCCCCCCAAAAAAAATCACAGCGAACATTGGTCACCTTGTAGGGCAATTGTACCGGACTTCCGCCTCTGAAATCCAGCCCAAAACTACTGGGATTAAAATCTCCAAACCCTCGGTTGGCTACAAGGATCTAATTGTGATCGAAAAGCCACAACCCAGTTCTTGAGAAGACAGAAGTATACAGTGGCTGGCACTCTCACCGCTGAGTCACAAGGTTGTGGGTTCAAGTCCCATTCCAGACACATAATCTAGACTGACATTCCCAGTGCAGTGCTGAGGGAGTGCTGCACTGTCAGAGGTGCCGTATTTCGGATGATACGTTAAACCGAGGGCCCGTCTGCTCTCTCAGGTGGACATAAAAGATCCCATGGCTACTATTTCAAAGACGACCAGGGGAGTTATCCCCGGTGTCCTGGGGGCAATATCTATTCCTCAGCCTACTTTTTAAAAAAAATCTAATTATCTGGTCATTTGTGGGAGCTTGCTGTGCACAAATTGGCTGCTGCATTTCCTATATTACAACAATGACTACACTTCAAATGTACTGCATTGGCTGTAAAGCGCTTTGGGACGTCCTGTGGTGAAAGGCGCTATATAAATCCAAGTCTTTCTTCTGAACTGATAGCTTCACACAGAGTGGCTAACGCAATGGCTGGTTTGGGAATCAGGTGAATTGTAGGCGTCATGGTGCACACATTAAATTAGACTTACAGCTTACAAATCATGAGGGGTCTAGACAGAGTAGAAAGAGAGAAATTGTTCCCATTGGCAGAAGAGTCGAGAACCATAAGACACAGATTTAAGGCGATTGGCAGAATAACCAAAGGCGACATGAGGAAAAACGTTTTTACGTAGCGAGTGGTTGGGATCTAGAATACACTGCCTGAAAGGGTGGTGAAGGCAGACTCAATTGTGGCTTTCAAAAGGGAATTGGATAAGTCCCTGAAGGATAAAATTTGCAGACCTACGGGGAAAGGGCGGGGAAGTGGGACTAGCTGAGGTGTTCTTGCAGAGAGCCAGCACGGGCTCGACGGGCCGAATGGCCTCCTTCCGTGCTGTAACCATTCTATGATTCTATGATACTGATAAAGTATTTGTTATGTATAGAGAAAGAGTCAGACTGAAAACTGTGAGCTCAAAGTAACGTGTGACCTTAGTCTTTTATTGCAGGTCTCCAGAGTGCCTCTCCAACTTGAGAGGCCTCCTTACATACCTGGGCTCTCAAGGGATTGTGGGATCCCTTGGGACTCCAGGGGATGAGCCCTCTGGTGGCTGTACAGAGTAAATACAAGTTTATAAATACAACAGTATTGTACCAGGGTCAGCGAGTACACTTCCTGAACAATCGTTTGTTTACCACAAAGTGCGTGTTTGAAGTTCTTTGTGGTTGGTGAGGACAGTTAACTTGTTCCTCACTGGATTCAGTCACATGTCAGAACACAGAAGCAAGTGGAGAGAGAGAGAAGCGATAAGGTGTGCTGGGGACCCCCAAATACAAGATCCCCTCCCCCCACTCAGTATAGAGCTTATCCATACTGACCACAAGATCTGAGGTACAATCCCTGGTCAGTATCTCACAGGGTCAAATTGGCCCTTGAATCCCTATCCGAGGGAGGAGGGAAAAAAACAGACCAGGCAGGGCCCCAAGCCCTGAGACTATCGAGTGAGTCTGGCTGCAAAGCGCCTGGCTGTTCAATGAGGACAGGCCTGGGCCAGACTGTATTCCTCCCAGATAAGTCTTCAACATTCACTTTCCAGGGTCACATATAACACATGGCCACTTGGGCCTTATAACACCCTGGAACCACAGCCCATATAAATCCCTCACCCTGGAACCATAGCCCAGTATAGATCCCTCTCCCTGGAACGATAGCCCAGTATAGATCCCTCTCCCTGGAACGATAGCCCAGTATAAATCCCTCACCATAGAACCATAACCCACTATATATCCCAACACACTGGAACCATAGCCCAGTATAAATCCCTCACCCTGGAACCTTCCCCAGTATAAATCCCTCACATTAGAACCAACGGGCAATTTCTCCTCTCTTGTCCGACCCTCCTGGCAGTTTAAATAGTTTCTCTCGAGCTACTCCATCAAAACCGTCATAATTTTGAACACCTCAATTAAATCTCCCCTTAACCTTCTCTGCTCCCAGGAGAACAATCCCAACTTCTCGAGTCTCTTCACCCGAGTGAACTCCCGCATCCCCGGCACATTACTGGTAAATCTCCTCTGCACCCTCCGCAGGGCCTTGACATTGTTTCTAAATTCTGGTGCCCAGAATTGGATACAAAACTCCAGCTGAGGCCGCGCTTGCGTCATTGGGTCAAGAGTCTGGAGCGAATTTTTCCCCCAACTCACGAGGGACTCGGGCCATTTACAAGCCTGTAACTTCGCCGTGTCGCGCCCCCATCCCAAGCTCAGTCAACTTAAAGGAGAGCAGATGAAAGCTGGAGATGGTATTCTGCTCTGTATGGCTCAGCTCTTCACTGCCTCAGAAGTGTAGATACTATTGAGCAAGTATTATCAGAGCTACAGGTACAAGCTGAACAACAGGACCGGCTGATATTTCTCCATCGAGAGAATAGCATTAGAGAAGCTTGCAATGGATTATTATTAGTAGATGGCAATCGGTCTCTCGGGATCAGCACATAAGAATTAGGAGCAGGAGTTGCCCATTTTGGCCCCTTGAGCCTGCTCCGCCATTCAATAAGATCATGGCTGATCTTCTACTTCAACGACACCTTCCCGCACTATCCCCATAGCCCTCGATTCCCAAAAATTTATCGACCTCTGTCTTGAATATACTCAACGACTGAGCATCCACAACTCTCTGGGGTAGAGAATCCCAAAGATTCACCACCCTTTCAGTGAAGACATTTCTCCTAATCTCAGTCCGAAATGGCCGACCCCTTATTCTGAGACTGTGCTAGACTTTCCCCGAGAGCCCCTCAATGTCCGATTGCCCGCCCAGAAAAACAGCTAACATTTGGTAAGTAACTCTGGCGAAAATTTCCACTTTTAAGTTAAGACTAATCGCCTGGCGAGAAAATGGGCCTTGCAACATGATTCTCGGCGGTTAAGTGGAAACTAAGTAAAACGGGCAGTTTTTTAAAAATTTAGTCCAAGGCTGCAGTTGGGCCTAGGGAGGGGAAAACTTTTTTTTTAAGTTTCACGAAAAAAAAGTTAAAAAAAACATTCCCAAAACACTTTTACACAAAATCGGCATTTTAATATTTTTTTTAAATAAAGAACCTTTAACTTACCCTTCTTTGCAGAGTACTTACCTCCCGCCCTGTTTCAACTGCTTTTACAGGACGGTTCCCTCGGCGATCCTGACGAGCTTCCATCGAGGCCAAACTCACGCCCTAGCGATTTTCTCGACGGTGCACGTTGGCGGTTTGGTCCAGGCGGGTGTTGCGAGATGTGGGCGATACCATTCAAAGAATAAAGGGGGAAACTTTCGCCGGGCGGAAAAACAGCTGTACCGCCGAGAAAATCGCCGAAAATGATAGGAAAGTTTGGCCCTGTGACCCCGTGTTTTAGATTCCCCAGCCAGGGGAAACATTTTCTCAGCATTAACCCTGTCAAGCCCCTTAAGAATTATATATGTTTCAATAAGGTCACCTCTTATTCTTCTAAACTCTCAGGAATATAGGCCTAGTCTAACTCAATCTCTCCTCATAGGGCAATCTCCTGATCCCAGGAATCAGTCTAGTGAACCTTTGTTGCACTCCCTCTAAGGTAAGTATTCCATTTGCCATGACCTTGCCCGCTCAGTCAACCTGTTTATATCTCTCTGTCCTCCTCACAGCTTGCTTTCCCACCTAACTTTGTATCATCAGCAAACTTGGATATAGTACACTCAGTCCCTAATATAGATTGTAAATAGCAGTGGCCTAAGCACTGTGTACCCCACTAGTTACAGTTTGCCAACCCGGAAAAATCCCGTTTATTCCTAGTCTCTGTTTTCTGTCCAATAACCAATCCTCAATCCATGCTATTGGATTACCCCCAATCCCGTGAGTCCTAATTTTGTGTAATAACCTCTTCTGTGGCACCTTATCGAATGCTTTTTGAAAATCCAAATACACTACATCCACTGGTTCGCCCTTATCCATCTACTAGTTACATTTTCATAAAACAGATTTTTAAAACACCATTTCCCTTTCATAAAACCATTTGACTCTGCCGAATCATATTACGATTTGCTAAGTGCCCTGTTACCATGCTCCTAATAAGAGATTCTAGCATTTTGCCTAATGGGATATTCAAAGGACCTTTACAGTAGATGCTGTGGGAAGAAATGACAGCCAGCCCTCATGGGCCCAAATGGTCAATGCCTCGACATATTGATGAGGCACACTATTGATGCCCAAGGTATCAACTGGGATGATATAAATTTGTGTTGCATTCTATGAGACAACAATCTGTGTGTATACATTACAGCAAAGCAAGGTTATAGAAAGCACAAAAACTCACGTTCCCCGATGGCCTGTTGGGTAACGGCACCGCCAGTCACAGTTCTGCGTCACACGGACCAGTAGGTCTTGGGTCCGGATCCCCGGTGTATGTGGAGTTAGCTCAGCTCAGCCAGGGTTACCATTGGGCTCAGGGACTCTGAAAGGGGGAAAAGAATAGAAGAAATATATATTTTTTAATCAGTCATTGATTTCCCTCCTGGTCGCTATCCAGTGGCCTCTCCTGGGAAAAAGTCCACAGGTAGGTGTTGGGGGAGAATCTGGCCTGTCTGATGATGCCTCCACAGTTGAATAGCCTGCCAACACTGCCCCGCCCCCACCCCACAGTACACTCCCCCTCCCCGCGGTACGCAGCCCCGCCCCCACCCTACGGTACACTGCCCCACCTCCACACCGCGGTACACTGCCCCGCCCCCACACTGCCCCCACCCCGTGGTACAGTGCCCCGCCCACACTGCCCCGGTACACAGCTCCGCCCCCAGCAGCTACCAGAGGCCAGACCCAGACATCCGCAGAAAGAAAGAAGTTGCATTTCCAAAGCGCCTTTCACAGCCGACAAAGTACTTTTGAAGTGTAGTCGCTGCTGTAATGTAGGAATCGCGGCAGCCAATTTACACACAGCAAGCTCCCACAAACAGCAATGTGACCAGATAATCTGTTTTAATGCTATTGATTGAGGAATAAATATTGGCCAGGACACTGGGGAGCACTTCCCTGCGATGTTTCAGATCCACTCCTGAGACCTGACTCGGTTTAACGTCTCAAGCGAAGGACGGCACCTCTGACCGGTGATCTAATTGAAACATTTGACAAAATTGCAAGAGAAGAGGTGTCAAAGTTCTTGTGTTTGTGGGCTGTGCAGGTGAATATCCTGGGTTGTTATGATGGCCCATATATAAAATATCAATGTATGTTCCCTCAGTACTGCACTGCATTATTAGCCTGGATTTAGTGCTCAGGTCCCTGGAGTGGGACTTGAACCCACAACCTTCTGACCCAGAGGCGAGAGTGCTACCCACTGAGCCACAGCTGACACCTTTGGCCCGTGGGATCCTGTTTGTTCCATTTGAATTTTGTGGGGTGAGTGGTTTGCCTCATTGGTGGCTGAGTGAAGATCTGCACGCATCAGCAACTCGAAATATGGCAGATTAGTGGGAAAATGCAGTGATATTTTATATATGGGAGGGGGGGGGGGGGTGTGAATAGGGGAGGGGGATGGGGAGGGGAAACATAAGAACCTAAGAATTAGGAGCAGCAGTAGACCATTTGGCCTCTCAAGTCTGCTCATTCAATAAAATCATGGCTGATCTTCGACCTCAACTCCACTTTCCTGCACTATCCCTCGATTCCCTTAACATTCAAAAATCTATCGATCTCTGTCTTGTATATACTCAATAACTGAGCCTCCACAGCCCTCTGGGGTCGAGAATTCCAAAGATTCACCACCCTCCGAGTGAAGAAATTGCTCCTCATCTCAGTTCTAAATGGCCGACCCCTTATTCTGAGACTGTGACCCCTGCTTCTAGACTCCCCAGCCAGAGGGAAACATCCTCCCTGCAGCTACCCCGTCAAGCCCTGTAAGAATGTAATATTGAGATGAGATCACCGCTCGTTCTTCTAAACTCTGGAGAATAAAGGCCCGGTCTCAATCTAACCTCATTGGACCAACCTCCCCCCCCCCATCCCAGGAATCAGACTGGTGAACCTTCGTTGCACTCCCTCTATGTCAAGTATAGACTTGGATTTATATAGCGCCTTTCACGACCACTGGACGTCTCAAAGCGCTTTACAGCCATTGCAGTACTTTTGAAGTGTAGTCACTGTTGTAATGTGGGAAACATGCAGCCAATTTGCACACAGCAAGCTCCCACAAACAGCAATGTGATAATGACCAGATAATCTATTTTTTTTTTAATGTTGATTGAGGAATAAATTTTGGCCAGGACATTGGGGATAACTCCCCTGCTCCTCTTCAAAATAGTGCCATGGGATCTTTTACATCCACTTGAGAGCAGACGGGGCCTCGATTTAACGTCTCATCCGAAAGACAGCACCTTCGACAATGCCTAGATTTCTTTGTGCTCAAGTCCCTGGAGTGGGACTTGAACCTACAACCTTCTGACTCAGGGACAAGAGACAAGAGCTACCCACCAAAGCTTCCAGGTGTGGTCTCACCAGGGCCCTATATAATTGCAGTCAGACATCTTTACTCTTATACTCAAATCTTCTTGTAATAAATGCCAACAGACCATTTTCTTTCTTAATTGCTTGCTGTACCTGTACAAGGACACCCAGGTCCCTCTGAACACCAACATTTCCCAATCTCACCATTTAAAAAATACTCTGCTTTTCTGTTTTTCCTACCAAAGTGGATAACTTCACATTTCCCCACATTATATTCCATTTGCCATGTTCTTGCCCACTTTATGTCTATATATCCCCTTGAAGCCTCTTTGCATCCTCCTCACAACTTACATTCCCACCTAGCTTTATATCATCAGCAAACTTGGATGTATTACATTTGGTCCCTTGATCCAAATCATTGATATAGATTGTGAATAGCTGGGGCCCAAGCACCGATCCTTGCGGTACCCCACTAGTTACAGCCTGCCAACCCAAAAAATGACCCGTTTATTCCTGCTCTCTGTTTTCAATCCGTTAACCCATCCTCAATCCATGCTGGTATAGTCCCCACAATCCCATGAGCCCTAATTTTGTTTAACAACCTCTTTGTGTGTCACCTTATCGAATGCCTTCTGAAAAACCAAATACGCCACATCCACTGGTTTCCCCCTTATCTAATCTGCCAGTTACAACCTCAAAAAACTAACAGATTTGTCAAACATGATTTCCCTTTCATAAATCCATGTTGACTCTGCCCAATCCTATTATTATTTTCCAAGTGCCCCGTTACCTCATCATCATCATCGTCATCATGAGGCAGTCCCTCGAAACGCCAAAAAAAAAGGATGAGTTCACAGGTGTTTCGAATGAAGAACCCGAACTACATCCTGAAGGGTGGAAGCTGCCTGTATATGGATTTTTTTTTTTTTAAAAACATGTGGTGGCCGTTGCACACCAGCCACCACATGGGCTTGGTCCAGCGGCAAGGGTTAACCAAGACGACCGGAGACCAGCTCTGCTGCACGCATCTAGTGCGCACACACATCGCAGTGTGGGCTGGCCCGTGCTGCCCCTGGGCCCCGATCACATCCCTCCACAGTCTCTCACAGCTCCTTTGCCCCTCTCGCCGCTCCTGCTGTATCTGCCCACGCTCCAATCAGCGGCCTGGAACTTGCTGATGTCTCTCTCCGCTGCCCTCGCCCTCCTGCACCAGCTCGCACCTTGAAGGGCCATGTTTCCACGCTGCCCATGGCTGCCGCTCACCGCTCCTTTTATGGAGCCCCGACCTGCCGCTGATGGTCTCTCGCAGGTCGGGGCTCCATAAAAGGTGTTACCACATCCTCAATAATAGATGCGAACATTTTCCCTACTACTGATGTCAGGCTAACTGGTCTGTAGTTCCCCATTTTCTCTCTTCCCACCTTTCCTAAATAGTGGGGTTACATTTGCTACCTCCCAATCTGCGAGAACCGTTGTAGAATCTCTGGAGGTTTGGAAGATGACAGCCAATGTATCCACTATCTCTCTAGCCACCTCTTTCAAAACCCTAGGATGTAGGCCATCAGGTCCAGGGGATTTATCGGCTTCCAGTCCCAAGAAAAGGAGGGGCTGTGATGCCGCCCACAGTCAAATAGTCTAATATTTTACTGTGGGGGTCCCACGATTGACGAACAGCCACTTGTGTGAAGCTGAAGTGAGAGTCCTGGCTCGTGCAGCTTACCCCACCCACCCCCTGCAAAAAAAGGGGTAGCCGCCTTCAGGAAAGGGCGATAAATGGGAGGAGGTAGAAGTTTTAAAGGAAAGCACGATATAATAAAACAAAACACACTGATTTTTTTTTTCAAAATCACTCAATTCTCCAAAATAATAGGCAGTGAACAAGCAATCACCTAGTCAGCAAATAGAAAGACTTGCATTTATATAGTGCCTTACACACCCTCAGAACGTCCCAAAGTGTGTTATAGCCAATGAAGTACTTTTGAAGTGTAGTCACTGTGTTAATGTAGGAAACGCGGCAGCCAATTTGTGCACAGCAAGCTCCCACAAACAATAATGTGATAATGACCAGGTAATGTTGTTGTGTTGGTGATGGGATAAATATTGGCCAGGACACTGGGGAGGACTGCCCTGTTCTTCTTTGAATAGCGGCATAGAATGCTTCACATCCACCCGAGGGGGCAGACAGGGCCTCCGAAAGACAGCACCTCCGACAGTGCAGCGCTCCCTCAGCACTGCACTGGGAGTGTCAGCCTGGATTTTGTCGCTGGAGTGGGACTTGAACACACAATCTTCTGACGCAGAAGTGAGAGTGCTACCCGCTAGGAGGGGTATTGCAAGTGCCCGTCCAGATTTGGCAAAGTTTGGTGCGTGTTTACCTGAACCCCTCCCTCCCACACTCACAGCACAAGACTCCCTCATAAGCTGCCCTGCCACTTACCTGTATGCAGAGCTGCCTTGGATCCAGGTGGAATGACATCAGTGAGTGCATGCAGTATTGCAAGCCTTTGTGACATAAGCAAGTGTGTGATATCAACCATGTGACTGATGGAAGGTCATTACAGACCTTAAAGCAAACAAGGCCAGGGATCTCATTGCATCCTCCAGCACACAGACTTTATTTCTGCAGAAGCACAAACAGGCAGACACACTGGAACAGACAACAAGTGGGGGAAAGCCAGAGCAAAGCATGCAATCAGCTAAGACAGAGAGAGAGGAAATGAGCTCACAGGAAATGATGTTACAGAGAAGGCTGTGCTACACTACAGCCTTAAAGGCACACACACTCCTTGAATAATGTTGCCATGCTGTTTATATTTTTAAAGCTACAAACATAACTCCATGCAAATAATGTTGGTGCATTTTATTTTTAAAAGTATGCAATTTTGCCACACAATTGTTTATTTTTTTTCCCCTTTCGCGCCCCCCGCACCCATTCTCAAACAAGTATTGACTCTTGCCGGGGAATTATTCCACACATGTCCGTAGCCCATTCCTCTCCCAATTGTCCATTCTTCCTGTGTGACACTATCGCTGGTTATTTGACCGTGTGGGCCATCACAGTGAAGCACCATTCTGTCCCCAACGACCATCCACAAATTGCACTTGGCAGCAAGGGCCACTAGATGGAGATCAGGAGCAGGAACCCTGGCTGATTTAGTTCCCCCACCACCCACGCCCACGCCCCCCGCCCTCCCCGAGCCCAGGGATATCAAATTCAATTCTAATGTCCCAACTGGTACCTCAGCTGAGGGTCCTTCGTGCAGCACAGACTGGGAGCCAAGCCTGTGTGGTCTGTATGACGGCGACAAGCTCCGGTGGAAATGAGTGGAGCCCAGTACGTTGTGCTTGGAGCGTAGGTGTGCTGCTGCCCCAGAGGGTTCAATGAGTCTGTTCAGTGAGGTTAGCTGGGCCATGCAGATCAGAAAGGTTCTCCTCCAGCCCCACAATCCCCCTAGATGTCTGCGCTCCTCTAATTCTGCCCTCTTGAGCATCCCTGATTATAATCGCTCACCCACCGGTGGCCGTGCCTTACATAAAAACATAAGAAATAGGAGCAGGAGTAAGCCATTTGGCCCCTCGAGCCTGCTCCGTCATTTAATAAGATTATGGTTGATCTAATCCTGGCCTCAGCTCCACTTCCCCACCTGCTCCCCATAACCCTTGACTCCCTTATCTTTCAAAAATCTGTATCTCCGCCTTAAATATATTCAATAACCCAGCCGCCACGGCTCTCTGGGTTAAGAATTCCAAAGATTCACGACCCTCTGAGAGAAGAAATTCCTCCTCATTTCCGTTTTAAATGGGTGACCCCTTATTCTGAAACTATGCCCCCTAGTTCTAGATTCCCCCATGAGGCCTCCTGTTGCCGAGGAACTCCCTGCCTAAACCTCTCCGCCTCTCTACCTCTCTTTCCTCCTTCAAGATGCTCCTTAAAACCTACACCTTTGACCAAGCTTTTGGTCACCTGTCCTAATTGCTACTTATGTGGCTCGGTGTCAATTTTTTAATCTCATAATACTCCTGTGAAGCACCTTAGGATGTTTCATTACGTTAAAGATGTTATACTGGAGTTCCAGCCTGCGCTGAGGTAACTCAGAATCTTAGCTGGGACAACGGAAGGGATGTTATTGCTGGCCACAGCCCCCTGGGCCAGAGAGGGAGAAATTGGAGCAGGCTCCTGCTTTTGACAATGTCAGCCATGGCTCAGTGGGCAGCACACTTGCCTGTGAGTCAGAAGGTTATGGGTTCAAGTCCCACTCCAGGGATTTGAGCACAAAAATCTAGGCTGACACTCTAGTGCAGTGCTGAGGGAGTGCTGCACTGTCATAGGTGCCATCTTTCAGATGAGATGTTAAACCGAGGCCCTGTCTGCCCTCTTAGGTGAATGTAAAAGATCCCATGACACTACCTCAAAGAAGAGTAGGGGAGTTATCCCTGGTGTCCTGGCCAATATTTATCCCTCACTCAACAAAAACAGATTATCTGGGTCATTATGACATTGCTGTGTGTGGGAGCTTGCTGTGCACAAATTGGCTGCTGCGTTCCCCATATTACAACAATGACTGCACTCCAAAAAGCACTTCATTGGCAGTAAAGCGCTTTGAGATGTCCGGTGGTCATGAAAGGCACTATATAAATGCAAGTCTTTCTTTCTTTTCTTGATAGTTATCTAGAAACGCCTACATTTGGGGCATCATGGGGCGGGCAGGATGAGTCTTGGTCTATGACCCCCCCTCCCCTTCCCCACCCCTCCTGCAGTTGAATAGCCTGCTGACACTGACTAACAAGATGAAGAACAGTCTCTTGGGCGAGGTACCAGAGGGCGCATCCCAAGATAGAGACAATGCCTTCAGGAAGAGAGGAGCGAACAAGGGCAAGCCAAAGAAATCTGCACGACTACCCCTGGAAGGAAAGAAGTGACTGGCAAACTATTTTTTTTCCATCTGCTCGATCAGCAAATAACGTTATAATATTCTAGAGGAAATGCAAAAGAGGTTCGAACCTTTGAAGTGTAGTCATACCCGTAATGTAGGAAACGCGGCAGCCAATTTGCATACAGCAAGCTCCCACAAACCACAACTCTTTTCGGGGGAACAAAATAAACGTTAGATCAAGTGCCCCCCTATCTGGGGGACACTCCAGACACTTAACTGCCCCTTTTTTTAATAATTGTTTTTTTTTGCTTTTTTTTGCTTTTTTGGGGGTTTTTTTGTGGGGGTTTTTTGTGATTTTTTGGGGGCATTAAAACCATATATTTTACAAGTGCCCCCTATAAAAGGGGAGGGGGACACTAAAAATCCAGCCATTAAAGCAAATTAAACTTTAAAACATATAAAATCAAATTAAAATTTGGTTGCCGGGGGTGATGATGCACTCCAGTCCCTCCGGCGCCCACCTCTCACGGAAGGCCGCGAGCGTACCGGTGGACACCGCGTGTTCCATCTCTAGGGACACCCTGGCCCGGATGTAGGCGCGGAAGAGAGGCAGGCAGTCAGGTTGAACGACCCCCTCGCCCGCCTGCTGCCTGGACCGGCTGATGGTACCCTTGGCCGTGCCCAGGAGCAGTCCTACGAGGAGGCCCTCGGACCTACCCGCTCCCCTCCGCACAGGGTGCCCAAAGATCAAGAGTGTGGGACTGAAGTGCAGCCAGAAATTGAGGAGCAACCCCTTTAAATAATGGAACAGGGGCTGCAACCTCGCACACTCCATAAAAACATGGAACACAGACTCTTCCAGACCGCAGAAATTGCAGGCGGCCTGGGAGCCCGTGAACCGGCTTAAAAATTTATTGCACGGGACTGTTCCGTGCACCACCCTCCAGGCCAAGTCCCTGATAAATAGTGCGAGGACTCCCGCGTAGAGTGCACTCCATCGGGGACCCCCGCCTCCTCCGGATGGCAAGATGGTACGCCATGGCGTGTCCGGACGGCAGACGAAGATGGCAAAGTTGAGAGTGTGCAGGAGCAGCCCGTACAGGAAACCCCTCCGCACAGAACTGAAAGGCACGGAGGGGATTTCCCCGAGGCGGCTCAAGTTGTGAGGCGCCGGCCCCCGAGGGAGGTTCCAGGGTTTGGCGCCGATGAGGAATTCCATCCGGACAGGGGTCAGTTCGGGCGGGATCTCCCCACGTGCTTGAGCCTCCTCGATACACCTAACTGAGTC
This sequence comes from Pristiophorus japonicus, assembly GCF_044704955.1. Lineage (NCBI taxonomy): Eukaryota > Metazoa > Chordata > Chondrichthyes > Pristiophoridae > Pristiophorus > Pristiophorus japonicus. Next base: position 17,037,299 of record NC_091990.1, read on the forward strand.
AGGGCCCAGAGCTGTTTTTAGCGACTCGATGGCATCGGCCGCGCGGCGGACGTCGGCCGAATTTAGGTGCCGCGCCAGCGTGTCTGGCGCCATCCAGCCCGCTCCTCCGCCATCGAGCAGGTCCCTGACCCTGGTCACCTCACCAGCCACAGCCCTCTTGTCCGACTGCCACCTAAAACCTCGGTCATGGAGGTACGGATTCCCGAGCAGCGGTTCCTGCAGGACAGCCGCCACTCCAGCCGGTGGAGAGCTGCGCTTGGTGGAGACTTTGTTCCAGACCCTGGTGAGTTCCTTGTAAAAGACAGGCAGCCCCTGGACGGCGGTCCTGACGCCCCCCACACTCACAAACAGGAGCTGCGTGTCGTAGTTGAAGCTGTGCTGCTGGCGGAAGAAATACGTCGCCAGCGCACGCCACCTAGGAGGGGTCTCGACATAAAGGTATCTCTGCAGGGTCTGAAGACGGAAAGTCGCTAGCTGGGTGCTGACACACACCAGCGACTGACCGCCCTCCCTAAGCGGGAGACTCCCACAGACCACAATATGATAACGATCAGATCATCTGTTTTTAATTATGTCAATTGAGGGATAAATATTGGCCAGGATGTGGGGATAGTTCCCCGATCTTCTTCAAAATAGTGCCATGGGATCTTTTACATCCACCTGAGAGAGCAGACGGGGCCTCGGTTTGACGTTTCATCCGAAATACGGTACCTCCGACAGTGCAGCACTCCCTCAGCACTACACTGGGAGTGTCAGCCTAGATTTATGTGTTCAAGTCCCTGGAGTAGTTCTTATACCCACAACCTTCTGACTCAGAGGCGAGAGTGAGCCAAGTAAAAATGTGTTAATATGTTCACACGGCATCATATCCCATGGCATCATTTCTAGGCCAAAGTTCTTTCTTACCAGAAAGTTGTGTAATATTAACTGATAACACATGAGGCTAAATTGTGGAAACAGATGTTTTTAGAATGCAGAGAGTCCAGGTTGGACACGACAACGTTGGGCTGTAGTGAGATACTGTTGCGACTGGGAGGAGTTTCCTCTCCTGAAGTTGTTGAACATGGAACCATTCTACACCTACGAGCCGACACGGTTGTGTGTCGGCAAGCTATTGAACTGTGGGAGTCTGACCATGGCCTCGCTTGGCGCCTGCACATTCATAGATTGCCCAGCAGGGGTCACTGTGGCCAATGGTGGCATCCCCATTGGAACCCAGGCTATGGTCAGCTGACACGACGCATTTGCAGCCCAGGGCCGACCTGTGCGATATGGGTCAGCTCCACACTGGGCAATGCGCGCGCGCCCACTGAGCTACCAAAGGGGCTGCGATGCCTATTCTGTTTAATTCCCCCCCGCCCCTGCGTTACTTTTCTTCCTGGGGCCAAGCTGTGTGAGAGTACGGTGATCCCCAAACCCCACCAGCGCAGCGATCCATTCTGTGGTGTGCATCTGGTGGTGGGGCTGTTTTTCTGGCTCCTAAAGCGTGGTGTGCCTGAACACAAACACTAACCAAACAAGGCTGCCCTTTTCCCAGTGCCTCCCCCCTCCCTTCGCACAGAACCTCCCCTCGAGCATTTAGCCTGCCAACTATCAGGAAGTCCCCACCCCAAACCCTCCCACACTCGAACAGAAAAGACTGTTAGCACTTTACGAGGGAGAAGAGTCACCCCTGAGTAAAGACGTCCTCATGGCAGTTTGCTAAAGCTCAAAGTTGCCTCACACGCTGGGTAATAATTAACACGCAGTTTCCATAGCAGCCACTACAATGAGTCAGATGACTCGAGCACAGAGACAGACTTACACAATCCATCAGACTTGCTTTATTTTCAATTAACTCAGCATTACTCCATTTCAAAATAAAATTTGAAATGCATCAATGTGGAACTGTTCTCCCCCCGCACCCCATCCCTCATCGCAAGGCCTCCACAGAGGTTTTTCGGTACCACACATATTCTCAGATTGCCTTTCCTGTGGTTAACATTTGCATCAATGTCAGGAAGAAAGAACTTGCATTTATATAGCGTCATTCACGACCTCAGGATGCCCCAAAGTGCTTTACAGCCACTTTTGAAGTGTAATCACTGTTGTAATGGAGGAAACGCGGCAGCCAAATTGCGTATAGCAAGCTCCCACAAACAGCAACGTGATAAATGACCAGATAACCTGTTTCAGCGATGTTGGTGAGGTCTAAATATTGGCCAGGACACCGGGGATAACTTCCCTGCTCTTCTTCAGAATAGTGCCATGGGATCTTTTACGTCCACCTGGGAGAGCAGACGGGGGTCTCGGTTTAACGTCTCATCCGAAAGATGGCACCTCCGACAGTACAGCGCTCCCTCAGCATTGCACTGGGAGTGTCAGCCGAGATCTTTGTGCTCAGGTCCCTGGAGTGGGACTTGAACTCAGAGGCGAGGGTGCTGCCCACTGAGCCACAGCTGACAAAATAATTGCTATTGGTAAATGAAAGCCAAGAACTTCAACGGCAAAATTTGAGAAGTAAAATTCAACATTAAAAATAGGAAATCATGATAAATGAAACCTGTCTGAGAGTCAAGGGAGCCGATTCTCACACTAACCTCCAAAATGCTGCTCACTTACCTGAGCGAGGGGAGGAAAATCAGCTGCCGACTCACCCAGCACCATTCTTACAGATGTCCTAACATAAGAACATAAGAAATAGGAGCAGGAGTCGGCCATTCGGCCCCTCAAGGCTGATCTTTTACCTCAACTCCACTTTCCCGCACTGTCCCCATATCCCTTGATTCCCTTAATATTCAAAAATCTAGCGATCTCTGTCTTGAATATACTCAAAGACTGAGCCCACTGGGGTAGAGAATTCCAAAGATTCACCACCTTCTGAGTGAAGAAGTTTCTCCTCAACTCAGTCCTAAATGGCCGACCCCTTATTCTGAGTCCTAGTGGTTGGTTTTTCCTGAGATGAGGGGGTTGTAATATGAAGAAAGGTTGAGCAGGTAGAGAGCAGGAGGCTTCAACAAAGTGCAAACCATGATAGTGCAAATGTGTCACGCGAAATTGAAGTCAATGATCCTGTATTTGTATTAAATTACGGACAAGGTCCCAAGTGGCTTCCCGGCACTGTCGTGGCCAAAGAGGGGAGCAAGGTGTTTTGGGTCAAACTTTCAAATGGACTCATTCACCGGAAACACTTGGACCAAATCAAACTCAGATTCACGGACTATCCTGAGCAACCCAACTTGGACCCTATATTTTTTGATCCCCCAATACACACACCAATGGCAACCGACACCACGGTTGACCACGAAGCAGAACCCATCATCCACAGCAGCCCTGCAGGACCCAACGCACCAGGCAGCCCAGCAAGGCCAGCTGCACAGCAGCCCAGCGAGGGCCCAACAAATGATTCAACAACACCAGCTTTCACACCGAGACGATCAACCAGGGCAAGAAGGGCCCCAGATCAACTCACATTGTAAATAGTTACACTATTGACTTTGGGGGGAAATGTTGTTATATATGTGGACTTGTATTTACACTATTCAGCCACCAGAGGGCTCATTCCCCGGAGTCCCAAGGGATCCCATAATCCCTTGGGAGCACAGGTATTTAAGAAGGCTTCACAGGTTGGAGAAGCACTCTGGAGACCTGCAATAAAAGACTAAGGTCACCCTTTACTTTGAGCTCACAGTGTTCAGTCTGACTCTTTCTCCATACACAACACCCATCACCCACAATCTTGTGATTGTGTTATCGCCTTGTAACATACTTCTGTCCACTTGCTATTGTCACTGTCACAGTAATCACAGCGATACGACTGCTCAGGTTACAGAGACGCAGCTTAAAGAGGGCTTGTGTCAGGAAATTAAGTTAACTTGATGGTTTACTAGTCAGCGCGTCGAACCTTTGGATGAAAATCTGATGTGCTTTACTTCTGAGATAAACCTCAGACCATCCTGAATGGACGGAGGTAATTGCTCAGGACGACTGATGTTTGCTGATGTCAGTTTGCTTTTATCTTGTGTGTCTCTTCGGCATAATTCATGTTTTTTGTAGCTTTGGTTAACAATGTAATCTCAACCCTCCAGCTTTGTCTAATGTGGACTTTAGCCTCCCGATGACTCAGTGGCGAGTTGCATTGCGAAATGTGGCACTGAAGTATCTAGACCGAAGAAGCTGAATATCTTGGCTAATGCTGAATTAACCAATCAGTGGTGGCGGTCGGGTGGGGTTGGGGGAGGGGTGGGTGCCATCATTGACCTCATCTTTAGTGGATTTGGGAGTGGAGGGGGGTGGAGGGGAAATCAGATGGGTTTCCTACTCCTGACCGTAAACCAGTGATTCTTACCAGATAGTGCAGATCTAGAGTCAGCTGTGGCTCAGTGGGTAGCACTCTCGCCTCTGGGTCAGAAGGTTGTGGGTTTAAATCCCACTCCAGGACCTTGAGCACAAAAAATCTCGGCTGACACTCCAGTGCAGTGCTGAGGGAGTGCTGCACTGTCAGAGGTGCCACCTTTCGAATGAGATGTTAAACTGAGGCCGTAATTCTGAGGCTCTCTCAGGTGGATGTAAAAAATCCCATGGCATTCTTTTGAAAAAGAACAGGGTGAGTTATCCCCAGTGTCCTGGCCAATATTTATCCCTCAATCAACACAACAAAAACAGATTATCTGGTCATTATCACATTGCTGTTTGTGGGAGCTTGCTGTGTGCAATTTGGTTGCCACATTTCCCACATTACAACAGTGACTACACGCCAAAGTACTTCATTGGCTGTAAAGCACTTTGAGACATCCGGTGGTCATGAAAGGCGCTATATAAATGCAAGTATTTCTTTTCTTTCTTTAGAGACACTAGGCAAGGATGGAATCAGCCTTGGTTGTGAAGCCCCACATCAGAACCAAAGAATTAGGAGCAGGAGTAGGCCATATGGCCCCTCGAGCCTGCTCCGTCATCCAATAAGATCATGGCTGATCTTCGACCTCAACTCCACTTTCCCGCACTAACCCCATATCCCTTGATTCCCTTAGTATCCAACAATCTATCGATCTCAGTCTTCAATATACTCAACGACTGAGTCGTCACAGCCCTGTGGGGCAGAGAATTCCAAAGATTTACCACCCTCTGAGTGAAGAAGTTTCTCCTCATCTCGGTCCTAAATGGTGACATGGTCAAACAGTCTGCCGTCACTCAGTGTTTCAGTCATCATCATCATCATAGGCAGTCCCTTGAAATCGAGGAAGATGCGCTTCCACTCTAAAAGTGAGTTCTCAGGTGGCTGTACAGTCCAATACGGGAATTACAGTCTCTGTCACAGGTGGGACAGACAGTGGTTGAGGGAAAGGGCGGGTGGGGAGTCTGATTTGCCGCACGCTCCTTCCGCTGCCTGCGCTTGTTTTCTGCATGCTCTCAGCGACGAGACTCGAGGTGCTCAGCGCCCTCCCGGATGCTCTTACTTCACCTAGGGCGGTCTTTGGCCAGGGATTCCCAGGTGTCGGTGGGGATGTTGCATTTTATCAAGGAGGCTTTGAGGGTGTCCTTGAAATGTTTCCTCTGCCCACCTGGGGCTCGCTTGCCGTGTAGGAGTTCCAAGTAGAGCGCTTGTTTAGGGAGCCTCGTGTCGGGCATGAGGACAATGTGGCCCTCCCAACTGAGCTGGTCGAGTGTGGTCAGTGCTTCGATGCTGGGGAAGTTGGCCTGATCGAGAGCACTGATGTTGGTGCATCTATCCTTCCAGTGGATTTGCACGATCTTCCGGAGGCAGTGTTAGTAGTACTTCTCTAGCGCTTTGAGGTGTCTGCTGTATATGTTCCACGTCTCTGAGCCATATAGGAGGGCGGGTATCACTACTGCCCTGTAGACCATAGGCTTAGTGCCAGATTTGAGGTCCTGGTCTTCAAACACTCTCTTCCTCAGGTGACCGAAGGCTGCGCCGGTGCACTGGAGGCAGTGTTGGTCCTCCACCTACCTGATCCCGCCACACAGCACGAACCCCCCCCCCTCCCCCCGCCCCCGGTCATCAAAATCCACGGCGCGGCCTTGGACAACGTGGACCATTTTCCATGCCTCAGGATCCTACTATCAGCAAGGGCAGACATCGACGACGAGGTTCCAGTACAACCAGGAAGAATGTTGGCTGGGGCCGTTACCAAAGAGTGCTTGCTACCTTTGAAAGTGGCAATACAAGCCGATAAAGCTATTTAAAAAAAAAAGTATACAGGTTCCTGGGCTTTATAAATAGAGGCAGAGAGTACAAAAGCAAGGAAGTCATCGTGCTAATCGGTTATAAATTACGGGTTAGGCCTCAACTGGAGTATTGTGTCCAATTGTGGGCGCCACACTGCAGGAAGAATGGGTGGAGAGGGTGCAGAGGAGATTTACGAGAATGGTACCAGGGATGTGGGACTTCAGTTTTGTGGAGAGACTGGAGAAGCTGTAATTGTTCTCCTTAGAGCAAAGAAGGTGAAGGGGAGGTTTACTAGAGGTGTTCAAAACTATGAGGGGTTTTACTAATCATAGAATCGAGCCGCACAGAAGGAGGCCATTCGGCCCATCGTGTCTGTGCCAGCTCACTGAAAGAGTGATCCAATTAATCCCTCTTCCCTACCCGATCTCCATCGCCTTACAATAGTTCCCCCTCCAAGTACGTACACAATTCCCTTTTGAAGTTTACTATTGAATCTGCTTCCACCACCCTTTCGGGCCGTGCATTCCAGATCACAACAACTCGCTGTGTAAAATAGTTTCTTCTCAACTCGCTCCTGGTTATTTTGCCAATCACCTTAACTCTGTGTCCTCTGGCTACTGACCCTCCTGCCAGTGGAAAGAGTTTTTCCCTATTTACTCTATCAATACCCCTCATGATTTTGATGTGGAGCAACTGGGGAGAAACCGTTTCCACTGACAGATGTCGTTCTATCGTGGTTAGCTGCCCTGAGCTACATTGTTAGAGCGGCCATTGTTCATGTGTGAGATTGACGCAGGGTTGTTTCAGCTCTCAGCCATTGGAGTCATGACTTCATTTCCTGATTTCCTGCTCCTCAGCCGTACAGGCTCCATGCAGAAACCATAGTAACATGATGCCTCTGCAGTTGAATATCCGAAGAAGCCCAGATTTCGGACTTACATAATGAACATTAATCACTTGGCGGGGGGAGGGGTGGGGGGTGGGGTGGGGATGAGGGGGCATTTACAGAAGTACCTTTGGGGCAGGAGGCAAGAATATTGATGGGAAAAGAGAAAAACAATGCAAAATTAAATATTTCAATTCAGATTCTGCACATACCCTGCACTCAGTAATTCATCCCTGTCAGATTTAATTGCTCGAGTGCGATGGAATCAGGAGCCAGGAACTCCCTGGACTTCCCTCCTTTCTCTCAATGGATTTCTTTTGTTGGAGATTTAAACAATGCAAATATTCCTTGTTGCTATTAATCTCGTTTTGTGGCTGTTGTTGTGAATCATTTATTGCACACGATTTGAATAAACTGGTCACGTGTTTATCAATGTTCCTCGTGAGCTGCGCTTCGTTCTGCGCGGACTGTTCCTTTTAATGCGCGGTCCCTTTAAATTTCTGCGCATGCACGGCACTGACCACGGAGGAGCCGGTGAGTGGCCATACACACGCGCCACAACTTAACGCCAACAATGGCGTTCAGGCTCCCGCCTATTTCTACAGTTCCGTACATTTCTATTTCTTTGTCTGCCCTGCCCAGGGCTCACATTGGGGCTTCGGTGATCGGTGCCGTGGTTACTGCTCACCGAACCTGACATCGTTAGCCCCCAACTGATGTATTAGGCATAGCTCGGTGCTGCACCAGCGTGCTTGCCTTGACACTCAGGCTTGGCCTAGAATTAGTCGGTCCCCTGCACGCACTACGTGGGAGGGCAGGCTGCGTGGCAATGTGGGGCCTTCAAGCCCTGGGTTTTGTTAGTGGTCCCCGACAGGCTCCTCAACATCGCACTTGTCAAAGGCTCTGATCGCCCCCCCCTCTCCCTTCCTCACACAATAAGCTCTGCTTTCCTCTCAGACGGCTCTTTGTACTTGTCTGCCCTTTGACCTATCCCTCCCTTCGCCTCCCCACCCCCGCACCAAGAGGGCCGGCCTCTGTTCCTAACATGTCTACTTAAGGGCCGTAATTGGTCACTTATTTAGTGAATGGGATTTTTTGAGACATAGTGACGCAAGTGTTTAAATGTTTTTGAGTGGCTGCTTGTTTTGTGAATGTGAAATTGAGTAAATCGGATTGCGCTGTGCACCCATTGGACACGTCACCGAACGCAAAACTGTTAATCATATGGATACATAGAGACCTATTGCATACAGACGACATACACCAACATACATACAGTCTACAGACACATACATGCAGACAGTGGTTTATTAACATTGATTTTATTTTTGTCCTCTCCTCCAACATGTGTTAATTCATGCAGGAGTGTTGATCGATGGGTGCTATTCCTCATTTGGAACGTCTGATAGTGAACATCCATGGGCTATTGCACTGCAGGAGGCATCGCATGACGGCCAGATCTTGTTCCCCCCGCCCCCGGTTCCCACTTATGCACACATTCCATTTGCAAGTTTATATAGCGCCTTTCACTGCCTCAGAATGTCCCAAAGCGCTTTACAGTCAATGAAGTCCTTTTTGAAACGTGATCACTGCCATAATGTAGGAAACGCGGTTGGATCATTCGTGCACAGCAAGCTCCCACAAACAGTAATGAAATAAATGACCAGATCATCTGTTTCAGCGATGTTGGTTGAGGGATAAGATATAAATGCACCTCTGACACAGTGCAGTGCTCCCTTGGTACTGGCACTGGGAGTGTCAGCCTGGAACGTGTGCTTAAATTGCCTGCAGTGGAACTTGAACCCACAACCTCTCAGCCACAGTGCTCAAACTGAGAACCCTTCGTAGACTACAGGGGCTCAGTGGGTAGCACTCTCGCCTCGTAGTCAGAAGGTTGTGGCTTCAAGGCCCACTCCAGGGACTTGAGCACAAAAAAACCTAGGCTGACATTTCAGTGCAGTGCTGAGGGAGCACTGCACTGTTGGAGGTGCTGTCTTTCGGATGAGACGTTAAACCCAGGCCCCGTCTGCTCTCTCAAGTGGACATAAAAGATCCCACAGCACTATATAGAAGAAGAGCAGGGGAGTTATCCCTGGTATCGTCTCCAATATTTATCCCTCAATCAACATAACAAAAAAAGATATCTGATCATTATCACATTGCTGTTTGTGGGAGCTTGCACAAATGATCCAGTGTGAGCTTGCTGTGCGCAAATTGGCTGCTGTGTTTCCTATATCATCATCATAGGCGGTCCCTTGAACGAGGATGACTTGCTTCCACAAGAGTTCACAGATGTTTCAATGAAGGACCCGATGTTCCAGTCCTGAACTCCAGTTGAGGGGGTGGAAGATGCCTGTGCGTGGATTTATTTAACGTGTGGTGACCGTTGCACATCAGCCACCACATGGGCTTGACAGAGCTCGGCCTTTATCCAGTGGCAAGGGTTAACCAGGATGACTGGAGACCTGCTCTGCTACACGGACCTAGTGCGCACACATATCGCAGTGCGGGCTGGCCCGTGCTGCCCCTGGGCCCTCGGCTTCTTCTGGCCCCGCGGGTTCACACATTACAACAGTAACTACACTGCCAAAAGTACTTAAAAGTACTTTGAGACGTCCGGTGGTCGTGAAAGGCGCTATATAAATCCAAGTCTTTCTTGCAGACCCCCCGAGGCCAGATGTCGTGTGGAAAATATTGTGCGGAAGAGGGGGGACGGAGGCCGGGGCCACGAAGGGCAGAGTCTGCGTTATAACAAGGAGCTGAGTGGCACAGGAGAAGAAAGCGTGTGCCGTGGTGGAAGAGGACCAGCTCCCACTAGCTTTCCCCGCGCAGCCGATGGCAGCAGCACACACTGCCCTCAGTTAGCACCTGCAGGCCAATCATGCCCACTATCATCGCACGTCATGCCCGCCGCTCACTCTGAATAAATGACTAAAGATCGGAAATAACAGAGCAGGAAATGAGCACAAAATGGCCTGTGAAAGAAACATTGAGAGAGAAGATGGGAGAGGCGGGTGTGTGGCAGGGCTTTCTGTTGGGGAAGGACACTGACTGCTTGTTTCACAGGACGGTTGGTCCTCTCGGCTTCTTTTTCTAAGATTTCCCTTTCGGACAAGCATTCACCAAATTCGCATGGCTGAAAAGAAACTTCAGAAAGGAGAAAAAACCAACAAAGGAAGGGCAGCCTCACAGGAGGAGGAAACTGTTCATGCAAAGAGACTCGAATGGTTGGATAATTGGACTTCATTAAACACTAAACTCCCAGTTAATTTCACTGCTGAAATCAAATGATGGGATAATGGGATTTATTTTTTTGAAGTGTCGTGTTTAGAGTCATTCGCAACTCCTGATAGCAGCAGCAAACCTGCAGGAATCGACATATTGCTGCCCAGACTGTGTCCTCACACACATTACCACCATGTCATGCCCACATTGCAACAGTGACTACATGCCAACAGTACTTCATTAGCTGTAAAGTGCTTTGAGACGGCCAGTGGTCGTGAAAGACGCTATATAAATGCAAGTCTTTCTTTCTTTCTATGCCTTCAGCCCCCTTAAAGGGAAAAACTGCACAATAGAGTGAAAGAAAAAATGCAAGCAGCTTCCTGCGCCGGAATATTCCGCCCCTGCGCCTCGATCACTGAAGACACGGGAGAATTTGGGACTGAGAGGAGGGAGAGTTTGGGAATGAGACACGGGAGAGTTTGGGAATGAGACACGGGAGAGTTTGGGACTGGGAGGAGGGAGAGTTTGGGAATGAGACACGGAAGAGTTTGGGGCTGGGAGGAGGGAGAGTTTGGGAATGAGAGGCGGGAGAGTTTGGGAATGAGACAAGGGAGAGTTTGGGAATGAGACAAGGGAGAGAGTTTGGGAATGAGACACGGGAGAGTTTGGGACTGAGAGGAGGGAGAGTTTGGGAATGGGACACGGGAGAGTTTGGGAATGAGACATGGGAGAGTTTGGGACTGAGAGGAGGGAGAGTTTGGGAATGGGACGCGGGAAAGTTTGGGAATGAGACATGGGAGAGTTTGGGACTGAGAGGAGGGAGAGTTTGGGAATGGGACACGGGAGAGTTTGTGAATGAGAGGAGGGAGAGTTTGGGAATGAGACACAGGAGAGTTTGGGAATGAGACACGGGAGAGTTTGGGACTGAGAGGAGGGAGAGTTTGGGAATGGGACACGGGAGAGTTTGGGAATGTGACATGGGAGAGTTTGGGACTGAGAGGAGGGAGAGTTTTGGAATGGGACACGAGAAAGTTTGGGAATGAGACATGGGAGAGTTTGGGAATGAGACACAGGAGAGTTTGAGAGAGGCAGGAGTCGAGAGAGGCAGCGGCCTATAAAAGACTCAGCAGTCCGGGGAGCGTCGAGAGACGCGGGAGTCGAGAGAGGCAGCGGCCTATAAAAGACTCAGCAGTCCGGGGAGCGCCGAGGGACGCGGGAGTCGAGAGAGGCGTACCGGTGCAGCTCCAGCTGAGAGAAGTCAAAAAAGAAGTAGAAAGAAATCAAAAGGTGACGTCACAGCCAACGTGGTAAGTGATTGGCTGCTGATTGGTGAGTAGTTTTTCTTTTTCTTTATTAGTCAGTAACTTTTAACATTGTTGTCGGCAATTTAAGTGTATCTAAGGATTAAGTCATGGCAGGACAGCTCGGTCACGTGATATGCTCCTCCTGTACCATGTGGGAACACGGGGACAACACCAGTGTCCCTGACGACGACATGTGCGGGAAGTGTGTCCACCTACGGCTACTGACGGTCCGCGTTGCGGAGTTGGAGCTGAAGGTGGATTCACTCTGGAGCATCCACGATGCTGAGAATGACGTGAGTATCACGTGTAGCGAGTTGGTCTTACCGCAGGAGAAGGGTCCACAGCCAGCGAGGGAATGGAAGATCAGCAGGAAGAGTAGTGCAAGGAAGGTAGTGCAGGGGTCCCCTGTGGTCATCCCACTGCAAAACAGATACACTGCTTTGAGTGCTGTTGAGGGGGATGACTCATCAGGAGCGGGCAGCAGCAGCCAAGTTCATGGCACCGTGGCTGGCTCTGTTGCACAGGAGGGCAGGAAAAAGAGTGGGCGAGCGATAGTGATAGGGGATTCAATTGTAAGGGGAATAGATAGGCGTTTCTGCGGCCGCAACCGAGACTCCAGGATGGTATGTTGCCTCCCTGGTGCAAGGGTCAAGGATGTCTCGGAGCGGGTGCAGGACATTCTAAAAAGGGAGGGAGAACAGCCAGTTGTCGTGGTGCACGTTGGTACCAATGACATAGGTAAAAAAAGGTATGAGTTCCTACGAAATGAATTTAAGGAGCTAGGAGCTAAATTAAAAAGTAGGACCTCAAAAGTAGTAATCTCGGGATTGCTACCAGTGCCACGTGCTAGTCAGAGTAGGAATCGCAGGATAGCTCAGATGAATACGTGGCTTGAGCAATGGTGCAGCAGGGAGGGATTCAAATTCCTGGGGCATTGGAACCGGTTCTGGGGGAGGTGGGACCAGTACAATCCGGACGGTCTGCACCTGGGCAGAATCGGAACCAATGTCCTCGGGGGAGTGTTTGCTAGTGCTGTTGGGGAGGAGTTAAACTAATATGGCAGGGGGATGGGAACCAATGCAGGGAGATAGAGGGAAACAAAAAGGAGGCAAAAACAAAAGACAGAAAGGAGATGAGGAAAAGTGGAGGGCAGAGAAACCCAAGGCAAAGAACAAAAAGGGCCACTGTACAGCAAAATTCTAAAAGGACAGAGGGTGTTAAAAAAACAAGCCTAAAGGCTTTGTGTCTTAATGCAAGGAGTATCCGCAATAAGGTGGATGAATTAACTGTGCAAATAGATGTTAACAAATATGATGTGATTGGGATTACGGAGACGTGGCTCCAGGATGAGCAGGGCTGGGAACTCAACATCCAGGGGTATTCAACATTCAGGAAGGATAGAATAAAAGGAAAAGGAGGTGGGGTAGCATTGCTGGTTAAGGAGGAGATTAAGGCAATAGTTAGGAAGGACATTAGCTTGGATGATGTGGAATCTATATGGGTAGAGCTGCAGAACACCAAAGGGCAAAAAACGTTAGTGGGAGTTGTGTACAGACCTCCAAACAGTAGTAGTGATGTTGGGGAGGGCATCAAACAGGAAATTAGGGGTGCGTGCAATAAAGGTGCAGCAGTTATAATGGGTGACTTTAATATGCACATAGATTGGGCTAACCAAACTGGAAGCAATACGGTGGAGGAGGATTTTCTGGAGTGCATAAGGGATGGTTTTTTAGACCAATATGTCGAGGAACCAACTAGGGGGGAGGCCATCTCAGACTGGGTGTTATGTAATGAGAGAGGATTAATTAGCAATCTCGTTGTGCGAGGCCTCTTGGGGAAGAGTGACCATAATATGGTGGAATTCTGCATTGGGATGGAGAATGAAACAGTTAATTCAGAGACCATGGTCCAGAACTTAAAGAAGGCTAACTTTGAAGGTATGAGGCGTGAATTGGCTGGGATGGATTGGCGAATGATACTTAAGGGGTTGACTGTGGATGGGCAATGGCAGACATTTAGAGACCGCATGGATGAACTACAACAATTGTACATTCCTGTCTGGCATAGAAATAAAAAAGGGAAGGTGGCTCAACCGTGGCTATCAAGGGAAATCAGGGATAGTATTAAAGCCAAGGAAGTGGCATACAAATTGGCCAGAAATAGCAGCGAACCTGGGGACTGGGAGAAATTTAGAACTCAGCAGAGGAGGACAAAGGGTTTGATTAGGGCAGGGAAAATGGAGTATGAGAAGAAGCTTGCAGGGAACATTAAGACGGATTGCAAAAGTTTCTATAGATATGTAAAGAGAAAAAGGTTAGTAAAGACAAACGTAGGTCCCCTGCAGTCAGAATCAGGGGAAGTCATAACGGGGAACAAAGAAATGGCGGACCAATTGAACAAGTACTTTGGTTCGGTATTCACGAAAGAGGACACAAACAACCTTTCGGTTATAAAAGGGGTCGGGGGGTCTAGTAAGGAGGAGGAACTGAGGGAAATCCTTATTAGCCGGGAAATTGTGTTGGGGAAATTGATGGGATTGAAGGCCGATAAATCCCCAGGGCCTGATGGACTGCATCCCAGAGTACTTAAGGAGGTGGCCTTGGAAATAGTGGATGCGTTGACAGTCATTTTCCAACATTCCATTGACTCTGGATCAGTTCCTATGGAGTGGAGGGTAGCCAATGTAACCCCACTTTTTAAAAAAGGAGGGAGAGAGAAAACAGGGAATTATAGACCGGTCAGCCTGACATCGGTAGTGGGTAAAATGATGGAATCAATTATTAAGGATGTCATAGCAGTGCATTTGGAAAGAGGTGACATGATAGATCCAAGTCAGCATGGATTTGTGAAAGGGAAATCATGCTTGACAAATCTTCTGGAATTTTTTGAGGATGTTTCCAGTAGAGTGGATAAGGGAGAACCAGTTGATGTGGTATATTTGGACTTTCAGAAGGCGTTCGACAAGGTCCCACACAAGAGATTGATGTGCAAAGTTAGAGCACATGGGATTGGGGGTAGTGTACTGACATGGATTGAGAACTGGTTGTCAGACAGGAAGCAAAGAGTAGGAGTAAATGGGTACTTTTCAGAATGGCAGGCAGTGACTAGTGGGGTACCGCAAGGTTCTGTGCTGGGGCCCCAGCTGTTTACACTGTACATTAACGATTTAGATGAGGGGATTAAATGTAGTATTCCAAATTTGCGGATGACACTAAGTTGGGTGGCAGTGTGAGCTGCGAGGAGGATGCTGTGAGGCTGCAGAGCGACTTGGATAGGTTAGGTGAGTGGGCAAATGCATGGCAGATGAAGTATAATGTGGATAAATGTGAGGTTATCCACTTTGGTGGTAAAAACAGAGAGACAGACTATTATCTGAATGGTGACAGATTAGGAAAAGGGGAGGTGCAAAGAGACCTGGGTGTCATGGTACATCAGTCATTGAAGGTTGGCATGCAGGTGCAGCAGGCGGTTAAGAAAGCAAATGGCATGTTGGCCTTCATAGCAAGGGGATTTGAGTACAGGGGCAGGGAGGTGTTGCTACAGTTGTACAGGGCATTGGTGAGGCCACACCTGGAGTATTGTGTACAGTTTTGGTCTCCTAACCTGAGGAAGGACATTCTTGCTATTGAGGGAGTGCAGCGAAGGTTCACCAGACTGATTCCCGGGATGGCGGGACTGACCTATCAAGAAAGACTGGATCAACTGGGCTTGTATTCACTGGAGTTCAGAAGAATGAGAGGGGACCTCATAGAAACATTTAAAATTCTGACGGGGTTAGACAGGTTAGATGCAGGACGAATGTTCCCAATGTTGGGGAAGTCCAGAACCAGAGGTCACAGTCTAAGGATAAGGGGTAAGCCATTTAGGACCGAGATGCGGAGGAACTTCTTCACCCAGAGAGTGGTGAACCTGTGGAATTCTCTATCACAGAAAGTTGTTGAGGCCAATTCACTAAATATATTCAAAAAGGAGTTAGATGAGGTCCTTACTACTAGGGGGATCAAGGGGTATGGCGAGAAAGCAGGAATGGGGTACTGAAGTTGAATGTTCAGCCATGAACTCATTGAATGGCGGTGCAGGCTAGAAGGGCCGAATGACCTACTCCTGCACCTATTTTCTATGTTTCTATGTTTCTATGAGACTGGGCCTCCCACAGCCTGAACCAAACTAGCGGCAACTGCAGAAAGTGCCTCCTGTTTTGCGGCTGGCTTCATTCCATTGTTCACAGCGGGAAAAGGAGAGCTGGACCACCCTTTGGGTTTAGAAGACTGAAGCGGCCAATCGAGGTGCTTCAGGTGATTAAAGCATTTGATGGGGTAGATAGAGAGAAACTATTCCCTCTGGTAGGGGTAAGTCCAGAACAAGGGGGCTTAAAGTTAGAGCCAGGCCGTTCAGGGGTGATGTCAGGAAGCACTTCTTCACACAAAGGGTACTGGAAATCTGGAACCCTCTCCCCTAAAAAGCTATTGAGGCCGGGGGGGTCAATTGAAACCTTCAAAACTGAGATTGATCGATTTTTGTTAGGCAAGGGTATTAAGGGATGTGGAACCAAGGTGGGTCGATGGAATTAAGATGCAGATCAGCCATGATCTAACTGAATGGCTGGAGGGGCAGAACTGCTGTTCCTCTGATTCAGCTCCCATTTGCTGCCAGTGAGAAGTGTCTGAACACTTACTTTATAGCGAGTCACGTGACAACAGTCAAAAGCCCCCGGCAAGCTGGTTCCTGCCCGTGGAGATGAGATCAACTTGTGTGTTTTCATCTCTGCTGAAACTACCATTGTACAAACAGGATATGGGGAGTTACAATGAAAGCTCTTCCTGCGTGACCATTGGTCGCTATATTTAGGCCCTCAGTTCCCAGTTGAAATACAACAGCTGATTCCCCTCCTCAGTCTTTTCCGGGCTTTCTGTGTCTCTCGAACAAGCCGTACCTCTGTGTGCATGAGCCACACTCCTTCATCATCACTGGCAACTTCTCAACAACAGCCATTTGACAAAGTGAAGCAGTCCCGACTTAAAAAGGCTGGTTTAAAAAACGCCACTGTCCCAACAATTAAAAAACACACACATATATCTCAAAGCAACTTCTCACATCTACAGGCTCCGTGCGCAATGGCAAGGCATCATCAGGCTGAAGATCATTCCTCTTTGCCTCCCTTGATCAGAGATCCCCCTCCTGCAATGTTACCCTCCCCCTGGTGTGCCCTCAGAAGCTGTCGGACCTGCTCTGTGTTTTGCCTGAAACCTCTCAGCTCCGTCGCTCAAATCTCCGCCCTTTCTGCAGTTTTCCTTGTTATTTTTAAAACGCCTCGTGTGTGTGTGTGTCTGTCTGATTTCCTTTGCCCTCTGGTCAACTGGTACTGCGAGTGTTTGCCCGAAATCTGCAACACAGCATCCTCACATTGATCCCTCCTCCGACAACAACAACTTGCTTTTATATAGCGCCTTGAACCCAGTGAAATGTCCCAAGGCGCTTCACAGAAGAATTATGAGATTAAAAAATTTGACGCCAAGCCATATAAGTAGAAATTAGGCTTGGTCACAGTGGGGGGTTTTAAGGAATGTCTTCAAGGAGGAAAGAGAGGTTTAGGCAGGGAATTCCAGGGCTTGGGGCCTAGGCAACAGAAGGCACGGCCACCAAACGGTTGAGCGATTATAATCAGGGATGCTCAAGAGGGCAGAATTTGAGGAGCACAGACATCTCGGGGGGTTGTGGGGCTGGAGGAGATTACAGAGATAGGGAGGGGGGGAGGCCATGGAGTGATTTGAAAACAAGCATGAGAATTTTTAAACGACGCTGAAACAGATTATCTGGTCATTGTCAGGTTGCTGTTTGTGGGAGCTTGCTGTGCGCAAATCGGCAGCCACATTTCCCTACATTATCACAAATTCACAAAGTATTGCATTGGTTGTAAAACACAGCGGGACTTCCTGAGGTTGTGAAAGGCGCTATAGAAATGCATGTCTTTTTTTTAAATGTGGAATGGGCTCGAGGGGCTGAATGGCCTATTCCAGTTCCTGTGTGAATACGCTCTCAGGTTGGCTGATTGGTGCATTGAGCGCGTTTGTTAACACAGTAACTCTACATGAAGTCTTTCTGGGAGGAGCAGATCAAAGGTCGATGGATTGGCGGGGTCTGGAGTGTATGATTGGCTCCTGATTACCGTGCTGTTAGCCTCTGGCCGCTACTCACCCCCCCTGCCACTGGAAGTATGCATGTGGGCGCATTGGCTGAGGATAGCCATGTGGTAGGCTGTGGTTCACCTCCGATGCCAAGCCACCTGTTGGTACTCGTTGTCCAGCTCCACGTGTGCCGGAGGCTGTGTGCCACCTGTTTTATGGAATGCCCGGCAGGAGAGGAAAAGGAGAGAAAAAAAAACAGGCAAAAATAAACAGAGAGAGAAAGTGTACATGTGTGGGCAGGAGCAGGCTTTGCTGTGGTGCCTCCATGATGGAATAGCCACTCAGCACAGCCAATGTAGGCTCGCTATGGATCAGTATCCCGGGACAGGGCACCTCCTCCAGCAGAAGATCTGCCCGATTACTGGCACAGGTGCCAGGCGCGGATCCTCCCCGGGGTGAGGTATCTGCACTGGTGGATTGGCCCACCTGCGGTCTATGACTATAAATAGAGCTTCACCTCACGTCCCTGGCCCAGACGAGTTGCCGAGGAACCAAGCCCGACTACGACCAGAAAACAAGTCACATGTCAGCACATTGTTTGCATCTGACTCGAAGGTTCAATAATCCCCCCAGGCAACGCGGAGCTAAACAGCACCTTTCTGAATAAACAAAAGAGGGTGTGTCGGGTAATTGAGCCAAAGGTTCATTCATTCCTTGGCTGAGTGCCACCTGTATCTGGCAGCACTTCCCCGAACAAACATGAACCCAAAAGAATGGTGTGAGATACCCGCTCCCGACCCGTCCCGACCCGCTCCGCTTCCGACCGCTCCCGTCCCGACCCGCTCCCGAACCGTCCTGTCCTGCCCCATCCCCCCACCCGTCCAGTCGTGTCCCGTCCGGTCCCATCCCGCTCCCGTCCCACTCCCGATCCGCTCCTGACCCGGCCTGACCCGACCTCGACCCGACCCGTCCCGCTCCTGACCCGTCCGGCTCCCGACCCTTCCCGCTCCCGTCCCACTCCCAACCTGTCCCGCTCCCGACCCGCTCCCGTCCCATCCCGCTCCCGATCCGCTCCCGTCCCATCCGGTCCCGCTCTCATCCCGTTCCCGTCCCGCTCCCGTCCCATTCCGCTCCCGATCCGCTCCCGTCCCGTCCGGTCCCACTCCCGATCCGCTCCCGACCCTCTCCCGTCCTGTCCGGTCTCGCTCCTGTCCCGCTCCTAACCCGCTCCCATCCCGCTCCCATCCAACTCCCGTTCCGCTCCCGTCCCATCCCGCTCCCGACTCGTCCAATCCCACTCACGTCCCGTTCCCGACCTGCTCCAGTCCCATCCCTCTCCCGATCCGATCCACTCCCAACCTGCTCCCGACCCGCTCCCGATCTGTCCCGACCTGCTCTGCTCCCGACCCACTCCCAACCCGTCCCACTCCCGTCCCGTCCTGCTCCCGTCTTGCTCCCGACCCGTTCCACTCCTGACCCGCTTCCGACCCGCTCCCATCCCATCCCGCTCTCGACCCACTCCCAATCCGTCCCGACCCATTCCGCTCCCGTCCCGCTCCCGACCCGTCCCATTTACGACACGCTCCCGTCCCGTTCCGCTCCCGACCCATCCTGCTCACGTCCCGACCCATCCCGTTCCCGACCTGCTTCAGTCCCGTCCCGCTTCTGTCCCACTCCTCTCCCGATCCGCTCTCGTCGCTCTCCACTCCTGACCCGCTCCCATCCCGTCCCATCCCGTCCTACCCCGTCCCATTCCTGACCTGCTCCCGACCCATCCCGCTCCTGACCCACTCCTGTCCCACTCCCGTCCCACACCTGACCCGCTCCCAGCCCATCCCAACCTGCTCCCATCCCAACCTGCTCCCATCCCACTCCCGACCCGCTCCCGTCCCATCCCGCTCCCGATCCATCCTGTCCCACTCCCGCTCCCGACCCACTCTCGTCCCACTCCCGCTCCCGACCCGCTCCCATCCCGCTCCCGACCCGCTCCCGACCCGTCCCCCTCCCGACCCATCCCACTCCCGACCTGCTCCCAACCCGCTCCCGACCTGCTTCCATCCCATACCGCTCCCGTCCCATCCTGCTCCCGTTCCACTCCCGTCCCTTCCAGTTCCCGACCCGCTCCACTTCCGACCCGCTTGCGTCCAATCACGCTCCCGTCCCGCTCCTGACCTGCTCCCGTCCCATCCCGCTCCGATCCCGCTCCCGTCCCGTTCCCGTCCCGCTCACATCCCGCTCTCGACCGACTCCCGACCCGCTCCTGACCTGGTCCCGACCCCTACCCATTCCCGACATGCTCCAGTCCCATCCGGCTCCCAATCCGCTCCACTCCCAACCTGCTCCCGACCCACTCTGACCCGTCCTGACCCGCTCCGCTACCGACCCACTCCTGACCCGTCCTGCTTCCAACCCGCTCCCGACCTGCTTCCATCCCATACCGCTCCCGTCCCATCCTGCTCCCGTTCCACTCCCGTCCCTTCCAGTTCCCGACCCGCTCCACTTCCGACCCGCTCGCGTCCAATCACGCTCCCGTCCCGCTCCTGACCTGCTCCCGTCCCATCCCGCTCCGATCCCGCTCCCGTCCCGTTCCCGTCCCGCTCACATCCCGCTCTCGACCGACTCCCGACCCGCTCCTGACCTGGTCCCGACCCCTACCCATTCCCGACATGCTCCAGTCCCATCCGGCTCCCAATCCGCTCCACTCCCAACCTGCTCCCGACCCACTCTGACCCGTCCTGACCCGCTCCGCTATCGACCCGCTCCTGACCCGTCCCGCTTCCGACCCGCTCCCGATCCGTTCCCGACCTGCTTCGCTCCCGTTTCAGTCCTGATCTGCTCCTGACCTGCTCCCGACCAGCTCCCAACCCGCTCTGCTCTCGATCCGCTCCGCTCCCGACCCACTCCAGTCCTGTCCCGCTCCCATTCTGTTTCCGACACGCTCCCGTCCCGTCCCGCTCCCGACCCGCTCCCGTCCCGACCCGCTCCCGATCCACTCCTGTCTCGACCCACTCCCGTCCCACATCCGACCCGCTCCCGACCCGGTCCTGTCCCGTCCCACTCCCGACCTATCACACTCCCGACCCGCTCCCGTTCCGCTCCCGTCCCACTCCCGACCAGACCCGCTCCCGACCCATCCCACTCCCGATGCTCACGTCCCGCTCCCATCCCACTCCCGCTCCCGACCCTCTTCCGACCCTCTCCTGTTCAACTCCCGTCCCGCTCCCAAACTGTCCCGCTCCCGATCCATCCCGCTCCCGTCCAGCTCCCGACCCATCCCGCTCCCGTCCCGCTCCCGACCCATCCCGCTCCCGTCCCGCTCCCGTCCCATCCCGCTCCCGACCCGTCCCCCTCCCGACCCATCCCACTCCCGACCTGCTCCCAACCCGCTCCCGACCTGCTTCCATCCCATACCGCTCCCGTCCCATCCTGCTCCCGTTCCACTCCCGTCCCTTCCAGTTCCCGACCCGCTCCACTTCCGACCCGCTCGCGTCCAATCACGCTCCCGTCCCGCTCCTGACCTGCTCCCGTCCCATCCCGCTCCGATCCCGCTCCCGTCCCGTTCCCGTCCCGCTCACATCCCGCTCTCGACCGACTCCCGACCCGCTCCTGACCTGGTCCCGACCCCTACCCATTCCCGACATGCTCCAGTCCCATCCGGCTCCCAATCCGCTCCACTCCCAACCTGCTCCCGACCCACTCTGACCCGTCCTGACCCGCTCCGCTACCGACCCGCTCCTGACCCGTCCCGCTTCCGACCCGCTCCCGATCCGTTCCCGACCTGCTTCGCTCCCGTTCCAGTCCTGATCTGCTCCTGATGTGCTCCCGACCAGCTCCCAACCCGCTCTGCTCTCGATCCGCTCCCGACCCACTCCAGTCCTGTCCCGCTCCCATTCTGTTTCCGACACGCTCCCGTCCCGTCCTGCTCCCGACCCGTTCCCGTCCCGTCCCGCTCCCGACCTATCACACTCTCGACCCGCTCCCGTTCCGCTCCCGTCCCACTCCCGACCAGACCCGCTCCCGACCCATCCCACACCCGATCCGCTCCACTTCCGGCCCGCTCCCGATCCACTCCTGTCTCGACCCACTCCCGTCCCACATCCGACCCGCTCCCGACCCGGTCCCGTCCCGTCCCACTCCCGATGCTCACGTCCCGCTCCCGTCCCACTCCCGCTCCCGACCCTCTTCCGACCCTCTCCTGTTCAACTCCCGTCCCGCTCCCAAACTGTCCCGCTCCCGATCCATCCCGCTCCCGTCCAGCTCCTGACCCATCCCGCTCCCGTCCCGCTCCCGACCCATCCCGCTCCCGTCCCGCTCCCGTCCCATCCCGCTCCCGACCCGCTCCCGTCCCGCTCCCGTCACAACCCGCTCCCGACCCGCTCCCGTCCCGTCCCACTCCCGACCTACTCCCGTCCCGCTCCCGTCACAACCCGCTCCTGACCCGCTCCCGTCCCGTCCCACTCCCGACCTACTCCCGACCCGTCCCGAGCCACTCCGCTCCCGACCTGCTCCCGAACCGTCCCGACCCCGATGCGCTCCCATCCGGATCCGCTCCTGACCCGATGTGTCCTGCTCCCGACCCGCTCCCATCTCATCCCGCTCCAGACCCATTCCCGTCCTGCTCCTCTCCCGTCCCGCTCCTGTCCCGCTCCTTTCCCGACCTGCTCCGCTCCTGACCCGCTCCTCTCCCGACCCACTCCGCTCCCGACCCGCTTTCGTCCCACTCTAGACTTGCTCCCGTCCCATCCCGCTCCCGACCCGCTCCCGTCCCATCCCGCTCCCGACCCTCTCCTGACCCGCACCCGACCCCCTCCCGACCCCGACCCTTTCCCCACCCACTCCAATCCCATACCACTCCTGACCTATCCCGCTCCCGCTCCATCAAGGTCCCGACCTGCTCCCGAACTGCTCCGCTCCCGACCCATTCCCCACCCACCCGCTCCAATCCCATACCGCTCCCGACCTGCTCCTGTCCCGCTCCCGGCCCTTCCCGCTCCCGCTCCGCTCCCAAACTGCTCTGCTCCCGACCCGCTCCCGAACCGCTCCGCTCCCAACCCGCACCCGACCCGCTCACAACCCATCCCAACCTGCTCCACTCCCGTCCCGCTCCCATCCCACTCCTGACCCGCTCCTGACCCGACCAGCTCCCGCTCTGTCCCACACCTGACCCGCTCCCAAACTGCTCCGTTCCCGACCCGCTCCGAAACCGCTCCCACTCCCGACCCGGTCTGCTCCCGACCCACTCCCGACTCGCTCCCATCCCGTCCCACTCCCGAACCACTGTCGACCCACTACCGACCCGCTCCTGTCCCACTCCCGTCCCGTCCCACTCCCGTCCTGTCCCGCTTCCGTCCCACACCCAACCCGTTCCCGACCCGCTCCCATCCTGCTCCCATCCCATTCCGCTCCCAACCCGCTCTCGTTCCATCCCATCCCGCTTCCGCCCCACTCCCGACCCGCTCCGCTCCCGACCAGCTCCCATCCCGCCCCGCTCTCGTCGCCATCCCATCCCACTCCTGATCTGCTCCTGACACGTCCTGATCTGCTAAGCTCCCGACCCGCTCCCAACCCGCTCCCGCCCCATCCCATCCCACACCCGATCCGCTCCCGACACGTCCCGACCCGCTAAGCTCCCAAACTGCTCCGCTCCGATCCGCTCCCATCCCGCTCCCATCCCGCTCCCGACCCGCTTCCGACCCGCTCCCATCCCTTCCTGCTCCCGTCCCACTCCCAACCCGCTCCCGTCCCATCCCGTCCTGCTCCCGTCCTGCTCCCGACCCGCCCCGCTCCTGACCCGCTCCCATCCTGCCCTGCTTCCGTCCCATCTCATCCCACGCCCGATCCGCTCCTGACAAGTCCTGACCCACTCTGCTCCCGATCCGTTCCCATCCCGCTCCCGACCCACTCCTGAACTGTTCCCGTCCCACTCCTAACCCGCTCCCGATCCGCTCCCGTCCCGCTCCCGACCGCTCCTGTCCTGTCCCGCTCACGGCCCGCTCCCGACCCGCTCCCGACCCGCTCCCGTCCTGTCCCGCTCACGACCCGCTCCCATCCTGTCCCGCTCCCGACTCGCTCCCGTCCCATCCCACTCCCGCTCCTGACCCGCTCCCGTCCTATCCCATCCCGTCCCGCTCCTGACCCGCTCCCATCCCG
The DNA here is from genome assembly GCF_044704955.1 of Pristiophorus japonicus. Lineage (NCBI taxonomy): Eukaryota > Metazoa > Chordata > Chondrichthyes > Pristiophoridae > Pristiophorus > Pristiophorus japonicus. The sequence goes on from NC_091990.1 coordinate 17,061,155, forward strand.
TCCCGCCCCCGACCTGCTCCTGTCCTGTCCCGCTCATGACCCGCTCCCGACCCGACACGCTCCCGTCCTGTCCCACTCCCGACCCGCTTCCAACCCACTTCCGTCCCATCCCACTCCTGACCCACTCCGCTCCCGACCCACTCCCGACCCGCTCCCGTCTCGTCCCACTCCCAACCTGCTCCGCTCCCGACCCGCTCCCATCTCGTCCCACTCCCAACCCGCTCCGCTCCTGACCCGCTCCCGTCTCGTCCCACTCCCAACCCGCTCCGCTCCCGACCCGCTCCCATCTCGTCCCACTCCCAACCCGCTCCGCTCCCGACCCGCTCCCGTCTCGTTCCACTCCCAACCCGGTCCCGTCCCACCCCGCACCCGACCCGTTCCGACCCGCTCCCGACCTATTCCGACCCGCTGCGCTCGCAACCCGCGCCCGACCTGCTCTTATCCCGCTCCCGTTCAACTCATGTTCCGCTCCCGACCCGTTCCGCTCCCGACCCGTCCCGCTCCGGACCCACTCACGACCCGTCCCGACCCGCTCTGCTCCTGACCCGCTCACAACCCGCTCCCGACCCACTCCTGACCTGCTCCCGTCCTGTCCCGCTCCCGACCCGCTCCCGTCTTGTCCCGCTCCCGACTCGCTCCCGTCCCGTCCCACTTACGCTCCTGACCCGCTCCCGTCCCATCTCATCCCGCCCTGCTCCCAACCCGCTCCCATCCCGTCCCGCTCTGGTTGGCAGATAGGAAGCAAATGGGTACTTTTCAGAATGGCAGGCAGTGACTAGTGGGGTACCGCAAGGTTCTGTGCTGGGGCCGCAGCTGTTTACATTGTACATTAATGATTTAGACGAGGGGATTAAATGTAGTATCTCCAAATTTGCAGATGACACTAAGTTTGGTGGCAGTGTGAGCTGCGAGGAGGATGCTATGAGGCTGCAGAGTCACTTGGATAGGTTAGGTGAGTGGGAAAATGCATGGCAGATGAAGTATAATGTGGATAAATGTGAGATTATCCACTTTGGTGGTAAAAACAGAGAGACAGACTATTGGTGAGATTAGGAAAAGGGGAGGTGCAACGAGACCTGGGTGTCATGGTACATCAGTCATTGAAGGTTGGCATGCAGGTACAGCAGCCGGTTAAGAAAGCAAATGGCATGTTGGCCTTCATAGCGAGGGGATTTGAGTACAGGGGCAGGGAGGTGTTACTACAGTTGTACAGGGCCTTGGTGAGGCCACACCTGGAGTATTGTGTACAGTTTTGGTCTCCTAACTTGAGGAAGGACATTCTTGCTATTGCGGGAGTGCAGCGAAGGTTCACCAGACTGATTCCCGGGATGGCAGGACTGACATATCAAGAAAGACTGGATCAACTAGGCTTGTATTCACAGGAGTTCAGAAGAATGAGAGGGAATCTCATAGAAACGATTAAAATTCTGACGGGTTTGGACAGGTTAGATGCAGGAAGAATGTTCCCAATGTTGGGGAAGTCCAGAACCAGGGGTCACAGTCTAAGGATAAGGGGTAAGCCATTTAGGACCGAGATGAGGAGAAACTTCTTCACCCAGAGAGTGGTGAACCTGTGGAATTCTCTACCACAGAAAGTTGTTGACACCAATTCACTAAATATATTCAAAAAGGAGTTAGATGAAGTCCTTACTACTCGGGGGACCAAGGGGTATGGCGAGAAAGCAGGAATGGGGTACTGAAGTTGCATGTTCAGCCATGAACTCATTGGATGGCGGTGAAGGCTCGAAGGGCCGAATGGCCTACTCCTGCATCTATTTTCTATGTTTCTATGCTTCTATGAAGGGGAAATCATGCTTGACAAATTTTCTAGAATTTTTTGAGGATGTAACTAGTAGAGTGGACAAGGGAGAACCAGTGGATGTGATGTATTTGGACTTTCAAAAGGCTTTTGACAAGGTCCCACACAAGAGATTGGTGTGCAAAATCAAAGCTCATGGTACTAGGGGTAATATATTGACGTGGATAGAGAACTGGTTGGCAGACAGGAAGCACAGAATCGGGATAAACAGGTACTTTTCAGAATGGCAGGCAGTGATTAGTGGAGTGCCTCAGGGCTCAGTGCTGGGACCCCAGCTCTTTACAATATAGATCAATGATTTAGATGAAGGAATTGAGTGTAATATCTCCAAGTTTGCAGATGACACTAAACTGGGTTGTTGTGTGAGCTGTGAGGGGGACGCTAAGAGGCTGCAGGGTGACTTGGACAGGTTAGGTGAGTGGGCAAATGCATGGTAAATGCAGTATAATGTGGACAAATGTGAGGTTATCCACTTTGGGGGCAAAAACACGAAGACAGAATATTATCTGAATGGCGGCAGATTAGGAAAACGAGACCTGGGTGTCATGGTTCATCAGTCATTGAAAGTTGGCAGACAGGTACAGCAGGCGGTGAAGAAGGCAAATGGTATGTTGGCCTTCATAGCTAGGGGATTTGAATTTAAGAGCAGGGAGGTCTTACTGCAGTTGTACAGAAGCCTCACTTGGAATATTGTGTTCAGATTTGGTCTCCTAATTTGAGGAAGGACGTGCTATTGAGGGAGTGCAGCGAAGATTCGCCAGACTGATTCCTGGGATGGCTGGACTGACATATGAGGAGAGACTGGATCAACTGGACCTTTATACATTGGAGTTTAGAAGGATGAGAGGGGATCTCATAGAAACATATAATATTCTGACTGGACGGGACGGGACAGGTTAGATGCGGGTAGAATGTTCCTGATGTTGGGGAAGTCCAGAACCAGGGGACACAGTCTTAGGATAAGGGGTACGCCATTTAGAACTGAGATGAGGAGAAACTTCTTCACTCAGAGAGTTGTTAACCTGTGGAATTCCCTGCCGCAGAGAGTCATTGATGCCAGTTCATTGGATATATTCAAGAGGGAGTTAGATATGGCCCCTACAGTTAAAGGGATCAAGGGGTATGGAGAGAAAGCAGGAAAGGGGTACTGAGGGAATGATCAGCCATGATCTTATTGAATGATGCTGCAGGCTTGAAGGGCCGATTGGCCTACTCCTGCACCTATTTTCTATGTTCGCTTCCGAACCGTTCCCCACCCACTCCGCTCCCGACCCGCTCCTGTCCCATCCCATCCCGCTCCTGATGCGCTTTCGACCCGTCCCGACCCGCTACACTCCCGACCCGCTCCGTTCCCGACCCACTCCCGACCTGTTCCAACCCCGACCCCTCCCGCTCCTGACCAGTCCCGACCCGGACCTGTTCCTGACCCGCTCCCGACCCACTCCCGACCTGCTTCCAACCCTGACCCCTTCCCGACTCGCACCCGACCCATTCACGACCTGTTCCCGACCCGCTCCTAAACCGACCCGCTCTGTCCTGCTCCTGACCCACTCCCGACCCGCTCCCGATCCTGACTCCTTCCCAACATGCTCCCGACCCACTCCCGGCTCTTACCCCTTCCCGACCCGCTCCCGACCCCGGCCTGCTCCCGACCCATTCCTGACTTAATCCCGTCCCGCTCCGGATCTGACCCACTCCCGTCACGTCCCGCTCCCATCCCATCCCACTCCCGACCCACTCCGCTCCCAACCCGCTCCCGACCCGCTCCTGACTCGACCCACTCTCGTCCCACTCCATTCCCGTCCCGCTCCCGACCCGCCGCTCCCGATCCCCCACTCCCGACCCGCTCTCGACCCCAACCCGCTCCCATCCCATCCCGACCTGCTCCCGTCTCACTCCCGACCCGCTCCCGTCCCATCCCACTCCCGACCAGCTCTGCTCCCGACCCGCCCCGCTCCCATCCCATCCCACTCCTGACCCGCTCTGCTCCCGACCCGCTCCCGTCCAGTCCCGTCCTGCTCCTGTCCCGTCCCGCTCCTGTCCTTTCCCGCTCCCATCCCATCCCACTCCCGACCAGCTATGCTCCCGACCCGCTCCCGTCCTGTCCCGACCCGCTCCTGCACGACCCGTTCCCGACCCGTCCTGTTCCATCCCGTCCCGCTCCCGACCCGTCACGCTCCCGTTCCACTCCCGTCCCGACCCTCTCCTGACCCTTTCCGCTCCTGACCTGTCCGCCGGGCGTTATTTTGCGCTCCACTTCCTCTCCGGAGCGATAGCCTGGATTTAGCGAGAGGGGCGGGACTTCTGCGCCTGGCACAAAATGCCCCGCCTCCCGGATGTTACCGCCCACATGCAGGGCACAATGGACTTCACTCATTGGACAGACTGCTTTCCTCTCCACACCCCGTGAATCAAACTGCTGTGAAGATCTTTTTCCTTTGCGATGATAAACTGACGGTATGTTGGGGGTCTTGCACCCGGGGAGTTCCTGCTGCCGGCAGTAGTCCCGAGCTCACCTGCCCGATTGGCAAAGGCCGGCATCCCGACAGACTCACCGAGCAGGTGAGGGTTGGGACTGGCACTGGCCCTGTGGGGCCCACCCTTTGGGAACTGACAGCAGAAAGCACCTCAGTGGCACTGTAAGAAGCCACTCCTGAAGCAGGAGCTGAGCGAAAGCAGGGCCTGTGAAAGGAAATGCGGTTCAGTTTATAGGAACAGCTTTAAAGAGCCCATCCCACCTACCCGCCTTCTCACCGTAGCCTCCCACCACTTCGCTCCCCACAAGCACTGGCCGTTTTAATGATCTTTCCGAGTAACTTATTCCACTGCTCTATTGCCTGTCACCTACATAAAGGCAATAGCTGCACAAAGAGCTATGTTTTAAGAAAGGAGAGAGGCGGAGAGGTTTAGGCAGGGAGTTCTAGAGCTTGGGGCCTAGGCAGCTGAAGGCATGGCCACCAATGGTGGAGCGATTAAAATCAGGGATGCATAAGAGGCCAGAATTGGAGGAGCGCAGAGATCTCGGGGAGATGTGGGGCTGGAGGAGATTACAGAGATAGGGAGGGACGAGGCCATGGAGGGATTTGAAAACAAGGATGACAAAAAAAAATACATTTCTATGATTCGATGAAAAAGATGAAAACAAAAGCAATAAACACATTAAACAAGCCGTTGCTTTCTGAATGATTTTAAAAAGTTACTTTTAATTGCACTCAAACTGTTGAAACACCAAACGGAAATGAGTTGTTCTGTCAGGATTCTGCGGGAGCTTTTGTGCCATCAAATGTAAAAATGACTCAACTCTGCCACCTTGTGGTGTAAGCCTGGAATGAACGGGAGACCATCTGGCTTCATTAAAGTTTTCTCTTAACGTTACACTCCCATTGACGGTTTAATGAAATGTTGAAGATTGAAAAAGAAAGAAATTGAACACCAAAAAAAAACATAATAATCGTCGGAATGGACATAAGGTCTATTGATTATTGTGAAATTCGGTCATCGAGAGTTAATGGCTGCACAGATTTATTCATCGTCAAGGTCCCCGTGCTGGACCTTCTCTGTGAGAGGTGGTCACACAAAACGTCAAGGAGATTCGGGTGATCAAGGGTTGATGAGGGCCTCAGCTCGACTGCCTCTGCCTGCAATCAGAAACATTTCTGTCTCGCTGCCCCTCACCGCAATAGAAAGAACAAATCTGCATTCATATATAACCTCCCAAAGTGCTGCACAGGCAAGGAATTCATTTTGTCTTTTTAAATGAGTATAGTCACTTTTGTTACATAGGCAAAGATAGCAAGCGATTCCCACACTGCACCATCTCACAAGCAACAAGGTTGACCGGTTTGTTTGGTGGTGTTAACTGAAGGGAGGACTCTGGGACAGCTCTCCCCTCTCTGTTAGACAGCGCCACGCAAACCTCCATGCTCGCACGATTACGCAAGAAAGACTTGCATTTATATAGCGCCTTTCATGACCACTGGACATCTCAAAGCGCTTTGCAGCCAATGAAGTGCTTTTGGAGTGCATGTGGGAAACGCGGCAGCCAATTTGCGCACAGCAAGCTCCCACAAACAGCAACGTGATCATGACCAGATAATCTGTTTTAGTGATGTTGATTGAGGGATAAATATTGGGCAGGACTCTGTGAATAACCCCCCTGCTCTGCTTTGAAATAGTGCCGCCGTATCTTTGACTTGGACCTGAGAGAGCAGACGGGGCCTCGGTTTAATGTCTCATCCAAAAGACGGCACCTCCAACAGTGCAGCACTCCCTCAGCACTGCACTGGAGTATCAGCCTAGATTTTTGTGCTCAAGTCCCTGGAGTGGGGCTTGAACCCACAGCCTTCTGATTCAGAGACGAGGATGCCACCCACTGAGCCACAGCTGACATGCTGGTCAAACGTGTTGTCAGATACTCTTTTTTTTTGTTGCCTTTTCCATTGTTTCATTGGCCTTCCTCATCCCGAAAATACCAGGCGGGCACCTCACCCGAAATTAGGTGCATCAGTCTCGGCAGTCAGTGCCACCTGTCTATTTGACCATGGTGGGCACGATTCTATCCTCGCTCCATGGACAACCACAGAGCAGGCACGGGATCGACGGGCCGAATGGCCTTCCTCCATGATTGTAACATTCTACGATTCCATGAAACACATCCGGTTCTGATGAGAGGTCCTCGGCCTGAAACATTGGGGGCAATTCTACCCCTTCCCTCCCAGAATGGGTGGGTTTGAGTACAGCTGGGAGGCTAAAATGTAAAAAAAACAGGAACCCAACCCGCCCCGAACCTGCCCACTTCCGGTCTTCACGTGGGCGGGACAAGGGGCGGCCAATCCGCTCTTGGGAGACGGGTCGGTTGTTGAAACCTTGTAAGGAGGCCGTGTGCCTCCATTGCAATAAAGTTTCTATTTTTAACTTCAGTCGGCCTGGTTTCCCTGGCCTCAGGAAACCCGGCAGGTAAAAGGAGGCGCGAAGGGCTGGGCCATAGAGAAGGTGCCTTTACAGCACTGCTTGTCGGCCAGGGGGAGCAGGAGTGTTTCTTCCAGGCCGAACCCACCCACCCCCCCCCCACCCCCACAATTACCCAGTAACCCCTCCCCCACCTCAACAATTACGCAGTAACCCCCTCCACGATCTCCGCTGCATCCCCTTGATTTCCCACTTTCCCCGATTCCTCATGATCACTGACTCTTTCCCCCCCACCCATCCCCGACCTCCCGCGACCTTCGCCGACCCCCACCCCCCCCGCCAACGATGCATTATCCACCCACCCCACCACGATCTCTACCCACTAAATCTACCTGCTCCTCGGCTGTGGTCTGTTCTGAAACTTTCCTCGCCTGACTGGCGCCCAAGCCGCCCAATCAGGCTGGCTTTCGGGTGGCGGATCTGTTTTTAAACCCCCCCTACCCCCCGGGCCATTGAATTACAACTCCATAGCGTTCGTGGAAACACACACTTCCTGGTTCCTAGACCATAATCCTATCCCTGGTCCAAAACCCCGCCCTGTGAATATCGCGGCCATTAATTCGCCGTCTCTCTCTGTCTCCATAAATGCCACCTGATCTGCTGAGTGTCTCCAGCTGTTTCTGGTTTAATCCACAAACAACAACAACAACTTGTATTTATATAGTGCCTTTAATGTAGTAAAATGTCCCAAGGTGCTTCACAGGAGTGTTATAAGACAAATACAATTTGACACCGAGCCACATAAGGAGAAATTAGGGCAGGTGACCAAAAGCTTGGTCAAAGAGGTAGGTTTTAAGAAGTGTCTTGAAGGAGGAAAGAGAGGTAGAGAGCGGGAGAGGTTTAGGCAGGGAGTTCCAGAGCTTGGGGCCTAGGCAACAGAAGGCACGGCCACCAATGGTTGAGCGATTATAACCAGGGATGCTCAAGGGGGCAGAATTAGAGGAGCGCAGATATCTAAGAGGATTCTGGGGCTGGAGGAGATTACAGAGGTAGGGAGGGGCGAGGCCATGGAGGGATTTGAAAACAAGGATGAGAATTGTGAAATCGAGCCAATGTAGGTCGGGGAGCACAGGGGTGATGGGTGAGCGGGACTTGGTGCGAATTAGGACACAGGCAGCCGAGTTTTGTGATCACCCCTAGTTTACGTAGGGTTGAATGTGAGAGACCAGCGAGGAGTGCGTTTGAATAGTCAAGTCTAGAGGTAACAAAGGCATGGATGAGGGCTTCAGCAGCAGATGAGCTGAGGCAAGGGCGGAGACGGGCGATGTTACGGAGGTGGAAATAGGCGGTCTTAGTTATGCTGCGGATATGTCGTCGAAAGCTCATTTCAAGGTCAAATATGACACCAAGGTTGCGAACAGTCTGGTTCAGCCTCAGACAGAAGTTGGGGAGAAGGATGTGGAGTCAGTGGCTAGGGAACGGAATTTGTGGTGGGGATCGAGAACAATGGCTTCGGTCTTCCCAATATTCACACAGTGCATTAACCAAATGAGCCCTTGGGGTGGCGGAAACATTTTTAATCATCTTACCAGGTCACTGTTTTTTATTCATTCTCAGCAAGGCCGGCATTTATTGCCCATCCCTAATTGCCCCTGAGAAGGTGGTGGTGAGCCGCCTTCTTGAACCGCTGCAGTCCGTGTGGTGAAGGTGCTCCCACAGTGCTGTTGGGGAGGGAGTTCCAGGATTTTGACCCAGCAACGATGAAGGAACGGACGATATATTTCCAAGCCAGGATGGTGTGTAACTTGGAGGGGAACTTGGAGGTGGTGGTCTTCCCATGCGCCTGCTGCCCTTGTCCTTCTAGGTGGTAGAGGTTGCGGGTTTGGGAGGATTGTTGTTTCTCATGGCAGTTTGTTGCAACTGAGTGGATTGCTAGGCCGCGTCAGAGGGCAGTTTACCCGACTACATCGCTGTGGGTCTGGCATGGTGGTGGGCTGACTTGTTCTTCAACCACTGCACGAGGTTCGCTACAACAGCGGGCAGGTAAGAGTTAACTACGCCGACACGGCAGAATGGTACCCGACGGGCTGCGGGCCCAGTCGTGTATTCAGGGAGGGAATCAGGGCAGGAGGCTGAGTGCAAATAGACTCACCGAGCCTGGAACTGAGCCAGTCAGGGCCAGGACTAGGCCAGGGTTCGAGCTCCAGGCTGTGTTGAGTAATGGAGCTATAACTGGCTTCAGTTCCCGCCCGCTGCCGGACCCTGACCGCTCTTGAGCTGTTTGTTGCCCACAGTGTGCTGTCCCACACAGTCGAATAGCCTGCTGAATTCTCACGGCTCAGGTTCATCGGTGAAGATTGCTCACTTGGTATCGGCCGGCAACTCGTGGTACCCCGGGAGTCAGCAGCTCCAGCTAAGGAGGGGGGGGAGAGAATTACGAGGGGTTTTGTTAGATTCGATAGGGAGAAGCTGTTACCAGTGGCAGGAGCGAAATTGGCCTGCCCTGCGTCTCCCATTAGTGCCTGTGCGGGGCAGTATCGGGGCGTTGAGGCACGGCGAAATCACCGACGCCCACGAACTCCCCTGGCGGTTTTGCGCTGGCGCTAACACTTCCCGCCGCGCTCTCTAGCGCCCCGGAGATCATGACATCATCCGGTGCGCAGCGCCCCGTTACCGCCCCGGATGCAATAAGTGCTCCCGCCCCCGCAACATCGCCGGGCGTCAACAACAACAACAGCTGCAGGAGGCGTTGTCACCACAGCCGGACACTTGGGGAGCGCAAATTAAAGGCAGTGGTGGTCAGATAGGGCAACATTTATTTATGTCCCCATTCTGGTGCCTCCTGCTTGGACCCCGCGATTGCTCGGCCCTGCACTCTCTCAGTGTGCTCGGGGCTGATCTGTGTGTACTGAAGGTACCGTGCCCAACAGACTGAAGATTCTATCGCTGCACCATTGACCCTTCTCTTTAATGGAGGGAAGGATCCTGTAAAGCCGACAGCATTGCCCGGAGCACAGCTTAGCGTTGTGCCGATACTTACCCCTCCTCACTCCCTTTAGCGCTCTAAGGGAGGAAGGTAGCTCTTGACTTAACGCTCCACTTCCCTCTTCGAGCGCTAAAGCGGAAGTCCCCGGCAGAATCAAATCTTTACCGCCCGACGATCCGGCCTGCTGCGCTCCCTGGAAAGTTATCGCCCCAAGCGGGGCGCCACGCAATTTCTAGCCCCTGGAATCGTTGAAGGGTTACCGCACAGCAGGAGGCCATTCGGCCCGTCCAGCCCGTGCCGGCCTGGACATAGATTTAAGGTACAGTGTGACGTCCGAAATCCGGAAACCTCGGGACCGAGGCCATTCACGGATTTCGGAATGTCTTTGCCTCGGCCGAGGTAGGTGGGGGGGAGGTGAGGTAAGGGGGCGAGGGAGGTCGGGCCGCCGAGGGGGTGGGGGAGGTCGGGCCCCCGAGGACTGGGGGAGGTCGGGCCGAGGGGGTGGGGGAGGTCGGGCCGAGGGGGTGGGGGAGGTCGGGCCGAGGGGGTGGGGGAGGTCGGGCCCCCGAGGGACTGGGGGAGGTCGGGCCCCCGAGGACTGGGGGAGGTCGGGCCGCCGAGGACTGGGGGAGGTCGGGCCGAGGGGGTGGGGGAGGTCGGGCCCCCGAGGACTGGGGGAGGTCGGGCCCCCGAGGGGGTGGGGGAGGTCGGGCCCCCGAGGGGGTGGGGGAGGTCGGGCCGCCGAGGACTGGGGGAGGTCGGGCCGAGGGGTGGGGGAGGTCGGGCCGCCGAGGGGGTGGGGGAGGTCGGACCGCCGAGGGGGTGGGGGAGGTCGGACCGCCGAGGACTGGGGGAGGTCGGGCCGAGGGGTGGGGGAGGTCGGGCCGAGGGGTGGGGGAGGTCGGGCCGCCGAGGGGACTGGGGGAGGTCGGGCCCCCGAGGACTGGGGGAGATCGGGCCGAGGGGTGGGGGAGGTCGGGCCCCCGAGGACTGGGGGAGGTCGGGCCGCCGAGGGGTGGGGGAGGTCGGGCCGCGGGGTGGGGGAGGTCGGGCCGCGGGGTGGGGGAGGTCGGATTTCGGAACATTTCGCGGTTTCCAGACGACCCCACCACGGATCGGCCCGGTGTCCGGAATTCCAGGACATTCTGAATTTCGGGACTGCGGAATTCGGACGCCGAACCTGTATTTGCCAAAAAGCCACGGGATAATAATGATATATATATATATATATATTTTTTTTACACAGCAAGTTGTGTGACCTGGAACGCGCCGCCTGAAAGGGCGCTGGGAGCAGCTTCAACAGCAACTTTCAAAAGGAATTTGGTTAAACAACTGTCCTTACAAAAGGGAACAAACGCTGCAGGGCTGTGGGGAACGAGCAGGGGGAGTGAGACTAAAGGGATAGTTCCTGTCGAGAGCCGGCGCAGGAACGACGGGCAAAGTGGCCTCCTCCTGCGCTGTAAGGCGCTACGTATTAGCTCAGATAAAGCAACAAACAGCAAGGTCCCAGGCATTTAAAACCCAGTTCCTGGGTTGGGCGAGGGAGGGAGGGAGGGGTTTTAGTGCTGTCAATCAGCGACTGGAAATTGGCCCAATCACGCGGCTTGGCAGGCCTGAGTCAGAGAGCCAGAACAGCTTGATTGGGCCGTGGAACCTGGTTGCTGATTCATAAAGGCTGCCCTGCTTGCTGCCCAGACTTGCAATACAGCAGTCATTGAACAAAGAGTGCTGTGCTGAGCTGAGGATTTCGAACAGATAAACCTGAAGCAAGCATGGCCATGCTAAGGAGAAAGCTGGTGGTTGTCGGGGATGGGGCTTGTGGCAAGACAAGCCTGTTGTTCGTGCTGAGCAAGGACGAGTTCCCCGAGGACTACGTTCCCACCGTCTTCGAGACCTACGTGGCCGACATCGTCGTGGAAGAGAAGATGGTGGAACTGGCGCTGTGGGACACGGCCGGCCAAGAGGACTACGACCGCCTGCGGCCCCTCTCCTACCCCGACACCGACGTCATCCTGATCTGCTTCTCGGTGGACAGCCCCGACTCGCTGAGGAACGTCCCGGACAAGTGGATGCCCGAGGTGCGGCACTTCTGCCCCGGCGTGCCCGTGGTGCTGGTGGCCAACAAGAAGGACCTGCGGGGCGACGAGCGAGTCCGCAAGGAGCTGGCCAGGGGCAAGAGGGAGCCGGTGAGGTGGGAGGAGGGCCAGGCCATGGCCGAGAAGGTGGGGGCTTACGCCTACCTGGAATGCTCGGCCAAGCACAAGGAAGGCGTCTGGGAGGTCTTCGAGACTGCCACCCGGGCGACCTTGAAGGTATCGGACACGGGTTGCTTCGACTGTCGGTGTGCACTGCTGTGAAGGCACGTTGCAGCACATCGGGGCAGGGAAACAGAACTGCTGAACTGACGACAGCTGACCTCATGGGAACGAAACAATATCGGGGAGAGAGTAAACTGCGGTGACTTTTTGGGGGGGAAACTTGAGCTTTGAGAAACAATGAGACTGGATTGTTCTGCTATGAAAGGAAGGATTTAACTTTTAAACGCTCTCCACATGGTGTGTGTCAATCATTCTGACGAGTTTAATAGCTCCTGTTCTTTTTACTTTAAAAAGAGGTACAAGTATTTTGGATACTGCTGTATTGTGTTGGTGCAAACGGTTAATGTTCCTCAGCTCTGGGGCTGACTGTGTTACAAAAATAGATCACCTCAATCATTATCGGGATCTGGATCTCCCCAGGCTGGATGACGTTATGAATGGATGTGCGGCTAGGGGAGGGAGAATGGTCGGGGATGTGGGGGGGGAGGGGGCTGTTGTACAGCCTATACCGACCCTCTGAATGGGCTCTTGGCTTTTGGTGTGCGGTTTTTAGTCATACGACCTCCGATCCTCTTACGTGGTTTCATTGCGAGCGGGATGGCCTGTCTCGGTGGTTTCGGTGACGGGTTAAGACGGGCTGATGGTGTGGGGTTGGCCAATGTAACAGCCAGTGTGAAGGTGGGCCGTGCTACGGCTGAACTCCCCCGGGAGGAGAGCTGCCGTTCCATGTACAATTTTCAGCCTTGTGCCTTTTAATGAGGGAAGATTAGCAAAAGTTTACTGTTCGTTCCTGTGTGCGGGGAAGGTGAAGTTATGTTTATTGATGGGGCAGCAAGACATCGGAAGAGAAAAGTTTACTGGGGAGATGCGGGTAGACCGATGTTTAAACTTCTAACTCCAAACTGGCCCAACTGGTTTCTGCTGCCAAGCACAAGATATTTAACCCCCTCCTTCCTTTCTCTCTCGCACAGCGGCGTGAACGGCAGTGTGTCCCAGACACATGCTTCAAGTCCTGGTCTGCACTAAGTTGGCTGATTCTCACCAGCCAGTGGTTTGGGAGTGCTGTACTTGGCCTCAGGGCCTTTGTGTGGAGGAAGGGTGCAGGGGGGGTCGGGGGGGTGGCGAAGCAGCCAGCATTCACGTTGCTCATTGTTATCCGGTGAAAGTGAGCACTGGGTGAGGAGAGGAGGGGGGTGGGCAGCTGAATCACTTGCTGGCACTCGTGCCGAGGCTTGAGGGGGGAGGGGCCGGGGGAAGGGGAAATGGAGGGGTGCGGCAGGACCGCAAGGTACCAGAGGGCACCCAACTTTTGTATAAAACCCCGCCCCCCCCACACCATGGCCCCAGCAAAGCCTTCGCGGGAGGAGGGGACAAACTGGCAGGAGAATAAAAATATATCGATCGTAGAAAAAAAGACTTATCAGCAATTTGGATGAGGCCCATGTGCAAAAACCCTGCCGGGCCCAGATTTCGGGCAGGTTCAGGCTGAATGTTGACGTGGATTACTTGAGATCTGATTAACCTTTTACAGAAGGGCAGAGGCTGGATTTTCCAATCTGAGTCCTTGTAATAAATATCCACGTTTTAAGATGAACAGAAAATCCAGGCTAGGCCCAAGGCTTAACAGCTCGGACACTCAATGCTGGAAACCATCCAGTGCTGGGTTGGGACAGGTGTGGATCTGTCCTGATCGACATCTTGACTGACTTGAATTTACCATTTCCTAACTTGAATTGATTATTTTCTTGGTTATTGATAAGTCTGCCTCCGTGGGTAAATGCACCCTGTGGTATGGAAGCCCACGTGTTGATCCTGGGCCTTTATCCAATCCCTCAGGCATGTTCCAAGTGCTTCCTGGACCAGGAATTCCTTCAAGGTGCTGTCACTGCTGCTCTGGAGGCAGTGAGCAGCGAGGCTCTCCAGTTCAGTCCTTGATTTAATTTGTCTTGAGGTGCTATTTATGTGGGTCTTCGATGCTGGAAAGGTGGGGGAAATGCAGCGTCGAAAGGGCCTGAGCCTGCAGTACGGGTCTCAGGTAACCGGCGGCAACCCCCGCTGTGAAACCGTCTGATTCTTGCAGCGCAGATACCACACTTGGCGGCACTGGAAGCTGCGATTGGCTTCAGTCTCCTGAGCTGGGAGACGGGAGAGGGGTGAAGACTCAGTCCTGATCATTATCCAGTGATTCCCTGTGTGCAGATATACTTTGGGTTGGGCTCCGCTGCAGCCTCCTGCAGTCGAATAGCCTGCGGACTCTCTCTCTCTCTCTCTCTCTCTCTCTCTCTCTCTCTCTCTCTCTCTCTCTCTCTCTCTCTCTCTCTCTCTCTCTCTCTCGGTCATGCATGACAGCAGTGGCCGCATGTCCAAAAACAGTACTTCATTGGCTGAAAAGTGCTTTGTGGTGTCCTGAGGGCATGAACGGCGCTATACAAATGCAAGCTCTTCTTGCAGATTAACCAAAAACCAGTCGTGGCTACTTGACGTGAGGTGCTGCTGGGTTGCTGCATGCTGGTACTGGAGAGACTGGATCTCCCGGTGTTCTGGCGGGGGGAACACTCGTGAAAAACACTGCTGTACTCCTGCACAAAGGACTCAGAAATATTTATTTCAATTGTTATTTAAGTTTTATTTCATTGTAAAAGTATGTAAACCACTTTTTTTTTACACTGAATATAAAGGACCAAATTGAATGTCTTTCAAAAGCTGCTGGAAAGGAATAGAAATACTTTATAACAATTCACTGTAATCGGTTGTATTCTGTGTTTGAAATACGGCTGTATTTAAAAAAAAAAAGTGAATAAATGTGAAAAGCACAATATAATTGAAAGCCCAGTGTGGTACTGTCTGAGAGAAGATCACTTTTCAATGGGGGATCACCGATGAGAAGAAGTACATTGAAGTCTCACTATAGCTGTACACACAACAGATTTACACACAATCGGTTGTGAGTCGGGGGGGGATAGAAACTGAGCAAGAATTGGCCTCCGCATCCCTCAGCTAACAGGAGAAATGGTCCGCTCCTAATTACTGCCCAGTGACACTGCAGGAAATGCAGACGTTTGGTCATCCATTGAGCACAGCTTGGGCTGTGACACGCTCCACGGTTGAATGACCTGCCTTTCATCGTGGTCCAGGTTCACATCCTGCAGAACGGTCACTTAATTGAGGTAGGCGGTGAATAGTTAATGCCTCTCACCCAACCATCGCACGGAGAGAGGTCACTGCCCCTCACCCAACCATCGCACGGAGAGAGGTCACTGCCCCTCACCCAACCATCGCACGGAGAGAGGTCACTGCCCCTCACCCAACCATCGCACAGAGGTCACTGCCCCTCACCCAACCATCGCACAGAGAGAGGTCACTGCCCCTCATCCAACCATCGCACGGAGAGAGGTCACTGCCCCTCACCCAACCATCGCACAGAGGTCACTGCCTCTCACCCAACCATCGCACAGAGAGAGGTCACTGCCCCTCACCCAACCATGGCACAGAGAGGTCACTGCCCCTCACCCAACCATCGCACAGAGAGGTCACTGCCCCTCACCCAACCATCGCACAGAGAGGTCACTGCCTCTCACCCAACCATCGCACGGAGAGAGGTCACTGCCTCTCACCCAACCATCGCACGGAGAGAGGTCACTGCCCCTCACCCAACCATCGCACAGAGAGGTCACTGCCCCTCACCTAACCATCGCACAGAGAGGTCACTGCCCCTCACCCAACCATCGCACAGAGAGGTCACTGCCCCTCACCCAACCATCGCACAGAGGTCACTGCCCCTCACCCAACCATCGCACAGAGGTCACTGCCCCTCACCCAACCATCGCACGGAGAGAGGTCACTGCCCCTCACCCAACCATCGCACGGAGGTCACTGCCCCTCACCCAACCATCGCACAGAGAGAGGTCACTGCCCCTCACCCAACCATCGCACGGAGGTCACTGCACCTCACCCAACCATCGCACAGAGAGAGGTCAATGCCCCTCACCCAACTATTGCACAGAGAGAGGTCAATGCCCCTCACCCAACCATTGCACATAGGTCACTGCCCCTCACCCAACCATTGCACAGAGAGGTCACTGCCCCTCACCCAACCATCACACAGAGAGAGGTCACTGCCCCTCACCCAACTATCACACAGAGAGAGGTCACTGCCCCTCACCCAACCATCGCACAGAGAGGTCACTGCCCCTCACCCAACCATCGCACAGAGAGAGGTCACTGTCCCTCACCCAACCATCGCACGGAGGTCACTGCCCCTCACCCAACCATCGCACAGAGAGGTCAATGCCCCTCACCCAACCATCGCACGGAGGTCACTGCCCCTCACCCAACCATCGCACAGAGAGGTCAATGCCCCTCACCCAACCATCGCACAGAGAGGTCAATGCCCCTCACCCAACCATCGCACAGAGAGAGGTCACTGCCCCTCGCCCAACCATCGCACAGAGAGGTCACTGCCCCTCACCCAACCACCGCACAGAGAGGTCACTGCCCCTCACCCAACCATCGCACAGAGGTCATTGACCCTCACCCAACCATCGCACAGAGAGGTCAATGCCCCTCACCCAACCATCGCACGGAGGTCACTGCCCCTCACCCAACCATTGCACAGAGGTCACTGCCCCTCACCCAACCATCGCACAGAGAGAGGTCACTGTCCCTCACCCAACCATCGCACGGAGGTCACTGCCCCTCACCCAACCATCGCACGGAGGTCACTGCCCCTCACCCAACCATCGCACAGAGAGGTCAATGCCCCTCATCCAACCATCACACAGAGAGGTCACTGCCCCTCACCCAACCATCGCACAGAGGTCATTGACCCTCACCCAACCATCGCACAGAGAGGTCAATGCCCCTCACCCAACCATCGCACGGAGGTCACTGCCCCTCACCCAACCATTGCACAGAGGTCACTGCCCCTCACC
The DNA here is from genome assembly GCF_044704955.1 of Pristiophorus japonicus. Taxonomy (NCBI): domain Eukaryota; kingdom Metazoa; phylum Chordata; class Chondrichthyes; family Pristiophoridae; genus Pristiophorus; species Pristiophorus japonicus. The sequence goes on from NC_091990.1 coordinate 17,078,117, forward strand.
CAACCATCGCACAGAGAGAGGTCACCGTCCCTCACCCAACCATCGCACGGAGGTCACTGCCCCTCACCCAACCATCGCACGGAGGTCACTGCCCCTCACCCAACCATCGCACAGAGAGAGGTTACTGCCCCTCACCCAACCATCACACAGAGAGGTCACTGCCCCTCACCCAACTGTTACACAGCCAGAGTTCAGTGTTCTCAGGAAAGCAAAATTGAGCAGGGTAAAAAAACTTGCAGTGCAACAATCATGAGTTAGTGATACATCAGTGAACAACAAGAAGAAGAAGAATTTATATAGTGCCTTTAACGTAGTGAAATGTCCCAAGGCGCTGAACAGGAGCATTGAGATTTGACACCGAGCCGCATAAGGAGAAATTAGTGCAGGTGACCAAAAGCTTGATCAAAGAGGTAGGTTTTAAGGAGTGTATTGAAGGAGGGAAGAGAGGGAGAGAGGCGGAGAGGTTTAGGCAGGAAGTTCCAGAGCTTAGAGCGTAGGCAACAGAAGGCACGGCCACCAATGGTTGAGCGACTATAATCAGGGATGCTCAAGAGGGCAGAATTGGAGGAGCGCAGATATCTCGGGGGGGTTGTGGAGCTGGAGATGATTACGGAGAAAGGGAGAAGCGAGGTCATGGAGGGATTTTGAAAACGAGGATGAGAATTTTGAAACTGAGGTGTTGTTTAACCGGGAGCCTATGTAGGTCAGCGAGCACAGGGGCGATGGGTGAGCGGGACTTGGTGCGAGTTAGGACACAGGCAGCCAAGTTTTGGATCACCTCTAGTTTACGTAAATAATGTAAATAACTATACACAACTGACAATCAGAGATAAAATCAGAAAGGCTTTAGGTCAGGACTGGAATAGAAGCGAACCAGTTATTAAGAATGGACAAGAGGCAAGAGTGTTTTATTCCAGGTGCAATCAGAGAATGTTTGGCAATGTGGTGCAATGTGTTTAAAACACACCATTATTCTCACCCAGTCTTAAAAGAAGTCAAAATTATGTTGTGTTTGATGACCCGATTACATCCGAATCCAGCACGTTATGGTATTTTTGCTGTTAGTGCTCTCTCGTGAATAGCCACGGTTTGGACAAGGCACTGGAGGCCTTCTGACAAAGGCAGAACTGCATCTCAGCAAGAGCTGGGGCTTTCCTGGATGAAAATGAGCTGATATGTTGACGCTGAACACTGTAATTATGGAGCAGGGGGACAGGCATCACATGAAGAAGAGTGGAGGAAAGATGGGATGGTTACAAACAGTTCTGTTAGATTGAAGCGTTATTTATTTGATTACCGCCCTTCATTTCTGGGGGCCTCAACAACAACAACTTATATTTATATAGCACCTTTCACGTAGTGAAACGTCCCAAGGCGCTTCACAGGAGTGTTATGAGGTAAAAAAATGTGACACTGAGCTGCATGAGTAGAAATTAGCGCAGGTGACCAAAAGTTTGGTCGCCTTGGAAGCAAAGCCCCTAAAATAAGCAGGGTTATGGGGAAAGAGCAGGGGAATGAGACTAATTGGACAGCTCTACCAAACAGCTGGCACAGGCACGATGGGCCGAATGGCATCCTTCTGTGCTGTAAGCTTCTGCGATTCTAAACCACTAACCCATTCCTGTTCCAGGCCAGTTTCAAGATGGTTGAGGAATCCAACGGCTCTGGGTTTGGAACGGGGACATCAGCCAGCATTCCCACTTCTGATAGTTACACAACGACGCTCTTCTAGAAGTGAAGTCAGCAGGTGAGGGCCGAATTCAGCTCAGTTGTGATGCCCACCACAGCCAGATAGCCAACTAACACTCACCGTCAAGCATCACCAATAAGTGATGCTCGTTTGGGGGACATGCTGGACAGCATCTGCTACCCCTGAAACCGGCACCAGAAGAGAGTCAAAGCCTTCAGAAGAGGAGGGGTACGGAGATCGTCTCCTAACTCGCACCATCCCATTCACCCATCACCTCCTGTGATTGTTGACCTACATTGGCTGCCGGTCTGGAAACGCTGCAGATTGGAAATTCTCAGCCTCGTGTTTGAAATCCTCATTGGCTTCGCCCCCTCCCTAGCTCTGTAACCCACTCTACCTCCAACTCTCTGCAATCTTTACATTGTTCCCATTCTGGCCTCTTGAGCATCCCCGATTTTAATCACTCCAACATTGGTGGCCGTGCCTTCAGCTGCCTAAGCCTCTGGAATACCTTCCCTCAACCTCTCCACCTCCTCTCTCCTCCTTTAAGTCGCTCCTTAAAACCTACCTCTTTGACCAAGTTTTTGGTCACCTGTCCTAATATCTCATTATGTGGCTCGGTGTCAAATTTTGTCTGTTTTGTGACAATTTCCTACATTAAAGATGCTATACTGTATAAAGCATGGGCCTTACGCTAAACATCCTTCACTACCTGACCCCACCACACAGCACTGCCCCGCCCCGGGTCATCAAAATCTACGGCGTGGCCTTGGACAAGGTGGACCATTTTCCATACCTGACCCTACTATCAACAAGGGCAGACATCGATGATGAGGTCCAACACCGCCTCCAGAGTGCCAGCACAGCCTTCAGTTGCTTGAGGAAGAGAGTGTTTGAAGACCAGGACCTCAAATCTGGCAACAAGTTTATGGTCTACAGGGCAGTAGTGATACTCGCCCTCCTGTATGGCTCAGAGACATGGACTATATACAATAGACACCTCAAAGCGCTGGAGAAATACCACCAACGACGTCTCTGCAAAATCCTGCAAATCCCCTGGGAGGACAGACGCACTAACGTCGGTGTTCTCGATCAGGCCAACATCCCCAACATCAAAGCACTGACCACGCTCGACCAGCTCCGTTGGGTGGGCCACACCGTCTGTATGCTCGACACGAGACTCCCAAAGCAAGCGCTCTACTCGGAGCTCCGACACGGCAAGTGAGCTCCAGGTGGGCAGAGGAAACGTTTCAAGGACACCCTCAAAGCCTCTTTGATAAAGTGCAACATCCCCACCGACACCTGGGAGTTCCTGGCCCAACACCACCCAAAGTGGAGGAAGAGCATCCGGGAGGGTGTTGAGCACCTAGAATCTCGTCGCCGAGAGCATGCAGAAAACAAGCGCAGGCAGCGGAAGGAGCGTGCGGCAAACCAGACTCCCCACCCACCCTTTCCTTCAACCACTGTCTATCCCACCTGTGACAGAGACTGTAATTCCTGTATTGGGCTGTTCAGTCATCTGAGAACTGACTTTTAGAGTGGAAGCAAGTCTTCCTCGATTTTGAGAGACTGCCTATGATGGTGATAAATACAAGTTGTTATTGCTAGGTGCATGTGTAGATACCTACTCAAGGTCAAAAGAAGTCGTCATCACTGATAACCACTTCAGTACTGTCACCAAAGGGGCCCTTTGGAATAAACAATCACCCTGTGCAGGGTCTATGGTCTACCAGAAAGGCAAAAGCATTATTCCCAATACTTATTCTTACAGGGCTTCACAGGGTAGATGCAGGGAGGATGTTTCCCCTGGCTGGGGAGTCTAGAACCAGGGGTCACTGTCTCAGACTAAGGGGTCGGCCATTTAGGACTCAGATGAGGAGAAATTTCTTCACTCAGAGGGTGGTGAGGCTCAGTGGTTGAGTATATACAGGACAGAGATCGATAGATTGTTGGATATTAAGGGAATCAAGGGATATGGGGATAGTGCAGGAAAGTGGAGTTGAGGTAGAAGATCAGCCACAATCTTATTGAATGGCGCAGCAGGCTCGAGGGGCCGAATGGCCTACTCCTGCTCCTATTTCTTATGTTCTTAGGATGAGGAGTTAAGCTGCAGGACCCCACCAATGTGAGAAGGCAGCCAAAGAGAGACTCTGAGGTCAATAAGAGAAGCAGTGATTAAATAACACCAAGCTGGGCTTTCAAAACTGTGAAGACTCTGGTAGGAAGGAAAGATTTGGAAGGGTTCCTGGGAAAGAATAAGTTACGGTAGGAAAGCGTGCGATAGCGAGGCCAAGGGTGTTAAGAGATGAAGGGGCTAAGGCTGGAGCCATCAAAGATAAGAGTTATGGAGGTTTGCTTAGACATAAGAACATAAGAAATAGGAGCAGGAGTAGGCCATTTGGCCCCTCGAGCCTGCTCCACCATTCAATAAGATCATGGCTGATTTGATCTTGGCCTCAACTCCACTTCCCTGTGAGACTTGAGAGCCTGAAGAACCAGCAGGAACGGCGGGGGCGGGGGTGGAGGGGGATTTTAACCTTACCTGCTGGGCAGAATAGGGGTGGGTGGGCAGTTAAAATGGCCCTGGATTGTGACGAAAGGGCATTGACCGGGTATGCTAACTCGATCTTCACAGATGCTGCCTGACCAGCTGAGCATTCTCCGTTACTGTCGGGCACCCCTCCTATCACCCACTTTTCACTGGTTTTTGGAAAGGCTGGCAAGTATTTGGGGAGGATCGTCGATCTAATGACTGCGGTCGAGCAGGGTGGTGAAAGGTGTAGGATCGGCAGAAACACACCTGGCTCTGATCCAGCCCTGACAGGTAGGGGACTTTCCAACGCACTTTCACAGCCACTGGAGTTAGTTACGACAAGGTGAAAGAATGCAGCTAAACACACAACAGTGTAGCATGACTATATATGGGCCCAGAAGACACTCTTATGTGAATTGCTCCTCCCATTTGAACAATTCTTCCCCTCCCATTCTCCCCCAAATACTCCGACTCCTTGTTGGCTACAATCTCACAGATGCCAGTATTCTTCCCCCCGCCCCCCCGTCCCCGCCACTACCTTACCGAAATGGCCATTCTTCCGTATCAAATTTTGTTTGATAACGCCCCTGAGAAGCACCTTGAGTGGTTTTTGGTACGCTAAAAGGCGCTATATAAATGCAAGTTGATGTTAAAAGGTTCACGTCACATGTGAAGAATGGCCCCTTGGGTCACAGAGCAGGACATTGCCAGCCTCGGCTGACCTGCACTCACCTTCAGGAACGGTCATCAGGTCATTATGGAGGAGGAAGGCCATTTGGCCCATCTTCGATCATCCACTCAATGATCCTACAGCACCCCCATGGCAGCAACCAGTTGGGTTGAGAGGTCAGAGAAGGTTCAGAAGTTCAGAGAAGGTTCACAAGATCATTCTGGAGATGAAGGGGTTGTCTTATGTTTTTATGTAAACCATTCCAGGGTTTTGTCCCTCTCCATGGACTTGAGCACATAGAATATGAAAGCAAGGAAGCTATGCTACAACTCTATACAACACGAGTTAGGCCACAGTTAGAGTACTGCAGATCGTTCTACATAAGAAATAGGAGCAGGAGTCGGCCATTTGGCCCCTCGAGCCTGCTGCGCCTATCAATAAGATCACGGCTGATCTGATCATCTCCACTTCCCTGCCCGTTCCCCATAACCCTTTATTCCCTTATCGCTCAAAAATCTGTCTATCTCCGCCTTAAATATATTCAATGACCCAGCCTCCACAGCTCTCTGGGGCAGAGAATTCCACAGATCTACAACCCTCTGAGAAAAGAAATGTCTCCTCATCTCAGTTTTAAATGAGCAGCCCCTTATTCCGAAACTATGCCCCCACATTACAGAAAAGATGTGATTGCACTGGAGAGGGTTCAGAGGAGATTTACAAGGATGTTGCCTGGACTGGAGAATTTTAGCTGTGAGGAAAGATTGGATAGGCTGGGATTGTTTTCTTTGGAACAGAGGAAGCTGAGGGGAGACCTGATTGAGGTGTATAAAATGACGAGGGGCCCAGATAGAGTGGATAGGAAGGATCTATTTCCCTTAGCAGAGGGGTCAACAATCAGGGGGCATAGATTTAAAATAGTTGGTAGGAGGATTAGAGGGGAGAATGAGGAAAAGAAATTTCACCCAGAGGGTGCTGGGGGTCTGGAACTCACTGCCTGAAAGGGTGGTGGAGGCAGAAACCCTCATCACATTTAAAAAGTTGTGCACTTCAAGAACCGTGACCTACAGGGCTACGGACCGAGTGCTGGATGTTGGGATTAGGCTGGGTAACTCTTTTGATCAGCACGGACACGATGGGCTGAACGGCCTCCTTTTGTGTCGCAATTTTGCTATGATTCTGTAACCCAGGCTGACATCATTGCTGTTTGTGGGACCTTGCTGTGCGCAAAGTGGCTGCCGCGTTTCCTATATTACAACAGCGACGACAATTCAACCTCATTGGCTGTAAAGCGCGTTGGGACATTGAGGTTTGAAAGGCGCTATATAAATGCAGGTCGTTTACTTTGAATGAGTTAAAATTTACATTAAAATACAGAGAGGTGTTTGTTAAGTGCTCCTGTGAGACAAGCACGAATCATAATGATTATCCTTAAATCTCCACCACCAGTCAATGGGCATTAAGAGCTTTACTTTAAACTGCAGTTTACTTGCAGTTCACTTGGCCGGCCTTCCACCTTGCACCCTCCGTAAACTTGAGCTCATCCAAAACTCTGCTGCCGTATCCTAACTCGCACCCTGTGCTCGCTGACCTACATTGGCTCTCGCTCCAGCAACATCCCGATTTTAGAATTCTCATCCTGGTTTTCAAATCCCTCCATGGCCTTGCCCCTCCCTATCTCTGTAATCTCCTTCAGCCGCACAACCCTTCCCAACCCCCGCCCCGAGATCTTTGTGCTCCTCTAATTCTGGCCTGTTACGCAGCCCCCGATTTTCATCGTTCCACCATTGGCGACCGTGCCCTCAGCTGCCCTGAAAGTATGGAGTGCGGAGCGGTTTATGAATTCCCTCCCTAAACCTCACCACCACTCTATCTACCTCTCTCTCCTCTGCTCTTTAAAGCCTACCTCTTTGACCAAGCTTTTGGTCATCTCTCCTAATATCTTGTTATGTGGCTCGGTATCGAATTTTGTGTGCTAGCTCTCCTGTGAAGCGCCTTGGGATGTTTTACCATGCTAAAGGTGCTATACAAATAAAAGTTGTTGTTGTTGTTGAGGGATTTTTTTTTTTTAAGCGTATTACGTGCAAATCAGTCAGGGTTGGAACTCCTGATCCTTATTTGGCCCTTGACGGAGGTTGGCTTGACATGGACTTCGGGGGAAGGGAGGATTAGGCATGGCTGCTAACGATCCTGGTTTACCACCTCACTTAGGAACATAGGAATTGGTGGACAAGTACAGACCAGGGTCCATCTAGTTCGCCTTCTCCCCTCCTAGTATCGCCTCATACACCGATAAAGGAGCTGTTGACTAATTGTGGCAATCAATCTCGATCAACTGGTATACAACTGACACAGATAAAAGGTGAGGAATAGCCCCCAGTGGCAGAGAGCTTCGGGAACTACAGGTCCAACCGGTTCTCCCGAGCACGTCATGTCTCGAATTATTCATATACTGTATCGCCAAAATATCACGTCATAAAAGTAATTGGTTAAGCAGTGAATGTGGAAGATCTTTAGATGAGGAGGTGAAGGTGGCAAGACAGTTGGAGTTGTTCAGAAAGTCGGCAGCCTTGGGATTAAGTGAACTGGGATAAGTACTTTTGTAAAACCTCTGATATTGTGCTGACTAAGTGGACTCCGACAAGTATTTAATCGAGCTCCATCACGGAGTCGACAACAGAACCAGATACAAGGTCTGTTCCTACACTGAAACAGTGACTGCACTTTAAAAGTACTTCATTGGCTGTAAAGTGCTTTGGGACATCCGGTGGTTGTGAAAGGCGCTATATAAATCCAAGTCTGTCTTTCTTTCTTTCAAGGTGAGGAAAATGCCCAGTGATAAGAGAGCTGAGGGAACCACAGGTCTAAAATCACCCGTTGCCCCCCTGCAACGTATTTGCTTCATGGGTTCTTTGCTTAGGAATTCATAGCAACACATTGCTATGAAGAACGAGTTGGTTTATTAACAAAGGTTTAACAATCACACTACATATTACCAGTGCATCCACTAGGCTCACAACTGCATACCTCATCGTGGATGGCCCAGACCCAACTGGCTGGGGTTTGATTGGGCCTTCCTTCTTTTTTCACCAATTTAACTCCCTTCCTCAAGGTGTTGATTCCTTTCTGGGATCTTTGGGAACCTCTCCCAAAGGCTCAATCTTGATGCAGGAGCGTTGAGAGAGACCATCAGTAGGCTATTTGATCATGAGCTGCAACACAGCCGAACCTGGACCTGTCTGTCTGTCTGTCACACTCACACACGTCACATTCAGGTGCACACACTCACACGTCACACTCAGGCGCATACTCTCACACAAACACATGTACACTCAGGCGCGCACACTCAGGCACAGACTGAACAGCAACCAGTAGCAGGAACCCCGGATGATTCTTTCCCCTTTCTCTAGCCCGGGTGCCTGGAGCCAGTTCTCCTGGCCTAACCAGCACTGTGGCTGAGATTAACGAAATCAGCAAGAACCGGAGTACCAAAGCTGGGATCTCCCGGTCTGGACAGCTCATTTCCTTAAACAGCCTTTGCTTCAGGCTGCTGTCTGACTGGGACAATGTGTCGAGGGCTCCGTGGGATCTGTGGTCTGGTTTTCTGTCACTAACCATAGTCTGGCTCAAGTATTTCCGCAACCCCCTGCCCCGATGGCTTGCTATTCCTGGAGTATTTTCTACGTCTTGGCCACTGACTCATACCCTAAATATGTGCCTGAAAACAGGGCCCAAATAATCTGTGTCAACAGCACTTGTTTGGTTAACTTGCACAGAAACAGCTGGCATTACCAGTCAAGAACCCTGGGGAGCTGTCTTGATCTGACATGTTCTCAAAACAGTTTGTGTCTGGGGATTGGAGAAAGGCAGATGTTACTCTTAAAGGGAGAGAGGTTTAGGGAGGGAATTCCAGAGCTTCGGGCTTAGGCTGAAAGCACAGCTGCCAATAGCGGAGCGATTCAAATCGGAGAATTACAAGAGGCCAGAATTGGAGGAGTGCAGAGATCTTGGAGGATGTGGAGCTGAAGGAGATTACAGAGATAAGGAGGGGCGAGGCCATGGATGGATTTGAAAACAAGGATGAGAATTTTAAAATTGAGGTGCTGCCGGACTGGGAGCGAGTGTAGGTCAACGAGCACAGGGGTGGTGGGTGAATGGACTTGGTGTGTGTTAAGTCCTGACTCTAATGTACTGACTTACACGAGGCACATGCTGAAGTCAAGGTCACTCAGGACCTGCACCTTTAATTCCAGCTCTCCAGTGCTGCACTTGCCTGAGACCTCCCTTTATATACCTCAGTGGGACAGGTATGGAGTGTCTCCTGCAAGTGCACCCCTGGTGGTAAGGTATGCTTATTGTTACAGGTCATATCCAGTTACAGTCATGTATAGCATGGTAAGATACAGTTATATACAGTAATGTGAGATACATGACATCACCCTCCCCCAAGGTCTTATTGCCTTTATAGATGCAGTCTCTCAGGTAGTCTGCGCTCTCGCGTGGAGCGTCTTAGTTGTGGTTCAGTTGTTTGCCTTGATGCCTGTTTTTCGTTCGGTGTGATTGCTGGTATCTCGCCTGGGCTGTCTATTTCGTTCAGTGTGATTGCTGGTATCTCGCCTGGGCTGTCTGTTGAGACTGCCCTTTCCTCAGTTTGTTCCACCTGTCTGTCCACCAGGTGTGGTGCGAGTTCCACATTGTAGTCTGCCTCTGGTTCTTCAGTGTTACAAGTGAATCTACTTTTTACTTGGTCTACATGCCTCCGGCAGGTTTGGCCATTGTCCATTTGTACAACAGTAGCCTGTTTCACTCTTTGTCTGTTACTGTCCCTGCAAGCCATTTGGGACCCCGGCCATAGTTTAGCACAGACACTTTGTCCCCTATCTCATTCCACCTCCCCCTCGAATTTCGGTCATGATACTCATAGCTTTTGATGCTTAGCCTCAACAATTTCATGCATGTCTGGGAGGATTAATGAGAGCATGGTCTTTAAGGATCGTTTCATCAATAGTTGCGCGGGGGGAACCCCAGTCAACGAATGCGGACGAGATCTGTATGCCAGCAGCAGTCGCGACAGGTGGCTCTGCAGCGTGGGACCTTGGATTTTTAGCATGCCTTGTTTAATGATCTGCACTGCTCGCTCCGCCTGGCCATTGGAGGCCGGCTTGAACGGTGCCGTCTTAACGTGATTTATACCGTGGTCAACTATAAAATCGTGAAATGCTGCACTGGTGAAGCACGGACCATTATCACTGACCAATATGTCAGGAATGCCGTGTGTTGCAAACATGGTTCTAAGGCTCTCCACAGTGGTGGAGGTGGTGCTCGAGTTTAAAATGGTGCACTCGATCCATTTTGAAAATGCATCAATGACTACGAGGAACATTTTGCCCATGAATGGACCCGCATAGTCTACATGCACCCGCGACCACGGTTTGGTGGGCCAGGGGCTTAGAGGGGCCTCCCTGGGGGCATTACTGAGTTGGGCACAAATGGTGCACCGACGGACGCAGAGCTCCAAGTCTGCTTCAATGCCAGGCCACCAGACATGAGATCTGGCTATGGTCTTCATAAGGACGATCCCCGGGTGCTCGCGATGGAGCTCCCGGACAAACGCCTCCCTGCCTCGTAAGGGCATAACTACTCGGCTGCCCCACATCAGGCAGTCTGCCTGTAGTGAGAGTTCATGCTTGCGCCGATGGAAGGGTTTGACCTCCTCGGGGCAGACATCGCGAGCCTCTGCCCAGTCACCGGTTAAAACACATCTTTTAACTAGAGATAACGTAGGGTCTCTGGTCGTCCAGGCTCTGATTTGGCAAGCCGTCATGAGCGAACCTGTGGATTCAAAGACATTGATTGCCATGAGAATCTCACAGTACTGTTCGTCGGGCCCTTCTGTGGTCACCAGGGGTAGCCTGCTAAGCACGTCGGCACAGTTGTCGTGTAGTCGTAAGCCGCCAGCATGAGTGCCCACCGCTGAATGCGCGCTGAGGCGTTGGCGTTGATTGCCTTGCACTCAGATAGTAGGGACGTGAGGGGTTTGTGGTCGGTTTCTAATGCAAACTTGGCCCCGAAAAGGTTTGGTGCATCTTTTTGACACCGTACACGCACGTGAGCGCCTCCTTCTCAACCATACCGTACCCGCGCTCCGCCCGCGAAAGTGACCTGAAGGCATAAGCAACGGGCTGCAATTAACCGCATCATTGACGTGCTGTAAAACGCACCCGACCCTGTACGCTGATGCATCACACGCAAGGACTAACTTTTTACCTGGGTCAAAAAAGGCTAAAACACTCTTGGAACACAAAAGGTTGCGTGCCTTATTGAAGGCGCATTCTTGGGCGTCCCCCCAAAACCAATCGCACCCCTTTTCTGAGTAGCACGTGGAGAGGCTCCAGCAGCGTGCTCAAGTTCTGCATAAAGTTCCCAAAGTAATTGGGTAGCCCGAGAAAGGCACGCAGTTCCGAGACATTCCGGGGCCTGGGTGCCAGGCGAATCGCTTCGGTTTCGGATTCGGTTGGGCAGATTCCATCAGCGGCAATCCTTCTGCCCAAATATTCGACCTCAGGCGTGAGAAACAGACACTTGGATTTCTTAACTCTTAGGCCTACCCGATCCAATCGACTTAGTACTTCCTCAAGATTGCAGAGATGAGAGTCGGTGTTCCTGCCCGTGATGAGTATATCATCTTGAAACACAACCGTCCCCGGGATGGACGTGAGCAGACTTTTCATGTTGCGCTGGAATATAGCAGCTGCCGACCTGATGCCGAATGGGCATCGATTGTACACAAAAAGGCCTCGATGTGTGTTGATGGTGGTGAGTAGCTTTTAGACTCTTCGGTCAGTTCTTGCGTCAAGGGGCGTCTAGTACAAAAGGGACGGTCTGCACTTGGGCAGGACTGGAACTGATGTCCTAGGGGTAACATTTGCTCTAGCAGTTTGGGGGTGTTTAAACTAATATGGCAGGGGGATGGGAACCTATGCAACGAGACAGGGCGAAGTAATATGGAGTCAGAAACAGAGGGTAGAAAGGTAAAAAGCAATAGTGGAAGGCTGAGTAAACAAAGGCAAGAAACAAAAAGGGCCACACTACATCATAATTCTAAAAGGACAAAGGGTGTTAAAAAAACAAGCCTGAAGGCTTTGTGTAAGGAGTGTCCATAATAAGGTGGATGAATTAACTGAGCAAATTGATGTTAACAAATATGATGTGATTGGGATTACAGGGATGTGGCTCCAGGATGATCAGGGCTAGGAACTCAACATCCAGGGGTATTCAACATTCAGGAAGGATAGAATAAAAGGAAAAGGAGGTGGGGTAGCATTTCTGGTTAAAGAGGAGATTAATGCAATAGTTAGGAAGGACATTAGCTTGGATGATGTGGAATCTATATGGGTAGAGCTGCAGAACACCAAAGGGCAAAAAACGTCAGTGGGAGTTGTGTACAGACCTCTAAACAGTAGTAGTGATGTTGGGGAGGGCATCAAACAGGAAATTAGGGGTGCATGCAATAAAGGTGCAGCAGTTATCATGGGTGACTTTAATATGCATATAGATTGGGCTAACCAAACTGGAAGCAATATTGTGGAGGAGGATTTCCTGGAGTGCTTAAGGGATGGTTTTCGAGTCAAATATGTTGAGGAACCAACTAGGGGGGAGGCCATTTTAGACTGGGTGTTGTGTAATGAGAGAGGATTAATTAGCAATCTCATTGTGCGAGGCCCATTGGGGAAGAGTAACCATAATATGGTGGAATTCTACATTAGGATGGAAAATGAAACAGTTAATTCAGAGACCATGGTCCAGAACTTAAAGAAGGGTAACTTTGAAGGTATGAGGCGTGAATTGGCTAGGATAGATTGCCGAATGATACTTAAGGGGTTGACTGTGGATGGACAATGGCAGACATTTAGAGACCGCATGGATGAACTACAACAATTGTACATCCCTGTCTGGCGTAAAAATAAAAAAGGGAAGCTGGCTCAACCGTGGCTATCAAGGGAAATCAGGCATAGTATTAAAGCCAAGGAAGTGGCATACAAATTGGCCAGAAATAGCAGCGAACCCGGGGACTGGGAGAAATTTAGAACTCAGCAGAGGTGGACAAAGGGTTTGATTAGGGCAGGGAAATTAGAGTACAAGAGGAAGCTTGCAGGGAACATTAAGACGGACTGCAAAAGCTTCTATAGATATGTAAAGAGAAAAGGTTAGTAAAGACAAACGTAGGTCCCCTGCAGTCAGAATCAGGGGAAGTCATAACGGGGAACAAAGAAATGGCAGACCAATTGAACAAGTACTTTGGTTCGGTATTCACTAAGGAGGACACAAACAATCTTCCGGATATAAAAGGGGTCAGAGGGTCTAGTAAGAAGGAGGAACTAAGGGAAATCCTTATTAGTCGGGAAATTGTGTTGGGGAAATTGATGGGATTGAAGGCCGATAAATCCCCAGGGCCTGATGGACTGTATCCCAGGGTACTTAAAGAGGTGGCCTTGGAAATAGCGGATGCATTGACAGTCATTTTCCAACATTCCATAGACTCTGGATCAGTTCCTATGGAGTGGAGGGTAGCCAATGTAACCCCACTTTTAAAAAAAGGAGGGAGAGAGAAAACAGGGAATTATAGGCCAGTCAGCCTGACATCAGTAGTGGGTAAAATGATGGAATCAATTATTAAGGATGTCATAGGAGCGCATTTGGAAAGAGATGACATGATAGGTCCAAGTCAGCATGGATTTGTGAAAGAGAAATCATGCTTGACAAATCTTCTGGAATTTTTTGAGGATGTTTCCAGTAGAGTGGACAAGGGAGAACCAGTCGATGTGATTTATTTGGACTTTCAGAAGGCTTTTGACAAGGTCCCACACAAGAGATTAATGTGCAAAGTTAAAGCACATGGGATTGGGGGTAGTGTGCTGACATGGATTGAGAACTGGTTGTCAGACAGGAAGCAAAGAGTAGGAGTAAATGGGTACTTTTCAGAATGGCAGGCAGTGACTAGTGGGGTACCGCAAGGTTCTGTGCTGGGGCCCCAGCTGTTTACATTGTACATTAATGATTTAGACGAGGGGATTAAATGTACTTTCTCCAAATTTGCAGATGACACTAAGTTGGGTGGCAGTGTGAGCTGCAAGGAGGATGCAATGAGGCTGCAGAGTGACTTGGATAGGTTAGGTGAGTGGGCAAATGCATGGCAGATGAAGTATAATGTGGATAAATGTGAGGTTATCCACTTTGGTGGTAGAAACAGACTATTATCTGAATGGTGACAGATTAGGAAAAGGGGAGGTGCAACGAGACCTGGGTGTCATGGTACATCAGTCATTGAAGGTTGGCATGCAGGTACAGCAGGCGGTTATGAAAGCAAATGGCATGTTGGCCTTCATAGCGAGGGGATTGGAGTACAGGGGCAGGGAAGTGTTACTACAGTTGTACAGGACCTTGGTGAGGCCACACCTGGAGTATTGTGTACAGTTTTGGTCTCCTAACTTGAGGAAGGACATTCTTGCTATTGAGGAAGTGCAGTGAAGGTTCACCAGACTGATTCCCGGGATGGCGGGACTGACATATCAAGAAAGACTGGATCAACTGGGCTTGTATTCACTGGAGTTCAGAGGAATGAGAGGGGATCTCACAGAAACGTTTAAAATTCTGATGGGTTTAGACAGGTTAGATGCAGGAAGAACGTTCCTAATGTTGGGGAAGTCCAGAACCAGGGGTCACAGTCTAAGGATAAGGGGTAAGCCATTTAGGACTGAGATGAGGAGAAACTTCTTCACCCAGAGAGTGGTGAACCTGTGGAATTCTCTACCACAGAAAGTTGTTGAGGCCAATTCACTAAATATATTCAAAAAGGAGTTAGATGTAGTCCTTACTACTAGGAGGATCAACGGGTATGGTGAGAAAGCAGGAATGGGGTACTGAAGTTGCATGTTCAGCCATGAACTCATTGAATGGTGGTGCAGGCTCGAAGGGCCGAATGGCCTACTACTGCACCTATTTTCTATGTTTCTATGTTTCTATATACGCAGATGTGAGGTCAAGTTTCGAGAAAAGTTTTCCTCCAGCCAACGTGGCGAATAGGTACTCAGCTCTGGGCAGCGAGTATTGGTCCTGGAGGGAGACTCTGTTTATGGTAGACTTGTAATCCCCACAGAATTCCACGGGAGAAATTATGCCTCCTGCAGAAGCCGGTCCAGTTTGTTTTCAATCTTTTCCCTCATCACATAAGGCACAGCTCTAGCATTGTGATGGACCGGTCAGGCATTCTGTGTGATGTAGATTCTAACTTTTGCTACTTTGAAGGTGCCCACACCTGGCTGAAAGAGATGTTCAAAATGGCTTAGAACTGTTGAGCAGGAGGTCCGTTCCTCTGACGACATGGCGTGAACATCATCCCATTTCCAATTAAGTTCTGCTAGCCAGCTTCTCCCCAACAGGACTGGGAGATCCCCGGAGACAATCCACAGGGAAAGTCGGTCACCATCCCTTTGTGTGTGACTGAGAGCATGGTGCTGCCAAGGACTGGGATGATTTCTTTAGCTTGGTGTCGATCTTTGTGAGTTTTGGTCTGTTGCTTTTGTGCGGCCACAGCTGTTCAAATTGTTGATCGCTCATGAGGGATTGACTGGCTCCCGTGTCCAGTTCCATGTTGACGGGTATCCCGTTGAGTAGAACCCTCATCATAATTGGAGGCATCTTAGTGTAAGAACAATGGACATTGATTGTGTTAACCCGCTGTACCTCGGCGTCCCGTGCACTGTTCCAACCGTCTTCTGGTTCGCTTTCTGACCCTTCCGATTCGTATACCAGCCGAGCTGCTGTTTTTCTGCACATGCAAGCCAGATGCCCTGTGTAGTTGCAGTTTCTGCAAACGGCATGCTGAAATTGACACACCCTGGTTAAGTGCCTTCCCCCACATCTCCAACACAGACCGTTTCCATTGTTTCCGAAGGATGAGCTAGGTCTGGCTGATCTCCCTTGAGCTTCTCTCAATCTGTTGTTGATTGCTCGCATTGTGGGTTGATGAGGTGTGATCGGCCGTTCATGTGGGACTTGATTTTGATGGCTTCTGGCGCCACTGTCTGCTGTTGAAGGCCTGCTCTCCTGCCTTTGTCTGTGTGTGGGGGTAGCGGTTTGTTTCACAATGTGAACCCCTTGTTCCGATGCCTCGTTGGTTGTCGTACTCGAAGTATAGATCAGCCTCGTTTCTGCTTCGCCTGCCAAGAACGTCTGTGCGACCAATGCTGCTGCCTCTAGAGTCAAGTTCTTAGTCTCTATAAGCTTTCGGAATATGCCTGCGTGGCCTATTCCTTCAATAAAAAAGTCTCTCAGTACTTCTCTCCTTAGTTCATCGGGGAACTCACATGAACTCGCCAACCTCCGAAGTTTTGCCACGAAGTCGGGTATGCTCTGGCCCACACAGCATCTGCAGTTGTAGAACCTGTGTCTGGCCATGTGAAGGCTGCTCGCTGGCTTCAGGTGGTCTCTCACCAGTGTACTCAACTCCTCAAACGACTTGCTTGCTGGTTTCTCGGGTGCCAGCAGATCTTTCATTAAAGCGTATGTTTTCGAGCCATAGCTGGTCAAAAGGTGGGTTCTTCTCTTGTCTGCCTTATCGTCGCCCAGCCAGTCTTTAGTCACAAAGCTTTGCTGGAGCCTTTCTATAAAGTCATCCCAATTGTCTCCAGCATTGTATTTCTCATCTGAGCTGTTGGTAGCCATTCTGTAGATTCTGTGATCCCGTAACTCGTCGCCACTGTAAAGACCTGACTCTAATGTACGGACTTACACGAGACACATGCTGAAGTCAAGGTCACTCAGGATTTGCACCTTTAATTCCAGCTCTCCAGTGCTGCACTTGCCTGAGACCTCCCTTTATATACCACAGTGGGACAGGTATGGAGTGTCTCCTGCAAGTGCACCCCTGGTGGTAAGGTATGCTTATTGTTACAGGTCACATCCAGTTACAGTCATGTATAGCATGGTAAGATGCAGTTATATAAAGTAATGTGAGATACATGACAGTGTGAGTGCTCCCTTTCCTCACCAAAGTCCTTCAATGTGCTGTCAACTCCCAAATCCTGCCCATCTTTCCCGGAACTCCATGTTTGAATCCCTCCAATCAGGTTTCTACCCCTGCCACAGTACCGAAACGGCTCTCATCAAACTCACAAGTGACATCGTATGCGACTGTGGCAAAGGCAAACTATCCCTCCTCGTCTTGTCCGCAGCCTTTGACTCAGTCGATCACTCCATCCTCCTCCATCGCCTCCCCTCTGTCGTTCAGCTGGGTGGGACTGCACTCGCCTGGTTCCACTCTTATCTATCCAGTCGTAGCATGGGCGGAGATGGGCGAAGTTACGGAGGTGGATGTGGGCAGTCCTGGGGATATAGGATCGGAAGCTCAGCTCAGGGTCAAATAGGATGGCAAGGTGGGGAACAGTCGGGTTCAGCCTCAGACAGTGGCCAGGGAGAAGAACCACTCACTCTAGGCATGGCGGGATTTTACCAGCGGTCGGGACAGGGTGGGGTGGGAGCAGTTCTGAGACATGCTGAGGCACATCACTAATAAAGCTTCACTAATGTTACTGTGGTTGGATTAGTTTAACTTTGTTTCATTAATGTTACTATCGGTTGATTAATGTTACTGTGCTGGGTTAATGTTACATTTAATCGCTCCTGCCTTCCATTATCATCATCATAGGCAGTCCCTCGGAATCGAGGAAGACTTGCTTCCACTCTTAACATGAGTCCTTAGGTGGCTGTACAGTCCAATACGAGAGCCATAGTCCGTCACAGGTGGGACAGATAGTCGTTGAGGGAAGGGGAGGGTGGGACAGGTTTGCCGCACGCTCTTTCCGCTGCCTGCGCTTGGTTTCTGCATGCTCTCGCCGACGAGACTCGAGGAGCTCAGCGCCCTCCCAGATGCACTTCCTCCACTTAGGCCGGTCTTTGGCCAGGGACTCCCAGGTGTCGGTGGGGATGTTGCACTTTATCAGGGAGGCTTTGAGGGTGTCCTTGTAATGTTTCCGCTGCCCACCTTTGGCTCGTTTGCCGTGAAGGAGTTCCGAGTAGAGCGCTTGCTTTGGGAGCGCCTACCTCCACCCTATCACAGACTGTCGTCCCCTTTGTTCTTTCCTCCCCTCCCCCTTTCCCTGCCTCTGCACCTGCTTCAAATCTGTTACAGCGAAATACTTCCCTGTTCATGTTACTAGTGGTTTTTCAAGTTTAAGAACCGCTAGCTCGAAAGACAAACAACAATTCAAAGTTGGAATTTTATTAAAAATGAACAGTTCGAACACAATTCTCTAAATCCGCTTCTTTACTCCTCAGTTTGGGAAGTCCGGCGACAACAAATGAACAGAGAAAGCACTGGAGCTGTGCATGCACAACTACTTCAGGTTTGTTTGCAGCAGTCGCGTCCTTTCAACACGTGGCTCTGTGCGATCTATCGGGCATGAGTCACGTGGCCAGGCCTGTATCAAACACATCCCAAAGGGGAGGAAAACATAAAAACTAAACAAGACTTTGAGATATTTTCACACACAGCTATTGACCGATCCCCTGCAAGATCCTACAAATCCCCTGGGAGGACAGATACACCAACGTTAGCGTCCTCGTCCAGGCCAACATCCCCAGCATTGAAGAACTGACCACACTTGATCAGCTCCGCTGGGCAGGTCACATTGTCCGCATGCCAGACATGAGACTCCAAAAGCAAGTGCTCTACTCGGAACTCCTTCACGGTAAACGAGCCAAAGGTGGACAGAGGAAACGTTACAATGACACACTCAAAGCCTCCCTGATAAAGTGCAACATCCCCACTGACACCTGGGAGTCCCTGGCCAAAGACCGCCCTAAGTGGAGGAAGTGCATCCAGGAGGGCGCCTCGCGCCTCGAGTCTCATCGCCGAGAGCATGCAGAAATCAAGCGCAGGCAGCGGAAAGAGCGTGCGGCAAACCCGTCCCACCCACCCCTTCCCTCAATGACTATCTGTCCCACCTGTGACAGAGACTGTGGTTCTCGTATTGGACTTTTCAGCCACCCAAGGATTCATTTTTAGAGTGGAAGCAAGTCTTCTTCAATTCCGAGGGACTGCCTATGAATAGGATGATGCAATAACCTGCACGAATCGTGTTTACACACGGTAAGACTCAGTGTGCACAAAACTATGCCGACTCCCCTGCTGAATTCGAGGTGCAGTGTTGAGGGAGTGCTGCACTGTCGGAGGTGCCGTTTTTCGGATGAGACTTTCAACCGAGGCCACCACTGCTCTCTCAGAAGGACGTAAAAGATCCCATGATATTATTTTGAAGATGAGCAGGGGAGTTATCACCGGTGTTTTGGCCAATATTTACTATTCAATCAATATAACATAAACAGTTCATCTGTTCATTATCACATTGCTGTCTGTGGGAGCTTGCTGTGCGCAAGTTGGCTGCCAGGTTTCCCACATTACAACAGTGACTACACTCCAAAAGTACTTAATTGGCTGTAAAGTGCTTTGAGATGTCCGGTGGTCGTAAAAGGCGCTATATAAATATAAGTCCTTCAAGTCATTTAACTTGTTCACAGCACACACCCACACACGCGCACATATACACACACACATTTACACACACACATATACACACGCACACACAGACATAGACCACCCACACACACAGCACCCACACACGCACATATATACACACACACATATACACACACACACACAGACATAAACCACCACACACACAGCACCCACACAGAGCAGACATACATACACCCATCACAATTAGCTTCTTCAATCATCTCCTCCTTTCTCGCTCTACCCAGGATCATTATTCTGCACTCACCAAGTATCAAGTGTCATAGTTGAAATATTACTGAGCTGTTAACATTGCCAAATTAATTGATCACAGACTTGTGTAATGAAGTGTGACTTAGTTAGAGCAGATTTTGTTGCGAAAGGGATCCCAGCAGTTTGTGTAAACATTGAAGCCTTTCCCACAATTTTTGACTCCAGTTCTGCACCAATTAGAAGAGTTTTGGCAAAATCAGGTCAAGGAGCAATTTATGACACAGAATGTACAGCACAGAAACAGGCCATTCAGCCCAACAGGTCCAATTGGTGTTTATTCTCCACACGAGCCTCCTCCACCCGTCTTCATCTCACCCTATTAGCAAACCTTCTATTCCGTTCTCCCTCATGTGCTTATCATTCCCCTTAAATGAATCTATGCTATTCACCTCAACAACAACAACTTGTATTTATATAGTGCCTTTAACGTAGGAAAACATCCCAAGGCACTTCACAGGAGTGTTATAGAATAAAAGACCCCAAAACATTTGACACCGAGCCACATAAGAAGATATTACGGCAGATGTCCAAAAGCTTGGTCAAAGAGGTAGGTTTTAAGGAGCTCGCCATGTGATAGCAAGTTCCATATTCTAACCACACGACAAAGTGACTACAATCCAAAAGTACTCAATTGTCTGTTAAGCGCTTTGAGACATCCAGTGGTTATAAAAGACGCTATATAATAAGAACATAAGAAATAGGAGCAGGAGTGGGCCATACCGCCCCTCAAGGCTGTTCCGCCATTTAATAAGATCATGGCTGATCCGATCATGGACTCAGCTCCACTTCCCCGCCCGCTCCCCATAACCCCTTATCGGTTAAGAAACTGTCTATTTCTGTCTTAAATTTATTCAATGTCCCAGCTTCCACAGCTCTCTGAGGCAGCAAATTCCACAGATTTACAACCCTCAGAGAAGAAATTTTTCCTCATCTCTCTTTTAAATGGGCGGCCCATTATTCTAAGATTATGCCCCCTTAGTTCTAGTCTCCCCCTAACAATGGAAACATCTTCTCTGCATCCACCTTGTCAAGCCCCCTCATAATCTCATGCGTTTTGATAAGATCACCTCTCATTCTTTTGAATTCCAATGAGAAGAGGCCCAACCTACTCAACCATCCCTGGGATCAACCGAGTGAACCTTCTCTGAACTGCCTCCAAAGCAAGTATATCCTTTTGTAATTATGGAAACCAAAACTGCACGCGGTATTCCAGGTGTGGTCTCACCAATACCCTATATAGCTGTAGCAAGACTTCCCTGCTTTTATACCCCATTCCCTTTGCAATAAAGGCCAAGATTCCATTGGCCTTCCCGATCACTTGCTGTACCTTTTGTGTTTCATGCACCAGGACCCCCAGGTCTCGCTGTACTGCGGCAATTTTTCTCCATTTAAATAATAACTTGCTCTTTGATTTTTTTTTCCTGCCAAAATGGATAACCTCACACTTTCCAACATTATACTCCATCTGCCAAATTTTTGCCCACTCACTGAGCCTGTCTATGTCCTTTTGCAGGTTTTTGTGTAAATGCAAGTCTTTCTTTCCTTCATTCACTGGGTTAAGAAGTTTCTCCTGAATTCCTTATTGGATTTATTAGTGACTATCTTATATTTATGGCCCCACAGCAGAAACATCTTCTCAACATCTACCCTATCAAACCCTTTCATAATTTTAAAGACGTCCATCAGGTCACCCGTCAGCCTTCCGTTTTCTAGAGAAAAATGCCCCACCCCCAACCCCACCCACAGGCACCAGGCCTAGACCCACCCCCAGGCCCAACACCAGGCCCCAGGCCCCAGCACCAGGTCTAGCCCCACCCCCAGGCACCAGGCCTAGCCCCACCCACAGCCCCAGGCCTAGACCCACCCCCAGCTCCACCCCCAGGCCCAACACTAGGCCCCAGGCCCCAGCACCAGGTCTAGCCCCACCCCCAGGCACCAGGCCTAGCCCCACCCCAAGCTCCACTCCTAGGCCCAGCACCAGGCCTAGCCCCACCCCCAGCCCCAGGCACTGGACCCCAGACTCAGCACCAAGACCCCAGGCCCAGCCCCCCAGCCCCCAGGCCCAGCATCAGCCCCCCACCAGCCCCAGGCCCCAGGCCCAGCTCCCCATCAGCCCCAGGCCCCAGCCCCCAAGCATCAGCCTGTTCAAGCTTCCCTGATGGTTGTAACCTCTCAGTTCTGGTACCAACCTTGCAATTCTTTTTTTGTACCTTCTCCAGTGCCTTTGGAAATACCGTGCATTTTCAGAAAATGCAGACTGCGTAGGTAGATGCTACAATACAATTTTTTGTTCGACCAAAATATTTGTCTAAAATCTTTTCCAATTATCCTCTTCAATTGTGCCAACCTGTAGATTGATTTGACAAAGTCTAGCTCAGTTCCTGGGACTGCCAACACACAATGTCCAGCTCACACGGGAATGAAATTGATGGACACAGCCCGTGGAACTGCTGCTCAGCAAACTCCGTCAGAAGGTGAAACAACAAGGGTGCAAGCAAAAATAAACCTCTCAGATAAAGAAAGAAGTTGCATTTAAATAGCCTTTCACAAACTCAGGACGTCCCAAAGCGCTTTATGGCCAATTGAGTACATTTGAAGTGTCGTTACTGTTGTACTGTAGGGAACGCAGCAACCAATTTGCGCACAGCAAGCTCCCACAAACAGCAACATGATAATGACTGGATCTTAAAGTGATGTTGGTTGAGGGATAGATATTGGCCAGGACACCGGGGATAACTTCCCTGCTCTTTGTCAAAATAGTAGCCATGGGATCTTTTACATCCATCGGAGAGGGCCTCGGTTTAACGTCTGATCCGAAAGACGGCACCTCCAACAGCGCAGCATTCCCTCAGCACTGCACTGGAGTGTCAGCCTAGATTTTTGTGCTCAAGTCTCTGGATCAGGAATTGAACACACAACCTCCTGAGTCAGAGGTGAGAGTGCAACTGAGTCATGGCTGGCACTATTCCATACAGTGACTGAAAAATTATTTTTCAAATGTGGGAGTTTTGTTTATTTGAGCTATATTGCTTTCGCAGTATCAGTGAAGTAATCAGGACCTGTTCCCATAAGTCAGTCAGGGATTTCAGAGAAAAGGGAAAATACAATCTTTATTAGGCTGATTTCAGCTAGTCTTGGCTCCTGCAATATTGGGTAAATGACATATGGAATGGAGACTAACAAAATCTTAGGTTCAACATCAACTTTAGCTTACATTTATTCAGCAGCCTTAACGTAGTTACAATGTCTCAGCGTTTCACAGGAGCGTTATCAACCAAAATTTGACAGAGCCACATAGGGAGATATTCGGACAGGTAAGAGGTAGGTTTTAAGGAGCATTTTAAAGAAGAGCGAGGCGGGGATGTTGGGGAGGAAATTCTTGGGCCCGAGGCAGCTGAAGGCACGGCCGCCAATGGTCGGGCAAAGTACCTTGAGGATCCACAAGAGGCTGGCGTAGTCTGACACAGGGAAAAGCAGTCTTGAAGTGGAGGCCCCTTATTTGCATATGCAAAGGGTTGTTTCAGTCATGGGCCCCGGACGCCCATTTTATTCCTTTTACAAGATGGCGGACGACACACTTTTCCTGTCTACCATCTTGGGAGCTAAGTAGGCCAGTTAGTGCCTGAAAAACAGGTGCTATGCCACATGTATAGGGCCATAAAACCTCCTGAAACACCAATAGACCCGTCACAATTTTGGGGATTTGCACAAATGAAATACACATTATATATAGATTATGTATGTGTTATAGTTATTCATTTAAATAATATGCATTTCTTTTTAGATCCCAAAGCACTTCATAGCCAATGAATTGCATTGAAGTGTGGTCACTATTTTGTTGCTAAACATAGCAGCCAATTTGCAAATAGCAAGATCCCACAAAAAGCAACTGAATAAATGATTGGATAATCTTTCGGATGAGACGTTAAACTGAAGCCCCGTCTGCTCTCTCAGGTGGACGTAAAAGATCCCATGGCACTATTTCGAAGAAGTGCAGTAGAGTTATCCCCGGTGTCCTGGCCAATATTTATCCCTCAACCAACATAACAAAAACAGATTATCTGGTCATTATCACATTGCTGTTTGTGGGAGCTTGCTGTGCGCAAATAGGCTGCTGCATTTTCTACATTGCGACAGTGACTACACTTCAAAAAGTACTTCATTGGCTGTAAAGCGCTTTGGGACGTCCGAAGGTTCTATATAAAGTTTTTTTCTTTCCCGGGATAATGCCCTGATCCATGGGAAGGGGGGAAGACACTTTGCCTTTAAGGGGAGCTGCTGTGATATTCCTCTCGCTGTCTGTGTACCATCACACTGCAGGCATGGCGATCGAATACACGGCACCGTCCTTGAAAGGGAAGAAGTTTTTCCACTGTTGCACAAAAATTGTTTACTGGATGGGGCTGGCGGATGTGTGCCGAGTGATTCACCCGGCTGGTGTAGATTACAGGCCGGAACAGGCCTGGCTCGTGGAGTGAGTCATCAGGTCTGAGGCTGGAGTAAGGGTGAGCAGGACATGCAGATAAGAAACATCTTACCTGCTTAACGTGACAGGAGCAAGCCTGGGGCGGAACATAGACTGGGGCGGTGTCGGGGTAAGGAGCTGTAGCAGCTCGAGACTGATAAAGGTTACTGCAAACTTCAGTCTGTAGTCAGACATTTCCCATATTACATATCGCCAGCTCTTTGATACCCCAATGAGTAAACACAGTTCCTGGCATGGTATGGAGGCACGGGGACGAGAACGGTGTCAGATTCCATTCTCAGCCTGTGCCGAGGTAACTGTTTGCACAAGTGCTCTCAGTGCCTAAACCTCACAGCCTTTCTACCTCGCTCCACTTATGTAGCACCTTTAACGCAGTACAAACATCCGGCAGCGGTGTATAAATGTGAGTTGTTGTGTGGGCGTACAGGAAGATTACTGCCACCGTTGGAGCAATACTTCAGGTAGAAGGAAGTTGACAAAACATTTGACACGGAAAAAAATCACGTGAAACAAGAAATTGCTTTTAGGACTGGCTGAAGGGAGCGAGTTGCCTCTGACTTGCATATCAGCTTGTGGTCGGATCAAGGGGTGAACCAGTTTCCAAAAATAATTGATCACCAACTTCTTCACTGATCAGACCGTCTGAAAGATGTCACCTCCGACAGTGCAGTGCTCCCTCCCTCAGTCTCTGGAATGGAGCTTCAACCCACAACCTTCTGACTCAGATGCAATTGTGCTGCCCACTTCCTGCTTTGTTGTTAAACGTTCCAGACTTTCCTCATCTCTATATTGTAAAAAATGCCAGAGCTTGAAGGATAGGCGATGGAAGGAGATACAGTTGTGACCCGAAGACAGTCCTTGTAAATGGATTGGGGAAAAGGAACACGTGCTCGGAAATACGGGATTGGGAAAAGGAACATGTGCTCGGAATACGGGAACACGTGCTCAGAATACGGGATTGGGAAAAGGAACATGTGCTCGCTTTACAGCCAATGAAGTACTTTTGAAGTGTAGTCACTGTTGTAATGTAGAAAACGGGGCAGCCAATTTGCGTACAGCAAGCTCCGACACACAGCAATGTGATAATGACTAGATAATCTGTTTTTTGTTACATTAATTGAGGGATAAATATTGGTCAGGACACCGGGAAAAATGCCGCAGTTCTTCTTCGAAATAGTGCAATGGGGCTTTTTATGTCCACCTGAGAGCAGACGGGGCCTCGATTTAACGTCTCATCCGAAAGATGGAACCTCTGACAGTGCAGCGCTCCCTCAGCAGTGCACTGGGAGCGTCAGCCTAGATTTTATGGCTCCTCGGGTATTGACCACATCTGTTACCTCACTCAAATGGCTATTTTGTGTCTGCGTGGGCACAGAGGCCAGGGTTGTAGCCCGTGTCTAACTTTCGCGGATGAAAATGAGGCCATCCTGCCCACAACAAACATGGCCACTTTGCCCCAACAAACATGGCCATCCTGCCCATAACATGATCAGATCAGCCATGATCTTATTGAATGGCGGAGCAGGCACGAGGGGCCGTATGGCCTACTCCTGTTCCTATTTCTTATGTTCTTTGACCACTTTGCCCCAACAACAAATATGGCCACCATTACTTTTTGGAGTATTTTATTAAAATAATGCAACATACACAAACTCATTTTTTAGCAAGCTTCTTTAATAATTACCTTCATTGTACACATGTAATATGGTTTTTCATTCAATGGGAGTGAAAATCCTCAGGACATCATTCCTGGTATAAGAGCCGGATCTGTACTCTGATTGGCTGGGAGTCGCATCATTTAAATAATATGGACATGCACTAGTGACACTTAGGAGGCCGACAATTCCAGTGTCAGTACTGGTGGGGTCGAACCCTCTCCCCTATGCTGGAACGGTGCGCGCTGTAACCCATTGGCCCCCTTTATAAAAAGGGAGGGATGGAAAAGTGTGGCCAAAATGTTGAAGATCTTCACGATTCAGGCCAGGGGGCCCCAAGGTGGGCCTCATTCTGGTCAAAAGTTGGACGTGTTCTCATTTGACATACCGGCTCGGTGAGGTTAGGCACAAAGAAACATACACAATTCTTACCGGGCTTGACGGGGTAGATGCAGGGAGGATGTTTCCCCTGGCTGGGGATTCTAAAAACAGGTGTCACAGTCTCAGAATAAGGGGACAGCCATTTAGGCCTGAGCTGAGGAGAAACTTCTTCGCTCAGGAGGATGGAGAATCTCTGGAATTTTCTACCCCAGAGGGCTGTGCAGGCTCAGTCTTTGACGATATTCAAGACAGAAATTGATAGATTTTTGGATATTAAGGGAATCAAGGGATATGGGGGTAGTGCAGGAAAGTGGAGTTGAGGTGGAAGATCAGCCACGAGCTTATTGAATGGCGGGGCAGGCTCGAGGGGCCGAATGGCCTACTCCTAATTGTTATGTTCTTACATTAAAGTGGCCTGGGAGGCCCCTCCCTCGGCTCACCACCTCTGACGCCGGGGATAATGTTTGCGGGGGTGGTGCGATGAATGTTATGTAAATGCAGGGAGCTGGTCCCACAGGTTTGCTGCAGAGACGCAGTGCAAAGGCGGAACCAAACACAACCCTACAGAGACCTGTTCCCAGACGAAGGGCGGACTTTTCCACACGGAAGCCACTGTACTGGAACAGAATGCAGTGTGAGGTAAGTGGATGAAAGCACAGTCCGCTGATCACGCCAAGGGTGGAGCAGCAGCCTCATTGCCCTGAGGGGAATGGTGAGGCACATGGTTCCCAAAATAGATGCAGCTCTGATGCCAAACAGAATGGATTGTCTCATATTTAATTATACTTCAATAAACACCTGTGGAACTTTGGCAAATACTTTTTTCACACCCTCTTTCAATTATCTCCCTTCTCTTTGATCGCATGGACTCTCAAAGAGAAAGCAACAAAGGACTTGCAGTTATATAGCACTTTTCACGACCTCAGGGTGCCCCAAAGCAAAGGCAGCCAATTTGCGCACAGCAAGCTCCCACAAACCGCAATGTGATGATGACTAGATAATCTGTTTTAGTGATGTTGGCTGAGGGATAGATATTGGCCGGGACTCCGGAGAGAACTCCCCTGCTCTTCTTCGAAATGGTGCCATGGGACCTAAGCCGTGGACATAAAAGATCAGTTTACCATCTCGTCCAAAAGACAGCACTTCAGACAATGCAGCACTCCCTTGGGGAGGCACTGGAAGTGTCTGCTTAGATTGTTGTTGGGCTGTGCTTTGCCCAATTTTTCACCTGCTTACCTTGATAGTTAGTGTCAGCGGGATATTTGGCTGAGATGGGAGGGAGGGGGGGGGGTCACAGGTCACAGTTGAGACTGGACTCTCACCCATTACTGTTGTCTGGTGATCTCTGCTACAAAGTGTGTGGGGTCGGGTGTTTGTGTGTGTGTATGTGTGTGGGTGTTGGGGGGGTTGTGTGTGTCTGGGGGGGTTGGGGGGGGTGTCTGGGGGGAGTGGGTGTGTCTGGGGAGTTGTGTGTGTGTGTGTCTGGGGGCGGGTGTCGGGGGGGCGTGTGTGTGTGTGTCTGGGGGGAAGAGTGTGTGTGTGTGTGTGTGTGTGTGTGTGTGTCTGTCTGGGGGGGGCGGTTGTCTGGGGGTGGGTGTATGTGTGTGTGTGTCTGGGGTGTGTGTGTGTGTGTCTGGGGGGTGTGTGTGTGTGTGTGTCTGGGGGGGTGTGTCTGGGGGGGGCGGTTGTTTGGGGGGGTGGGGTGTTGTGTGTGTGTGTGTGTGTCTGGGGGGGGCGGTTGTCTGGGGGTGGGTGTGTGTGTGTGTGTCTGGGGGGGGGTGTGGTGTGTTGGGGGGCGGTTGTCTGGGGGTGGGTGTGTGGGTGTGTGTCTGGGGGGGGGCGGTTGTCTGGGGGTGGTTGTGTGTGTGTCTGTGTCTGTGTGTGTGTGTGTCTGGGGGGGGCGGTTGTCTGGGTGTGTGTGTCTGGGGGGGGCGGTTGTCTGTGTGTGTGTGTGTGTGTCTGGGGGGGTGTGTCTGGGGGGGGCGGTTGTTTGGGGGGGTGGGGTGTTTTGTGTGTGTGTGTGTGTGTGTGTGTGTCTGGGGGGGGGCGGTTGTCTGGGGGTGGGTGTGTGTGTGTGTGTCTGGGGGGGTGTGTGTGTTGGGGGGGCGGTTGTCTTGGGGTGGGTGTGTGGGTGTGTGTCTGGGGGGGGCGGTTGTCTGGGGGTGGTTGTGTGTGTGTCTGTGTCTGTGTGTGTGTGTGTCTGGGGGGGGCGGTTGTCTGGGTGTGTGTGTGTCTGGGGGGGGCGTGGTTGTCTGGGGGTCTGGCTCGTGTGGAACTATAACCCAGCAGATATCAGGAACCTCAGAGAAATTTAAACAACAGAAAAAAATTTCACAGACAAGTTGAATAAGAAACACCCTCCATCATGTTCATAAAACCAATGCGACAATGTAGACTGTTCACGTTTTTCCATCAGGGTGATTTGAAAGAAAGACTTGGATTTATATAGCGCCTTTCACGACCACCAGATGCCTTAAAGTGCTTTTCAGCCAATGACGTACTTTTGGAGTGTTGTAATGTTGGAAACAGCAACCTGTTTGCAACCATTATGATATTCCTCACCATCCTCTCTCCCCGTTAATTCTCAATCCCACCTCCCCGGCATTCGCACTAAATAAATGTTCCAGTGCACTTTGCAAAGTGCTGTAACCCCACCACAGATCGCTCTTTCAACGAGCAGCACAGGCGACATGGGCCGAATGGCCTCTTTCTGTGCCATCTAATTCTGTGATTTTCGGATCATGGTTCAGGAATAAACAGCCTTCAAACTGTTCCCATAAGGTGACGATACTGCAAAAGAAAAGCACACCTCCTACATTTCTCCAGGGAAAGACTATTAAAGGAGACAGCTTGGTATTTACACTAACATTCGGTATGATGTCACCATCTCACCACAGAATAAAATGCTTCCAACTGATCAAAACTGATAACTTTCGTCGAGTAAGAAGCGGGCGGTTCTATTTTCGAATGCTTTTATGGAATTTGCTGCTGCTGTATTTCATTAATCATGGCACATCAAATCTGAAAAATCTGGTGTAACATTGCGTGATTGTAATAGGCTAGTGTGAACCTCTAATAATGATATCCAGCGACCATTAAAAAAGGCAACCTTTTTTCAGCCATTATGATATCCTACATTTCCCTCCTCCCTCCCTCCCCGTTAATCCTCATCCCCACCTCCCCGGCATTTTTCCCACCAGCTCCCTCCCGGGCTCCAGCTCTGGCTCAGTTCCCGAAAACCTCAGCTCTGAGCCTTCCCTCCTCTGCAGCAGTTTTTTTTTAAAAGAGTGGCTCACTAAGCCATGGTTCTGTCGGGTCGTGTGCCCCCAGCTCGGTGTGAACTCACCCCCGCGCTCTCTGCCACCCGCTGGAACAACGCATTACAGTTAGAATGGCAACTGCTGACGCAAACTTGTCACATTGTGATTACACTGTCCCGCCGTAGGAATCTCGGCAGAAATATTACAATGGATTACTCCCACATGCCCTGGCTATCCAACCCCCACTTCACCTGTTGACTGACTCGAGCTTGTGCAATCTTGGCAGAGAGTGAGAAAGAGAGAGCGTGAGAGAGAGAGAGAGAGAAAAAGAGATAGAGAGAGACGAGACAAAGAGAGAGATAGAGAGAAATAAATATAGAGAAAGAGAGAGAGAGAGAGAGACAGATATTGTGAGAAAGATCGAGAGAAAAGGAGAGCGGAATGTAGCAGAGAGACAGTAACTGGAAGAGCGAAAGACTATTTTCTTTTTGTTGTTGAGAAATACCACAGGCCGATCATTAGTCGATAATTCCTAAATGGAGATACAATCATTTCCATTTCAATCTTTAAGCAGGATGAGAATAATTAAATGGCTAATTGTACCCTGGCTGTGCCAATCAAGCTTCTGCCAAGGGAAACCCTTCTTGATTTAATTCGAGACTATTCGCATTTCCCTTTATTAGATTTTGCTGTTTATTAGTACAAAAATCCCAAACCTTGCACTTCTAACGGTCACGTTCTTGCTATGAAGCTGTTTATAGACTGATTGCAATCCAGGACTGAATGAAAAAGGACTAATTTTATGAATGTTTAAAGCAACCTGTAGTTTATGTGGAATACAATTATCGGAGAGTCTATTGACACCACTGTGTCAACAAATGAGTTGGAGATGGGGCGTTACCTACAGCCACAGTCTATTTTACAGCAAATTCGATTTACTTAGCAAACGACAATGCAAACAAAACTCATTTAAACACTGGAGCAAACAGGCTGGAGTCGATTTCGAAAGAATCTCTACGAACGAGAGGAAACACAACTCAGGAACAAAACTGTGGCAACCTCCCACTAAAAGCAGGGTGATTTCTCTCGCTAAAGACAGTGAGTGGAGGATAGTTACATAAACAGAACGTTATGTCTGTAAAATCAATCCCAGTCACTTCCAGCAGTGCGGCCTCCAGGCGTGATTGACAGGGCAATTACCCAATCATCTCCTTTCTGGCCAAGAATCATCACCATAGGCAGTCCCTCGGAATCGAGGAAGACTTGCTTCCACTCTTAGAATGAGTTCTTAGGTGGCTGAACAGTGCAATAGGAGAACCACGGTCTCTGTCACAGTTGGGGCAGATAGTCATTGAGGGAAAGGGTGGGTGGGTGGGGAGTCTGGTTTGCCTCACGCTCCTTCCGCTGCCTGCGCTTGATTTCTGCATGCTCTCGGCAATGAGGCTCGAGATGCACTTCCTCCACTTGGCGGTCTTTGTCCAGCGTCACGGATATGTGATTGTGTTTGCAGCAGTGTTGAACAGTTCAACCTGTGCTTCCAAACCCCTCCTTGCAGACTTGCCTCCTTTGAATTTAACCAGCTGTTGAGCTGATGGATTTTCAACCACTGATTGGTAAGGGGGCATCACTCAATCCCTGGATGGGATAGATCCTTCCCTTCAGCCTAATTCATTAATTTTTTCAGATAATCGTCAGGACGTTGTTAGTGGCGTCCTTTGTGGGGCTGGGGGTGGGGGAGTTTTGCTCGTTTGATGTTGCCAGATCCACTCATTGTTGGTTTGCATAAGGTGCACCATTTTACATGGTACTGGAAGTCACTGGAGTGAGCCTGTGATTTGCCGACATTCCGCCCTGGAGGCTGAGACACTGCACCAAGAAAAAACGCCCCTTTTAAAAAAAGAAAGGGAAGACTTGCATTTATATAGCGCCTTTCATGACTTCAGGATGTCCCAAAGCGCTTGGCAGCCAATGAAGTGTAGTCACTGTTGTAATGTAGGAAACTAAATAGCCAATTAGCGCACAGCAATCTTCCACACACCGCAGGGCGATAATGACCAGATAATCAGTTTTTAGTGATGTGGGTTGAGGGATAAATATCAGCCAGGACACCGGGAAGAACTCCCCTGCTCTTCTTTGAAATACAGGTTGAATTTCCCTTATCCGGAACCCTTGGGACCTGGCCTGTTCGGGATAAGGAATTTTTACAGATGAGGGGAGGCCACATTAAAATGGATGGTACAGGTTCTGAGCAAGGGGTTATTGGGGCTGGCTGGCTTGGGGCTGGAGTGCAGCAGAGAGATCATGGTATGGGCAGTGGATTGTGGGGTCAGGCCAGCGATTGCGGGAGTCGGCAGTGAGGAAGAACTTCAATTTGTTCATGTCAGAGTTCTGCGCATGTGCCACCCAGTGGCAGGGAATAGTTCTGGATGAGGGAGTTCTGGATAACAGAGGTTCAATCTGTAGTGCCATGGGATCTTTTACATCTACCTGATGGGGCA
This sequence comes from Pristiophorus japonicus, assembly GCF_044704955.1. Lineage (NCBI taxonomy): Eukaryota > Metazoa > Chordata > Chondrichthyes > Pristiophoridae > Pristiophorus > Pristiophorus japonicus. The sequence continues at coordinate 17,110,132 of NC_091990.1, forward strand.
GACAGGACCTCAGTTTAACAACTGATCCCTCTGCAGTGCACTGGTGTGTCAACCAGGATTTTGCATCCGGAGTGGGATTTGAACCCACAACCTTCTGACTTGGAGACGAGACTGGAGTGCTGCCCACTGAGCCACAGCTAACACGTTTACTGAATACTGGAATGTCTATAAATGCTCCTCATATAATCATGAAACCATCAGAAATCTTTAAGCTGTGATAAATTAATGGTAATTGTTAAGATTTTAAAGTGCTAAATGAAACAAATTGAATCTCGATAATTTTATTGCAAATTTAAAAAAATATATTAATTCTTTTTAGTCAGACCAGCGAATTGTCACAATATAGCGATGGAATTGGGCCATTTCCAATGGCTCAGGGAAAAAGGCATCACCCGGAGCGGTTGTCCACCTGATGGGAGAGAATGGCTCCCAATATGATCCCAGTTCTGTACTGAGCCAGGGCTAGTAGGCAGCACTACTCCTGGTGTCAGTGCCCCGGGTACAGAGCAGGGGAAATGCCAGCTGGCAGTTGTGTCCAAGGAACCCCTACTGACAGTTACAGGTGTGAGGTCAGTGGGAGGCTCCTGCATGCACTCTGGGCAGCTGGGGGTGGTATCAGAGAGTGGGGGGTGGGGTAACAGAGGGCATGGGGGTATCACAGGGCATGGGCGAGTATCACAGGGCAGGGGGGTATCACAGGGCGGGGGGTATCACAGGGCATGGGGGTATAACAGGGTGGGGGGCATCACAGGGCAGTGTTTGGAGTATCACAGGGCAGGGTGCGGGGGGGGGTTGGGTATCACAGGGCAGGGGGTATCACAGGGCGGGGGGTATCACAGGGCACGGGGGTATAACAGGGTGGGGGGACATTACAGGGCAGTGTTTGGGGTATCACAGGGCAGGGTCTGGTATCACAGGGCAGAGGGGTATCACAGGGCGGGGGGGTATCACAGGGCACGGGGGTATAACAGGGTGGGGGGGCATCACAGGGCAGTGTTTGGGGTATCACAGGGTGGGGGGGAGGGGGGAGGTTGGGTATCACAGGGCGGGGGGGTATCGCAGGGTGGGGGGTTGGGGGTGGTTGGGTATCAGAGGCAGCCAGTGCTGTGGATTGTTTTGCCAAAAAGATAAGAGAGATTATATAATGGCAGTGATTGCTATCCCAGACCCCACTCAGGAGAACACAATGGGCTACGAATAACGTGATGATATTACCGTACAAACACATGACATTCCTTTGACCATTATTTTCGTGGAAGCATTTACCCTTTTAAAATAAATTGGTTAATGCCTGTGATAAAAATTGTATGAATGTGACCTCTAACATCAGCGACAGCCATTTCTAGGCTCGTGAGAAAAGTTCGGGATGAGAAAACCAAATTCGGCCCAATGAAGCCTGTTTCTCCCTCACACATCATGGCCTCTCACAGGGCCCGAATATGATCAAAGCCAAGTTCCACCCATTCACTGTCGAAAGGACTGCGAAGATCCTGACAGTACTTTGGGCGGAAATTTGGTGAAAAAATAGAAAAAAAACACCCGGCAGGAAAGATGGGCGTTGCAGGTGGATTCTCGGCGGTCCCGATCAAATTAAGTCCGAGGCTCGAGTCGGCCGAGGTAGGGGGAAAACATGGAAAACACTTTTTCAAAAAATAAAAAATAAAACATCTGAAAACATTCGGAGGACCTTTTTCCACTGAATCGTTGCAAAAGAATTAGAAAATAGATGCTCACTTACCTTTTTTTTGCAGGGTTTCACAACCAGCGTCTGTCAAAAGGCTGGTCCGACTGGGTGGGGTTCCCCCCGCCACGAAGTACGGATCACCGCTCCCACCAAACTCGGCTTGGGCAGTTTTCCCAGCGTTGTTTGCGGGCGGTCTGCTCCCCAGCGGTATTTCGAAACCGCCGGCGTAAGGCCCTGACGAAACTCCCAATGAATGGAAGACTGCCCAAAACCAGGAAATACCGGCGAGAAACCGAGCATTACCCAACGGCAGGGCCAGCAATTTCGGGCACATTGTGTTTTGAAAGCCGCAATATTTTGCCGTTATTACCTAGCTTGGTTGATTATTCCAAACATTGGTCGCTGTTAGAGTAACTTTGCTTTCCTGATATCACAGAATCATTGAATGGTGCAGACAGAAAGAGACCATCGTGTCTGTGCCGGCTCTTTGAAAACGCGATCCATTTTGTCCCACTCCCCGGCTCATTCCCCATAGCCCTGAAAATGTTTCTCCTTTAAGTATATATTCAATTCCCTGTTGAAAGTTATTACTGAATCTGCTTCCACCACCCTTTCAGGCCGTGCGTTCCAGATCACAACGCTTCGCTGTGTACATTTTTATCTTTCTCATGTCGCCTCTGGTGCTTTTGCCAACTATCTTAAATCTGTGTCCTCTGCTTACTGACCTTCCTACCACCGTTAACAGTTTCTCCTTACTCACTCTACCAAGACCATTTTGAACAGCTCTATCAAATCTCCCCTTAACCTTCACTGCTCAAAGGAGAACACCACCAGTTTCACCAGTCTCACCACGTAACTGAAGTCCCTCATCCCTGGTACCATTCCAGTAAATATTTTCCACACCCTCTCTGAGGCATTCACATCCTTCCTAAAATGTGGCGCCCAGAACTGGACACAATACTGCAACTCAGTCTTAACCAGTGTTATAAAAGTTTAGCATAACTTCCTTTTGTACTCTCTGCCATTATTTATAAACCCCAGGGTCCTGTATGTTTTTTAACTTGTCCTTTCACCTTCAAAGACTTGTGAACATACACCCGCAAGTCTCTCTGATCCTGCACCCCATATCTGTTTGAAATCTACTTTCACAGATTTCCATTTCCACCTTGTGGTCCTGCCCGAGTGTACTTTGAAGTCATGATCAGTATGATTCAATATTTTATGTACTTCAGTGAAGTTTCCCCTTAACCATCTTCTCTCCAGACTGCGTTATGTTTCATTAATCTTTCTCCATAGATGGTTGCTCTTTCCTCGTCCTTTCTGACCTATGTCTGGCCTTCACCGTGTCTGGCCAGGATCGTCATCACTGAGATCGCTGACCCGAGGAGAATGTTAGAGTCCAACCAATATCATCACACAAGATGAGCCAGAGCACCAAACCTTTATCGCATTATCTGCATTCCAGACGTCGTGTCAAGACAAGTTACGTTCCTCCGAATGAGCAATACCACTGATCATTCAGACACATTCCCCTTTCACAGGTGGCAGCACAGTAGAGTCTGGAAGCTAAACCTGGGATGTCCTGGTCTGTGCGCTACGGTGTTGCAGCAGGAGTGGGGCTGGCAGTGAATGAATCCACCGGCCCGTCATAGAAGGGATCTGTTTCCATAAAGTTATCGGTGTTCTCGCTCAGGCCAACATCGAAGAACTGACCTCGCTCAACCAGCTCCGCTGGGCGGGCCACATCGTCCGCATGCCCCGACACGAGACTCCCAAAGTAAGCGCTCTGTTCATAACTCCTACAGGCAAGCGAGCCCCAGTGGGCAGAGGAAACGTTTCAAGGACACCCTCAAAGCCTCCTTGATAAAGTGCAACATCCCCACCGGCACCTGAGAATCCCTGGCCCAAGACTGCCCTAAGTGGAGGAAGAGCATCCGGGAGGGTGCTGAGCACCTCGAGTCTCGTCGCCAAGAGCGTGCAGAAAACAAGCGCAGACAGCGGAAGGAGCATGCGGCAAACCAGGCTCCCCACCCACCCTTTCCTTCAACCCACTGTCTGTCCTACCTGTGACAGAGACTGTAATTCCCGTATTGGACTCTTCAGTCACCTGAGAACTCACTTTTAGAGTGGAAGCAAGTCTTCCTCGACACCGAAGGACTGCCTAAGATGATGATCCCTGCCTCTGCCTTGCCTCACCTCATCGGCAGCTGAAACCCTCATCCATGCCTTTGTTACCTCCAGCCTTGACTATTCCAATGCTCATCCAAAACTCTGCTGCCGAAATCCTAACTCGCACCAAGTCCCGTTCACCCATCACCCCTGTGCTCGCTGACCTGAATTGGCTCCCGGTCCAGCAATGCGCTAATTTTAAAATTCTCAGCCTTGTTTTCAAATCCCTCCATGGCCTTGCCCCTCCCTATCTCTGTAACCCTCTCCAGCCCTTCAACCGTCCATGATATCTTTGCTCCACGAATTCTAACCTTTTGCGCATCGGCGATTTAAAATGCTCTGCCATTGGCGGCCGTGCATTCAGCTGCCAATGCTCTAAGTTCTGGTTATCCTTCCCTAAACCTCCCCGCCACTCTCTCCTCTTATAAGACACTTCTTAAAACCTACTTCTTTGACCAAGCTTTTGATCACCTTAATATTTCCTTATGTGACTCACTGTCAAATTAGTTCGATAACGCTTCTGCGAAGCACCTGGGGATGTTTCAATACATTAAAAAGCGCTATATAAATACAAGTTTTTGTTATCTAAATGTGCCTGCTCCTATTAACCCCCATGACTATGAGTGACACACGCTGTTGCGAAAGTGGCTCTATGTTTTTGTCCAAGCACGGACGTTGAGTTTCCCCTGCGATGGCTCAATGGGTAAATGCACCAGGTAGTGTGGCACTGAGCCACACAGACCAGGATCCCACCCCTCTCCCCGCCCCAGGCTCAGTCACTGATCTATGGTGATCTCAGCCCAGGGCAGAACGACAGATTTCAATGTCTCCAGGCTAGGGAGAGGGAAGAAATCAGCCAGGGCAGTTGCTCAATGTTGCTGTCTGGTGACCACCCCTGCTGGGAGGTACACGGCAGAATGTCAGGAAAATCCACAATGCCTCCCTGAGTCAAATATCCTGGGCACAGTCACGGTGAAGAATGAGGAATGAGTGTGCAGCCGTGCTCCAGCACCTTCATGACAGACAGAAAGAAAAACAGAATCTGACAGTTCAGCAGCTGAATCGTGACATCAATTTTGAGAAAAATGTCAGCACCAGATCATTCTAAAAGTAACTGTTATCCCACACCACAAATAGCCGTGTGTGTATTTGCGGCTATGTGTGTTCACTGTGATGGCATTTGTGGCAGCTTGCAGTCCAGTCCCACCTCCACTTCCTTTTGTTGTGCAAGTTGGGTTAAATAGGTCATGATTCTCTTTTACATTGGCGCTACCCAGGATAAAGCAGCCCGCTTGATCGGCACCCCATCCACCACCATAAACATTCACTCCCTCCACCACCAGCGCACCGTGGCTACTGTGTGTAGCATCTACAAGAAGCGCTGCAGCAACTCGCCAAGGCTTCTTCGACAGCACCTCCCAAACCTACGACTTCTACCACCTAGAAGGACAAGGGGCAGAAGGCACATGGGAACACCATCACCTGCAAGGTCCCCTCCAAGTTACACACCATCCTGACTTGGAAACATAACGCCATTTCTTCATCGTCGCTGGGTCAAAATCCTGAAACTCCCTCCCTAACAGCACTGTGGGAGCACCTTCACCACACGGACTGCAGCGGTTTAAGAAGATGGTTCACCACCAACCCTGCCAGCGATGGCTACATCCCATGAACGTATAAAAAAAAGCACAGTAGGAGGCCATTCGGCCCACCATGCCTGTGCCAGTATCTTATCTCAGGAGGGTCCTGAGGTTCAGCCTTGGCCGGTGCTGAAATAGACTTTCGGAGTTGTGAGGGTTCCACAATTCACCTCAGCATAACTGAGCAAAACCACATAGACCTCCTCTTCCTATTCATGCTGAAAATGCCGATATGGTTTAATGCCAAGAGTCAGCTGTGGATTAGAATTTATCTCCTCATCTGCCCTGCATTTTGAGTATACAATCCCCACAATACCAGCAGAATTCTCAGAATCCTGGCTCATATAAATAGAATCTGACTTATTAACAACTTCACCCCATGGCCAAATTACCCGCTGTCACTCATTGTCTAGGCTCACACATCAAGCATGGCTATTTGGAGGAGATATCAGAGAGAGTTCCCCCAGCAGCTTTTTCAACCCTCGTTGTCTGGGATACAATCTTGTGCTGCTGATCTTAGGAACATCGGAACAGGCAGAACAGGGGCAGGCCATTCAGCTCCTCGAGCCTGCTCTGCCATTCAATGAGATCACAAAAGTCTATTGAGCTCAGTCTTGAGAGCTCTAATTGTGCCCAGCATCCACAGCCTTTTGGGAGAGGGGGCAGGGTGGGGGAATTCCAGATTTACACCACCCATTGTGTAATGTATGTACATAAGGTCTGCCCACCACCAGGGGGGCCATACCATCAGAGGTCCTAGGGTCATAGGTACCCTCTGGGCCTGGTATATAACCTGAACTTCATCTTTGTATCTTCACTTCTGGAAGCCATTAAAGACTGACCAGATTACACCTGGTCACTGGCTCACAGTACGGAGTTCATTGTATCATTTCACATCGTGTGCAGAAGTGCTTCTTGACTTCACCCCTGAGTATCCTAGCTCTAATTTGAAGGTTTTGTCTCCCTCGTTCTTGATTGCCCCACCAGAATCTACCTTATCGAATCCGTTTAACACTTTGAGTATTAATCTTCTATACTCTTGCCACCAGCTGCACAGATTCCGGTTACATTTATGTAACATTCTCAAAGTGCACTTAGTTCTTTGTGTGTGTTGGTTTGATTGCGTAAAACTGTAAGTTCTATTATAGTGAAACAGACATCCCAAATTTCTAATGAGAACACAGCCACATCTGGAATTGCTCCCACTTCCGTTATCTTTCAAATAGGTCTTCCTAGTGTCTATGCACCGATAATACTCATTATCAGTAATACTCATTATCAATAATACTCATTATCACATTGCTGTTTGTGGGAGCTTGCTGTGTGCAAATTGGCTGCTGCATTTCCTACATTACAACAGTGACTACACTTCTAAAAGTACTTCATTGGCTGTAAAGCGCTTTGGGACGTCCTAAGATCCAGAAAGTCATTATATAAATGCAATTAAGTTAGTTTGTTCTTTCCTTTATTTCGTGTTGTCTTTTTCTTTTTTCTTTCTTTAGTTTTTTTGTAATTCTCTTTGTGTGAAGTGCTTTGAGATATCCCTGAGAGATGTGTTAAGACATTATAGAAAACCATGTATCCCTCTTACGTTCCTACTTTAATACAGTGACTACACTTCAAAGCATTTTGGGACATCCAGAGGTTGTGAAAGGTGCTATAGCAATGTTGTTTTTCTTCCCTTCTCTTCTCATTGATCTGCACTTTGGCAGAAGGAAATAAAATGGACAAAATAGGAGAGGAGGAAAATGCACTACTCACACGTCAACATCAATTGGTAGATCCGGTTTGCACAACCAGAGATTGATAACAATGAATATTTCACCCCCAGAGGGTAGGGCTGAAACCGAACACAACTGAAAATGCTGTGACGTGGAGTTCCAGGTGAAATGTTGACTTGCCTGTTCTCTGTTCAGATGTCATCTGACCTGCTGTGTGTTTCCAGCAATCTCTGTATTAATTTCCAGAAAGCATGAGCCAATGCAGCCTCATCAATCCACAAATAACACAGGCAAACCCCCCCAATAACACAGGCACGTTTAACATTTCCCGTGTTGTGTGTGCACGGGATTGCCTCTGTACCCTCAGGCAGGTTTTGAAAACAGAATTGAATATAAAACATGATTTCGCTATCGCTGTAACCTCCTCCAGCCCGACAACCTGTCGAGATCTCTGCGCTCCTCCAATTCGGGTCTCATGTGCATCCTCGATTGCCATCACTCCACTGTTGGTGGCCGTGCCTTCAGCTGTCCAAACCCAAGCTCTGGGAATACCTCCCTAAACCTCTCCACCTCTCTAACTGTCTCTTGTCCTTCAAGACGCTCCTTAAAACCTACCTCTTTGACCAAGCTATTGGTCACTGTAATGTATACACCTGTGAGTATGCACACAGGTTTGTAGAGCTGTTGCAGAAGGTGGGGGTTCCCAATGGAGTGCGCTCTACGCGGGAGTCCTCCCCCTATTTATTGGGGACTTGGCCTGGAGGGTGGTGCACAGAGCAATCCCGTGCAATAAGTTTTTAAGTCGGTTCACTGGCTCCGAGGCCGCCTGTAATTTCTGCGGTCTCGAGGAGTCCGTGTTCCACGTTTATGTTGAGTGTGCGAGGTTGCAGCCCCTCTTCCAATAGTTGAAGGGGCTGCTCCTCAAATTCTGGCTAAACATCAGTCCCACACTCATAATCTTTGGGCACCCTGTGCAGAGGGGAGCGGGCAGGTCGGAAGGCCTCCTCATAGGACTGCTCCTGGGCATGGGCAGACGAGGGGGTCATTCAGCCCGACTGCCTGCCTTTCTTCCGCGGTTACATCCGAGCCAGGGTGTCCCTGGAGATGGAGCACGCGGTGTCCACCGGTACGCTCGCGGCCTTCCGCGAGAGATGGGCGCCAGAGGGACTGGAGTGCATCATCACTCCCGGCAACCAAATTTTAATTTGATGTTTGTCTAAAGTTTAATTTGTTTAAGTTTGTCGGTTTTAGTGCCCCCCCCTTTTTTAGCCAGGGGCACTTGATTTAATAATTTATTTTTTACAGGTACAACTCAAAATAGTTATAGAGCTGTTGCATTGTGAGTGGCTTAGGCAGTCACGTGATGGTCACAAGACTCAATAAAACCCCAGTCAGTTGTGTCTGGGCCATCCACAATGAGGCATGCAGTTGTGAGCCTAGTGGATGAACTGGTAATGTGTAGTGTGATTGTTAAACCTTTATTAATAAATCAACTAGTTCTAAGAACAACGTGTTGCTATGAATTCTTAAGCAAAAGAAGCCATGAAGCAAATACATTTACAATCACCTGTCCTAACATCTCTTTATGTGGCTTGGTGCCCAATGATACTCTTGTTAAGTGCCTTGGGACATTTTACTACTTTCAAGGTGTTCTATAAGTGAAAATTGTTGTGGTGGTTTATTTTCTTATTAAGTAATTGACTGTTTTCTTACCCAGTTGACCTCTTGGTGTTTTTTGTGTCATTTTGGATTCCTACAGACCGGCATCTTATGAGCTGGTTCCCAGTGTTCACACAACTCATTCCAGCTCCCGTATCCCACTGGCACACCCATGAGGAGTGATTCTCAGATCCAGTGGTCCAGGTGCTCGGGGGGGGGGACTACATCTCAGGACATGACACGTGTTCGTCTCTGTGATCTTCCGTCCGTTGAAGTTCACCGATGGGCGTTGGTGGACTGTGCACCTTAACTCGAACAGTCGAACCAGAGGACATGATCTGCGCTTGAAAGGGAGGGAGGGTGGCGGAATTCAAAACAAATCTGCGGAAAAAATATCAGGCCCTGAATTTGCTGTCGGTACAAGCACCGCCGATGAAACTGACCGGAACTTTGGGATTCGCCGCGCGCGCAAACAGATAGCCCGAAGTTACAGTCTGTCAATGACAGCTGCAAAACAGGCTGCGCTGTGGCACCTCACTGCCACCCCGGTGCTCACAGAGCTGGCAATCAGTGAAATCTCGGAAGTCATTGAAACTGATGAAAACTTTGGCTCTTCCGCAGTGCACTCGCGGTTAAATTCCCCGCTGAAAGTTCGACCCGAAGGGATGAGGTATAACTGGCGGTTTAACAGTGTATTGACTGATAAACAAAGGTTTAGGGCCTAAAAAACAAATTTTAATTCGGTGTAGCGTGAAATTTGTCCATTTTAATAAAAAATTAAAAGTTTTAAGAAACTTTCACCTTTTTTTTAAAGAGTTTTGTGCATCTTTATTTCAGGTTCGCCTTTTCCCCATGTGAGAGCCCCAATCTTTCTTTTGCTCTCTCTAACTATTGTAAAATAGTTTTAATTTTAAGGTACCTTACCCACTTCCTTTTTCGCGAGTCTGTGAGAATTCTGCCCTTTGATTAGTATTAGGCGGTCCCTCATATCGAGGATGACCTGCTTCCACACCAAAAAGGGATGAGTTCACAGGTGTTTCAATAAGAGACCTGACATTCTAGGTCCTGAACTATATGCTGAAGGGTGGAAGATGCCTGTGCGTGGATTCTTTTAACGTGGGGTGGCCGTTGCACACCAGCCACCACACGGGCTTGACGGAGCTAGGTCTTGATCCAGTGGCAAGGGTTAACCAAGACGACTGGAGACCAGCTCTGCTGCACGGACCTAGTGCACACACATATCGCAGTTTGGGCTGGCCCGTGCTGCCCCTGGGCCCTCGCCTCTCCTGGGCCCCGAACCCTCGCTCCTCGGCCCCGAGCACAACACTCCTGGGCCCTGATCTCTCACTGCTCCTCTGCCCCAATCAAAAATGGAGCAGTCAGAAACAGAACATCAATTAGTCTCCTCTTATCTTGGAGACATCAAATATCGACACTGTTATTTGAAATATCAAAATATTAAACTCCAGCCTAGTTGAAGGGTTATTAACATCAGCAGAAACAAACAGTTCAGAAGGATGTGAATAACAGCAGTAATAACAGCAGAATCCAAACCCTGCAATCACTTGTGGACTCGCTGGTGTGTCAGCAGGGTGCATGACTGAGTGAATCCCTTCCCACACACTGAGCAGATGAATGGTCTCTCCCCAGTGTGAACTCGCTGGTGTTTAAGCAAGAAACAGTACTGTGTGAATCCCTTCCCACACACGGAGCAGGTGAAAGACCTCTCCCCAGTGTGCACGCCCTGGTGTCTAAGCAAGAAACAGTACTGAGTGAATCCCTTCCCACACACGGAGCAGGTGAAAGACCTCTCCCCAGTGTGAACTCGCTGGTGTTTAAGCAAGAAACAGTACTGAGTGAATCCCTTCCCACACACGGAGCAGGTGAAAGACCTCTCCCCAGTGTGCACGCCCTGGTGTCTAAGCAAGAAACAGTACTGAGTGAATCCCTTCCCACACACGGAGCAGGTGAAAGACCTCTCCCCAGTGTGAACTCGCTGGTGTTTAAGCAAGAAACAGTACTGAGTGAATCCCTTCCCACACACGGAGCAGGTGAACGGTCTCTACTCAGTGTGAACTCGCTGGTGTGTCAGCAGGTTGGATGACTCAGTAAATCCTTTTCCACACTTGGAGCAGGTGAACAGCGTCTCCCCGGTGTGAACTTGCTGGTGTGACAGCAGGTCAGATGACTGAGTGAATCTCTTCCCACATTTGATTGGCTGCTTATCATCATCATCATAGGCAGTCCCTCAGAATCGAGGAAGACTTGCTTCCACTCTAAGCATGAGTCCTTAGGTACAGTCCAATACGAGAACCACAGTCCCTGTCACAGGTGGGACAGATAGTCGTTGAGGGACAGGGTGGATGGGACTGGTTTGCCGCATGCTCCTTCCGCTGCCTGAACTTAGTTTCTGCATACTGTCGCCGATGAGACTCGAGGTACTCAGCGCCCTCCCGGATGCGCTTCCTCCACTTAGGGCAGTCTTTGGCCATGGACTCCCAGGTGTCGGTTGGGTTGATGCACTTTAAGAACATAAGAAATAGGAACAGGAGTAGGCCATACGGCCCCTCGAGCCTTCTCTGCCATTCAAGAAGATCATGGCTGATCTGATCGTGGACTCAGCTCCACTTCCCCGCCCGCTCCCCATAACCCCTTATCCCTTTATCTGGGAGGCTTTGTAACATTTCCTCTGCCCACCTTTGGCTTGTTTGCCGTGAAGGAACACTTTCTTTGGGAGTCTCTTAGATAGACTGTTGACATCACAGCAGCTCACATGAGGGCATCCCCATTAAGTTCCGGTGAATTGAACTCAAGGTCGGAAAACCCAAGGTTCTCGACACGGGAATTGCAAGATCCTTGTGCGGAACATGCTTTGGGGCCAGCAGCGAGCGTCTTCGCTTCACTGCTGGCCGCACAGTCAGGTCCAACATTTCACCGAGCGAGCGGTCAATCTATGGACCAGGCTCCCTTAGGAGATGGTGGAAGCAGTGAATATTGATTCATTCAAATGCGAATTAGAAAATAGCATTTTGGGATACAGTATATGAATAATTTGCGAGATGACGTGTGGTGAGTTCAGCATGCTTGGGAGGAACAAGTGACTTTGGACCTATGGTTCCCAAAACTCTCCATCACTGGGGGTTTTCCTCACCTTGATCGAGATAGATTGCTGTGATTGGTCAACAACCCCATTATCATTTTATCATGCGACTACCAGGATGGTAGAAGATGAACGAGATGGACCTTGGTCTTTTCTTGTTGAGCAGTTCCTGTGTTCCGATGCTATCCTGCGAAGTGCTCCGAGTGAGTGGTGCTCCCAGCTCGAGCCCGTTTTTCACTGTCTACCATCGGGAGCCTGGAGCCATCTTCCGTAGTGTAAGCACCGGGAGCCGGCTCGTGGGCTCTGACCTCCCAGAATGCGATTGAAAGCGAGCAGGAGCATAAAGCGGCCTGAAATCATCGGGGTGTTGGTTTCAGGAGGCTGCCGCTTGACTCGCTAACCCGCACCACTCCACCTGGATTACATTTCATCGTTTCCCCAACCAGGCCCTGGGCAGAAGCAGAGGCAACATATTTGGGGGCTGCTTGTTGGACCCATGACAAGGTGGGTCTCCAATGCCAATGGAACAAGGTTAGTTGGTCAATTTATATTTCTAACCACAGGCCACAGTGAGCGAGCCATGCATTTGACATCGATTGCAGTTTTTAAACCTAACAGCATGGTGAAGTTCAGTGAATGCCCCACCCTACACCAGTTCCAGGGTGTCATTTCAATGTAGTATATCGAACCACATTCCAAGGTCAGGCAATCACCACCCTCTAGAGAGGAGCAAAAAAATATAGCAAGAGAAAGTGCAGATGTAAAGAGACTTTGGAACATAGGAACAGGAGGAGGCCATTCAGCCCCTCGAGCCTGTTCTGCCATTCAATTAGATCAAGGCTGATCACAGAATCAGAGAAAGATATAGCACAGAAGGTGGCTGTTCATAGAAACATAGAAAGTAGGTGCAGGAGTAGGCCTTTCGGCCCTTCAAGTTTGCACCACCATTCAATATGATCCTGGCTGATCATGCAACTTCAGTACCCCATTCCTGCTTTCTCTCCATACCCCTTGATCCCTTTAGCCGTAAGGGCCACATCTAACTCCCTTTTGAATATATCCAATGAACTGACCTCAACAACTTTCTGTGGTAGAGAATTCCACAGGTTCACAAATCTCTGAGGCATTCAGCCCATCGATCCTGTGATCTGAGGCAGTGTTGGGTGTGGGGAGGTACTTGTGAAGAATAGCAGACAGCAATGCTCTGGGCCACATTATTGTTGACCGTACAGAGGCAAACAAACTGTTGAAGAAAAGATATTGTACAACTGATGCAAGATGAGACATCGGGAGTAAGTATGAAAAATGGACTTCCATTTTAAAATCCTGTCCTTTGGGTTACATTTCAGACATTCCCCGACCCTCCAGAAAAAGACAGACTATCTGATCCAAAACCACAAGGGTGGAAACCTTAACATCACAAGGCAGTTTCAGCAGCAAATGTTTTGGCTCTGGTTTTTAAAAGTAGGAACCCTAGGTGGTGTATAGTAGCTTCATCACACACCAGCAACAAAAGCCCCAGGCTGCCCTATCCCTTTAAACAAAACTCCGAACAATGTTTATTCGTGGTGAGAACTTCTGTGGGGTAAAAATTCGCTCGCTGAGCGCCCCTGGAAAGGATCGGAACAGGGGCACGAAAGGGATTTGGTGTGCCGATGCCGACAGCACTGACCAGTATCCCGGGAGTGTCGAGCCGGTGTGCAACGCCCCCGGTTTCAACAGATTTTTGTCTGGCGCTGACCCTGTAGCGCCCCCTAGTGGGACCGCCTGGGAAAGCGGGGAGTCCGAGCTGTTCCGGCGGCGATGAGGGAAGGAATGAATGCATCAGGTAAGTGTGACAGTTTTTATCTTTGCCATTTATGTTTGTGTGGGGTGAGCAAGGTATTGGGAATGTTTTTTGTGACGATTTTGTTTATTCCAGGGAATCCTCTCATAGGGCGCTCCGAGGCTGGCTCATTAACTCGGGATTTTCAGCCGGCCTCGCGCCCCAAGAGAGGTGTGCACCTCCCTTCGCGCTCTGCCCCACACTCAGGGCCCAGCTGGTCAATTTTGTGGCTGCAGACGCAAACCATTTACCGCCCTGCCGCCATTAGTGCCCTGATCAGCCGCAAACCCAATTACGTTTCAGAAGTGAGTTGATTCAGGATTTGCCAGCTGACTTGCCCCTGTCTTCACTGAGTGTTACCTACAGAGAGCTCACCTACCCAATAGCACATTGACAGCCCCTGTGAACACGTTTGTGACATCACAGAGTGGGGAAAGAGGTCCTCCTTTTACGCAGAATGATTTTGGTCCCTTCTCCTGCCCTGCTCGTCTCCTGCAGGTCGGGTTGCCAACCCTCCAGGATTGGCCTGGAGTCTCCAGGAATCGGAGATTAATCTCCCAGACACAGCTGCCAGCAACACCCAGGCAGAAAATGATGATGATTTTTTTTTTCACCTTCTTTCAACACTTTTGTTTATTCGTTTATAGAAATATTGGAAATGGGAAAAAAGCTGTTTGATTGGGAGGGGCCGGTTGGAGGTACGGGGTCATGTGTCGAGACCTCCAGGAATAGGTCCAACCAGAGTTGGTAACATTTAAAAAAAAAGAAAGACTTGCATTTATATAGCGCCTTTCACAACCTCAGAACCTCCCACCGTGCTTTACAGCCAATGAAGTCTGTAGTCACTATTGTAATGTGGGAAACGCGGCAGCCAATTTGCGCTCAGCAAGGTCCCACAAACAGCAATGTGATAATAACCAGATTGTGGGCTGGATTTTCGGCTTGGCTCATTTCGGGGCGGTAATGGCGGCGGGGCGGTAAGGTTTGCGCCCGGGAACAGTTTGCGCCTCAGTCAGCAAAATTGGGCAGCTGGGCCCAGAGTGCGGGGCGGAGCGCGGATGGAAGCGTTACACACCTCCCTTAGGGCGCTAGGCCGGCTGAGCATGGGAAAATCCCGAGCTAAAGATCCGGCCTGGGAGCGCTCCGAGAGGGGCCTGGGGAGAGAGAAAAACTTGAAAAAAAATCCAACAAAAACATTCCCAATACATAGCCCACGCCACCACAACATCAATCGCAAAAAATAAATAAAGAAAAACCAATCGCACTTACCTCTGGTGGACACCTCACTGCAGCCGGTATAGGTCAGACCACTCGTTTTCACAGGCGATCCCGGTCAAAAAGCAGAGGCGGACAGCACTGGAAAATCCAGCTGTTTTAGTGATGTTGATTGAGGAATAAAAATTGACCAGAACACCACCCTTGCTGTTCTTCGAAATAGTGCCAGGGGATTTTTTACATCCACCTCTGGGGGCAGACGGGGCCTCAGTTTATCGTCTCATCTGAAAGGTAGCACCTCCGGCAGTGCAGCACTGGAGTGTCAGCTTAGATTTTTGTGCTCAAGTTCCTAGAGTGGGACTTGAACCTATGACCTTCTGACTCAGAAGCGAGTGTGCTACCCACTGAGCCATGGATAATTCTACCAGAATTCAGTCTTTTGGTACGTCACCCAAGCAGCCATTTTAATGTGTGAGACACAGTGTGTGCTTGGCTGTTTGACCGTGGGTGTATCACAAAGTTTACAAATGTGCATTTTTTGAGCAAGGGTCAATGTCTACCCATGGAAACTCTGGTGCTGAGGCCAATTGTAGCTCATTGGTTGAGAGCAGCTAACCCATGCAGACCGGGGCTTGAATCTGGGCCCTTTTGGTTTGTATGGCTCAGAACCAGACTGGGTAGTGCCTTCCCGCACCATGAAGGGAGTTCCTCTAAACACAAATAAATCGTTTATTAAACCTACCCTAATCATCACTGTGGAACTGTTTATGGAACCACTTACTTTCTATCCAGTGTTCAAGGGACCTTGCCTTGCAGACCACAATCTATTTTAGCTAGGTAAGGGTATCAAGGGATATGGAGCTAAGGTGGGTAAATGAGGTGCAGATCAGCCATGATCTGATAAAATGGCAGAGCAGACTCGAGGAGCTGAATGGCCTCCTCCCGTTCCTGCTTTCCTGTAAATTCCATTCAGCCAATGAGCTCTCCACAAAGGCTGTATAATTTGTCCCGTTGTGAGCCTAATCCAATTTGTTTAATGTCTGGATGAAAAATTCTCCCGGAAAATAATTGTGCAGAACACCAGAATATCGGTCCAAGCTCTCAGCCAGATACAAACGGGGCCAAGGAAAAGATTTCCATTGTTCCAGCAAGGCAGAGCCTGTGAGTTCCTCTAATGTTGGCTCAGACACCTACAGTTCTGGGCACAGACTGCCTTCAAAAACAAACATCTTATTTTCCCCTCCAACTTTCTCACCTCTCTGGAAATGACAAATTAAACCCCGACACGTGGACATGCTCAAACCAGCAACAGCACAAAGATAAATTCAGAACAACTTACATTTGCGTAGCCTCTTTAATGTCGTAAAACATCCCAAGGCATTTCATAGGAGGGTTACCAAACTAAATTTGATACCGAGCCACATTAGAGGATATTACGTAGGATATACGATGCTGAAACAGGCCATTTGGCCCAATCAGTCCATGCCGGCAAAAGTAGGACAGTTGACCAAAAGCTTGGTCAAAGAGATAGGTTTTAAGGAGCAGAGAGAGGTGGAGAGGTTCAGGGAGGGAATTCCAGAGCTTAGGGCTCAGGCAGCTGAAGGCACGGGCCGCCAATGGTGCAGCGATGAAGATCAGGGATGCACAAGAGGGCAGAATTGGAGGAGTGCAGAGATCTCGGAGGGTTGCAGGGCTGGAGGAGGTTACAGAGACAGGGAGGGGCGAGGCCATGGAGCGATTTGAAAACAAAGATGAGAATTTTAAAATTGAGGAGTTGCCGGGCCGAGAGCCAAAGTAGGCCAGCAACGTCAGGGGTAATGGGTGAACGGGACTTGGTGCGAGTTAGTGTAGTAGGGTTACTTGGGTTGGTTGTGGAGCAGAATCATTGAAGAAACTGGTAAATACATGATGGAAACATAGGAACAGGAGGCCATTCTGCCTGTTCCGCCATTTAATTAGATCATGGCTGATCTGTATCTTAACTCTACTTACCCTGCTTGGTTCCATATCCCATAATACCCTTACCTAACAAAAATCTACCAATCACAATTTTGAAATGTTCAATTGACCCCCAGCCTCAACAGCTTTTGGGGAAGAGAGTTCCAGGTTTCCAACAACCTGCGAGCATTTTCTGCAGGGATGAACTCAGACTCTATCTTGGGATCTTGTTGCTGATGCTAGGATCTTACTGAAATGGCCAATTGTCCCACGTGTCTGGATAGTGAACAATAGCAGACTATTTTACCACGGAGGGCATCACAGCGGTGTCTGATCCTATTCCCACCCAACGTTCACTGGTCAGCAGTCAATGGCCAGCTGAAGTAACATTCCAGGTTGGCTTTTTTTCCTGCCAAACCCAATTTTTTAAACAGCTGGAGGAAAGAAATATCGGTGGTGCCATCTATCGGATGAGATGTTGGTTAAACCGAGGCTCCGCCTGCCTTCTCAGTTGGACGTAAAAGATCCCACGGTACCGTTTCGAAGAAGAGCAGGGCAGTTATTTCCGGTGTCCTGACCAATATTTATCCCTCAACCCACATCACTAAAAAACAGATAATCGGGGCATTATCACACTGCCGTTTGCGGAATCTTGCTGTGCGCAAATTGGCTGCCGCGTTTCCCGACAGTACAATAGTGACTGCACTTCAAAAATGTACGCCATTGGCTGTAAAGCGCTTTGAGACTTTCTGAGGTCGTGAAAGGCGCGATATAAATGCAAGTTATTTTATCCAACCTCGCCGTTGCGGTGAATTGCAGCATTCCAAACTGATAATCAGGTGACTGAGCACAGAGCAGGAGTTGAATTGGAGACCCCCTGCCCCCGGGCTGTGTTGCACAGTCACACACAGGACAGTGCATTTACCAACAAGACCACCAAGGAAGCTCTTAACATGGACAGACAGATTGACTGACAGCTTATCTGCTCTTAATTAAAGTACACTTACTCTTTAAACAGTCAGGCAGAAACAATTTGGGAATATTAATTATATTGTTCAGTCAGACCAATATTGTGCTCATGCCTTATTTAAATATTCCAACATCTGGTGCTTTAGTTAATAGTGTGAAAATTGAAATTCAGCCTTTCCAAGGACAATGATTGCAAAGGTTAAACATGGCTGCCTTACAGCAACATCTGCTTTTCTCTCTGAAGATTTTTTAATTCGACATTACTTTGTGGCATTTTTTATTATTATTTATGAGGATTTTTACCCAAGCTGTAGGGACACATTAAGTGCGCTGAAGCAGACCATTAACAGTTGGTACACCAGCTGCTACAAAACTATTATGTTTCACAAATATTCTCACAAGTAACTTTCCATTAAAACCTTTATTTTGTCAAAAATATAAGATCTGTATTCCTGCGTGTTGTGTGGGAAAAGGCCTCTTGTATAAAATGCAACAATTTTTAAAGGAGAACTTGCGTTGTCTCTGGAATTCTCTCCCATAGTCCGACACCTCAACCTCCCATCTCCATTAACATCCTCTTTAAACGCTGCCTCTTTGACCTAGCTGTTGGGGTCACCTCACATAATCACTCCTTCTCTGGCTTGGGGTCCATTATCATTCCGCTTCTGTAAAGCTGCTTGGGTGGTTTTTCTACATCAAAAACACTTTATTAATGCAAGTTGTAACTTTGACAGCACCTCCAAATCCCCAACCTCTACCACCTAGAAGGACAAGGGCAGCAGCTGCATGGGAACACCACCGCCTCCAAGTTCCCCTCCAAGTTACACACCATTCTGATTTGGAAATATATCGTCGTTCCTACATTGTCGCTGGGTCAAAATCCTGCAACTCCCTCCATAACAGCACTGTGGGAGCACCTTCACCACATGGACTGCAGCGGTTCAAGAAGGCGGCTCACCACCACCTTCTCAAGGGCAATTGGGGACGGGCAATAAATGCTGGCCTTGCCAGCGGCGCCCACATCCCATGAATGAATAAAACATTTTTTAGAGGGGTAAAAAGCTTTATGAAAAGGGCTTGGTAAACTTTCTTTGTATCTTATTTTGTCATTTCTATAAGTATCGATTGGTCAAATCAAATCGCACGGGGTAGCCTGGAGGAGGAATTCATAGAATGCATATGGGATTGTTTCTTAGAACAGTATGTTACAGAACCTACAAGGGAGCAAGCTATCTTAGATCTGGTCCTGTATAATGAGACAGGAATAATAAATGATCTCCTAGTAAAAGATCCTCTCGGAATGAGTGATCACAGTATGGTTGAATTTGTAATACAGATTGAGGGTGAGGAAGTAGTGTCTCAAACGAGCGTACTATGTTTAAACATAGGGGACTACAGTGGGATGAGGGCAGAGTTGGCTAAAGTAGACTGGAAACACAGACTAAACGGTGGCACAATTGAGGAACAGTGGAGGACTTTTAAGGAGCTCTTTCATAGTGCTCAACAAAAATATTTTCCAGTGAAAAAGAAGGGCGGTAAGAGTAGGGATAACCAGCCGTGGATAACCAAGGAAATAAAGGAGAGTATCAAATTAAAAACCAATGCGTATAAGGTGGCCAAGGTTAGTGGGAAAATAGAAGATTGGGAAAATTTTAAACGACAGCAAAGAATGACTAAGAAAGCAATAAAGAAAGGAAAGATAGATTACGAAGGTAAACTTGCGCAAAACATAAAAATGGATAGTAAAAGCTTTTACAGATATATAAAACGGAAAAGAGTGACTAAAGTAAATGTTGGTCCCTTAGAAGATGAGAAGGGGGATTTAATAATGGGAAATGTGGAAATGGCAGACACCTTAAACAATTATTTTGCTTCGGTCTTCACAGTGGAAGACACAGAAACAATGCCAGAAATTGCTGGTCACAGGAATGTGGGAAGGGAGGACCTTGAGACAATCACTATCACCAGGGGGGAGTGCTGGACAGGCTAATGGGACTCAAGGTAGACAAGTCCCCTGGTCCTGATGAAATGCATCCCAGGGTATTAAAAGAGATGGCGGAAGTTATAGCAGATGCATTTGTTATAATCTACCAAAATTCTCTGGACTCTGGGGAGGTACCAGCGGATTGGAAAGCAGCTAATGTAACGCCTCTGCTTAAAAAAGGGGGCAGACAAAAGGCAGGTAACTATAGGCTGGTTAGTTTAACATCTGTAGTGGGGAAAATGCTTGAAACTATCATTAAGGAAGAAATAGCGGGACATCTAGATAGGAATAGTGCAATCAAGCAGACGCAGCATGGATTCATGAAGGGGAAATCTTGTTTAACTAATTTACTGGAATTCTTTGAGGATATAACGAGCATAGTGGATAGAGGTGTACCGATGGATGTGGTGTATTTAGATTTTCAAAAGGCATTCGATAAGGTGCCACACAAAAGGTTACTGCAGAAGATAAAGGTACGCGGAGTCAGTGGAAATGTATTAGCATGGATAGAGAATGGGCTGGCTAACAGAAAGCAGAGAATCGGGATAAATGGGTCCTTTTTGGGTTGGAAATCGGTGGTTAGTGGTGTGCCACAGGGATCGGTGCTGGGACCACAACTGTTTACAATATACATAGATGAGCTGGAAGAGGGGACAGAGTGTAGTGTAACAAAATTTGCAGATGACACAAAGATTAGTGGGAAAGCGAGTTGTGTAGAGGACACAGAGAGGCTGCAAAGAGATTTAGATAGGTTAAGCGAATGGGCGAAGGTTTGGCAAATGGAATACAATGTCAGAAAGTGTGAGGTCATCCACCTTGGGAAAAAAAACAGTAAAAGGGAATATTATTTGAATGGGGAGAAATTACAACATGCTGCGGTGCAGAGGGACCTGGGGGTCCTTGTGCATGAATCCCAAAAAGTTAGTTTGCAGGTGCAACAGGTAATCAGGAAGGCGAATGGAATGTTGGCCTTCATTGCGAGAGGGATGGAGTACAAAAGCTGGGAGGTCCTTCTGCAACTGTATAGGGTATTGGTGAGGCCGCACCTGGAGTACTGCGTGCAGTTTTGGTCACCTTACTTAAGGAAGGATATACTAGCTTTGGAGGGGGTACAGAGACGATTCACTAGGCTGATTCTGGAGATGAGGGGGTTACCTTATAATGATAGATTGAGTAGACTGGGTCTTTACTCCTTGGAGATCAGAAGGATGAGGGGTGATCTTATAGAAACATTTAAAATAATGAAAGGGATAGACAAGATAGAGGCAGAGAGGTTGTTTCCACTGTTCGGAGAGACTAGAACTAGGGGGCACAGCCTCAAAATACGAGGGAGCCAATTTAAAACCGAGTTGAGAAGGAATTTCTTCTCCCAGAGGGTTGTGAATCTGTGAAATTCTCTGCCCAATGAGGCTAGCTCATTGAATGTATTCAAGTCACAGATAGATAGATTTTTAACCAATAAGGGAATTAAGGGTTATGGGGAGCGGGCGGATAAGTGGAGCTGAGTCCACGGCCAGATCAGCCGTGATCTTGTTAAATGGCGGAGCAGGCTCGCGGGGCTAGATGGCCTACGCTTGTTCCTAATTCTTATGTTCTTATGTAAATATTTGCAGGGCTATGGGGCAAGAGCAGGGAGACCCTTCATCATCATCTGAGGCAGCCCCTCGAAATCGAGGAAGACTTGCTTCCACTCTAAAGGTGAGTTCTCAGGTGACTGTACAGTCCAATACGGGAATGACAGTCTCTGTCACAGGTAGGACAGACAGTGGTTGAAGGAAAGGGTGATTGGAACTAATTGGAATACTCTTTCAAAGAGTCTGCACAGGCACGATGGGCCAAATGCCCTGCGATTCTTTATTTGTCAAAGAAAGTTGTGATCAACATGTGCAAAGGACTGTGCAGGCAAAAACCCTGCATTCATTGAAGAAACTAATGGATATTGTAATGGGGGAACTACAAGCTCCTTCTCAATGGTCAAATAGCCAGCCTCATTCGCACCTGTGTTGTGACAACTTTGGTTGAAATTTGGCCGAGTGTTGCAGTAGTGTGCTGCTTGTGTATGGCACCATAGTGACAAAAATAAACTGCGGTGTTCCGTCTATTCTCTGCCACCTGAGATAGAATCATAGAATCTTACAGCACAGGAGGCTATTTGGCCCATCGTACCTGTGCAAGCTCTTGGAAAGTGCTCTCCAATTAGTCCCACTCCACTGCGCTTTCCCCATTGCCCTGAAATGTTTTCCTTTTCAAGAATTTAGCCAATTTCCTTTTGACAGTTATTATTGAATCTGCTTCCACCATCTTTCAAGCAGCACGTTCCAGATCATAACAAGGCACTGTGGAAAAATACAATCTCATCACCCCCCCCCCTCTGGTTCTTTAGCCACTTATCTTAAATCTGTGTCCTCTGGTTGCCGACCTTCCTGTCAGTGGAAACTGTTGTGTATCTGTAAAGCATGCATTCCCATGTTCCGCCACCAGGGAGTGCATCCCCTGAAGTCCCAAGGGATCCCAGCATCCCTTGGGAGCACTGTATATAAGCCGGCCCCTCAGGCCTGTTCCTCACTCTGGAGTGTCTTAATAAAGACTGAGGTCACTGTTACTTTAACCTCCCTGTGTGCAGCCTTATCTGTGTTAGGAACACAATAGAAACAGTTTCTCCTTAGCTACTCTATCAAAACCCCTCATGCTTTTGAACACCTCGATTAAATCTCTCTGTAACCTTCTCTGCTCTAAGGAGAACAATCTCAGCTTCTCTAGTTGACTTCCCCTTCCTTAAAGCAGGAGCACCATGGCTAATTGGCACCTCCCCCTTGTTGGGATTGGCTAACTCAGTATGGCCTAGGTCGCAATCCTGGGACATTCCATGGGCCCGAGTTTGGTGGAAGCTAAGCTCTGCCCAATTACCGCCCAAAGGACCGCTGAGATCCTGACGGTACTTTGGGCGGAAGTTTCATGAAAAATTGTGGGAAAGACTACCCGGCGGCAAAAATGGGCCTTGCACGGCAATTCTGGGCGGCTGCGGGCGGTAGCTTCCATTCTGGGCAGCAAATGCGATCCTCGGCACAGTACCACCGAGGATAGTGTCGGGCACAGGGAGGGGGGGATCTGATTAAATAAAAAAATTTCAAAAACAAAAAACCCACCAAAAATCCTTCAGGGGACCCCATCCACCTAAATCCCTGCAAAAGAAGTAAAGGAAACAAGTGCACCAACCTTTTTTTTTTGCAGGTCTTCATACCTACCGTTGAGGTCAGACCTGCCTCCACGTGGCTGTCTTTTCCCCTGCTGGAGCAGAGGACCGCCCGGACCAAACTGGCAGCTCGGCGGGCAGGAGCACTCTTGTGGGCGTAGCACGCCAGCGCACGCCCAGTGGACGGTACCCAGCCGGTGAGAGGACTCCGCCAAACTCGCCCGGAGGGGTGAGCGCCCAGAAACCAGCGAGACCGCCAAGAAAACTCGGTGAGTCCACCAATTTCGGGCCCCAAGTCTTTGCGGCTCAGTTACTGGGTAAACTCTGGGGAGCCCTCCCTTCCCATTATTAAACTATCATCAGAGGGTAGAGTTTCCCGGTGGGATAATCATCGGCGTACTGCCAACAATATTAAGTACTGAAATCAACTGGATGGAGGGAGAGAGAAAAACAGGAACTACAGACCGGTTAGCCTAACATCAGTAGTAGGGAAAATGCTGGAGTCTATTATAAAGGATGTGATAACGGGACACTTGGATAATATCAATGGGATTAGACAAAGTCAACATGGATTTATGAAAGGAAAATCATGTTTGACAAACCTACTGGAGTTTTTTGAGGATGTAACTGATAGAATAGATAAGAGAGAACCAGTGGATGTAGTGTATTTGGATTTTCAGAAGGCCTTTGATAAAGTCCCACATAAGAGAGTGCAAAATTAAAGCACATAGGATTGGGGGTAATGTATTGGCATGGATTGAAAATTGGTTAACTGACAGGAAACAGAGAATATGAATAAACGGATCTTTTTCAGGGTGGCGGGCAGTGACTCCATGGGGTACCATGGAGATCAGTGCTTGGGCCCCAGCTATTCACTATATATATATTATAAATGATTTGGATGAGGGAACCAAATATAATATTTCCAAGTTTGTTGACGACACAAAACTAGGTGGGATTGTGAGTTGTGAGGAGGATGCAAAGATGCTTCAAGGCAATTTAGATAGGTTGAGTGAGTGGGCAAACACATGGCAGATGTAATATAATGTGGATAAATATGAAGTTATCCACTTTGGTAGGAAAAACATGAAGACAAAGTATTATTTAAATGGTGATAGCTTGGGAAGTATCGATGTACAAAGGGACCTGTGTGAGCTTGTACACCAGTCATTGAAAGCAAACGTGCAGGTGCAGCAAGCAGTTAGGAAGGCAAATGGTATGTTGGCCTTCATTGCAAGAGGATTTGAGTACAGGAGCAAGGATGTCTTACTGCAGTTATACAGGGCCTTGGTGAGACCGCACCTGGAGTATTGTGTGCAGTTTTGGTCTCTTTACCCAAGAAAGGATATACTTGCCATCGAGGGAGTGCAGCGAAGGTTCACCAGACTGATTCTTGGGATGGCAGGACTGTCGTATGAGGAGAGATTGGGTCGACTAGGCCTGTATTCACTTGAGTTTAGAAGAATGAGAGGGGATCTCATTGAAACGTATAAAATTCTGACGGGGCTGGACAGACTGGATGTGGGGAGGATGTTTCCCTTGGCTGGGAAGTCTAGAACAAAGGGTCACAGTCTCAGGATACGGGGTAGGAAATTTAGGACTAAGATAAGGAGAAATTTCTTCACTCAGAGGGTGGTGAACCTATGCAAAATTAAAGCACATAGGATTGGGGGTAATATACTGGCATGGATTAAAAATTCGTTAACTGACAGGAAACAGAGTCGGAATAAATGGGTCTTTTTAAGGGTGGCGGGCAGTGGCTGAATATATTTAAGAGGTAGATAGATAGATTTCTCGACACAAAAGGCATCAAGGGGCATGGGGAGAAAGTGGGAATATGGGGCCCAAGTTTCCACATGATTTGCGCCTAATTTTTAGGAGCAACTGGTGGAGAACGGACTATCTTAGAAATCGCAATTCTCCACATTTTTTTTTCTGCAGTTCTAGTCAGGTAGAACAGTTCTACTTTGGAACAGAATTTTTTCTTCAAAAGGGGGCGTGTCCACTGACGCCTGATTTCAAAGTTTCCACAGTGAAAACGTACTCCAAACTAAGTTAGAATGGAGCAAGTGAAGATTTTTGTAGAACTGAAAAAACCTGTTCTACACATTAAAAAATCAGGCGCAGGTTACAAATTAGGCGTCCAGAACGAGGTGGGGGGGGGGGGGGAGGGGAAGTCATTAAATTCTACAATAAATCCTTATTTATACTTCTACAAATATTATACAAATAAATCCAACCTGAATAAACATTTATAAGCAAAGAAAAGATTAAATAAACCATCTTCCTACCTGTGTGAAAGTGCTTCAGGCACGGAGAATGCTGCAGTCAGCCTGAGGCGCCCGTTCTTCGCGCGGGGCGGGGGGAGGAGGAGGCGCCCGTTCTTTCCCGCGGGGGGGGGGGAGGCTCCCGTTCTGCCCGCGGGGGGGGGGGGAGGGGAGAGGAGGCGCCCGTTCTTCCCGCGGGGGGGGAGGGGAGAGGAGGCGCCCGTTCTTCCCACCGGGGGGGGGGGGGGGGGGGAGAGGGAGGGAGGCGCCCGTTCTTCCCGCGGGGGGGGGGAGGGGAGAGGAGGCGCCCGTTCTTCCCGCCGGGGGGGGGGGGGGGGGGAGAGGGAGAGGAGGCGCCCGTTTCTCCCGCGGGGGGTGGGAGGAACGAGACAGTGAGAAGGCTGCAAGTGCTGATGTACTGATGGCAATGTGCTTTTATTAAAAAAATGTTCAAAAATTAAACAGCTACAAAGAACTACAAAAATGGCCGAGTGCCAATGTTTCCTTCACACTGCGCGTGCTCGAACGCTCCAACGCGCACGCGCAGGGTTGCCGGCAGGAAAAAAACTAATTTAAATAGTACCCGCCCCCTCCCACTTACAAAATCGGCGCGAGTGTAGGCTCCGCCCCCCTGGGCGCCGCGCCAAACAGACAAGGAACTGCAGGGTGCTCCAGAATCGCTCGTTTTTTTTTAGGCGCCGTTTTAGGCGCAAAAAACGGGCGCCCAGCTCGGAGGGGCGCCCGTTTTTTATCGTGTGGAAACTTGGGCCCATGGTGTTGAGATAGAGGATCAGCCGGGATCATATTGAATGGCGGTGCAGGCTCAAAGGGCAGCATGGATGTGCACGAGCATGGTTCAAGTATAGAATCGGATGGAGAATTCAGAAAAGATGCCCTTAAGTGTTACCCTCTGACGGTTTATTCTGGATTGCCCTCTCTCGATCCAATCGCATTAGACTGCATGCTTCTGACTGCATTATTCACGATTACTGAGATGTGAAATGCAAGGACATAATCTGTAAAGTCGCGGTGACAAGTAATATACTTCAAGCTATTCCTGCCAAATAGATGGGCATGGAAATCTAAATGTTGTTAAAGCCTCTCCTTTGTCTCATTGGGATGGTAGGCAGGTAATGCAATTTCACACACACGCTTCGAGTTGTCACAGATGGTGCTCTGTGTCTCACGTAAACTTCACAAATAATCTTTGTTTTTACTCTTCTTAAAAGGCAGTGCAGAGGATACCATGAGGCTGATCGCCATGTCAGGGGTCTGTGCTAGCAGGAAGGGCTACAGATACTTGAGCTTCTCAGCTTGGGTAAGAGGCATCAGAGAGATGATTTTGGTGAAGTTCAAAATCTAGGAACATTGGGAACAGGAGCAGGCCATTCAGCCCCTCGAACCTACTCACCATTTAACACCATCGAGCCTACACCGCCATTCAACTAGATCATGGCTGATCTGCACCTCAACTCCATTTACCCCCATTGCTCCATATCTCTCGATACCCTTACTCAACAAAAAGCTAGCGATCCCAGCCTTGAGAGCCCCAATTGTCCCCAGCATCCACAGCCTTTTGGGGGAGAGAATTCCAAGTTTCTGCTGCCCTTTGTGTGATAGAGCACTTCCTGATTTCACTCTTGATTGACCTTACTCTGATTTTAAGAAACCTGTTCCCATGCTCATGATACCCCCACCAGAGGAACAGTTTTGACCCAAAATAGTAAAACGCCAATTTCGAATGGATGCCAGGAAGTTCATTGAAGAAACAATTGGATGTTGCAAATGGGAGGGTTTTCTGATGCTTTTGGATGAAGGATTTAAGTATCCTTAATTATCTTGTGCTTATCTTAAGGCGTCATCCTCAATGCTGCAGATTTATGACATCATTAACCGATGATGTCGCCGTACATCCATGAGCCAGATGAAGTTGACGTTGTGTTGCCTGGATGAGTCCCGAGTGGCTCAGTTGGTGAGTGTGCTGCCTGGCATGGAAGTGAGCAGGCATGTCCAAGCTTCATCCATGAGCTGTCAATCTCATCTATCGCATCTCTCAGTTAGGGAGTGAAAAATATCAGCCAGGGTTCCTGCTCCTGGTTGTAATGTATTTGTTTCAGGGGGTTTTTGCTTCAGTTGCACGAGTTTCAACAACTCTCTGATACCTCATCTGAATGGCCATTACCTGGACAGTGAGTGTCAGCAGACAGTTTGATCACGGGGAGGAATTGGAGTTGAGTTTAACATCCGTACATGTGCTTTCCCTAGTTACCAGTGTAATGTATGCACCTGTGAGTATGCTCACGGGCTTGTGGTGCTGTTGCATTGTGAATGGCTTAGCGTGCTGTTCATAAGGCTCAATAAAACCTCAGCCAGCTGGGTCTAGGTCATCCACGATGAGGTATGCAGTTGTGAGCCTAGTGGATGAACTGGTAATGCGTAGTGTGATTGTTAAACCTTTGTTAATAAACCGACTAGTTCTTAATAGCAATGTGTTGCTATGAATTCTGAAGCAAAAACCCCCTGAAACAAATACATTACAACCAGGAGCAGGAACCCTGGCTGATATTTTTCACTCCCTAACTGAGAGATGCGATAGATGAGATTGACAGCTCATGGATGAAGCTTGGACATGCCTGCTCACTTCCATGCCAGGCAGCACACTCACCAACTGAGTCACTCGGGACTCATCCAGGCAACACGGCGTCAACTTCATCTGGCTCATGGATGTACGGCGACATCATCGGTTAATGATGCCAGAAATCTGCAGCATTGAGGATAAGCCAACTACAGGATAGATCTGTGCATCCAATGGCAGATCGCAGGGTGATCGAGTTGGAAAGGGGAGCTCTAGTGTTAACCATGGCTCAGTGGGTAGCACTCTCGCCTCGAAGGCAGAAGGTTGTGGGTTAAAGTCCCGCTCCACTCGAGCACAAAATCTCCCAGTGACAGTATTGAGGGAGTGCTGCACTGTCGGAGGTGCCGACTTTCAGATAAAACGTTAAACCGAGGCCCCATCTGCCCTCAACCTAACAAAAATAGATTAGCTGGTCATTATCCCATTGCTGTTTGTGGGAGCTTGCTTGTGTGCAAGTTGGCTGTCGTGTTTCCCACTTTACAACACTCCAAAAGCACTTCATTGGCTGCAAAGCACTTCGCGACGTCTGGCGGTCGTGAAAGGCGCTACATAAATGCAACTCTGTCTTTCTCTTCTCTCAGGTGGAAGTAAAAGATCCCATGGCACTATTTTGAAGAACAGCAGTGGAGTTCCCCTCCAGTGTCCTGGCAAACACTTATTCCTCAACCAACATCACTTAAAAAAGATTATCTGGTCATTATCGCATTGCTGTTTGTGGGATCTTGCTGTGTGCAAATTGGCTGCTGTGTTTCCCACATTACAACAGTGACCACTCCTCAAAAATATTTCACTGGCTGTAAAGCGCTTTGGGACGTCCTGAGGTAATGAGTGCTTCTTTTTAAATGCAAGTCTTTCTTTCTTTGGATGGCTTATTGTGAATTAGGCACGACAGAAGTACATGGAAGCGCTTTCTCAAATCAACACACAGTCTACTATTAAAACTGGCTGCAGCCTTTTTTTTAATTTTCCTTCTGCTTTACAAAATTGAGAGTGATAATCTTGTACAGCAACATTTTCAAAGATAATGTGTGGCAGAAAAGCTGTGATACACACTCGGTAGGTACTCAAAAAAGGTTTTAAGGCGTCTGGACCAGTGGGCTGTATTCACAAAACAATTCTAAGCCTTGCAAAGGGGCTAAAGCTGCAGTTTATCCACCCTCACCCTCCCACAATGCCTCTGGGCTGGATGGCCCCTCTGCTCTTTATGAACACGGGATTTGCTGACTTCAGCGGTTCGATCTGGGGATGTAATGCGTGGAGACCTGGTGTTTCTCCACAGTGAGACTTCTGCTCGCGAGTGTATCTCCTGCTAGGTTTCAGGGCAGCCTTGGCGGGCGCAGGTCACCCACCTTCTCCCCTCCCCCTCAGCTGGGATCGTGCATACTATCAGGAGGCCCAAGCGAAGAGGAGCGGGTTCAACCGCCCGAAAGAAATGGCCTGCTGCCGTTAAAAGGCTGCGGGCTGGATTTTGGTTTTGATTCGGCCTCTGTTGGTGGCCCGCGGGGAATGGCGGTGATAGGTGTGGAAATGGTTACCGCCTGGGTGGCCAGCCTCCAGCGCCCCGCCGGGACATTTGGTGCCAGTTTTTGCATCGGCGCTCAGCAGTACCACCCGGGAACGTTGTGCCGGAGTGCAACCCCCCACCCTGGTTTCGACAACGGTGTGAGAATTTGGTTGGAGCGGCACCCGTCGCGCCCCGCGGTGAGACCCCCTGGGAAAGCGGGCGGTTGAACTGTAGCGCCCCACGGTGAGACCCCCTGGGAAAGCGGGCGGTCAAGCTATAGCGCCCCGCGGTGAGACCCCCTGGGAAAGCGGGCGGTCGAACTGTAGCGCCCCGCGGTGAGACCCCCTGGGAAAGCGGGCGGTCGAACTGTAGCGCCCCGCGGTGAGACCCCCTGGGAAAGCGGGCGGTCAAGCCGTAGCACCCCGCGGTGAGACCCCCTGGGAAAGCAGGCGGTCCGAGACGTTCCGGCGGTAGTGAGGGGATGGATGACTGCCTGAGGTAAGTGTGATTGTTTACATTTTGTTTTTGTTTTGGCGATTTCTCTTTATTTGGATTCAGTAATATATTGGGAATGTTTTGTGGGTTTTGTGTCCTGATGTTATTTTGCAGGGAGGCCGGCTCTTTCACTTGTGGTTTTCAGGTGCTCAGCCGGCCTAGCGCCCGAGGAGAGGTAACACCTCCCTTAGCGCTCCGCTCCACACTCGGGGCCCGGCTGGTGAATCGTGTGGACACCCGACGCAAACTATTTCCCGGCGCAGAAATTACCGCCCTGTTGCTTAGCACCCGAAGAAGCCTCCAACCGAAAATCCAGCCCTCACGAACTAAAATATCTCTTTTAAAGGACATTCCTTTAGAGTCTGTTGAACTTAGCAACCTCTAAGGGAGATGACTCAGGCACTCACTGTTGCAATCCAATCCACAAACCTCCATAGTTACATCGATGTGGAAGCCAATACAATACAAATGTCATTTTTTTTACCAGACCCAGCTTTGTTTTTGGAAGACGGGGGGGTAACAAGTTTCAACTTTAGTAACACTAATATTCAGCAAAGTCAAAGCATAATCCTGACAATGAAAGGTCGATGTGTGAACCTCTCGACACCAACAGGGATCACAGACACTGACCCACTCCCCGCCCCCCCTCCCCCGCAAGAATAAAGACGCATATTCACCAGTAAACAACCAGAGACTAAACTCTCTGAGCCACCCACCTCAGCAGAACTGCTGATTAAACAGATAGGCACACCCGCTACTGGACCATCAAGGTTATACATATACATCCAACCCAGGCCCCCTCCCCGTCACCCAACCACCCCCGCCCCTATAGTCTATAAATGTCAACAGCACAAAGACCACTAGATAAAGAACTGCATACAGACCACTGCCAGAATATCAAGAATGGGATGCCCCCCCTCCCCTCCCCTCCCCTCCCCACTGAACAGACAAGGATCAAACACTCCATATAACAGACCAGAAAGTCAAGTTGGTTACTCTCAGTCCTGCCACAGATGGCAGTCGTTCGCCCGCCAAATGCCGTGAGGAAAGACGGGCACCAAGAAAGTTGTGGGCGCATAATAAACGGTGCCCCGGAGGCCGAGAAGACCAATTATCTCTGTGTAATGACTTTTCCCCTTAGACAACAAGCACCTCTCAACAGTGAGGGCGTTTGACCAGCTGGTCTTGAATGTGAAACCTTATATATATTTTTTATATAGATTTACAGCGACAGTAGTAACCAAGACATTATGAATCAATGGGGAGCAAGAGTTAAACCAAAGTCAATGAGTCTACCAAGGTTGGGTCTACCTAAATATAAAAGCTTGCGTAAGTTTGAACATCACGTTTTCCACTCGGAGCTAGTGCTGTGGTATCTCCTTGGGTGGCACCAAAATGTATTTAGTTGTGGAATGGAATCTGACGAATGGCAGGCTGTTCCCAAAATCAAGGACCAGGGACACCATCACCACCCACCAGATAATACTGGGACTCCTTTACCACAAAACCTGCAGGTGTTAGATACAGAAAGAACACTTCCCTCTTATCCTTTCCAAACACTCACCAAAAGAATGGTCAGAGACCATGGCCGCACACCCACCAATAGGCAACTAAACAGTGCACCCACTCATGATGTATAATATTTACATCACGGCCATCCAGCTATTGAGCCTATCTTCCACCCTGTTATTGTCAAGACACGTTTTCCTCCTTCCTCATTGGTTAAGGAACGCAGGAGCAGGAGGAGGCCATTCAGCCCCTCGAGCCTGTTCCACCATTCAATCAGATCGTGACTGCTCTGTATCTCAACTCAATCTGTCCGCCTTGGTTCCGTAACCAAAAATCTATCAATTTCAGTGTTGAAATTTTCAACTGACCGCCCAGCCTCAACAGCTTTTTGGGGGAGAGAGTCCCAGATTTCCCACGACCCTTTGTGTGTGAGGAAGTGCTTCCTGACATCACCCCTGAATGGCCTGGCTCTAATTTTAAGGTTAAGCCCCCATGTCCTGGACTCTCCCACCAGAAGGAATCATTTCTCTCTACCTACCCGATCAACTCCTTTAATCATCTTAAATACCCCAATTGGATCTCCCCGTAAGAGTATTTTACTCTCTGTGCTTTTCCCCTCTCTGATTGCTTATTCTCGACTTCTGTTGCTCACCGGTCACATTGCACACACCCTTTCTTCCCCAGGGTCAATTCTCTTTCCAGTCTCATTCCAGCCAACAAGAAAACTCGAAGGTGCAGCTGCCATGACAGTTCATTGCCAATATACCCCTAAAAATAAAACGTATCTCACAACCAACACATAAAACATTGACAAAAGTTCACAGGATTACCCATAAAATTAACAGTAAATCTCATGGTCACATGCAAAAGCACAAGCTGGTTGCACTGAGAATGTGTCGAGGAGACTTCCTGTATATACATAAATATATATGTACATAGTGCGAGTCCACCCATTGCCAGATTGGGCACTGTCCATTGGGCTTGTTTGTTGTGGGGGGTGAGACACTCTGTGGAGCAGGAGATAGAAAGGGCTGCGGCTAAGGCATAAAGAGGTTGTGACCAGTTTGGATCTGGAGGGTGAACGTTTGGTGAGAATAGTTCAACACTCAAAGCCGAGATGGCCAAAGCAAGTTGCAGGAGCCGAGGCAGAGCGAGGGTTTTCCCCTTTGATGAGGGAGTCACGGAGGTGATGCTAAAGGAGGTCCAGCAAAGGAGGATTGCCTGTGGAGTGTCTAAAATGGGGAGGCGGGGCTCCTTCTGCGTACAGGTTTGGTCTCCTTATTTAAGGAGGGATATACTTGCCTTGGAGGCAGTTCAGAGAAGGTTCACGAGGTTGATTCCTGAGATGAAGGGGTTGGCATATGAAGAAAGGTTGAGCAGGTTGGGCCTATATTCATTGCAGTTTAGAAGAATGAGAGGTGATCTTATTGAGACTCTGAGGGGGCTGGACAGGGTAGATGCAGCGAGGATGTTTCCCCTCGTGGGGGGAATCTAGAACCAGGTATCATAGTTTCGGAATAAGAGGTCGCCCATTTAAAACGGAGATGAGGAGGAATTTCTTCTCTCAGAGGGTCGTGAATCTTTGGAATTCTCTGCCCCAGAGAGCTGTGGAGGCTGGGTCATTGAATATATTTAAGGTGGAGATAGAGAGATTTTTGAACGATAAGGGACTGAAGGGTTATGGGGAGCGGGCAGGGAAGTGGAGTTGAGGCCAAGATCAGTTCAGCCATGATCTTATTGAATGGCGGAGCAGGCTCTCGAGGTGCCAAATGGCCCACTCCTGCTCCTATTTCTTATGTTCTCAAAATACTACTGCACGGTCTTCATACGAGGGGATTGCAAAGAAGTGTCCTGTGTGGGACGCAGAGGAGGTAGAAATTCTCCACCATCAGTAAGTTCGCCAAGGTCAGTGTGCCCTGCATCGAGTGAAATGCACACAAGACACAACTTTTCCACAAGCAGACGCAAGCCCATTTTAATGCATGGCAGACCTTCCCATCGGCCAAATGAACCTTGAAAAGATTGGATACGTGACACATGATCTACGGCCTCTGACAACATGCTGTGTGCGTGTGCATTGTCTTGAACATAGCTTGGGAGGCAAGGTGACGACATGCATCGTGACGTCCACGCTTTTCAAACTTTACTGCTATGGTTGTGCTCCCGGGCACCAGGCATGTTGTAGACAGAAGGGGAATTGACCGGTGATAGGGAATCTAACAGCCCTCACCCAGTTTGGGTCGACACGTAACTCCAGCCCTACTCAGTCGACCCATGCACTGTCACTTTCCTCGGGGATCCCCCTGATTGGCGCGTGTGTCTACCCGGGGCTTCCGCCGACTTTCCACTGAATTTACGGCAGCCAATCAGGAGAACTCCCGAGAAAATTCCCGGTGTTAATGTCCACGGTTGTAAAGACAATTGCTACAAAACCATTCAAAACCCTACCTAACACCATATTCTGAGCACTTTCACTGCGAGGAATGCAAACGGCTCAAGAAGGGAGGCCCGCGCCCCATTCTCAGGGCCACTCGGACATGACAATAAATGCAGCCTTGCCTACGTCCTGAGAACGAGTGAGAAACAAAGAGCTGCAGCCCCTCATCTCTGGTGGAGGAAATAAGCCTAATCTGGGCGGACACAGAGCCCATGGAGGACTAGGTCCGGGTCATGCAGACGCCTCCAGGCTGGTACCCATCACTGATGTATATTCCTTCCACTGCCTGCTCACATGCTCAGTCACTCTCTCCTTCCCAAACTTTGCACGTGCCGCAACATCATAGAGCAAGAACATAAGAATTAGGAGCAGGAGTAGGCCATACAGCCCCTCGAGCCTGCTCCGCCATTCAGTAAGATCATGGCTGATCATCCACCTCAACTCCACTTTCCTGCCTTAACCCTGTATCACTTTCAGTTCTGGTATCTTGTGAATCTTTGCTCGAAAAACTAACTGGTCCTTCATGGAAGGGAAGCTACCTGGCCACATTTAACGCACCGTGCATTGCCACATGACGTGTGTTAGAAGGTGTGTTGCTGATACCACTGTAAATCTTGATCTACTTGTGTTTCCCAGAACTTTCCCCCTAGAAGCCAGGATGCCTGTTCCAGATAAAACCCGGCCCAGCCATTCACAGCCAGCAGCACCACTGGGTCCAGTTGCCTCGAACGTTAGCACAAGATGCATCCTCGCTCGGGGATTTAGCTAGCGAGGTTCAAGAAAGCACCACCCGATGCAAGGACACAACACAAATGAGGAGGAACAGGAGGTTTAGGGAGGGAATTCCAGAGCTTAGCTGAAGGCATGGCTGTTAATGGCGGAGCGATGGAAATTGGAGATGCAGAAGAGGCCAGAGTTGGAGGAACGCAGAGATCTCAGAAGGTTGTAGGGCTGGAGGCGGTTATAGAGATATGACCCTCAGAGTGCAGCGACCCCACCGACACCTGGGAATTCCTGGCCCAAGGTCGCTCAAAGTGGAAAAGAAGCATCCGGGAAGGCGCCGAAGACCTCGAGTCTCTTCGCCGGGAGCACGTGGAAGCCAAGCGCAAACAGCGGAAGGAGCGCGCGACAACCCAAGCCCCCCATCCACCCGTCCCTTCAACTACTGTCTGCCCCACCTGTGACAGAGATTGTGGGTCCTGAATCGGACTCATTCGTCACCTGAGAACTCATATTAGTGTGGAAGCAAGTCATCCTCGACTCCGAGGGACTGCCTAAGAAGCAGAACAGAGATATGATTCCCATTTGACCTCTCAGTGACCATTTTTCTTATAGTTTGTTCAGAACCAAAATTTAATCATGAAAGCTGAGTATCACTGGGAAAAGTACAAGCCTTATTAACAGTCCATCGCACCACCTCATGAAAGGTTCCTCCTATCTCTGGATCATCTGATCTAACCCAAGGCCTGAAGATGTAATGCTCACATCCACCCCTAGAACACCCCCACAGCTATCAATCTCACAGCACCCATATTACACCACACTACTGGCTTTCCCAGCCAACATATTTCCAGGGCTGTGTGTGATGGCTGGGGTCCTCGTCTCCGATTGGGTCTACAATTCGACTCAAACTGTCGTACAAACGTAAGGTGTTCCATGACTGAATCAATGCACCCTTTCAAAATACCAACAGAATATAAAAACAAACCACAACCACCACATAGCAGGACAGCAAGAACAGGACCCCCGAGCGCTGACATAGCTCACTTGTTGTTTTCCCGCACCTGAGAACGCTCTCGCGCAAACTCATGCCTCTTGGCACCAGAGCAGGCTTGATGGGCTCCTCCTGTTCCTATGTCATCCTGCTCACTACATTAACACTGTTGAAGCACCAGTTGCACATTGGAAGAGTTGCAAACAACTATAAGTTTTCAGTGTGGACAAAAGCCCTTCACAAAAGGGACTGAAATCACAAATGATTCTTTCTACGTGGACAACCTCCCTTCGAACCACTGGACCCAATTTGCCTACTTGACGGGATAAGAAAGACTGTAGAACCAATGGAAGTACCATCTTCATGCCGAGTAAGACATTTACGCCTTTCAAAGAATGGCCTTGCGGTGGAAGAACTGCTTTGTGAATACAGCCAGTCATTGTGAACATCGCACACCAGAGGGTGCCAGTGTACTTCCTGTCTAATCCTATAAAACAGCCGATTCTCTGCATTCTGTGAAGTATCTATGAAATTTACAACCGGTTACCGCTGAACTCTTTTCGTCTGAATTCCCTACAATCCTTCTGTTCTTTGACTCTCTCTCGCTGACTCTCTCCCTGTGCCTCTTGGAGCATTTCTTATTCTTTGACAAAAATCCCCGGACAGTGTCTGCTTTGGCCAGTCGGTGAAGACAGTGGTCTCTGTGTCTCACGTTTTCAGCTCCTGCCTCGTTAAGACCAGGACGTCCCCTGTTTCCCCTGACCTGGAAATTAAAACAAACGGCAGTGAATTAAACTCTCAAAAAAAATAAGAACATAAGAAATAGGAGCAGGAGTCGACCATTTGGCCCCTCGAGCCTGCTCCGCCATTCAATAAGACCATGGCTGATCTGATCATGGAATCAACTCCACTTCCCCGCCCGCTCCCCATAACCCATGACTCCCTTATCGGTCAAAAATCTGTCCATCTCCGCCTTAAATATATTCAATGACCCAGCCTCCACAGCTCTCTGGGTAGAGCATTCCCAAGATTCACGACTCTCTGAGAGAAGAAATTCCTCCTCATTTCTGTTTTAAATGGGCGGCCCCTTATTCTGAAACTATGCCCTCTCGTTCTAGATTCTCCCAGGAGGGGAATGAATGGTCAGTTCAAAATGGTCAGTTCAACTCCGAAATATTCCCTTAAAACTCACAAAGGCCCCCTCGATGGGTCAGTGGGTAATTCGGGGATGCCAACTCTGATTGGTCGTATTCCCGGAGGTTCCATCACATGACCACCCATCCAGTTAAACAGCCAGCACCCCCCGCCCCACCCCAATAGTTTTATGACTAATAAACAAACGTGTTGAAAAAAAATGAAAACCAACAAGTTTTCTTAATGCCTCTTATGATTTTTCTCCCAGGTGTTGCTCACAGCAGTGTCCAGGAGATGAATCTTTAATTCCTGGAGATTCCAGGCCAATCCTGCAGGGTTGGCAACCCTAGTGCGCGAGCCACGCAGATCTGGAATTCTCAATTGTGTTTGCTAGTGTTTGCTAGTGCTGTTGGGGAGGATTTAAACTAATATGGCAGGGGGATGGGAACCAATGCAGGGAGACAGAGGGAAACAAAAAGGAGGCAAAAGCAAAAGACAGAAAGGAGATGAGGAAAAGTGGAGGGCAGAGAAACCCAAGGCAAAGAACAAAAAGGGCCACTGTACAGCAAAATTCTAAAAGGACAAAGGGTGTTAAAAAAACAAGCCTGAAGGCTTTGTGTCTTAATGCAAGGAGTATCCGCAAGAAGGTGGACGAATTAATTGTGCAAATAGATGTTAACAAATATGATGTGATTGGGATTACGGAGACGTGGCTCCAGGATGATCAGGGCTGGGAACTCAACATTCAGGGGTATTCAACATTCAGGAAGGATAGAATAAAAGGAAAAGGAGGTGGGGTAGCATTGCTGGTTAAAGAGAAGATTAATGCAATAGTTAGGAAAGACATTAGCTTGGATGATGTGGAATCTATATGGGTAGAGCTGCAGAACACCAAAGGGCAAAAAACGTTAGTGGGAGTTGTGTACAGACCTCCAAACAATAATAGGGATGTTGGGGAGGGCATCAAATAAGAAATTAGGGGTGCATGCAATAAAGGTGTAGCAGTTATAATGGGTGACTTTAATATGCACATAGATTGGGCTAGCCAAACTGGAAGCAATACGGTGGAGGAGGATTTCCTGGAGTGCATAAGGGATGGTTTTCTAGACCAATATGTTGAGGAACCAACTAGGGGGGAGGCCATCTTAGACTGGGTGTTGTGTAATGAGAGAGGATTAATTAGCAATCTCATTGTGCGAGGCCCATTGGGGAAGAGTGACCATAATATGGTGGAATTCTGCATTAGGATGGAGAATGAAACAGTAAATTCAGAGACCATGGTCCAGAACTTAAAGAAGGGTAACTTTGAAGGTATGAGGCGTGAATTGGCTAGGATAGATTGGCGAATGATACTTAGGGGGTTGACTGTGGATGGGCAATGGCAGACATTTAGAGACCGCATAGATGAATTACAACAATTGTACATTCCTGTCTGGCGTAAAAATAAAAAAGGGAAGGTGGCTCAACCGTGGCTATCTAGGGAAATCAGGGATAGTATTAAAGCCAAGGAAGTGGCATACAAATTGGCCAGAAATAGCAGCGAACCTGGGGACTGGGAGAAATTTAGAACTCAGCAGAGGAGGACAAAGGGTTTGATTAGGGCAGGGAAAATGGAGTACGAGAAGAAGCTTGCAGGGAACATTAAGGCGGATTGCAAAAGTTTCTATAGGTATGTAAAGAGAAAAAGGTTAGTAAAGACAAACGTAGGTCCCCTGCAGTCAGAATCAGGGGAAGTCATAACGGGGAACAAAGAAATGGCAGACCAATCGAACAAGTACTTTGGTTCGGTATTCACTAAGGAGGATACAAACAACCTTCCGGATATAAAAGGGGTCAGAGGGTCTAGTAAGGAGGGGGAACTGAGGGAAATCTTTATTAGTCGGGAAATTGTGTTGGGGAAATTGATGGGATTGAAGGCTGATAAATCCCCAGGGCCTGATGGACTGCATCCCAGAGTACTTAAGGAGGTGGCCTTGGAAATAGCGGATGCATTGACAGTCATTTTCCAACATTCCATTGACTCTGGATCAGTTCCTATGGAGTGGAGGGTAGCCAATGTAACCCCACTTTTTAAAAAAGGAGGGAGAGAGAAAACAGGGAATTATAGACCGGTCAGCCTGACCTCAGTAGTGGGTAAAATGATGGAATCAATTATTAAGGATGTCATAGCAGTGCATCTGGAAAATGGTGACATGATAGGTCCAAGTCAGCATGGATTTGTGAAAGGGAAATCATGCTTGACAAATCTTCTGGAATTTTTTGAGGATGTTTCCAGTAAAGTGGACAAAGGAGAACCAGTTGATGTGGTATATTTGGACTTTCAGAAGGCTTTCGACAAGGTCCCACACAAGAGATTAATGTGCAAAGTTAAAGCACATGTGATTGGGGGTAGTGTGCTGACGTGGATTGAGAACTGGTTGTCAGACAGGAAGCAAAGAGTAGGAGTAAACGGGTACTTTTCAGAATGGCAGGCAGTGACTAGTGGGGTGCCGCAAGGTTCTGTGCTGGGGCCCCAGCTGTTTAAATTGTACATTAATGATTTAGACGAGGGGATTAAATGCAGTATCTCCAAATTTGCGGATGACACTAAGTTGGGTGGCAGTGTGAGCTGCGAGGAGGATGCAATGAGGCTGCAGAGTGACTTGGATAGGTTAGGTGAGTGGGCAAATGCATGGCAGATGAAGTATAATGTGGATAAATGTGAGGTTATCCACTTTGGTGGTAAAAACAGAGAGACAGACTATTATCTGAATGGTGACAGATTAGGAAAAGGGAAGGTGCAACGAGACCTGGGTGTCATGGTACATCAGTCATTGAAGGTTAGCATGCAGGTACAGCAGGCGGTTAAGAAAGCAAATGGCATGTTGGCCTTCATAGCGAGGGGATTTGAATACAGGGGCAGGGAGGTGTTGCTACAGTTGTACAGGGCCTTGGTGAGGCCACACCTGGAGTATTGTGTACAGTTTTGGTC
This sequence comes from Pristiophorus japonicus, assembly GCF_044704955.1. NCBI lineage: Eukaryota > Metazoa > Chordata > Chondrichthyes > Pristiophoridae > Pristiophorus > Pristiophorus japonicus. Next base: position 17,149,895 of record NC_091990.1, read on the forward strand.
TCCTCACTTGAGGAAGGACATTCTTGCTATTGAGGGAGTGCAGCGAAGATTCACCAGACTGATTCCCGGGATGGCGGGACTGACCTATCAAGAAAGATTGGATCAACTGGGCTTGTATTCACTGGAGTTCAGAAGAATGAGAGGGGACCTCATGGAAACGTTTAAAATTCTGACGGGTTTAGACAGGTTAGATGCAGGAAGAATGTTCCCAATGTTGGGGAAGTCCAGAACCAGGGGTCACAGTCTGAGGATAAGGGGTAAGCCATTTAGGACCAAGATGAGGAGAAACTTCTTCACCCAGAGAGTGGTGAACCTGTGGAATTCTCTACCACAGAAAAGTAGTTGAGGCCAATTCACTAAATATATTCAAAAGAGAGTTAGATGAAGTCCTTACTACTCGGGGGATCAAGGGTTATGGCGAGAAAGCAGGAAGGGGGTACTGAAGTTTCATGTTCAGCCATAAACTCATTGAATGGTGGTGCAGGCTAGAAGGGCTGAATGGCCTGCTCCTGCACCTATTTTCTATGTTTCTATGTTTCAATTGGCGATCTGTCACGTTCTCAGCCGAGCCAGAGGTCGGGAGAATTGCCGCTGTGCTGCGGACAGGAAAATAACCCGCCAGGGTTTCCAGTTCTGCTCGCTGCCTAGTGGCCCTCGTGCGGATATCAGGAGATAAGATTGAACTGGATTGTGATACCCCTGTGGCCGAATAGCCCGCTAACATTCACGGTCTTGGGTCACTCCTGGGAAAATAAAGCCCCTTGGCCGATATATCAGAGGGGAGGCCGTGCTCCTATAATTGTACCTGGAATGAATCAGCACCTCCCGGAGAGGAGGGCATAATAACCAGAGGACAACATGCATTCAGAGCCGGCAGCCCAGCGTGTATGCTGCTGGTGAAGGTGGGGCTGTGACATGACCTCAAATATCAGCAATGATTGTAGAACCGCCACTGACGAGATCACAACGCCGGGTAAAGTGTGTAAGTTTAGTATGTGGCAGATAGTGGGAACTCCTCCTCCCCTGTGTACACACACACACATATACTCACACACAAACGTGCACACACACACTTATACACAAAACCGCATATACTCACACACAAACGTGCACACACACTTATACACAAACACGCATATACTCACACACACATGCACACACGCATCTACTCATATACAAACGTGCACACACACACACGCTCATACAATCAAACACACACGCATATACTTGTAGACAAACACATACACACAAAGAAACACAGGCACACATACAAGCACACACATGTATTCATACACAACAATCATCATCATCATAGGCGGTCCCTCGAACGAGGATGACTTGGTTCCACGAGAGTTCACAGATGTTTCAATGAAGGACCCGATGTTCCAGTCCCGAACTCCAGTTGAGGGGGTGGAAGATGCCTGTGCGTGGATTTTTTTAACATGTGGTGACCGTTGCACACCAGCCACCACACGGGCTTGACAGAGCTAGGCCTTTATCCAGTGGCAAGGGTTAACCAGGACAACTGGAGACCTGCTCTGCTGCACGGACCTAGTGTGCGCACATATCGCAGTGTGGGCTAGTCCGTGCTGCCCCTGGGCCCTCGGCTCTTCTGGGCCCCATACCCTCATTCACTGCACCTCCACCCACGATGTTCCAGGGCCCAGTGCTATATCATGGGCCACTCCGACCTGTGTGAGAACACCACCGCAGGTCGGGGCTATAAATAAAATACACAACCACACTCATATACAAATGCACACATGCATACATAAACATGCATTACCACATGCCATCCACACATAAAACCACACGTCATATGCATGCTCAAATTAGCATTAAGACACGAGCCCTGCACATACACATGGGCATTAACACACATGTAATGCACACATTAACGGGCATTAACATACATGTAATGCACGCATTGACGGGCATTAACACAGGGCCCTGTGAAAAGCACACACAGGCAGACAGTCACACACCCTTTCAACACACAGTTATACAAACAGACATCCACACTCACACACATATACACTCACATACACGGCCCCCACACGTACAATGGGATTTGACATCGATTGCGTAACTTAAGAGTACAAATAAAAGGCAAAAAGTTGGAAACACTGGGAATGAGGCCCAGGAGCAGACAGAGCTGCAAACAGACAGCAGATCAGTCAGTCTGTGCAGAGGGAGCAGAGGGGTCGATGTCCCAGACAGGGTCATTTGTCAGAACCCATTCCTCACCAGGACGCAGACTCACCTGCTGAGTGTTCCAGCGATTTTGTGATTGATTTGAGAAGTCATTCTCCTGTCAGTAAATATCAGGGAGCAGTGAGAACAGATATAACAACGGGGAGAGATGTATACCAGGCTCCCAACTCGCTATTAGCCGTTTCACATTATCGCACAAACTCAAAATGACCCCCCCACCCCTCCCCCTTACAGATTCTGGCTACAGGATCAATCTACTCCACATTTAAACATAACTTGGTAAAATGACACTGCATTTTCACTGTAAACCATTTTCATTACTTGAACCAAAGCACAAACACCCTCTTAGATGCCATCAGTAACACAGCAGAAGGCAGAAGTTAATCAATTTGTTTACTCTTGACTGTAACAATGGAACCCACTCGATGTGAAGGTGATTACAATGATTAGCTGTAGCCTGTTACTTAATGAGATTTCACAGAGAAATTTTACTGCAATTGCTTTTTTAAAAAATAAATGTTCTCCCACCGCTCCTTGCCTGCTGGTTCCTCTCACCCAGCCAGGTACATTTCAATGGTAAGTATTGGCAGGCTATTCAACTGTAGGGGCATCACAGCCGAGCCTGGTCCAGTCTTCTTGATGACAGATGGTGATAGATACTGATCCCCCTCCCCATTTCCTACCTTATGTACTTTTAACCCCACCCTTCAACCTTTAGGATTTCATAAGTACTGTAGCTAATTTTGCAAGTTGATTTCTGATACTGGAACCCAAACCACAGATTGGACTGTGGTACTGGAACCAAACCCACAGATTGGACTGTGGTACTGGAACCCAAACCACGGATTGGACTGTGGTACTGGAACCAAATCACAGATTGGTCTGTGGTACAGGAACCCAAACCACGGATTGGACTGTGGTACTGGAACCCAAACCACGGATTGGACTGTGGTACTGGAACCAAACCACAGATTGGACTGTGGTACTGGAACCCAAACCATGGATTCGACTGTGGTACTGGAACCCAAACCATGGATTGGACTGTGGTACTGGAACCCAAACCACGGATTGGACTGTGGTACTGGAACCAAACCATGGATTGGACTGTGGTACTGGAACCCAAACCACGGATTGGACTGTGGTACTGGAACCAAACCACGGATTGGACTGTGGTACTGGAACCAAACCATGGATTGGACTGTGGTACTGGAACCAAACCATGGATTGGACTGTGGTACTGGAACCCAAACCACGGATTGGACTGTGGTACTGGAACGCAAACCATGGATTGGACTGTGGTACTGGAACCCAAACCACGGATTGGACTGTGGTACTGGAACCAAACCACGGATTGGACTGTGGTACTGGAACCAAACCACGGATTGGACTGTGGTATTGGAACCAAACCCACAGATTGGACTATGGTACTGGAACCCAAACCATGGATTGGACTGTGGTACTGGAACCCAAACCACGGATTGGATTGTGGTACTGGAACCCAAACCACGGATTGGACTGTGGTCCTGGAACCAAACCACGGATTGGACTGTGGTACTGGAACCCAAACCACGGATTGGACTGTGGTACTGGAACCAAACCATGGATTGGACTGTGGTACTGGAACCAAACCACGGATTGGACTGTGGTACTGGAACCCAAACCACGGATTGGACTGTGGTACTGGAACCCAAACCACGGATTGGACTGTGGTACTGGAACCCAAACCATGGATTGGATTGTGGTGCTGGAACCCAAACCATGGATTGGACTGTGGTACTGGAACCCAAACCACAGATTGGACTGTGGTACTGGAACCCAAACCATGGATTGGATTGTGGTGCTGGAACCCAAACCACGGATTGGACTGTGATACTGGAACCCAAACCACAGATTGGACTGTGGCACTGGAGTCCAAACCACGGATTGACTGTGATACTGGAACCCAAACCACGTTTGGACTGTGGTACTGGAACCCAAACCACGGATTGGACTGTGGCACTGGAACCCAAACCATGGATTGGACTGTGGCACTGGAACCCAAACCATGGATTGGACTGTGGTCCTGGAACCCAAACCACGGACTGGACTGTGGTCCTGGAACCCAAACTACGGATTGGATTGTTATGAAATAACACCCTGGGATGGGAGGGGGACTCGCCAATCAGACAACATATTTTCACTAATTATTTACTTCGGCAATAAGAAAAGTTGCCGACAACTCCTGCTATCAAATGATGTAAAAGATACATGGAAGTGACATGAAGCATCTGTTTACTGATGGACCCAATAGACAGCTTAGCCACTGCCCTACCAATCAACACAGAGAAAGCGGAAAGCTTTGAATGGACAGTTGAGGGTTACCGACCTGTGTTCCTGGATGGAATCCTGAAAGAGAAATACAATAGTTTAGTTACACCATAAATCAGTGAGTCAACCTGCAAAATTAACATCTTGTCTCAGTCACTGTCAGAGCTCTATGTTAGGGATAAGCAATAGGTTTCCAGCTTTCCTGCTCTTTACACAGTCACCGTCTTCATAAAGAACTGTTTGGCAAATCTGTTTGTATTGGTAAAGGTAGTGGAACAATGCATTTGGTTTCAAATCCACTGTGACTTCATTTACATGCGACAATATGGTAACGAAACCTCACTCCATTCTGGCACTCTGACACAGAGGCAAAAAACTTTGTTGAGTATCTTTGCAAGGTGACAGAATCCCTTTAAGGAGCCTTGTGGGAACTTTATGATTTAATGTTTCACTTCAGTAAACTTTATGAGCGTGTTGTTCTAACGCACAACATGCCTCATTGAAGGACAGGGGACTGCACAGAGAGTGACTCGGGATGTTTTCCACGTCTAGAAACAGACACGTGAATCGCTCCATCTTAGCGGCAACAAATAGACACGCAAATTACACTTGCCTTTCGATTGGTGAGTATTCCATTAGATTTTGAGAGCAACAAAGGCAGAAAGTTACCCAACTGTCTGCGACAATCCCCACTTTCTGCATTGCAAGTCGCTGAAAAAAACAGTGACCTGGTCAAATAATGGGCCGGAGAGCAGGAAACAGCCCAATTCACTGGGAAACAGTCTTCATTTCCTGATGGTCCATGCCGGTGTTTATGCTCCACACGAGCCTCCTCCCACCCCTCTTCATCTCAACCTATCAGCATATCCTTCTATTCCTTTCTCCCTCGTGTGTTTATCTAGCTTTTCCCTTAAATGCATCGATACTATTCGCCTCAGCCACTCCCTGTGGTAGCGAGTTCACATTCTCACCGCTCTCTGGGTAAAGAAGTTTCTCCTGAATTCCTTACTGGATTTATTGGTGATTATCTTATATTCATGGCCTCTAATTTTGGTCTTCCCCACAAGTGGAAACAACTTCTCTACCTCTACCCGATCCAATGTAATCAACCTCTGGGTTGTGAAGTCCAAAAACAAAGACTAAACTACAATGGCCATTTCATACCCACCAGGAATGCGGTGGGGATAAAACTGCCCCTCACAAATCAAGTTTCAAGAACTGTGCATCATTTTTATTGTGTAGTTTATGCATTGAAAATTCGACTGAGGTCGATTTCTTGGTCAGGGCTGGCTGATGTGGTCTTGTGGTGATTTATGCGAACAGCTAAACTGGCGAGACTTGTGATTTTTCCACGGGCGGGGGGGGTGGGGGCGGGTGCAACTGAGCAGTGCATTGGGGCATTCCCACAGTTTACCACTCATCTCTTTCAAGTGCTGTGCAGTTGAATCCTGCTCGAAGTTCTCTACACAGTAGTTAGTGGTCTGGATGATTAGTCTTCAGTGGAGTCTCCATTCACAGCCTTTGCTCACCAACCAATGTCAACACGGACCAGATAATGTAATAATTAAAACCAAATCCATGTTTGAATATTGAATTAACTGCAGCTGAGTGGGTGAGCCAATTCAACAACAACAACTTATATTTATATAGCGTCTTTAACCTACCAGGCAGAAAACTGAATATCTTCCTCTCAAAAGCTCATTAACAAAAGGGAATTGGATAAATACTTAAAGAGCAACAATTTTCAGGGCAATGGGGGAAAGAGCAGGGGAGTGGGACTAATTGGATAGCTCTATCAACGAGCCGGCGCAGGCACGATGGGCCAAATGGCCTCCTTCTGTGCCGTATGATTCTAACAAGCCTTTAACAGACTTTAACAAGAGGCTAAATATTGGAAAAAAGACAACAAAATGTCACTCCTTTTATTGCCGATGGCAAAAGGAATCTGGAAATTGGCTGCCGCGTTTCCCACAGTGCAACACTTCAAAGGTACTTCATTGGCTGTAAAGCGCTTTGCTACATCCTGAGGTTGTGGAAGGCGCTCAATCAATGCAAGTCCTTTTTTTTTAAAGAAAAGCAAGAAAATGGTCGTTTCAGCTTATCTTCTGATTTGAGCCCAATTTCGTTTTACTCATCGAGTTGAGGTAGATTACGGGCTGAGGGATGGAACTCCTGTACTTCGGGAAGCCGATGTCGGAGTCGCCCTCTCCCAGGTAAGGTGTCGCACAGTTAGGCACAGAGTAAAGCAACCACTTCTCTGTGCCCCTAAAGTGTACCTCAGCACCTGCCCCAGAGGAGCCCCTTCCTCCTGCACCAGTGTGGCACTTTCCCCAAGTCGCAAACCAACCAACGTTCGGCCTATGTGAGTGGCGATGCCAATCAGTGCCAAATTGGAGACCTTTTTGCATCATCAGCCCGTGCCAGCTAAGGACTGGCCAAACTCAAGAAAGAAAGATATTTATATCGCACCTTTCACAACCACTGGACATCTCAAAGCACTTTACAGCCAATGAAGTACTTTTAAAGTGTAATGTGGGAAACATGGCAGCCAATTTGTGCACAGCAAGCTCCCACAAACAGCAATGTGATAATGACCAGATAATCTGCTTTTTTTTTGTTATGTTGATTGAGGGATAAATATTGGCCAGGACACTGGGGAGAATTCCCCTGCTCTTCTTTGAAACAGTGCCATGGGATCTTTTACAGACAGTTGGGAGGGCAGACAGAGCCTCGGTTTAACATCTTCTCCGAAAGAGGGCACCTCAACAGTGCAGCACTCCCTCGGAGTGTCAGCCTAGATTTATATGCTGAAGTCCCTGGAGTGGGACTTGAACCCACAACCTTCTGACTTCCGAGGCGAGTGTGCTACCCACTGAGCCACAGCTAACAGAAAAGACTTTGCATCGCCTCAGCTTGACCGACGAACAAAACCAAACCCAAGAGGTGAAAGGCCGTTGTCGAAGCACTGAGTTCCCAGTTCCCCCTTTTCCTCCCCCTTTTCCTCTCCTCTTTTGGGGGCATTTGTATCATCTTGCACACAATCCCAAAGATCCTGGTAACTCTCGAGTAGTTGCTTTTCTTTCATGAGCCAGTGAAGGTGAAAAGCAGCACAGCCAAGAACAATGATGTCATCAGCCACCAATCACACATAAGAACCTGCATTTATATGGCGCCTTCAATGCAGTAAAACATTCCAAGGCGCTTCACAGGAGCAATTACCAGACATAATTTGACACTGAGCCACCATTGGAGATATTAGGATAGGTGGCCAAAAGCTTTGGTCGAAGAGTTAGCTTTCAAGCAGTATCTTAAAGGATGAGAGAGAGGTAGAGAGGTGGAGAGGTTTAGGGATGGAATTCCAGAGCTATTAAACCTCCACGTAACCTACTCTGCTCTAAGGAGAACAATCCCAGCTTTTCTCATCTCTCCACATATGTAGCAGAGATTGGGAAATCAATCTGATCAAACAGAAATCACTGCTTTGCACGTTTTCAGACCGAATATTAGTTTGACAAGAAGAATAAAGGAGACAATTGTACAAAAAAAAAGGTTGCGAGTTCTACAGCTATAAATACATTCTTCCCAACAATCTCCCATACTGTTTTGCCCCGACTTTGATACTCTGCAGGTTACAAATTAATTGTATGCTATTTTCAAAGATACTGAGCCCTGCGATAAACAGACTACCTATCTGTAAAATATTATGTTGGTAAATAACACTGAAAATATTCATTAAAATATAATTAGTGAGATTGCACTTTATTGCATATTTTGCTCTCCCTCTTACCAGAGTGCATAATTAATCAGAGCTGTCAACACACACTTTCTCTGCTTGAACTCACAATCCACATTGTTCCAACCCAGGGAACACACCCTTTCTCGCTGATATCAACAAGACATATTGTTTGTCCTGATCTCTTTGTGAAGTGTCAACTTGCATTAAAAGTGTTGTAGGTTACCTCCCCAAAGAATTGCTTTAAAAAAATTTTTTTTAATGCTTTTTATGTTGGACAATCTGGAGATTTAATAACCTGAAAGTGGAAATGGGTTTCAAGATGGCAGTTTCCGCAAAGAGTGTGAGGTCTATAAATTAAACTTGTCTTGGTGGGATGCCACCTCGAATCACGTAGAATTTACAGCACAGGACCAGCCCGTTGGTCCACTCGAGCCTCCTCCCACATCTAACCTCAGCAGCATATCCTTCTATTCCTTTCTCCCTCATATAATTATCTAGCTTCCCCTTAAATGCATCTATGCTATTCGCCTCAACAACTCCCTGTGGTAGCGAGTTCCACATTCTCACCACTCCCTGGGTAAAGAGGTTTCTCCTCAATTCTTTATTGAATTTATTGGTGATTATCTTGGTTTTGGATTTCACCCACAAGTGGATGCATCCGCTGATGCTCCAGCTCCCTCCGCTGGCCGGTGTTGAGAGACAAGACTTGGTGTCTGAGTTGATCATCAGCGGATGGTGCTGACTGGGACGAAGGGTGGAGAGAAAGTCATCCCTTCTCTGCACAGCTCTTGCACGCTCCCTGGTGGCTACGTCTAGAGCTAGCACAGGCAATGGCCGGGCATGTCCACCCTCTCAGCTGAAGAGAAGCAAAGAAAGATATGGTGAGGAGATAATGTGAAACTAAGTATGTCCCTTCCTCTCCTGGAGGTGCTGACGCTTGCTGAGATACAATTAGGTGGTGACAGCCATGTCCTTGGACCTCACTCACCTGTCCATTCCACTCCAGGGACATGAGCACACAATCTAGGCTGACACTCCAGTGCAGTGCTGAGGGAGTGCTGCACTGTCGGAGGTGCCGTCTATTGGATGAGGCGTTAAACCAAGTCTGCTCTCTTAGGTGGATCTGAAAGTCCCATGGCACTATTTGGAAGAAGAGCAGGGCTTTGCTCCCCGGTGTCCTGGGCCAATATTTATCCCTCAATCAATGTCACTAAAACAGATGAACCAGCCATTGCCTCATTGATGTTTGTGGGAGCATGCTGTACGCAAATTGGCTGCCGCGTTTCCCACATTACAACAGTGACTGCACTTCAATGGTACTTCATTGGCCTTAAAGCGCTTTGGGACATCCTGAGTTGTGAAAGGCACTGTTTGTGGTTGAAAAAGGAATGTTGACCAGGACACCAAGAGAACTCTCTGCTCCTCTCCAACTTGTGCCATGGGATATTCAACTTCCCCCTGAACTGTTGGAACCGGCAGATGGTCCCTTGCTCTGATATCTCATCCGACGGATGGAGTTCCAACCACTCAGCCCTTCCTCCATATTGCATTGTAATGCCTGGCTAGATTATGTGCTCACATCCTGGAGTGGGGCTTGAACCTTCAACCTTCTCTGGCTCACAGACGAGAATGTTGCCAACTGAACCAGACGGAGTCAAAGTTATGTGCAAGTTACAGCACAGAGACAGGCCATTCAGCCCAACAGGTCCATGCCAGCATTTATGCTCCACACGAGCCTCCTCTCACCCTACCTCATCTCACCCTATCAGCATATCCGATTCCTTTCTCCCTCTTGTGTTTACCTCACTTCCCCTTAAATGCCTCTCTGCTATCCGCCTCAACCATTCCCTGTGGTAGCGAGTTCCACATTCTCACCACTCTCCGGATAATGAAGTTTCTCCTGAATTCCTGAGTGGATTTACTAGAGACTATCTGATATTTATGGCCTCTAGTTTTGGTCTCCCCCACACGTGGAAACATTTTCTCATTGTCCAGCCTATCAAACCGCTTCACAGTTTTAAAGACCTCTATCAGGCCACCCCTCAGCTTTTCTAGAGAAAAGACACCGAGCCCGATCAGCCTTTCCTGGTAAGTATAACCTCTCAATTCTAGCATCATCCTTGTACATCATTTTTGCACCTTCTCCAGTGCCTCTATATCCTTTGTGTAATATGGAGACCAGAACTGTGCACAGTACTTTAAGTGTGGTCTAACCAAAGTTCTATGCAAGTTCAACATAACTTCCCTGCTTTTCAATTCTATCCCAAGTGCTTTGTTCCTTATTGCTCAAGTGTTTTTGGTATTTTAATCCCTTCACCTTTGGCGCCGAGCTTACAGCTGCCTAGGCCCAAAACTCTGAAATTCTCTCCTAAACCACGCTAACTCACTCTACTCCATTAAGTCGCTACTTAAAACCAACTTCTTTGATCAAGCTTCTGGTCATCCGTCTTACTATTTCTGGCCAGGCTTTCCATATCTTAACCTCTCAACAACAACTTTTTGCATTTAAATAGCGCCTTAAATGTAAATATATCCCAAGGCGCTCCCCAGAAGGCCCCTGATAACAGAGGCCTGTCCCTTTGATGTTTTGGCAATGATCTGAAATTTATGCCCTCTAATTATCAGCTCAGAGATCTGGGGAAATAGTTCTTCCATACTGCGAATGTAACGTATTTGCTTCATGGGTTCTTTGCTTAAGAATTCATGGCAACACATTGCTATTAAGAACTAGTTGGTTTATTAACAAAAGGTTTAACAATCACACTACACATTACCAGCTCATCCACCAGGCTCACAACCACCTGCCTCATCGTCAATCCCCCGAATCCAACTGGCTGGGGTTTTATTGAGTCTTGTGAACATCACGTGACTGGCTAAGCCACTCATAACTCAACAACTCTGCACTCTTTTGATTGTAAACAATAAATAAACAGTTAGATCAAGTGCCCCCAGATCTGGGGAACACTCCAAACATTTTTCAAGGCCCTTTTTTTTTTAATTGTGTTTTTTTTGGGCACTAAAATCGTATATTATGCAAGTGCCCCCTGTAAAAGGGGAGGGGAACACTAAAACCGGCAATAAAACAAATTAAACTTTAAAACATATAAAATCAAATTAAAATTTGGTTGCCAGTGGTGATGATGCACTCCAGACCCTCTGGTGCCACCTCTCACGGAAGGCCGCAAGCTCCATCTCCAAGGACACCCTGGCTCAGATGTACGCGCGGAAGAGAGGCAGGCAGTCAGGCTGAACGACCCACTCGACCACCCGCTGCCTGGACTGGCTGATGGCCCCCTTGGCCATGCCCAGGAGCAGTCCTACGAGGAGGCCTTCGGACCTACCCGCTCCCCTCTGCACAGGGTGTCCAAAGATCAGGAGTGTGGGACTGAAGTGCAACCAGAAATTGAGGAGCAGCCCCTTTAAATCAACAACTCTACAACTCTTTTGGGGAAAACATAATAAATTAAATCAAGTGTCCCCCGATCTGGGGGACACTCCAAACACTTTTCACGTGCCCTTTTTTTTTGTTTTTTTTGGTGATTTTTGTGGGGTTTTTTGTTTTTTTGGGCATTAAAATCATAATTTTTCAAGTGCCCCCTATAAAAGGGGAGGGGGACACTAAAACCGGCATTTAAAATAAATTAGACTTTAGAACATATAAAATTTAATTAAAATTTGGTTGCCGGGGGTGATAATACACTCCAGTCCCTCCGGTGCCCACCTCTCGCGGAAGGCCGCGAGCGTACCGGTGGACACCGCGTGCTCCATCTCTAAGGACACCCTGGCCCGGATGTAGGCGCGGAAGAGAGGCAGGCAGTCAGGCTGAACGACCCCCTCGACCGCCCGCTGCCTGGACCGGCTGATGGCACCCTTGGCCGTGCCCAAGAGCAGTCCTACGAGGAGGCCCTCGGACCTACCCGCTCCCCTCTGCCCAGAGATCAGGAGTGTAGGACTGAAGTGCAACCAGAATTAGAAGAGCAGCCCCTTTAAAATCAACAACTCTACCAACCTGTGATTATGTTCACAGGTGCATAAATTACTGCGAACACGTATATAAATTGGCTAAATGACAGGAAGCCGAGAGTAGTGGTGAACAGCTGTTTATCGGACTGGAGAAAGATATACAGTGGGGTTCCCCAGGGGTCGTTACTGGGACCTCTGCTTTTCTTGATATATATTAATGACTTGGACTTGGGTGTACACGGCACAATTTCAAAATTTCCAGATGACCCAAAACTTGGGAAGTATAGTGAACAATGAGGAGGATAGTGATAGACTTCAACAAGACATAGGCAGGCTAGTGGAATGGCACATGGCAGATGAAATTCAATGCAATTCATGTAGTGAGATGATACATTTTGATAAGAAGGAATGAGAAGAGGAAATATAAACTAAAGACTACAATTCTAAAAGGCGTGCATGAACAGAGAGACCTGGGGGTATGTGTGCACAAATCGCTGAAGGTGGCAGGGCAGATTGAGAAAGCAGTTTAAAAAAACTTACAAGATCCTGGGCTTTATAAATAGAGGCAGAGAGTACAAAAGCAAGGAAGTTATGATGAACCTGTATAAAACACTGGTTTGGCTTCAACTGTTGTATTGTGTCCAATTCTGGGCACCGCACTTTAAGAAAGATGTGAAGGCCTTAGAGAGGGTGCAGAAAAGACTTACAAGAATGGTTCCAGGGATGAGGGACTTCAGTTACGTGGGTAGACTGGAGAAGCTGGGGTTGTTCTCCTTAGAGCAGAGAAGGTTGAGAGGAGATTTGATGAGTAGATAGAGAGAAACTGTTGCCATTGGCGGAAGGGTCGAGAACCAGACGACACAGTAAGGTGATTGGCAAAAGAACCAAAGGCGACCTGAGGGAAAAACATTTTTAAGCAGCGAGTATTTAGGATCTGGAATGCACTGCCTGAAAGGGCGGTGGAGGCAGATTCAATCGTGGCTTTCAAAAGCACCCGAAGGAAAAAAAATTGCCGGGCTACGGGGAAAGGGCGGGGGAGTGGGACTAGCTGAGGTGCTCTTGCAGAGAGCTGGTGTGGGCTCGACAGGCCGAATGGCCTCCTCCCGTGCTGTAACCATTCTCAGATCTCCTTTCAACCTTCTCTGTTCTAATGAAAAAAGCCCCAGTTTCTCCTCATCACTACAACCTTGGTATCCTTTTGGTAAATCTCTTCTGCATCCGCTCTGACATATTTCCTTTAGTAAGGATACCATAAAACTGGACACAATATTCTAGCTGTGGTCTAACCAATGATATGTATAGGGTTAGCATTACCGCTTTGATTTTGTCTTCCACGTTCCCATTTATATACCCAAGAACCCCATACTCTTACTTTTAACTGCTTTACCCAATGAGTGAGAGAGAAATCCAATCAGGTACATGAGAGGGAGAAGAGGAGAAGGGAAAAAAGGAGAGGGAGAAAGAGAATGAGGGAGCAGAGAAAGGAGAAACTAATGGAGGATTGTGTAAGAGAGAAAGAAGAAGGGAAAAATATTGCTTGGGATACAAAAAAAAACCCATTTAACATTCATATGCAAGAACTAATTTCATGTTATTGTTAGTTTGAAATGATATTTATTATTTTAGTTTTAGTATGAGTTCAAATCTGGAAATGTATGCAGAAACATTGAAATACAACCTGACAGTTAGTCATTCTTCAAAAAATTATACATTTCTTAGTTTTTTTAGAAATCATGTCCAGGGCTCAAAGGCTTTGCAACGTGTTATTAGAAATATCCAGCAAAATTAGATATTTTACGCAGCCGTTATATGAAAGGGAAGATGTGTCGCTCTTACAAGTTGAAAGGGCCTTTCAAAGCTCAAATGAATTAAACATGTGAACTGAATTGTAAATCATCAGAGTGCTGCAACAGGTGGGAGATTTAATATGTATTCAATGGACAGAATATTTATTAATAAATGGTACTTGTAATAAATGATCAGGTGGGCTGTATATTAGTGATAATGGGCTCAATTTTGCCCAACCCCGTTTTCTGGCGTATTGCCAGAGTTACGCTCATTTGTCTAGGCCAGAAATGTGCCAGAAATATTTTGCCAAAGTTTCCCCGATCTGTAATTCGAATTTGGCGCCACGCAGCGTGTCCAGTCACCTCGGCGGGTGGAGCCTGCTGTCTGCGCCGGAAAAATGATGCTGCACCTTCTGCGCATGCGCGGGGAAAAAAAGTTACCTTTCTGACGTCGTTGCAATGGACGCGCATGCGCAGTACAGCTCCGAGTTGGCAATCGGCCATTTTTAAAGAGCCAGTTGTATGTGTGAGAAGGAGTGCTGTGTGAAAGCATTGGAAAAATCGCAGCTGCAGCAGTACAAGAATTTTTTTACAGGAAGAAGTGGAGGCACTTGTTATTGTGACTGAGACCAGATGACAGGAGCTGGACACCAGCAGAGGTCACATAAAAGTTCCACCCAAAGAAATGAAGAAACGCTGGAACCAACTTGCAGAAGATCACTGTGCAATGGTGACCACCACAAGATCTGGAGGCCAGTGTAAAAAGAAGTGGCAGGACCTTGGTCAAGTAGTTAGTGTAAGTAATATTTTCATTTGTTCAATGCAATTGTAAATGTGACTAGATGTATATGTCCCACCTAGCAGAAAGACACCCTCTCTAAAAAGTTATGTTTTCATCTTTGCAGAGGAAAGTGGCACAAAACAAACGGAAAAGAACCCGAACAGGAGGTGGCCCGGCAAATCTGCAGCCACTGACACCCTAGGAAGAGAGGGTCACTGTTTTGCTGAGTCCTGCCTGGAGAAAAGCAACCATCACTGCACAAGCTGGGCCCACACTCGAGGGAGAGGGTAAGTCCTGCAAATTCCACAGTCTGGCTTTGCTAAATATTACCGCACGGGCTAGCCATGCTTCGGTTCCTGGGGATGTCTCCATCAGCTACGCTTCGGCTAATGCAATGTGTTATCATTCATCGTGATCCTTCAAATCAGCCTGGTGTCTGCGCTGTGTGAGCCTACTCATGCCACCCACCCTGCCCCCTCCTTTGCTGCTAACCATTTGTCTGTGTTCTGTTATATTTTGCAGAACTTGAGGCCGACCCTGACGATGTCGAAGAAAATTCAGACAAGGACCAGCCTGACAGGGATAACCTGTTCGAATCCAACCCTCCAGACCAAGAACATGGGGGGAGGGGGAGGAAATGGAGCTGGATGAAGCCCCCACTGTTTTACTGACTTTGGAGGAATGCCTCTCATTGAGGTGACAGCCCCTTCCGTGACTAGTGGTTTGAGTTCTGATGGGACATTCCAAGATTTCCGAATGTCCTAGGCTGCGGGGTCCAGTGGTGGGGCGCAGCGAGGCACACCCAGGGCCCCAGCGTCCGAGGTTGGGGGTCCCAGTGGTGGGATGCGGCGAGGTACACCCAGGGCCCCACCTTCCCAGGCCATGGGTCCCAGTGGTGGGGTGAAAGCCACACCAGTGGGGAGGAGGGGAAGGAGAGCTGGACCGTGCTCTCCTGAGGTGCAGGATCTAGCAGATGTGTTTCAGATGATGGCAATGAGTGCGGCGAGCATTGACCTTACGCGATCACTCCTGGACACCATCAGTGGGGTGGATGATGACGTAGCGGGACTGTCAGGAGAAGTAACAGCAATCTCATGAGAAATGGGAACGATGTCTGGGACCACGAGGGAGGGAATGTCAGTGATGGTGCATACGCTATCACTGAACATGAGGGAGGGAATGTCACAGGTAGGTGAGACACTGTCAGGCCGCATGAGAGACGGCATGTTGGAGTTAGCTGCTGCAATAAGGGAACGCGCCCAGACCCCGCGTCCATTGACAGAATCAACGGCCACTCCCACTCAAATCCCCAGACCAGTCTCTGAAGAGCCCCAATTGCCGCCTGCCTCCTGCCCCCCCCCCCCCGCCGCCCCCCCCCCCCCAACAGGTGCGCATTACCCGAGATGTTAGAAAGAATAAGCTTGGTACCAACCCGAGAAACGCAGCGCCACCGCCTGCGGGTAAGGGTGGAGTCACCAAGACCAAGCGCGGCGGGTGGTCTTAGAACAAGGTGGAGGAGAGAAGGGTGCAGCCTTTCTTTGCTGCTGTTGTTATTGTTGTATTATTGTTGTTATTGTTGTCACTGTTGTTCTCAAATTAAAAGTTTTTTGTAAGATATGTAAATTTACATGTTTATTAGTAAGTGATCTTAAAGTTTTTAAGTGATTTTAAAGTTTGTAAGTGATCGGAACTGAAAACTTTAAAGTTTGATACAAGAATAATTTTATGAAAGTTAACTGTTAAAATTTTGAATAAAATATATTTTACATTAAAACTGAATCATTTCCATTATTTGTTCGATTATTAAACTTCTCTTCCCCCCCCCCACGCCCCCCAACTAATTGCAGTCTTGTGACTTCTCCCCTTCTCTCTCCCACCCCCGCCCTCCATCCTCCCCCAAACTTATTGCAATCTTCGGAAGCCTTGCGATCAGCACCTCGCTCCCCGGGCTCAGTGCAGAAGGCTTCTGATTGGTCGGCACCTCCCGCTCCTCCCCTGTCCCGGGCTTGTTTTCCAGACCAGCCCGTGTGTCCGGGCACGGGGCCGATTCTGCCGGCCAAAGCTACAACCCTCCAGCCCTGCTTGAAGACGTTCGGTGGAGTGCAAGAAAAAAAATGAAAACTTCTGAAATCCCAAAAACTTCCAATTACTACATTGACAAGTAAAAAAAAGTTGAACTTTATTATTGATTTTTACAGTTTTTTTTGACTCCCTCCAAAATCTTCGATTAAAAACAATGGCCGATTTGTCAATGTGCGCTGCTTTCTGCAAACTCACCAGAAGGTTTTTCGGGAATGGCCAGATACGACGACCTGGGAGGAAACATTTTTGGCTAAACTGCAAAACATTATGAAAACCGGTGCAGACTATTACATCAAAAAAAAACTCACCTAGAAAAATCGTAACTAACTCAGTTACTCCGGCACCGATTGCAGGGGGAAACTTTGAAAAAAATAAATACACCAGAAAAAATGGCATGTGCAAAGAAACTGCGCAAATGACACGGGGAAATTGAGCCCAATGAGCTATGAGTCCGATCTCTTGAGCTTGCCATATTGTGCACTACCGCAGAAAATGATGAGGGAATTCAGTTATATGAAGAGACTGGAGAAGCTGGGATTGTTCTCCTTAGAGCAGAGCAGGTTAAGGGGAGATTTAATATGGGTGTTCAAAATTATGAAGGGTTTTGATAGATGAGATAGGGAGAAACAGTTTCCACTGTTATACATAACTGGGTAATTAGTGAGACCACACCTAGAGTACTGTGTACAGTTTTGGTCTCCTTATTTAAGGAGGGATATACTTGCATTGGAGGCAGTTCAGAGAAGGTTCACTAGGTTGATTCCTGAGATGAAGGGGTTGACTTATGAAGAAAGGTTGAGCAGGTTGGGCCTATACTCATTGGAGTTCAGAAGACTGAGAAGTGATTTTATTGAAACATATAAGCTACTGAGGGGGCTCGGCAAGGTAGATGCAGAGAGAATTTTTCCACTCGTGGGGAAATCTAGAATTAGGGGGCATAGTTTCAGAATAAGGGGTCGCCCATTTCGAACTGAGATGAGAAGAAATTTCTTCTCTCAGAGGGTCATAAATCTGTGAAACTCTCTGCCCCAGAGAGCTGTGAAGGCTGGGTCATTGAGTATATTTAAGGTGGAGACAGACAGATTTTTGAACAATAAGGGAATGAAGGGTTATAGGGAGAGCGCAGGGAAGTGGAGCTGAGTCCAAGATCAGATCAGCCAGGATCTTATTAAATGGTGGAGCAGGCTCGAGGGGCCAAGTGGCCGACTCCTGCTCCTATTTCTTATGTTTTTATGAGGGTCGGTAACCAGAGGATACAAATTTAATATAATTAGCAAAAAAGCCAGATGGGAGATGAGGAGAATTTGTTTTTAAATGCAGCGAGTTGTTATATATCTGGAACACACTGCCTGAAAGGGAGGTTAAATAGTAATTTTCAAAAGGGAATTAGACATATACATCGGGCTCAAAAGTAGCCCACCCCTTTTTTCAGCGCAGTCACCGGAGATGCGTTGAAAAATGCTCCGAAAAAAAAATCGCTCCCCACTTTGTCCGCTGTCCGGCCTCTCCCGAGTCTTCGCGCAGCGTGGCCAGTCGGGTCGGAGGTGGAGCCAGCGACCCGCGCTGAAAACAATGCCGGGATGTCTGCACATGCGCGTTGGAATGTGCGCGCATGCGCAGTAGCTCCTCGCCCCCAGCCTCTCAGTGTGTTGCTGCAGCGTGGCATCATCATCATACCGGCTGCTGGTGCGTCCCGCCCCTATCCCAGGCCGAGTGGCCTACCAGACAGGCCAGCCTGCTGCCTTCCCGGGCTGAAGATGAAGGTAGGGTAGGGCTTACTTACTTCTATTTTTTTTTGATATTTTGAAAAAATTATGTAAATATGTTTTGTCTCTTGTGAATAGTGGTGACCATTTGTCAAGCCTATTCACCTGGTGCTATTGCGACAGAAGAACATAAGTGATGGAGGAACACTGCGAGAATATCTTATTTATTGAAGTGGACTTTATTTAGATAATATGGGCTCAATTTTGGTATAATCATTGCAAATAAATAGTTGTTTAAATTAGTTGTGAGATTAGGGCAATTTAATTCCACTATCTTTTACTTCTTTTATTTTTGTAGTTTAAACTTCCATGAATGCTTCTGTTGTATAGTAATTTAACTTTACGAAGTTTGTCATATGATGTCCTGTGTGGCTGTTTGATCCTATTCACATTCTTTAGTCAAGTCATTAAGTTCTGCTGGCCTCCAATGTACCTACCTGCGCTGATTTCTTAACTCTCCGCAAGGGTTTTCCCAAGTGGCCACATACGCTGGCCTAAGTAGATTTGGAGTAACTATTAGCTGGCCAAAGTGGCCTAAATGGCCAAAACTGGTGTAGGTGACTGGTAACCCCCTCTTTTGAAAAAACTAAACTAAACTTTAAAAAATTGTAATTAACTCACTTACACTGGCACAAATTGAATGTGCAAAATGGGGATTTTTATGATACTCCAGAAAAATCAAGTTGCTCCAAAAAAAAAACGGAGCCACTCCTGGCCAATTTTGAGCCCATAAAGAGGAAACATTTGCTGGGCTATGGGGAATGAGCAGGGGAGTGAACATAGGAAGAGAAAGGGGCTTTTCAGTAGGCATCACAAGAACAGAGAGAACAGGACGAAGAGCTGGCTCTGAGCCCCAGGGGCAATCAGCGAGGAGGACCCTGTGGTCGTGTCTGGCGAATAACTGCTTCTATCTGGGGGCAGAGCAAAAGTGCAACTGGCCACACCGGAGAAGTAGACTTTCCAGATGTGCTACGTCTGGCGATTGAGAGGACCAGGTAAGTTTTTGCTCTCCAGAGATATGCCCATAATCTCGGTTGACACTCCCAGTGCTGGACTGAGTGAGTGTAGCACTGTCGGAGGCACCATCTTTCAGTGCTGAGGTCCCTTCTGCCCACTCAGGTGGACTTAAAAGTTCATACAGCACTCTTTGTCAGCCAGTGGCTCAGTGGGTAGCACCCTCGCCCCTGAGTTTGAAGGTTGTGGGTTCAAATCCCACTCCAGGAACTTGAGCACGTAAATCTAGGTTGACACTCCACTCCAGTGCAGTGCTGCGTTGTTGGAGGTGCCATCTTTTGGATGAGACTTTAAACCAAGGCCCCATCTGCCCTCCCAGGTGGATGTAAAAAAATCCCATGGCACTATTTTGAAGAAGAGCAGGGGAGTTATCCACGGTGCCCTGGCCAATATTTATCCCTCAATCAACATCACTAAAGCAGATTATCTGGTCGTGATCTCATTGCTGTTTATGGGAGCTTGCTGTGCACAAATTGGCTGCTGCCTTTCCGACATTACAACAGTGACCACACTCGAAAAATGGTCAAGACCTTTGGGACGTCCTGAGATTGGGACTGGTGGGAGATAAATGCAAGTCTTTCTTTATACTCGGCCAACTCGCTCTCTTTCCCCTGATTGACATTGGGATACACTAACACAAGAAGCTCAGGCCCTTCCTTGGGTCGCTCTCCCTTGGTCTGACCCCGGCCACTGAGTGTTGCCGATCCAGCGGGTAAATGTAGCCAGGCCCTGTGCCCTCAACTGCACACCGATACACGTACACTTTCCCCTCCCACCCCCTTCCTGAACCCAAAAGATACTGAGGCCAAGTGTGACATAGAAAAATAGAAAATAGGAGCAGTAGCAGGCCATTCGTTCCCTCGCGTCTGCACCGCCATTCAATATGATCATGGCTGATCCTCTATCTCAACACCACATTCCCGCTTTCTCCCCATACCCCTTGATGTCTTTTATGTCTAGAAATCTATCTATCTCCCCCTTAAATATATTCAGTGACTTGGCCTCCACAGCCTCCTCCCCACATCCAGTCTGTCCAACCCCGTCAGAATTTTATACATTTCAATGAGATCCCCTCTCATTCTTCTAAACTCTAGTGAATACAGGCCCAGTCGACCCAATCTCTTCGCCCCGGCCCCAGCTGCGACTCATCTCCTTCACACAATCTGATCTGCAGGCCTTCCGTGCCTGTTCCGTGGCCGCCTCCACCACTGAGAGACGCTGATCATTGAAATGTTGTGACCCAGGCTCAGCCATGATCGAACTGAATGGCGGAACAGGGGGCTGAAGGGCCTCCTCCTCTCCCTATTCGGCAACTCCGGGCCTCAAAGAGGCTTTTAAAAGCTCCATTTTTATTCCAGGGGTTGCATGACAGAACGTTAATTATTTTGTTTGAAAACTGCACGGCAAATCTTTTCCATCTCTCGCCCCACCCCCGCCTCCCAGTTTCAACTGATGGCCTTGGAAATAGAGGGGGGCAGGGCCTGGGGGGGGGGGGGGGGGCGCGGGGGGGACATATTGTTGACGATGTGCAGGGCATTTCAACTTGGCCCATATTTTGTCTCACACGGCTCCTTGTTTTGCCAGCAGTGATCTTCTGGGAACTAATTTAGTGAGGTGACAGGCGAGGAGGCAAATGAAGTGGCACTCGGAGCTGGTGAAGCTGAGTTGGGCCCTCGGCACACTTGAGGAGTTAAAAGCCTCTTTTAAGTGACAGCCAACTCGCAATCAAGCCCCTCTTCAGGCTTGCGTGCGTGCCCCCCCCCGGGGATCCGCTTCAAACGAGACCGCTCTATTAAATTACACGCAAGGTAAAAGTCACTCAAGCAGGCTAAACTGATTTCTTTCCGAAGCAAAGCAATTTGCAAGGATAGCGCGCCGAGATGGGGGGGGGGCACAAGGCAGGGTTGGAAAGGATGAGCACAAATGTGAGGTTGTGCTTTTTGAAACGAAAGCACAAGACGATGCACTGCGATCATTAATTCAGAAGTCGCTTGGCTCCGTTGCATCCGAGACCCCCCAAGCAACTGTCTTCCCTTGTCCCTTCTGACAGAACCGAAGTGTGCTGGCGTTCTGTTCGACAGGTCTCCCCCCCCCCCCCACCCCACACCCCCCCACACCCTGGGTCTCAGCCAGCCACTCACATTCTCTGCCTGAATTTCCTTTGTCAAAAGGGAATACTTGAAGGGGAAGAAATTTGCAGGGCTATCGGGAACGAGCAGGGGAGTGTATTCAAGGCAAAGCAAGGTAAGTGCTTGAGGGAGGAGGGAATCGAGGGATGGGGTTAGATTGAGTAGGGGTGGGAGGAGGCCAGTGTAGTGCGCAAACACCGGCATAGACCAGTTGGGCCAAATGGCCTGGTTCTGCTCTTTAGACATGATTTAATAAATCAAAGTGTTTACAGACAATGTAATAAAGCACAGAATTGTTCTTTTAATGCCCCGGTGATTGCTCTCCCTGGGTTGCCTGCGACAGTGTCCAGGAAATTAATCTTTCAGTCCTGGAGACTTTACGAGGGTTGGCAACCACACCCCGCCCTGCACCTGGGCAAGGGACAAGCCCCTTTTTGCTCAGCGATTCCCTTGGACAGATCATTGCCACATTGACACACGTTCTGTCGCCTCCCCCGCCTCGCTCCCAGCCCATCACACAGACCAGAGCTCAACCTGGTGTCAGCTGTGGCTCAGTGGGTAGCACACTCACCTCGAAGTCAGAAGGTCGTGGGTTCGAGTCCCACTGTCGGAGGTGCCATCTTTTGGATGAGACATTAAACCGCCTGCTCTCTCCGGTGGAATGCAAAAGATTCCACGGCACTATTTTTAAGAAGAGCAGGGGAGGTATCCCTGGCGTCCTGGCCAATATTTATCCCTCATTCAACATAACAAAACAGATTATCTGGTCATTATCACATTGCTGTTTGTGGGAGCTTGCTGTGCACAAATAGGCTGCCGCGTTTCCCGCATTACAACAGTGACTACACTTCCAAAAGTACTTCATTCGCTGTAAAGTGGTTTGAGACGTCCGGTGATCGTGAAAGGCGCTATATAAATGCAAGTCTTTCTTCTTTCTGCACCCTCCGTGGCTTGAATGTGATTGGAGGGCGATTTCCCCGTCGAACTACAAGGGGAGTGCGGGGGTGGGGGAAGGTAACGTTTGAAGATGCAGCTCCTTACAACGCCGATTTAATCAATCACGGGAGATGTGAGCTGAATACCTACAAACACTTCTCCATGCCTGCGCTTGTGTTTACGATGTTCAAAGTTCCACCGGCTCCGAGCTTTTGCTTGTCCCCTGTGAATGCCAATTAGCAACAGCTACCACAGCGGAGAGAGTAATAACATTAAAGATCTTCTCACAGACAGGCATTAAAAATAAAAAATGGATTATTATCCTTGGACAACATTCCCCGGAGTATCTGAGCAAGGCTTAAATGAAGTGTTGGGGAGGAACGCAACACAGCAGATTTGATCGAGTCTGTGGGGACCGGTGGAAATGGAAATGTCCTTTTTTAGCCAGTAAAGCACTTACGTGTACAGAGGCTGCAACTGTAAATGAGAAGTCTTCTGAGGGGCCTGATACCCGTAGGAATCAAATCCTCCTATGAAATCAACTAGAAACACAGGAGAAACAATTAATATTTTGCAGATTGCAAATAATTAACATTTTTCAGAGATGAGAGACATCCGCCTTTGTACCTTTCAGTTACATCTTGTAAATTTCTACTACAGGTGCAACGTCCCGAATCCGGAACTCCGAAAACCGGACATTTTGCGCATCGGAATCCGGAATTATTGTCCGAAAAGCCGACATTTTGAGGCGGCCAGGATGGTGACATCGGGCAGCGAGGGACGAGGAAACCAGACATGGGGGGGGGGGGCCGCGGGTGGTGAGCAGCGGTAGGAATCGGCGAGGAGCGGAGTACCTGCGTGAATCGGCGAGCGGCGAGGTCCGAAATCGGGCGAAACCTGAAATCCGGCACGGATTTAGTCGAGGATTCCGGATTTCAGTCAAGAAAATCGATAGTCTGAAATCCGGAATCTTCGACCGAATCTGTGCCAGGTTTCGGGTTTTACCGGATTTCGGACCTTGCCGCTCAAAGCCCGGCACGGATTCGGCCCCGAGGATTCCGGATTTCGGACGTCGTACCTTCATGCTGCTATTGCCGCAGCCCATGCCCCTTCTTCAAGCAACACCTATAAAACAGATTATCTGGTCA
Source organism: Pristiophorus japonicus (assembly GCF_044704955.1). NCBI lineage: Eukaryota > Metazoa > Chordata > Chondrichthyes > Pristiophoridae > Pristiophorus > Pristiophorus japonicus. Next base: position 17,173,758 of record NC_091990.1, read on the forward strand.
TCATCTCATTGCTGTTTATGGCAGCTTGCTGTGCACAAATTGGATGTCGCTTTTCCCTACATTACAGCAGTGACTACATTTCAAAAGTACTTCATTGGCTGTAGAGCATGTTGCAACGGCCATAGGCCATGAAAAGCACTGGATAAATGCTTTCTTTCATCACACACCTTTGCCAAAGAAACCATAAGAAGTCTGCAGTTCGAATTCTTTCTCGGGATGTGGGCATCGCTGGAAAGGCCGGCAGTTGTTGCCCATTCCTGGTTGCCATGAGAAAGTGGTGGTGAGCCGCCGTCTTGAACCGCTGCATTGTAGCGATTTGATACAACTGAGTGGCTGGTTAGGGCACTTCAGAGTCAACCACATTGCTGTGGGGCTGGAGTCACATTTCGGCAAAGATGGGGTAAGGACGGCAGGTTTCCTCGTCCGAAGGACATTTGTGAACCAGTTGGATTTTTGCAAGAATCCGACAGCTCCTTGGCCACTTTTACCGACACCTGCATTTTATTTCCTGATTTCTGCAGCTGAATTCAAATTCTCAAACAGCCACGGTGGGATTTGAACTCACGTTCACTGGATAATTAGCCCGAGCCTCTTGCTTACTAACCCACTCGCAACTGGTAAAAAGTTCAGGGGGGGAAACGAGGAAAGATATTTTTACGTAACGACTTGATATGATCTTCAATGCACGGCCTGGAAGGGTGGTGAAAGCAGATTCAAAAGTAGCTTGCAAAAGGGAATTGGATATATATTTGAAAAAGAAGAACATTGGAGGGCTATGGGGACGGAGCAAGGGTGTGGGACTAATTGGTAGCTTGTTCAAAGAGCTACCACTGGCAAGATAGGTTCAGTTCCTGATTGGAGTTCCAGACCCCAGGTACCTGACATGTTTTCATTTTCAGCTGAGCAAAGTGGCATGCTCCATGTGACGTTTTACCCCAAGTCCCTCCACCTTCAGTTACTGTATGTGGCACAGTGTCTCACACCTACATAATCAAAGTCAAAGTTGCCTGGAAATAGGATTGGACATTAATGTTGCCGGGATGTTGTCACATTCAGGGTAGCTGACAGTTCATTCACTTTGCAATTCCTACCTGTTTAATTCAGGAGCTGTCCGCTGAGCGGAAAGTGCCTGAGGTATTGTCTTTCAGTGGGAGACAGGTATTCTATCAGGGTCTTGTAAATTGGCACTGCCTGTTCTCCCTGGGCAGAGTGTTGTTATCTCCTGCTTGCTCTGCATCTCCTGCTCGCTGGGTTGCTTATGTTTCTGAGAGGCCAGTTTCGTAACAACAACTGTATTTATATAGCGCTTTTAAGTAGTAAAACATCCCAGGGCGCTTCACAGGAGCGTTATCAAGCAAAATTTGAAACCGAGCCACATAAGGAGATATTAGGACAGGTGACCTAAAGCTTGGTCATGCAGAGAGGCTTCACGGAGCATCTCAAAAGGGGGCAGAGAGAGATGGGAGAGGTTTAGGGAGGGAATTCCAGAGCTTAGGGCCCAGGCAGCTGAAGGCATGCCCGCCAATGGTGGAGCGATGAAAATCGGGGATGTACAAGAGGCCAGAATTGGAGGAGCGCAGAGATCTCGGAGGTTTGTAGGGCTGGAGGAGGTTACAGAGATAGAGAGGGGTGAGGCCATGGATGGATTTGAACACAAGGATGAGAATTTAATATTTTGAGGTCATAGAACCATAGAATGAGATGGCACAGAAGGAGGCCATGTGGCCCATCGTGCTGGTCCTGGCTCTTTGGTAGAGCGATCCAATTAATCCCACTCCCTGATCTTTCCCCATTGGTCCGGAAATGTTTTAATTTAAATTTAAACTGGTGCTGTCAGTCTGCCTTGTGTTTAGCCTTTGAGCAAGAGGTGTCTTTGTGCTGAAGCTCCCGGCGTTCGGGGAAAGGTCCCGCTTACATCACGGCCTGGATTTCTGAGCACCGGCAGTGAGGGAAGAAGTTGCACTGCCGTACACATGTTCACGTTGCATTCATGAGTTTACCTTAATTTCAAATCACTTTGGCCCTCATGGTAAAGTGCACGAGTCAGCCACACAGAGCTGAGGGCACAGGTTCGATTCCTGATCTACGCTGCTCTCTCCGTTAGAAGGGCAGCTAATTCAGAGAAGGTTCACTAGGTCGATTCCTGGGATGAAAGGGTTGTCTTGAGAGGAAGAGTTGAGCAGGTTGGGCCTGTACTCATTAGTTTAGAAGAATGAGAGGTGATCTTATTGAAACATATAAGATTCTGAGGGGGCTCGACAGGGTAGATGCAGAGAGGATGTTTTCAAGATCAGATCAGCCATGATCTTATTGAATGGCGGAGCAGGCTCGAGGGGCCAAATGGCCTACTCCTGTTCCTAATTCTTATGTTCTTCGATCGGGACACTACAATCGGCCTCAGTGCGTGAGGAAGGGGAAAAATATCAGCCCGGCTTCCTGCTGTCAAATGCTGTCCGTTGACCATGTTGCAAAAGTGGACAGGATTGGTCCAGACTGTGAGCTCCTCCATGACTTCGCGAAGATCACAGCTGAAGAATGACACCTTGGATTCCCTTGAGTTTAGGGGGTTGAAGAGGTGATCTAATCCAGGCAATAAGAGGATGCACGAGGCAATGTTCCCTCTAATTATTTGGGAATGTGCGGCCCCTTCAACGGGCCGCGTGTTCTGTTCAAATTTCCGCGCACGCACGGTTTTTCCCTTTAACAACCAGTGAGCGGCCTGCGTGGAACCTCGAGACCGCCCCGTGCGCCTGCGCAGCTTAACGGGAAGATTGGCGCCAGGGTAGATACAGAGCGACTGTGACGGTGGAACGAGGCTATTCAGGAGTAAGGTCGGGAAGCATTTTTTCTCACAGGGGAGTGGAAATCTGGAGCTAGCGCCATCAAAAGGCCGTGGATGCTGGGGGTGAATTCAAATCGTCAAGGCTCGGATTGATAGGATTTTGTTGGGCAAGGCTATCGAGGGATATTGATCAAAGGCCGACAACTGTTGTTGAAGAACAGAGCAGCCATGATGTAACTGAATGTGGAGCAGGCTGGAGGGGCTGCATTGGCCTTCTCACACTCCTTTGTACGAAAAGAAAGAAAGAACTTGCATTTCTATAGCGTCTTTCATGGCCTCAGGACATCCCAAAGTGTTTTACAGCCAAAGATGTTCTTTTGAAGTGTAGTCACTGTTGTTGCTTGCTACTTGACGCAGTGTTTGTGTGGTTGGATACCATTGTCTCAGCACATTAACCAGTGCCTCCATTAGGGGTTTGAGGGACCTATCCACAATGGAACTGAATTGCAGACCTACTAGGTCAAAAGTCTTCTGGAGATTTTAGACAGATAGTCAGCTAGAGATAGAGATAGAGAGATGGATACATCGATAGATACAGCAGTGCCTTTCATGTCCCAGGATGCCCCAAAGCACTTTGCAGACAATTAATTACTTTTTGAAGCCTAGTCACTGTTGCCGTGTGGACAAGCATGGCAGCCAAAGATCCCACAAACAGCAATGCGAGCAAAGACCGATTTGATGTTTTAGTGATGTAGGTTGAGGGATGAATGTTGGCCGTGGGAAATTGCCCCGTGGGAGCACCGCCGCCGGTTGGTGCCACTGACAGCTTTTCCTGTTGGGAGGCTGCCTGTGGCTGGGCTGCGTGTCCACCCTTAAAGGGGAGGTGGCAGTGTGGCAAGTCGCCATATTATTTTTTTTTTTTTGTCGGCCGACTGCCAGGTCAGCCCGACAATTATGCCCCCGGGTACGACGGAGCCGCCAACCAGGCAGCACTGCAGCCCCTCCTGGGTGCCAGGCCAACGGCTGGCCAAAACCCTCCCTGGTGGCCCCAGTGGACCGAACTGAAAGCTCTGCCGAGTTCGCAGCGGCCCTCCCCTTTAACTGAAGGGGAGGGACATTGTGACGTGTCAGCGCGGCGCTGATGACTTGGAGCGCTGGCTGTTCCGACCCACCCGCGCTTCCGCCCCGCTCCCAACACCGCTCCGACCGGAAGCAAAATACAAAGACCTGAATTTCTGCGGCTTGTCGGCCCCGTGCATGGGGGCGGACGGAACACTTTAAACGCGGTCGGTGCAACACGTTTCGGGCGGAGGGCAATTTCGGCCCCGAACAGGTGGGCGAGACTCATTATTCAGGAGGAATATTCATAACTCAGCAAGGCAGATGCATTGAAGGCAGATCAGCAGAAAGTTCAATGTTTCTGTTTGAAGAATGTTCAAAACCTCCGAGCTCACAGAAAGCAGCTGTTGTATCCCACCACATAAAACATAACTGCGTATTTCGACATACGCAAGTTATTCCATACAGGCAGCTAATCTGCCATGGATCTGGCACTTACCTGGGCCATCTGTCCCCATTACAGATATCCATTAACATCGATTTGTGTGTTGATGGCATTCATTTTTAATGTTCAGAAAGAACAGCATCTGCCTCCTAACTGTATTTTGGTGAAATAAGTTTATTCTGGGAGGGGACATTTTCGAGAAAGATATGGTTAGAAGATCCAGCTTTGATTCCCAGACTCTGCTGGGTTCATTGGGACACCAGTGGGTGTTTCAGCATCCCTGAATTGAGAGGGGAACTATCACCCGGGGTTCCCGCTTCTGATTGTAATCTGGTGAACTCTGCTCGAAGGTGAATGTGTGTATGTGTGTGTGTGTGTGTGCATATGAGTGCACGTGTGGGTGTACGTGCGAGTGTGAGTGAGTGTGACTACATGTGAGCGTGAGCGAGGGTGTGAGTGTGAGCGTGGGTGTGAGTGTGAGCGTGGGTGTGAGTGTGAGCGCGGGTGTGAGTGTCATGCGGGTGTGAGCACGGGCGTAAGTGTGAGCGTGAGCGTGAGTTTGAGCGTGTTCGTGTGTGAGTGTGAGCGCAGGTGTGAGTGTGAGCATGGGTGTGAGTGTGAGCGTGGGTGTGAGTGTGTGTGTGAGTGCGGGCGTGTGTGTGAGCGCGGGTGTGAGCACGAGCGTGGGCGTGAGTGTGAGCGTGGGCGTGAGTGTGAGCGCGGGTGTGAGTGTCATGCGGGTGTGAGCACGGGCGTAAGTGTGAGCATGAGCGTGAGTTTGAGCGTGTTCGAGTGTGAGTGTGAGCGCAGGTGTGAGTGTGAGCACGGGTGTGAGTGTGCTTGTGTGGTGCAAATACACGTCGGATGAAACCAGCATGGGGCTGAGCTGCGATGTGCACCTCAGGGTCAAATCCCCTGCCCACACTCAGTGCCTGGCCTGACAGATAATCAAGAGCCATTTCGCCAAGGTACTGAAGGTCTTTTGGTTGCCATGTAGTCAGTGAAATCATGAATCAGCTTGTTTCTGGGCGGATGGGCCAAGTTGGACATTATGGCCTTGCTGCTCTGTATTAACCTTGCTTTCTCACACCTTCAGAAAGGGAGAAAACCGGGAAACATCGACAACAACAAAAAAGGATTCTATTACAGGCCTGTGATTTTCACGAGAAAACTCAAAAGATCAAAAGCCTTACCCTGAAATAACCTTCAATAGCAGCGTGAGATTTCCAGGGTTTTCATTGGCTGGCCTCCCGATTGATGCAGGTCGTATTGATTCAGGATTAAAGTCAGATACACAACAGGCACAGGGGAGGGAGCAGACCTGACTCTCAGCTCTCTCTCAGCTACGCTGATCAATGTCTAGTCAATACAGGGTTGATCCCATAAACTCTCTGTTGACAATGGTTGGAGATAGTTCCATATCATTCAGCTTCATTAATAAAATGAGACAATCCATGGAATTGTTTGTGCTGCCATCACCGTTGCAGCTGCTAATTGAGGGTTTGGTTGTGCCGTGGTTCTGTTACTTGATTACTAATCCAGAGTTCAAATCCCACTGTGGCAGTTTGAGAATTTCAATTCAGTTTAAAAAAAAATCTGGAACTAAAAAACTGGCATCAGGGTGACATCCGGAAACCTCGGGACCGAGGCCGTTCCGGATTCCGGGTATTTCCGGATTTTGGAATGTCTTTGCCTGGGCCGAGGGAGATAGGTAGGGTAGGGGAGGATAGGGGGGATCGGTCGGGCCGCCGGAGGTCGGCGGGGTTCGGTCGAGCTGAGGTCAGGGGTGGGGGGATCGGTCGGGTCGCCGGAGGTCGGGGGTGGGGGGGTCGGTCGGGTCGCCGGAGGTCCGGGTGGGGGGGGGTCGGATGGGCCGCCAGAGGTCGGGGGTGGTGGGGTCGGTCGGGTTGCCGGAGGTCAGGGTGGGGGTGGGGGGTCGGACGGGCTGCCGGAGGTCGGGGTGGGGGTCGGTCGGGTCGCCGGAGGTCAGGATGGGGGTGGGGGGGTCGGACGGCTGCCGGAGGTCGGGGTGGGGGGTCGGTCGGGTCGCCGGAGGTCAGGGTGGGGGTGGGGGAGGTCAGGCAACCGGAGGCAGGGGAGTTTGGTTTTAGGAACATTTTCCGGTTTCCGGACGACCCCACCACAGATCGGCCCAGTGTCCGGAATATTCCGTAACTCCGGATTTTGGATGTCGCACCTGTATCAGTAAAAGTGACCATGAAGCTATCGGATTGTCGGAAAAACCCGACTGGTTCACAACTGTCCTTCAGGGAAGGAAACCTGCCATCCTTACCCGGTCTGGGCCTATTTCTGACTCCAGTCCCACACTCTCAGTTGTATCAAACCGCTACAAACACTGTTCAACAAGAAGGCTCACCACCACCTTCTCAGACAACTCGGGCAATAAAAACCGACCTTGCCAGTGGTGCCCACAACCCGAGAATGAGTAAAGATATTGCTCTGTGTTACTCGCTGTGCTGACCTGAGGCTGTTGTATGGATTGTGAACAGAGCGAATCTTCCTCCTCAGTTCTGTCGCTGACCTTTGACCGGGGCTGGAGCGATGGTCATGTGGCCAGTGACTGCAGAATATGGCAACTCTCACAGCCTTTCTGGGCCAATAAACAACAATAGCACCACTTCACAAAGCAAGTCATTGTGCACGAGCACGGTGGGACATTTCTGAGAGATGTGACGAGAAACTATTTGAACATCATTTCTTCCTCTCATTATCTGCACACTTTAATGAAACAAATCTGTCATTTCCACAAACCAAAATGAAGGTTTGGTCAGGGTGAGTTACAGCAGTGTTGCTGCAAACTGATCAAAGTCTAGGATCTGTATGTTTGGCATCACTTCCATGCACATACACACACACATATACATATATATACATATATACACACATATACATATACACACACATAAACACACACACATATATACACACATACAAACACACATATATACACATATATATACACATACATATATACACACATATACACAAACACATATATACACACACACATATATACACATATATACACACACGCATATATACATATATACAGACACACATATAGATACATATATACACACATGTATATATATATACACGCAATATATATACATATACACATTTACATACACATATACGCATATATACATACACACATATACAGAGAAGCAACAACTTGTATTTGTAAAGTGGCTTTGGCAGAGGGAAACGTCCCAAGGCGCTTCATAGGAGTATTGGAAGACACAAATTTGACACCGAGCCACGAGAAGAAATTAGGGCAAGTGGCCAAAAGCTTGGTCAAAGAGATAGGTGTTAAGGAGCATCTTAAAGAAGGAAAGCGAGGTAGAGAGGCGGTGAGGTTTAGGCAGGGAATTCCAGAGCTGAGGGCCGAGGCAACAGAAGGCACGGCCATCAATGGCTGAGTGATTATAATAATGGATGCTCAAGAGGGTAGAATTAGAGGGGGAGGGGATTTGGGGCTGGAGGAGATTACAGAGACAGGGCGATAGAGATATGGGGGCCGAAGTTCACCCCCGCCGGAAACGGGGCGAACTTGCCATGTTTCAGCTGTTTATACCGCCGCAGTGGATGCAGTGGCCTCTTGCGCGAAATTCAGCTCATTGTCCTTTTTTCCCAGCGGGGTGGAAGTCAGTCAGAATGGGAGCGGAAATGGAGGCGGGCGCAGTGTTCGCTGCTGTGATGATGTCATGACGTGTGTGCGTCACCAAGTCTTTCCCCTTCACTTAACGGGAAGAACCGCTGCGAACTCGGCGATTCTTTGTTTGGTCCACTGGGCTACCAGGGAGGGTTTCAGCTGGGCCAGGGGGGGGTTGCAAGGCTGCCCTGTTGGCGGCCAGGCCGAACCCGGGGGCATAATTGTCGGGCCGACCTGGCAGTTGGCCGACAAAAAATAAGTAAGATGGCGGCCGCGGCAGTGCACCTTCCCCTTGAATGGCGACCACGCCACCATTTTGCAGACACTGCAAGCTCAGTGCACCGACTGAAAAAGCTGCTGGTGCACCGAGGGGCGGGCCGAAGATTTTGTACGGTAAATTTTGCCTCGGGCGGGAAATCGGTGGTGTGCGCTTTGATGACGCACTTGGGAGGGTTTGGCAGCAGCGGGGAAGAAGTGGGAACTGCCAGAAAAACCACCGAGGAGAATTTCACGAGCAGCGGCCATTCGACAAAAAAATCAGCGACCATTCAACACCGCAGCTTGGCCACCGCTTTCCGGCAGTAACGGGCCTTAGCGGGAGGCTGAATTTCTGCCCCAGGGCACAAACACACACACACATATATATACATATATATATACATACACATTCACACGTAAATATATACATATATACTGAGATACATACGCATATATACATACATAAACAAACAAACATGAAATACATACAGATAAAACATGTACACATACATGTATATAAACACACATACATACAAGCACACACAACCACGCCCAAAAAGTACTTGAATACATCATTCGCCAGTGACCTAGAAACATAGAAACATAGAAAATAGGTGCAGGAGCAGGCCATTCAGCCCTTCTAGCCTGCACCGCCATTCAATGAGTTCATGGCTGAACATGAAACTTCAGTACCCGCTTCCTGCTTTCTCGCCATAACCCTTGATCCCCCGAGTAGTAAGGACTTCATCTAACTCCCTTTTGAATATATTTAGTGAATTAGCCTCAACTACTTTCTGTGGTAGAGAATTCTACAGGTTCACCACTCTCTGGGTGAAGAAGTTTCTCCTCATCTCGGTCCTAAATGGCTTACCCCTTATCCTCAGACTGTGACCCCTGGTTCTGGACTTCCCCAACATTGGGAACATTCTTCCTGCATCTAACCTGTCTAAACCCGTCAGAATTTTAAACGTTTCTATGAGGTCCCCTCTCATTCTTCTGAACTCCAGTGAATACAAGCCCAGTTGATCCAGTCTTTCTTGATAGGTCAGTCCTGCCATCCCGGGAATCAGTCTGGTGAACCTTCGCTGCACTCCCTCAATAGCAAGAATGTCCTTCCTCAAGTTAGGAGACCAAAACTGTACACAATACTCCAGGTGTGGCCTCACCAAGGCCCTGTACAACTGTAGCAACACCTCCCTGCCCCTGTATTCAAATCCCCTTGCTACTTCTAAGCCTGGTACAGTTGCTGGCACAGAATCAGGGTGTATCAACAAAACAGATACACCGCCTTGGGTGCTGTTGTGGGGGATGACTCACCAGGGGAAGGGAGCAGCAGCCAGGTTCATGGCACCGTGGCTGGCTCTGCTGCACAGGAGGGCAGGAAAAAGAGTGGGAGAGCAATAGTGATAGGGGATTCGATTGTAAGGGGAATAGATAGGCGTTTCTGCAGCCTCAACCGAGACCCCAGGATGATATGTTGCCTCCCTGGTGTAAGGGTCAAGGATATCTTGGAGCGGGTGCAGGACATTCTGAAAAGGGAGGGTGAACAGCCAGTTGTCGTGGTGCTTATAGGTACCAACGATATAGGTAAAAAATGGGATGAGGTCCTACAAGCTGAATTTAGGGAGCGAGGAGTTAAATTAAAAAGTAGGACCTCAAAGGTAGTAATCTCAGGATTGCTACCAGTGCCATGTGCTAGTCAGAGTAGGAATTGCAAGATAGCTAAGATGAATACGTAGCTTGAAGGAGGGATTCAAATTCCTGGGACATTGGAACCGGTTATGGGGGAGGTGGGACCAGTACAAACCAGACGGTCTGCACCTGGGCAGGACCAGAACCAATGTCCTAGGGGGAGTGTTTGCTAGTGCCGTTAAACTAATATGGCAGGGGGATGGGAACCTATGCAGGGAGACAAAGGGAAGTAGAATGGGGACAGAAGCAAAAGACAGAAAGAAGTAAAAGTGGAGAGCAGAGAAACCCAAGGCAAAAATCAAAAAGGGCCACATTACAGCAAAATTCTAAAGGGGCAAAGTGTGTTAAAAAGACAAGCCTGAAGGCTCTGTGCCTTAATGTGAGGAGTATTCATAATAAGGTGGACGAATTAACTGCGCAGGCAGCTATTAACGAATATGATATAATTGGCATTACGGAGACATGGCTCCAGGGTGACCAAGGCTGGGAACTCAACATCCAAGGGTATTCAACATTCAGGAAGGATAGACAGAAAGGAAAAGGAGGTGGGGTAGCGTTGCTGGTTAAAGAGGAAATTAGCGCAATAGTAAAGAAGGACATTAGCTTGGAAGGTGTGGAATCTGTATGGGTGGAGCTACAGAATACCAAAGGGCAGAAGACGCTAGTGGAAGTTGTGTACAGACCACTAAACAGTAGCAGTGAAGTTGGAGACAGCATCAAACAAGAAATTAGGGATGCATGCAATAAGGGTACAACAGTTATCATGGGCGACTTTAATCTACATATAGATTGGGCTAACTAAACTGGTAGCAATACGGTGGAGGAGGATTTCCTGGAGTGTATTAGGGATGGTTTTCGAGACCAATTTTTCGAGGAACCAACTAGAGGGCTGGCCATCCGAGACTGGGTGATGTGTAATGAGAAAGGACTAATTAGCAATCTTGTTGTGCGAGGCCCCTTGGGGAAGAGTGACCATAATATGATAGAATTTTTTATTAAGGTGGAGACTGACACAGTTAATTCAGAGACTTAGGGAACGGTAACTTCGATGGTATGAGACGTGAATTGGCTAGAATAGATTGGCGAATGATACTTAAAGGGTTGACGGTGGATAGGCAATGGAAAACATTTAAAGATCACATGGATGAACTTCAACAATTGTACATCCCATTCTGGAGTAAAAATAAAACGGGGAAGGTGGCTCAACCATGGCTAACAAGGGAAATTAAAGGAAGAGGCATATAAATTGTTAAATCCAAGGAAGAGGCATATAAATTGGCCAGAAAAAGCAACAAACCTGAGGACTGGGAGAAATTTAGAATCCAGCAGAGGAGTCAGAGGGTTTAATTAGGAGGGGGAAAATAGAGTATGAGAGGAAACTTGCTGGGAACATAAAAATTGACCGCAAAAGCTTCTATAGATATGTGAAGAGAAAAAGATTAGTGAAGACAAACGTAGGTCCCTTGCAGTCAGAATCAGGTAAATTTATAATGGGGAACAAAGAAATGGAAGACCAATTGAACAAATACTTTGGTTCTGTCTTCATGAAGGAAGACAAAAATAACCTTCCGGAAATACTAGGGGACCGAGGGTCTAGTAAGAAGGAGGAACTGAAGGAAATCCTTATTAGTCAGGAAATTATGTTAGGGAAATTGATGGGATTGAAGGCCGATACATCCCCAGGGCCTGATAGTCTGCATCCCAGAGTACTTAAGGAAGTGGCCCTAGAAATAGTGGATGCATTGGTGATCATTTTCCAGCAGTCTATCGACTCTGGATCAGTTCCTATGGACTGGAAGGTAGCTAATGTAATACCACTTTTTAAGAAAGGAGTGAGAGAGAAAATGGGGAATTATAGACCGGTTAGCCTGACATCAGTAATGGGGAAAATGTTGGAATCAATTATTAAGGACGAAATAGCAGCGCCAATGGAAAGCAGTGACAGGATCGGTCCAAGTCAGCATGGATTTACGAAAGGGAAATCATGCTTGACAAATCTTCTAGAATTTTTTGAGGATGTAACTAGAAGAGTGGACAAGGGAGAACCAGTGGATGTGGTGTATTTGGACTTTCAAAAGGCTTTTGACAAGGTCCCACCCAAGAGATTGGTGTGCAAAATTAAAGCACATGGTATTGGGGGTAATGTATTGACGTGAATAGAGAACTGGTTGGCAGACAGGAAGCAGAGAGTCGGGATAAATGGGTCCTTTTCAGAACGGCAGGCAGTAACTAGTGGGGTGCCGCAGGGCTCAGTGCTGGGACCCCAGCTATTTACAATATACATCAATGATTTAGATGAAGGAATTTAATGTAATATCTCCAAGTTTGCAGATGGGTGGCGGTGTGAGCTGTGAGGAGGATGCTAAGAGGCTACAGGGTGACTTGGACAGATTAGGTGTGTGGGCAAATGCATGGCAGATGCAGTATAATGTGGATAAATGTGAGGTTATCCATTTTGGTGGCAAAAATGCGAAGGCAGAATATTATCTGAATGGCGGCAGATTAGGAAAAGGGGAGATGCAACGAGACCTGGGTGTCATGGTACATCAGTCATTGAAAGTTGGCATGCTGGTACAGCAGACGGTGAAGAAGGCAAATGGCATGTTGGCCTTCATAGCTAGGGGATTTGAGTATAGGAGCAGGGAGGCCTTGATGCAGTTGATGTCTCACCTGGAATATTGTGTTCAGTTTTGGTCTTCTAATCTGAGGAAGGACGTTCTTGCTATTGAAGGAGTGCAGCGAAGGTTCACCAGACTGATTCCTGGGATGGCAGGACTGACATACGAGAAGAGACTGGATCGACTGGGCCTATATTCACTGGAGTTCAGAAGGATGAGAGGGGATCTCATAGAAACCTATAAAATTCTGACGGGACTGGACAGGTTAGATGCAGGAAGAATGTTCCCGATGTTGGGGAAGTCCAGAACCTAGGGACACAGTCTAAGGATAAGGGATAAGCCATTTAGGACTGAGATGAGGAGAAACTTCTTCACTCAAGAGTTGTTAACCTGTGGAATTCTCTACCGCAGAGAGTTGTTGATGCCAGTTCATTGGATATATTCAAGAAGGAGTTTAATATGGCCCTTACGGCTAAAGGGGTCAAGGGGTATGGAGAGAAAGCAGGAAAGGGGTACTGAGGTGATGATCAGCCATGATCTTATTGAATGGTGGTGCAGGCTCGAAGGGCCGAATGGTCCATTCCTGCACCTATTTTCTATGTTTCTATGTTTCTATGTAAGTGAAGAGTTAAGTGGCCAATTAATGATAAAGAACAATGGGCCAGACTTTTAAGTTTCATTGTCGACGATTTTCTCGGCGTTACAGCTGGTTTTTTGCCCGGTGAGAGTTTGCACGTAAGTTTTTTCCTTGGTATCGCCCACCGGGACCAAACCGCCGACGTGCAACGCCGAAAACAACCGCCAGGGCGTAAGTTTGGCCTCATCCGCCGACGTCCAGATCGCCGAGAGACCCGTCCTATAAAAGCTGCTTAAACAGGGCGGTTAGGGGGGGGAACCCTGCAAAGAAAGGTAAGTTCAAGGTTATTTAATTATTTTTATAAATTTTACCATGGCGATTAGGCGTAAACTGTCTTGGGGATGTGTTTTTTTTTTATGATAATTTTTTTCTTTAGGTTTCCCCCCTCCATTGGCACAACCGCAGCCTCGGCCTAAATTTTTGTACTTGCCGTACATTCCGGTAACGACCGCCCATTTGGCTAACTTTCCACTTACCCACCGAGAGACCGCTGAGAATGAGTGTGTGCAACGCCGACTGTTTTCGCTGGGTGATCACACCTTAGCCCTCAAAATAGAAATTCTCGCCCGCTTTTTTCAGCAAGCGTTAGCGATCCTTCTCAGCGGGCAATCGGGCATTGAGGGCCTTTCCGGAAAGTCTGGCCCCGATCGTGAGAGAGGAAGGATCACGAGGGGGGCGCAGGAGCAAAGTTACAGCACAATCGTCTCTATCCTATGTTGTGGAGGTGGAGGTGAACACAGAGCATAACAGTTGTGGGTTATGGAATGTTGTGCAAGTCAATTGGCAACAATCGCTCCAGAATCTTGCAACAAGGCCACTGCAATCTTTTGACCCCACCTCCCCGTTTTATCCCCTCTCCTGCTTTATATTGGGTACAGGCCACGAGAGCCAGGCTCGCTGGCTAAGCTTCATGAGTCAAACTGGACGATAAGGGCCAGGAAGCCTTTCCACAGTGGAGGAAGCATCAGAGTTGAGCCCAATACTTGTCCTCATGTGATGCTGACACACTCGCTCACACACATTCGGACCTTTCCAGCAGGAGCGCTGGGTAGTAATGAGGCCAAATAATCAGTTGGGGTTCCCAACCCGAAAGCACTAAGGCCAATTATAACACCATTACCCATTGCCTGGGCTGACACCACCCACTACTCTGTGGCTACAGGAAGATAAAGCACGCCATATAAATTTAATGGTGTTTGACTGAAGAGACCATATAACCGGTTATAAAAAGAAATGTAGCATGATTACAATTGCTCAAAGTCCTTCACAGCTCGCACAGGACGGCAGGTGTAACCATGCCTCCACACAAGCAGATTCGTGACAATTTTTTTACAATCGTGCTGGACTGGGAAATTGCGGTCGGAGGCTTGCCACCCACATATGCCTCTGAACCGCAAGACGACTCCATACTTACCTTGTGTCCCCAGAGCTTTGGTCTCTTGCGGTTCTGGGCCTGCAGGCGTACTCCTGCATAAAGGTCCACGCATCACGGGCGCAGGCAGCTCGTAAACGTCCCTGGGATCACGTGGGCCAGGCCAACCAATGACACAGGGGGATTCCTATTATGCCTACGGGGATTCCATTTACAGACGGAATCCCCATAAGCATAATAGAAATCACCTCATAAATAATATTTCACAACACTGAACTAAAAATAATCACAGGTTTAAAATGAATTAAAATACCATTCAAAATAAAAAAAGTAATTTTGTCAAAAATAAATCTAAATATTTTTAACCAGGACAAAATTGACCTACGCTAATTTTAAATGTACATGAATTTTTAAATAAAAAAAAACATTATTTTAACATTTACTTGAACCCTTACATTGGTAAAGGAAGGCCCTCCGCCTGTTTTTACCAGGTGTAAGGGTTTAGTGGGTATACGCTGGGCAGTAGCTGGGCAAATAGCCCCACTCTGCACCGGCGGAAGCGAATTTCCAGCAAGGAGAAACTTGACAGATCGCAAGTTAGAAACGTAGAAATCGACAGCGCGGAAGGAGGTCATTTCGGCCCATCGTGTCCACGCCGACCGATAAAGAGCCACATGGCCCTTAGTCAGCAGCCCTGAAGGTTACATATCATCATCATCATCATAGGCAGTCCCTCGGAATCGAGGAAGACTTGCTTCCACTCCTAAAGTGAGCTCTTTGGTGGCTGAACAGTCCAATATGAGATCCACAGACTCTGTCAAAGGTGGGACAGATAGTCGTTAAGGGAAGGGGTGGGTGGGACTGGTTTTCCGCACGCTCTTTCCGCTGTCTGCGCTTGATTTCTGCATGCTCTCGAGGTGCTCAGACTCGAGGTGCTCAGCACCTTCCCGGATGACTTTCTCCACTTAGGGCGATCTTTGGCCAGGGACTGCCGGGTGTCAGTGGGGATGTTGCACTTTATCAGGGAGGTTTTGACGGTGTCCTTGTAACGTTTCCGCTGCCCACCTTTGGCTCGTTTGGTTACATGTAAACCTATGAACGATGAACAATGACGGAAAGGCAAAGAACACCCAGCCCAACCAGTCCGCTTCACACAACTGTGACACCCCTTATACTGAAACATTCTGAACTCCACCCCAACCGGAGCCATGTGATCTCCTGGAAGTGGCAAAAACCAGATTAAAAACTCAGGCCAATTTAGGGAGAAAAAAATCTGGGAAAATTCCTCTCCGACCGGGTTTTTGCGCATGCGCATTGCGGGCAGAAATCTGGAACTGGCGGGGCCACTTACGATGGCACAATCCAGGCCGATACGATCCAACAAATATTCTGTCCCCGCTAGCTTGCGGCACTATTTCGCTTTTGTTCTTTGGTTACTTCCCCTCCTCCGCATGTACAATTCTTCGATCAAAGGACAAGCCAGCAACCTGCTGCTGACTTCCTCCCACGCTGCTGTGCATCCAGCTGTCAGAGGTGGTGGAGGCATCAGGGATGATTAATCAATGGACAGTAAGTTTTGGTCGTCAACACACGGGGGAGAGAGTCAAAGCCGTGCGGGAGGTGCAGCAAAGAACCGCCCCCAGACTGAGCTGCCTTGTGAAACCCTCCAAGTTTTACAACCCCTGTATCCTGCCAAGACAGGTTGCATGGCACATTATCACAGAATGATACAGTACACAAGGAGGCCACTCGGCCCATCGTGCCCGTGTTGGCTCATTGAAAGAGCAAGTACATTGTCCTGAGGCAACATACCATTGTAATATTTTATTGCTTCAGCGGCTTAGGCCCCTAAGCTCTGGAATTCCCTCCTTAAACCTCTCCGCTTCTCTCTCCTCCTTTGAGATGCTCCTTAAAACCTACCTCTTTGACCAAATACTTGGTCACTGTCCTAATATCCCCTCATATGCTTCAGTGTCAAATTTTGTCTGATAACAACATCAACAACTTGTATTTATATGGTGCCTTTAACATAGTAAAACGTCCCAAGGCGCTTTTTACAGGAGTATTGTGAGATAAAAATTTGACACTGAGCCGCATAAGGAGAAATTAGCACAGGTGGCCAAAAGCTTGGTCAAAGAGGTAGGTTTTAAGGAGTGTCTTGAAGGAGGAAAAAGAGTTAAGAGAGGCGGAGAGGTTTAGGCCTGGAGTTCCAGAGCTTGGGGCCTCGGCATCAGAAGGCACAGCCACCAATGGCTGAGCAGTTGTAATCAGGGCTGCTCAAGATGTCAGAATTAGAGGAGCGCAGACATCTCAGGGAGTTGTGGAGCTGGTGGAGACTACAGAGATAGGGAGGGGTGAGGCCATGGAGGGCTTTGAAAACAAGGATGAGAATTTTGAAATTGAGGCGTTGTTTAATCGGTAGCCAATGTAGGTCAGCGAGCACAGGGGGTGATGGGTGAGCGGGACTCGGTGCGAGTTAGGACATGGGCTGCCGAGTTTTGGATCACCTCTAGTTTACGTCGGGTAGAATGCGAAGCGTCTTGGGACGTTGTCCTATGTTAAAGGCGCTGTATAAATGCAAGCTGTTGTTATTCAGTGAAAGTGCCGTGAGACAATCCCACTGCAACTTACAAATACCAAGTTCAAAACAGCTCAGAGGCAGCATAGCAGCAGGGGTAGGACTGGAAGGCCAGGATGCTTGACTTGTTGGTGAACAAAAACTGTAAGAACCTCAATAATTAATGTCGCCACATTGTGGGGCATAGAGGTGAGTGAAAAAAATTGATTATTTTATTAATTGGACTGTTTGGCAGAAGGCCCAGCGCAAATCACCATCCAAGGTAAATATTGCATGGTAGCAGACCGCTCAGGGTTGCAGTTGAGAATTCAGTCAATAGTCTTGCCATTTAAATTTTGGAGTTTGTCACCCGCCTCAAGAGCTTGTATTTATAAAGAACCTATTATATCGAATGATGCATTCTGGAATTCACCTCCCAATATATTATCATATCAATGGGTTTCATAAAAAGAAAGAAAGACTTGCATTTCTAAAGCGCCTTTCACGATGACCGGGCGTCTCAAAGCGCTTTACAGCCAAGGAAGTACTTTTAGCAGTGTGTTCACTGTTGTAATGTGAGAAGCACGGCAGCCAACTTGCGTACAACAAGCTCCCACAAACAGCAGTGTGATAATGAACAGATAAACTGTTTTTGTTATATTAATTGAGAGATAAATATTGGCCAGGACACCGGGGATAACTCCCCTATTCTTCTTCGAAATAATGTTATGGGATCTTTTATGTCCACCTGAGAGAGCAGACGGGGCCTCAGTTTAACGTCTCATCCGAAAGATGGGTGTTATTTGCTTCTGGTGGTGTTGATTGCGGGAGGAATGTTATCCAGGAAACCACGAGAACTCCCTGCTTTTTTGTTTGGAACAATGTCAGGTCCCTTGGAACCGCTGGAACATCTTGCCTGAAGAACAGTGCAGCACTTACTCGGTGTACGTCAGTCATTCTCAGTAGAGAAGTTAGGAAAGAAAAATTGCAACAAAGTTGATCAACTTTTTACTAGTAAGGGAAGTTTTTCTGCACGGAATTTGATGCAGTTCACTTATCTGCTCAATCTCGATCACTTTACTGACTGAATGCCAAGATCAAAATGGTGTCAGCTGCTAGTACAAAAGGTTACCGGGTCAGTTTAAGGGTGATGTGGCAGGCTCCCATTAATGCACTGCCAGGGGGCTGGAGGAGGGGCGGAGGTTAAACAACAGCACAACACCAGACTGCCAAACCAATACCTCATGCCAAGGCTCACGTACGTGACTGGGTGCGTGTCTGGAAAAACACGAGTAACACAGCAGAACACGGAGAGTACTGAGGTGGTGCTGCGCTGTCAGAGGAGCCGTCGTTCGGCTGAGACTTGAGCACAAAAAAAAATCCAGGCTGACATGCCAGTGCACTGAGGGAGCACTGCACTGTCAAAGGTGCCAGCTTTCGGATGAGAAGTTAAACCGAGGCCCCCATCTGCTCTCTCAGGTGGATGTAAAATATCCCATGGCACTGTTTCGAAGAGCAGTGGAGTTATCCCCGGTGTCTTGGCCAATATTTATTCCTCAATCAACATTACAAAAAAACAGATTATCTGGTCATTATCACATTGCTATTTGTGGGGGCTTGCTTGTGTGCAAATTAGCTGCCGTGTTTCCTACATTACAACAGTGACTGCACTCTAAAAGTACTTCCTTGGCTGTAAAGCGCTTTGAGACATCCGGTGGTCGTGAAAGGCGCAATATAAATCCAAGTCTTTCTTTCTTTATTACAACAGTGACTACACTTTAAAAGTCCCCCATTGGCTATAAAGCGGTTTGGGACGTCCTGGGGTTGTGCAAGGCGCCATAGAAATGCAAGTCTTTATTTTAAAAAGAACCTGGCCTCATTCTGAAGCTTGGTTGTGGTCAGGAATGGTTCAGACATTTTATTACTTCTTTCTCTGATCACTTTTGAGAGGATTGCTTGTGTGTAAAACATTAGGGAGCAATTTTAACTTAGCCTGCCCATTGGGGAACTGACGGGACTGGGAGCAACACAGGCTTTACCCAGCTGCCCGAGAATACTCTCCGCTGCATCAGCGGGGTGTAAAATCGGCGTTCCACCCCATCCCATGGGTTTCCTGCCCGGAATGTTAAGTTACAATTGCTCCCATGGTGACCCTCCAGTGTTACTAAGGATTGAGGTTCATCCTGTGAGAGTAATACTTCAGGCACTTACAGCTGTCTTCCTCTTCCATAAAGACTTTGCTGACGTAACAAGCGTAGACAAACCCGCAGAGCTGCAAAAGAACAGAAACAGCAGAATTCATTATTTGCCACACTTTCAATTTATTCTCCCTCCCGCTTTGCTGAAGGCACTAACTGATAGGATATACAGCATAAAGTGCAACATCCCCACCGACACCTGGGAATCCCAGGCCCAAGACCGCCCCAAGTGGAGGAAGTGCATCCGGGAGGGCGCTGAGCACCTCGAGTCTCGTCGCCGAGAGCGTGCAGAAACCAAGCGCAGGCAGTGGAAGGAGCGTGCGGAAAACCAGACTCCCCACCCACCCTTTCCTTCAACCACTGAATGTCCCACCTGTGACAGAGACTGTAATTGCCGCATTGAACTGTACAGTCACCTGAGAACTCACTTTTGGAGTGGAAGCAAGTCTTCCTCGATTTTGAGGGACTGCCTATGATGATACGGCGTTTATGCTCCACTCGAGCCTCCTCCCGTCTTTCCTCATGTAAATCTATCAACATAACCCTCTATTCACTTCTCCCTCAGGTGTTCATCCAGCCTCCCCTTAAGTGCATCTATACTATTCGCTTCAACCACTCCCTGTGGCAGCGAGTTTCACATTCTCACCACTCTTCGGGTAAAGAGGTTTCTTCTGAATTCCCTATTGGATTTCTTGGTGACTATCTTATATTGACGTCCTCTAGTTATGATCTTCCCCACAAGTGGAAACATTCTCTCTGTATCCACTCTATCAAAACCTTTTATTGTTTTAAAGACCTCATTGCTGCAGTACAAGCCCCAGCGGCCCTCTATTCCATTTCCCGAGTGGCCATTCTTTGTGAGCGAGTCTAGAAAGTGAGTTTCGGCCCGCTCTTTGACTACGGGGTGCATCGCAGCTGAGCCTTAGCGGGTTCCACCCGGTGTCTGGGCGCACGTGAACTTACCAGCGGGATGGGAGCATTCAGCAGATAGTGATCAAGTCCCGAGAGCAGGGGGGCTACTGATGACAAGTGTCGTGGCCCCTGCCTGCGATCTGGCCGTGACCAGTTAACTCAGCGCCCAACGGGGTAAAGCAATCAAACCTGGGACCTTATCACCCGAGGCAAACATTTGAAATATGAATCAATCTGAAATAATGCTGTTACAGCCGCAGATCGGGTTCGAAGCTGAATTTCAAAACAGCCAGGCGATGGTTACTGAACAGAGCAATTTATGCAACTCAAGTCATATCGAAAGACCAGCATCACAAAGGCTCATTGTTTCAGCAAACTGTCATTAACCATCACACAATATAATGGGATGCTCCTTAAGGTTTGCCTGTGGCATGTTTAATAAGCCAAAAGATTTGAAGCAGAATAATGGATTTTCTCAGTATGCTGAATAATAAGCAAACCCCTTTTCTCTTCTTTGTTTATTAATCTCTTTTGGTACACGACTGAATTCTGTTCCATTGTCCAAATTTTAAATTAGGAGCCAATATATCTGTTGTTTAATATATGTAGCGCAATACTTGCAGGCATATGTACTGAGCGTTGTTAGATAAATTAGGACATCCCGTCGACAGATTTATTGCGCTGAATTCACATTGATGGTACTGGTAATGCTTGAGACAGTAATAACCACAGAGGCTTCTACAGCTCAGTAATGTTCCCATCATCTGAGCAAATATCTCACCTGCCGAGGTGACACACAGCACTTGGCTCAGTTTGTAGCACCTTTGTCTCTGAGTCATGAAGATTATTGGTTCAAGTCCCACCCTGCAGCTTGAGCACATAATACATACAAGCTGATACACAATACCAGCTCCTTATTGAGGAAGCCCTGTATTGTTGGAGACATCATTCTTCATTGGAGATATCTTTTTTTGCCTGATCAGGTGGATGTTAAAGACCCAGGTCACTATTCCGAGGAGGGCAGGGTGTTCGCCCAGCGTCCTGGCCAGTAATTCTCCCAGCATCAAAACAGATGAACTAATTATATATATTTCACTGCTGTTTGTGGGAGCTTGCTGTGTGCAAAATGGCTATCCTGGTGACGACACTTTAAAATCAAATTAATTGCGAAGCACTTTATGAGTTCTTGAGAGATACAGTAAGGAGCTATATGAATGCAGGTGTTTCTAAATAATGTTAAAGTGGGCGCAGGATCAGAGAGACCTGGGGTGGATGGACACAAATCTTTGTAGGTGACAGGACAAATTAAGAAGGCTGTTAACAGAAAGCAGATGGGATCTTTGGCTTTATATAGAGAGGCATAGAGTAGAAAACCTTTATAAAACACTGGTTAGGTCCCAGCTGGAGAATTGTGTTCAATTCTGGGCACCACACTTTAGGAAAGATGTCAAAGCCTTGGGGAGGGTGCAGAGGAGATTGACTAGAATGGTGCCAGGGATGAGGGGATTCAGTCGTGTGGAGAGACTGGAGAAACTGCGGTTGTTCTCCTTCGAGCAGAGAAGATTAAGATGAGATGTAATAGCGGTAATCAAAATCATGACTGGTTTTGATAAGGAGAAGCTGGCAGAAGGGTCGGTAACCAGAGAGCACAGATTTAAGGTGATTGGCAAAAGAGCCAGAGGTGTCACGAGGAAACATTGTTTTACACAGCGCGTTGCTGTGATCTAGAGCGCGCTGCCTGAAAGGGCGGTGGAAGCAGATTCAATAGTAGCATTCAAAAGGGAGTTGGATAAATACTTGAATGTAAAACATTTAGAGGGCTGTGGGGAAAGAGCGGGGGAGTGGGACTAATTGGACAGCTCTGCCAACGAGCCGGCACAGGCATGATGGGCCGAATGATCTCCTGCTGTGCTGTAACATGCTATGATGATTCTACCTACTCCAATCCCACTTCCCTGTCATTTTCCCATATCCTTCCTTTCAATTACGTATGCAATTCCTCTTTTACGCATTAGAGCCAAAGTCATTTACACCAGGGAAGGAGGCTATTCGGCCCATCATGTCTGTGCCGGCTTTTTTGTTAGAGTGATCTAAAATGAATCCCACTTGTCATACTCTATCCCCATAGCTTTGTATCTCCCTCTACTTTACAGTACCATTAAATTTGTCAATCATAACTGGCTTTCAAGAAATCCGTGCTGACTGTCGGTGATTAACCCCTGCATTTCTAAGTGCTTATTGTTGCAACATTATTCTTGACTCTGTCTCAATCGCCACTTGTGGGAAAGCATTTCAAATTCAAATTACCCTGTGTGTGGAATTAGACTATTTCCCCCTTTCTAGTTCCTGTGGTAATCATAAGTCCGTCGGACCAATTCACTAACCGGTGGAATCTTTTTCTGTTTACTCTCCCAAAACCTTTCACGATCATCTATTTCATAATCTCGATTAGTTTCCCCCATAATCTTCACTGCTCCAGTGAAAAAACAACAATTTTTCCAGCATTTCTTCATACTTGGAACTTCTCATTCCTGGTATCATTCCAGTGAATGCTCACTATCTCCTTCCCACGGGTTGAATATCCTTCCAAAAATGGAGTGTCTCCAACTGTCGACAATACTCCACCTGTGGCCAAAGCAATGATTTGTGGAAACTTTACACTGCTTCTTCTATATTCAATGCTCTTATGTATAAAACCCAGATTCCTGTTTGTAAAGTTTTTTATTTTGGAATAAAGAACAGTGAAAGGAAATATAAGAATAGAAGAATGTAAGAAATAGGAGCAGGAGTAGGCCATTTGGCCCCTTGAGCCTGCTCCGCCATTCGATAAGATCATAGCTGATCTACCTCAACTTCACTTTCCTGCACTATCCCTTGATTCCCTTAATATCCAAAAATCTATTGATCTCTGTCTTGAATATACTCAATGGCTGGGCCTTCACAGCCCTCTGGGGGAGAGAATTCCAAAGATTCACCACCCTTTAAGTGAAGAAATCTCTCCTCATCTCAGTCCTAAATGGCCGACTCCTTATTCTGAGACTGTGACCCCTGGTTCTAGACTCCCCAGCCAGGGGAAACATTCTCCCTGCAGCTAACCTGTCAAGCCCTGTAAGAACGATAATCTAAATGGTAAAATTCTTAATAGAGTGGAGGAACAGGGAGATTGATGGGTGAAGATGTATAGATCTTTAAAGAAGGGTCCTCAGATTGAACGTGCGCACACACAAAAACACACACACACACACACACACACACACGCACAGACACACACGTACAGACACACACGTACAGACACACACGCACATTCTTGAAGGAAGATCCCAGGCTCTAACTACCTTTTATTTAACATACGCAGCAATCCTCCAATATTCAGTTTCAAGCACCAGTTATTTTTTTGATCATTTAAGCCACAGTCTGAGAATGGTTGTTTTCCACTTCACCAGAACAGTCGATGATGGGTGATGAGAGGCCACCAGAAGCCTTTAGTTATCAGGTCGAGGTATCACACTTGCTGCTGGCAGCTATAACCTGCAATCGAAGGAACCCAGCGGATTTCAAATTAATTTTATTTTTCTCCCTTTCTCGCTCAGGAGCGTGTTGACTCCTTGTTGGGGGGCAGTTCCTCGAGCGCTGATTGTCCTCTGGTCGCTTGCTCAAGTGCTCATTATTCACGAGCAATATTTGACAGCGAGGTCAACAATTTTCTGCTTGTGGTGTAGTTCAGACTAAAAACTGGCAGCTCCTAAACAGGCTGAAATGAAAGTCTGTTGCTTGCAGCCAAATTTCCACCATTAGCTCATTCATATAGCTTCAGGATAAACACCAGTAATGGAAGCAGAAAATTGCCTGGAAGTCTAATTTAAAGCTGTGGGGACAATTAAAGGGGAATGTCACAACTGGGTGACAACAATTCTGAAAGACTTTGGAGAGCATCTCAATCGATTATCTGCTTTCACCAAGCATGAAGTGGAAAAGGACCAAGGAGGCAAAATTAAAAGGAAAAGCACCTTGAGGCAAAGCTCTGTATCTGCAGGCACGTGACAGAGCTCACCTGTCTGATGGCTGTGGCTCGTGACGATGATTGCCCCCCTGTGCCGTTCCATGGTACCATCCCCAGGGGACAGCATTGTGGTAAGCCCGAATTGGGTGGAGCCAAGCTTTAGACCACGGCATCCCAGAACTGTCACTGGATGTGCCAGGCCTGTGTTTCCTGTTGCTGAGCTGTATGACCATTAATGATGGTGTTGTGGAGTTGGTGGCACTGTTTAAATGAGACGATTCCAGAATATCCCAGAATTGATTACAGACACACAACACATACACACAAACACACACAAAACACACACACAAAATAAACACAAACACATGCGCACGCCTACATAAACACACACACACACACACAAAACACATACACACAAAATAAACACAAACACCTGCGCACGCCTACATAAATACACACACACACACACACAAAACACATACACACAAAATAAACACAAACACTTGCGCACGCCTACATAAACACACAAAAACACAGATACACGCACATATACATAAGTGCGCACACAAACACACAAGATAAACACACACACACACACACACAACACAGATACATAAACACACAACACACACACGCACTTTTAATTAAGATGTACCCATTTAAAAACCACATAATGTCAACATTTGGAGCCTTGCTGTGCACTTCACTGCTCAGTCATGAGGCGAGACGTTGTCAGTCAGATAAGGCTGCAGATGACCGTTGTCGATCAGGAACTGGCTGCTTTCAGTGAGCAGAAAGCATTCACTTTGAAACATCTTATTCCAACATGGATGAAATAATGAAAATCCCTGACAACCAATGCGGATAGACCACGGCATCCCATAACGGTCACTGGACGTGCCAGGCCTGTGTTCCCCATTGGCGAGTTGTATGACTATTAATGATGGTGCCTGGGCAATCGGGGAAAGCCCAGACGTATCTCCACTGGTGAGCTGCGTGGTTTATGCCTTGGCTCGCCCAACTTGCTCCCAAGCTCTCTGGAGATGTGTGCCTATGGGAAGAGATTGCACCATGTATTGGTCAAATGGAAATTCTACATGTGGCCTGGTCTGTACACTCAGTGATGGTGGTGGGATTCCACATGTTAGACACAGTTCAGGACAGTTGCCGTCCCCACATTGACAATGAAACTGGATAAGTCACATTTGCTTTTTCAATTACACTTCACAAATTACGGAAGTTATATGCGGGTGCCATTGGCAAAGACGCATTTAGTGACCACCCGTACTTGTCCTTGGCAGGTGATGATGGACCTTCTTCTTCAAATAGCAATTAACTTTACAAAGTTTTTTTCGTTCATTCTCGGCCGCTGGATGTCTTTATTTGTTGCCCATCCCTATTGCCCAATCTTTGTAACAGTTTGATACAATTGAATGGCTTGCTCAGCCACTTCAGAGGGCAGTTAAGAGTCAACCATGTCGGTCTGGGTCTGGAGTCACATATATCGGCCGGGTAAGGACGGCAGGTTTCCTTCCCTAAAGGACATCAGTGAACCAGTTGGGTTTTTATGACAATCCGACTGCTTCATGGTCACTTTTATTAATACCAGTTTAAAAAAAAATCAAACTCTCAATTGCCATGGTGGAATTTGAACTCAAGTTCTCTGGATTATTCCTCCAGTAACATAACCACGGCTCTAGCTGAGTGATTAAGAGTCAACCCATGTAGTGAGGGAGTAGAATCACATGCTACACCACTTAGGAGTGACAGGTTCCCTTCCCTGAGCTGTGAGCTGACGGGAATTTTATGCTTCTATGATCAAAAGTTACTGGGCTTATTCCATTCAGTTTCATAAATTATCAGTGTGAGATTTGAACTAACAACTGCTGGTTCCTAATGCAGTTCAAGAATTGTTGGACTACCACACCTAATACCTATATAAGTATGAAAGCATGTCTAACTGCTAACATTACTCAGGAGCTTAGCCTGTGTGTATGACTGACTTCTTATCCTGGCCAATATTTATCCCTCAACCAACAGCACTAAAAACAGATTATCTGGTCGTTATCACATTGCTGTTTGTGGGAGTTGCTGAGCGCAAATTGCCTGCCGCGTTTCCTACATTACAACAGTGACTGCACTTCAAACAGTACTTTATTGGCTGTAAAGTACTTTGGGTCATCCTGAGGTCGTGAAATAATTGCATCTCTTTCTGTAATTGGGAACGAACAGGAAATTTTGGGTCGTGTATCTCCCACTCTAGACTGTGAAGTCTACTTTAGAACTTATGCCTCAAAGGACACCAATCCTCGATGGCCCAGTTGGGAACTGTCTAGTGTACGACCGAGGCAGACAGACCACAAAAAGGTTAGATTCTTGGTCGGTGCTGTATTAGCTGACTCAGCCAGGATTCATCATCATAGGCAGTCCCTCAGAATCGAGGAAGACTTGCTTCTGCTCTTAAAATGAGTCCTTAGGTGGCTGAACAGTCCAATACGAGAGCCACAGTCCGTCACAGGTGGGACAGATAGTCATTGAGGGAAGGGATGGGTGGGACAGGTTTGCCGCACGCTCTTTCCGCTGCCTGCGCTTGATTTCTGCATGCTCTCGGTGATGAGACTCGAGGTGCTCAGCGCCCTCCCGGATGCACTTCCTCCACTCTTAGGGCGATCTTTGGCCAGCGACTCCCAGGCGTCAGTGGGGATGTTGCACTTTTTCAGGGAGGCTTTGAGGGTGTCCGCGTAACGTTTCCTCTGCCCACCTTTGGCTTGTTTGCCGTGAAGGAGGCTTGCTTTGGGAGCCTCATGTCTGGCATGCGAACGATGTGGCCTGTCCAGCAGAGTTGATCAAGTGTAGTCGGTATTTCACTGCTGGGGTTGTTGGCCTGGTCGAGGACGCTAATGTTGGTGCGTCTGTCCTCCCAGGGGATTTGTAGGATCTTGCGAAGGCATTGTTGGTGGTATTTCTCCAGCGACTTGAGGTGTCTACTGTACATAGTCCATGTCTCCGAGCCATACAGGAGGTGCGGGTATTACTACAGCCCTGTAGACCATGATCTTGGTGGCAGTTTTGAGGGCCTGGTCTTCAAACACTCTTTTCCTCAGGCGGCCGAAGGCTGCACTGATGCACTGGAGGCGGTGTTGAATCTCGTCGTCAATGTCTGCTCTTGTTGATAAGAGGCTCCCGAGGTATGGGAAATGGTCCACGTTGTCCAGGGCCGCGCCGTGGATCTTGATGACTGGAGGGCAGTGCCATGCGGCGAGGACAGGCTGGTGGAGGACCTTTGTCTTACGGATGGTTAGCGTAAGGCCCATGCTTTCATACGCAAATACGTCGACTTTATCCTGGAGTTCAGCCTCTGTTTGTGGGCATTGTCCGCGTACTGTAGCTCAACAACAGAGGTTGGGGTGGTCTTGGACCTGGCCTGGAGACGACGAAGGTTGAACAGATTCCCACTGGTTCTGTAGTTTAGTTCCACTCTAACGGGGAGCTTGTTGACTGTGAGGTGGAGCATGGCAGCGAGGAAGTATAATCTATTGCGACACAGGTTAGCAAGGCCATAAAAAAAGCAAACTAAGCACTAAGGTTTATTTCTAGAGGTATAGAATTGAATAGTAGGGAAGTTATGCTAAACCTGTATCGAATCTTGGTTAGACCACACTGCATACAGTTCTGGTCACCATATTATAAAAAGGATATAGAGATACTGGAAAGGGTGCAGAGAAGATTTAAAAGGATGACACCAGAAATGTGAAGGTACATATATCAGGAAAGGATGAACAGGTTGGGTCTCTTTTCTCTTGAAAAAGGCTGAGGGGTGACTTAATAGAGGTCTTTAAAATTATGAAAGGTTTTGATAGAGTGGATACAAAGAGAGTGTTCCTACTTGTGGGGAAGCGCATAACTAGGGGCCATCAATATATGATAGTCACCAAGAAATCCAATAGGGAATTCAGAAAAAACCTCTTTACCCAAAGAGTGATGAGAATGTGGAACTTGCTACCACAGGGAGTGGTTGAAGTGAATAGTATAGATGCATTTAAGGGAAGACTAGACAAGCATATGAGGGAGAAGGGAATAGAGGGTTATACCGATAGATTTAGATGAGGAAAGTTGGGAGGTGGCTCGAGTGGTGCAGAAACGCTGGCATGGACTGGTTGGGCCGAATGGCCTGTTTCTGTGCTGTATATCCGATGTTATCCAATGTAATTATTGAAACATATAAGATAATGACGGGGCTCGACAAGGTGGATGCAGAGAGGATATTTCCACTCATTGGGAAAACTAAAACTAGGGTACATAGTCTCAGAATAAGGGGTTGCCCTTTTAAACCATAAATCTATGGAATTCTCTGCCCCAGAGAGCTGTGGAGGCTGGGTCATTGAATATATTTAAGGTGGAGGTAGACACATTCTTGAGCGATAAGGCAGTCGAGGGTTATGGGGAGCGGGCAGGGAAGTGGAGCTGAGTCCATGATCAGATCAGCCATGATCTTATTAAATGGCGGAGCAGGCTTGAGTGGCGAAATGGCCTACTCCTGCTCCTATTTGTTATGTTCTTATGTAATAATTGGCTTTACTGCTCCTGGGCTAGAGAGGGGAGAAAACTCAGCGCGGTTCATCGCACACATGGTGACATCAGGTGTCTGTGGTCCTCTGAGGGGTTGAATGGCCCATCAATACTCACTGTCTGAATGGCTACTTGGGATGGGGTTGGGTGGGGAGGGTGCTACCAAAGGGCTGCCAGTACCCACGGAACTGTAGCCTACCATAACTTAACTGCTTTAGCAGAGAGAGAGAAAATTGGGGGGGTGGGGTGGAGATAAATGGAATTCTTTACCATAATTCTATCGAGATGGGCACATGATGCCAATGCAGTAGAATATTATTTTGATATTCCATTCCTCACTCA
Organism: Pristiophorus japonicus; assembly: GCF_044704955.1. Taxonomy (NCBI): domain Eukaryota; kingdom Metazoa; phylum Chordata; class Chondrichthyes; family Pristiophoridae; genus Pristiophorus; species Pristiophorus japonicus. Next base: position 17,202,875 of record NC_091990.1, read on the forward strand.
CTTTGCTGAAATACCGATTTATCCGACAGTGATGCAAGTGGGGATGACAGAAATATTAAGTTAAATATGAAAGAGCTAAGAAATTGGCCACGGTGGAGACAGAGGGATTGGAATCTTTCACCGCTCTAATTCTATGGCTTTCCGAGATCTATTGAAATGATTAAAAATGAAAACTACTGTGTAAGGCGAATCAGCGAAGCAATATTCGTCATGTCAATCTGAATGAGGAAAAGGGCTGGACGCCCTGCATCGTGAAGGCAGGGTGATGTGGATTAGTCAGAGAAACCGTGCTCGGAAAGCAAAAATAGACATCTTGATTAAGAGAGCAGGCGTCGTAACTAATTTATTCGAGTTCTAACAGAATTAGTCTCTTATCATTTAATAATGACATCCAGTGCCTCCAGCACATCTCTCTGCCAATATGGTTGATCGCAAATAATCCTCTTTACCACCTTCAATATGCAGAGGTCAGTGGTAGTGAATGAGCATCACTATCAGTAACATAGCTGTCCTTTCACTATCTGTTCCTTGTTAAAAAAAAACAGACACAAAAAAAAGTTGGAGAAAAGTTTTACAATCCTTCTTTCAGATGACACGTTACCTCACCCGGTCTGGTCTACAAGTGACTCCTCTGCAATGGCCATGACACTGGGTAGAACTTATTTGCCCTAGTCTAAAATAGTGCCATGGGATCTTTTACACCCACCTTAGAGATCCAACAGGGCCTCGGTTTAACATCTCGTCCGAAAGACGGCACCTCCATCAGTGCAGAGGGTACTACCCACTGAGCCACGGCTGACACACAAAGGAATAAACTTGTGTTATAAGCCTCTGTCCTGGAGCATCACTGCGATATGAAACACCCAAACCCAGCCTGAATCAGTACCTTTTAGCACAGGAGGGGAGGAGAAAATTGGAGACGGGGAGAAAACGACATTTTGTGGAATAGGAATAGATAAATCTTAATTGGGCAGCAATGGTGTCTAAACGGCTTCTATTCTATTTTCAGACAGGATGATTTATTTGTATTCTGACAGCGCTTCTATGGAGATATTATTTCCTCTCTGTAAAACACTCCGCCATTTACGATATTGGTTGATGAATTCATAACATAATTCATTGTTAAAGCGTTCTGACTGCAACCATCAGAAACTAGGGCCAATTTTTCTTTTAGCAAAATTTATGCTGCTTTTAAACAAATCAAACTGAGAATTATTATCAGCTTTTAAGACTTTCTCATCAGCCCTCCACCCCCCTGTCCATCCTTGCTTGTCTCATTCTGTAGAATTTATTTGGAGATAAGAATACCGTGCTGATGGTCCAGTGAGTAACTGGCATCAAGTAGGTATCAAGTTCAACAGAGCAAGTTAACTGAAGTTACACAGAAATGGTCAATGGAGTGTCCTGGGTTCATAACTATCTCTGCTTATACATTCAGTCCATTCACGCTGCTGGCTTCCGTCATTCCTGCAGTTCTATATCACGACAAAGCAACAGAAAAAAAAAATAAAACAACACTCCAGTTCTTCCGAAATCTTTTAAGGCATCCCATTGGAGGGACTCTCGGGAAAGGGAGACGTGGGCAAACCGACCAGGTTACCGACTAGGGCCTGAATTTACTTGGCCTTTCTGCCGCTGCAATCTCGGGACGACCCGTTCCCGGTGCAAAAACACTCCTTCGGCCCGTTGCAGACTGGATATTGGACGTCCCCATGCAGTTCGCCAATGATGAGCATTTCAATATCAGGCTGTTGCGTGGCCGGTTGTGGGGAGGTGGGGGGTGAGGGACGTTGCAATGGGGAGCGCAGGGTGGCAGCAATCGAGAGGGAGGGAAAGGTCTTTGGAACTGCAGTGGAGCAGGGAGGAGCATTCCTGCACCTCCAAGCTCCACATACAGGTAAGTATTTTATGTAAGAAACTTACTTTTTTGGGTACCTTTTAAGGACTGCTAGTTCACAAGAAAGATCTTGCATTTATATAGCTCCTTTCCCAAGCATTTTACAGCCAATGAAGTACTTTTTGAAGTGTTGTCATGTAGGGAACGTGGCAGCCAATATGCGCACAGCAAGCTCCCACCAATTGCAATGTGATACCGACCAGATAATCTGTTTAAATGATGTTGGTTGGGGGATAAATATTGGCCACCAGAACACCAGAAAGAACTCCCCCCTTCTCTTCGAATAATGCCACTGGATCTTTTACGTCCACCTGCGAGGGCAGACAGGGCCTTCAGTTTAACGTCTCATCTGAAAGACAACACCACCAAGACTGCAGCACTCCTTCAGACCTGCACTGGGAGTGTCAGCCTGGATTTTGTGCTCGTGTCTCTGGAGTGGGACTTGAACCCACAACCTTCTGATTCAGAGGTGAGAGTGCTGCTCACTGAGCCACAGCTGACACCATGGTATTTACCTCCATGTAAATCATATTTTCCTGAACGTAACCAGCCCATTTGGGGCAGCATAATTTTGCATAGGGGGCCTCAAGCGGGCCTGAGCATCGCCCCCCCCACCCCCCCCACCCCCACTTCCCCCTCCACCATGGCATGGGCCATGGACAACTCTTTTTCTGCCTTTACCAATATGGAGGGTGGCTAGCCCCTCCCCTTGTTCTCTCTCCACATACCTCCCCCTGCAGGTTCTGAAATACTGGAAGCTGCAACAAATAGAATTCACGAAATGAACATTTTCTGGGAGGGTATAGCCCTAGACTCCGTGCCCAAAGAAAATAAATCTTATTGCATTAGTACTTGATTGGCTGTAAAGCGTTTTGAGATGTCCGGTGGTCATGAAAGGCGCTATATAAATGCAAGTCTTTCTTTCTTTAACACTTGAATTTTGTAGTAAAAGTGAAGAAATTAGCTTATCATACAGCACAGGAGGCGGCCATTCGGCCCATCGTGACTGTGCCGCTGTAAGCCCATGTCCCGCTGTACTTTCAGTGCAGTTACTTGCTTTCACATGTTGTGGACTGTTATTGGGTGTTTAGCTTATTTTCCAGCCGAGTAACTGAGTTGTCTCAACTAACACGCAACCTTTAAGTGCTGGCAATCTGGCCTTCAACACACAGTATTATTTTCATTTATATTTATAATTCATTGATTTGTCCTGTTTGAATTTCATGGATGTGGAGGTTCGGAAAGGGCTGTTGCCTCAATGTTGAATAAAATCTAAATCACAACACCCAATCCGTATCAGCAACTGGGGAGGGACGTAAATTAATAAATCTGTGTGTGACCCGGGAGAGTCTCTGGTACATATCTAAATGGCACACAAGGTCAGAAGGCTTGAACAGCCCCTGCGAGCGCGCCCCCTTTCCCCCCTCCTCTCCCCCCCCCCATCCCCCACACCTAGAAGATCTCTTTCCCTCTTTCTATCCGAATCGTAGAATCATACAGCACAGAAGGAGGCCATTCGGCCCATCGTACCTGTGCCGGCTCTCCGAAAGAGCGATCCTATTAGTCCCACTCCCCCGCTCTTTCCCCACAGACCTCCCATTGTTTTTCAAAACAGAGTCCTAATTCCCCTTTGAACCATTCAGGCCGTGCATTCCAGATCACAACAACTCGCTGCGCAAAAAAATAATTCTCACCATCTCCCCCTCTTTTCTTTGCCAATTATTTTAAATCTGCGTCCTCCAGTTGCCGACCCTCCTGCCAGAAGGAACATGACTGTGACACAAGAACTTTACCGCCTTCCTGTAAGATCTCCAACCAGTTGCATTCTCATTAGAAATAAATGGGAATGGAATCTGAGACAAAATTGATACACACAAGGTCATGTTTAGACTTAATCTAGAGGTTCCTGGGAGAGTGGGGAAGCATGATTTGTAAATTTTATTTGTGTGTGACTCCCTCGCTGTTTAAATGTTCTATTTACAATTGGTGCTAAAAGACTGAACGAGATTGGCTTCTTTTTTTTTCATTTCCATCTGTGACACACACCTTTTGCTTATTGCCATGGCTACTCTTTGAAGGTCAATGTGTGCACTGAGTGGTAGAAAAATATAGACAGAAGATGGAAGAATATGTGCAGTGAATACCAGAGCATTCTCCTGGCTGCTGTTGATGCCAAAGGCACAATCTCCCATCCACATTCTGATGGTTAATGGGGGCTCAATTAGCAGCAGATTTGCAATAGATCTTTCTGAATAATTGTTCATAAATCATAATATGCATTCAAATATTTGCATAAAAATTAGCAGTGTGTCTGATTAAATGCACGCAATCGCAACTGACTCATCTGTTCATTGTGACAGTGATTTTTAAACTAAACTTTTAAAAACGTCCTCACATTTTTGAGGAAACGTAATTTTAGATGCAAAAACAGGTAGAAACGGAATAACGCTAACAGTCGGGCCGAGGGCACAAAAGCTCTTGTGGCGTGGGGGTAGCTTTGTGAGGGTCCAATTCCAGTGTGATGCTTCACCAGACAAGAGGACAGGCCACAGAAGCGGCTCAGTGGGTAGCATGCTCACCTCTGAGTCAGAAGGTTGTGGGTTCAAGTCCCACTCCAGAGACTTGAGCACCGAAATCTAGGCTGATATTCCAATGCAGTGCTGGGGGAGTGCTGCACTGTTGGAGGTGCTGTCTTTCAGATGAGATGTTAAACCGAGGCCCCGTCTGCTCTCTCAGGTGGACGTAAAAGATCCCATGGCACTATTTCGAAGAGCAGCGAAGTTATCCCCGGTGTCCTGGCCAATATTTATCCCTCAATTAACATAACAAAAACACATTATATGGTCATTATCACATTGCTGTTTGTGGGAGCTTGCTGTGTGCAAATTGGCTGCCGTGTTTCCCATATTACAACAGTGACTACACTTTAAAAAAAGCACTTCATTGGCTGTAAAGCGCTTTGAGACGTCCAGTGGACGTGAAAGGCGCTATATAAATGCAAAGCTCTCTTTCTCAATTTGTAAAACAAAAAGCTAAGACTGGTGTGTTCACACTCGACCACATCTTTTTCTTTGTGAATGGAAACTAGGATCAGCACTTACTGCAAGGAGGATCTGTAAGGAACTGCTGGTGACTTCAATGTATTGGTAGTCGAGTAGGCACCCTGTCACTGTGATAACGTGGTGGTCTTCTGGGGCCTGGTCAGCGGGAGTCACTGGGGTCACCACGCAGCCTGGCCCATTCTCCATCCACCACGAGCGGTGCAGTGAGGTGTTGAAAGTCATGACAAAGTCTCTGTCCTACAGAAAAAACACAACAAAATCCATTGGTCATTAAAATGTCTGTGGAAACATCATGTGGTGTAAAATAACTCCCATCAATACTGTGTGCAAAAAGAGGTGAGATTTTTCCTGTTGTATTTATGCTTTCTTACCAAAGTCATTGATAGGAGGAAGTTCTCCAGTGTGTGTGTCAACTGCATTAACCCATTAATTGTTTCGTTCCAGAAAAAACTGTTTGCGATATCAGCGTGTAAGCACTTAACAATCCTCTGACACTATTTTAACAAAGGCATTAACTCCATTTACTTGAAAAGGGTCAATCACTCCATACTTCCAATCCCTGCCCGTCCACAGGCAATACACGTCTGGCTTCTGTTGGTGTGGTGAGCTCCAGCGGTAGTTGCATCTGATGGTGGCATTGTTTTATTATGGAATGGGCTTAATAAAAAGGCTGCATCTAGTGACTCCACGGGTCTTGGCCAGAATGGAAACGATTGGGTGATGTCCCTACCAATCACGCCTGGAGACTGCACTGCCGTAAGTGACTGGAATTGATTTGTATTATGTAACTATTCTCCGCTCACTGCATTTTGCTGGAGAAATTACCTTGCATTTATCAGGAGCCTCTGCTATAGTTTCGGTCATGAGCTCAGTTTGCTGTAGTGCGTAGACGCTGTTTGTCGTAAAATAGACTACTGTAAAATAGACTCTGTTGAAAAATAAACCGTTTTGCTGTAAAATAGACCCTATTAAGGGTTCAGTAGCATAGTGATATTGTTACTGGTCTAGTAATCCAGAGACCTGAACTAATAATTCAGAGATGTGAGTTCAAATCCCACCACAGCAGCTGGGGGAATTTAAATTCCGTTAATGAAATAATTCTGGAATTAAGAAACTAGTATCAGCAATGATGACCATGAAACTGCTGGATTGTCATAAAAACCCATCTGGTTCACTAATGTCCTTTAGGGAAGGAAATCTGCCGTCCTTATATGGTCTGGCCTATATGTGACTCCAAATCCACAGCAATGCGGTTGACTCTTAACTGCCCTCAGCCTAGCAAGCCACTCAGTTGTAATAAACCACTACAACAAAGTCAGCACTGTGGGAGTACCTTTACCACACAGACTGCAGCGGCTCAAGAAGGCGGCTCACCACCACCTTCTCAGGGGCAATTCTGGATGGGCAATAAATGCCGGCCTTGCCAGTAGGGTTCAATTGGTCTGAAATTTGGCTTTTTATTAGTGTAATTATTGATTTGGGGTGGTGCTTACAGCAATCAGAGACTAGTTACTCAGCAGACAGAGTCTATTTTGTAGCAAATAATTTTATTTTATTTATTTGTTCACGGGACGTGAGTGTTCATTCACAATAAGCAAATGTAAGCCTGGAAGATACTAAGGGTAGACAGCTAATCCTGCTTTTGGATTGGCATTTTCTTTTCATTAAATAAAACTTGTTGCTTAACTGTGCTCTTTTAATTGACAGTTGCAGAAAGATTCTGGTGTGTTGTGTATTGCTTTTCCCTATAGCCAGTGATTAGGGCATCAGCAAGTATTGATTCTGAATAAAATCGGGGAGGGAGGGAGTGGGTAAAGGCGACTTATCTCAAAATCTGTTTCTTAGTTCTCGATCTGCCCGAGAATACCCCACAGATACTTCCGCAAGAACTCTAATTAGTTCCCAAAAGTCTGGCAGGCATGGTGGCTACAAATATGTTGAGATAAATTGCTGCAGTGTGGCGTTTCCTCAGCAAATTAGACCATGCTTTGTCAAACCTCATTATCGCACAGCACCTAGGAGTCACACATTATAACCAGTGATGCGTTGTGGGGAAACGGATAGTGTCAAATATATTGTGAAAACTTTGGATTGAATAGGCCCATTCAGTGTTCATGTAGAACATCCCCCCTGCCCCACACTATTCCACCACTATCTATGCGCTACCGATAGTCGTTCACAAATGTTCAAGGCCAAAAACCTATGAGCAACACAAATAGTTATGGTAGCGCTTCACAGGAGCGAATGAAAGAGTAATATTTTACTCATCTGGTACAATCGCCTTTGGGCAATGTTAGGCCTGGGTTCAAAATTACTCCAAAACATTACAAACAACACACACCAACATAGGAGGTTTCACACTCGCTCAATACAGTCCACTCCTGATAACTCAAATAACTTTCTTGTGCTAAAAAATTTGGGTTATGCAGTAATTCGAATTAAGCCACTTGAGTTGCTGGATCAAGATTCTGGATCCCACTACCTAACGGCACTGTGGGAATACCTTCAGCACACGGACTACAGCGGTGCATCTTCATCGTCATAGGCGGTCCCTCGAACGAGAATGACTTGCTTCCACATTAGTTCACAGATGTTTCAATGAAGGACCCGATATTCCAGTCCTGAACTCCAGTTGATGGGGTGGAAGATGCCTGTGCGTGGGTACAAGAAGGCGGCTCACCACCACCCTCTCAAGGGCAACTAGGAATGGACAATAAATGCTGGCCTTGCCAGTGACGCCTGTATACCGAGAATGAATAAAGGAAAACGTAACACAGCATAATGGGAATTTAATGATTTAAAAAATGATGAATCAGCTAGTTTGAACCAAGTGACTTTGTATTTAGAGTAGACTTTGAGCTAATGTATGGTAGAGCCAAACCCTATACTCTACTTGGCCGGCCATTAATCACTGATAAACTGCCATGTTAGCTGCTTTTTAATAAAGTAGATACAAGCTAAGGAAGTGTGTGCACAGAGTGGAGCTCAGAATAGCTTTACATGCCTTGCAGTGGATATACTCCACATGTGCTCTTGGAGATCTTAATAAACCTGCATAGCTAACATAACCGCAGTCTGACTGAGCATTTGTACAGTGTAAACTGTTTCGACAAAGTTGCTGCAGGCACAAGCAGTTACTTTATATATATTTGTTAAATCAGTTTAACCTTCTTTCACATACTTTACTGTTGTCTCTAACCTACCCACCTGAACCTATTATATTCACCTGTATCCCTGTTGGGACCATCACCTGTTGTACATTAAACACAAGCACCGTACACTGGAACTTTAATAACGCTTTTCGTGGAGAGTCACATAGGGCTAAATATCCAAGAGTGCCAGAAACCTGCCATTGCCACCGTGGGCCGCAGTTAACGGCCGCCCAAAATAATAGCGCTGGCAGCACAGATATATTGGTGCTGTCTGCTAAATTTAAATTAGCGCCGCACTAAACTTACTGTGTAAGACTGGTTCTCCAATGCTCCTTTCAGCAGCAGGCCCAATGTAGCGTGGCTGTAGCGCCCTTGCAGCAAGAACAGCCTTCTATTAAAGCAAGGCCGTCATTTTAGAAAGCAGTGTTGGTCCCTTAAAGAGGCACTGCCTTCTAAAATAAGAAACATAAGGATCATTTAAAAATAGACAGTCTTTAGACCTTAGAGTTCAACTGCCTTCTGAAAAAAAATAAACATTAAAAGAATTCCAAAATGCCAGTCTTCTGCTCTTAAAGCTGTATTGCCTTCTGCAAAGAGGCCCTCCCGAAAGAAGGATGTGGGACCAGATCACTGAGGCCATCACTGCCAGCAGTGTCGCCCCCACAACCTGGCTCCAGTGCCCAAAGAAGTTTCATTACCTCAGACCAGTGGTCAAGGTCAGTGAATGCATCTTCAAAAGCTGTCTCCTACCAAGTGCACCACTAGTCTCATACACTGCTCAATGTATGACACCCACCCCACCCCCTGCAGCCACTCACTCACCTACCAACAATCTGTACCAAACACAAGGCACACCTCCCATTCTTAACTTCACCTTGACCCCTTGGAGGAGACGGTGTTGGCCATACTTGGCAGGGGCATGGTGGAGCCCTTGGCCAGCGGCGGGGCTGAAAGGATACAAGATGCTGGTTTCCTCATGCGTTATTCTCCTTCTCGCATGCTTACCCTCCCTCACCACAACTCCACCCTTGTGCCTTCCTCATTTCACACACTCAGGAAATGCAGCCTGCCCAGCCAATGGTTGATGAGGAAGAGGAAGAGGAGGAGGAGGAGCAAGAGAAGAAACACTGTTGCTCAATTTCACACTCCCAGCCACAAGCTTCTCAAGGTCCCTCACTGAAAGTCAGCAGCCTTCCAACAGCCACGCTACAGCCACTGGGGTAGAGCTGCGTGACTTCCTCTTCCTTCTGCGAGCAGATGCCAGAAATCTGAAAAGTTCTTAAAGTGTGTGGCGAGTGCTACTGGATGCTTGCAAAGCCTTGGATGGTAAAGGAAGGCTCTGAGAAGACAGAAAATGCTGGAAATACTCAACAGGTCAGGCAGAATCTTAACCTGAAACCTTAACTTAGTTTTTCTACACATTAACGGGGCGAGGGGCTGGGGGTAAAAAAAAAAGATGACGGTTCGCAGCGCAGCGCACCTCCCCTTTAACTTTTGCCCCGCGATGGGTGGGCGGCACAGTTTGTGACCCGCGAGGCTGGCGCGGGCATCGGCCACGGCAGCCTCACGGGGCGCTGCCCAATTGCCGTCGCAGGGTGAAAGGTGGTCGCTGCGCACGGCGATGACATCATCATCGCCAACGCAGCAGCTCGTGCGCTACCAGCGGGGTGCACCACTAATTCCTCCACGCCTCCGCTATCTCCCGCACCACCTCCCCTTTCCCCATTGGGTGAAAACAACTCCGCGCCCCGCTAGCGTCCCCCGGAGCTGCTAACGGGAGACGAACAGGGGAATTTCGTCCCCTTAATATTTAATACATTGCTCAAGACGGGCATAGACTGGGGTTGCCGACTCTGGTTGGACATATTCCTGGAGGTTTCATCACATGACCTCCAACCACTTTAGTCCATCCTTCTGCCATTGGTCACCTGACAAGCCCATCCTCATGGTGCTCCGCCTTCCCACGGCCAATTGGAAAATGAATAAACTCTTCATGTTAGGCTTGTTAACAGCATTGGAGTGCATGGGATAAAAGGGGTAAGAGCAGCATTGATACAACATTGGCTAAGGGATAGAAAACAAGAGTTGTGGTGAGTGGCTGTTTTTCAGACTGGAGGGAAGTATACAGTGGAGTTCCCCAGGGTCCAGTACTAGGACAGCTGCTGTTTTTGATATACGTTAATGACTTGGACTTGGGGGTACATGACACAATTTCAAAATTTGCAGATGACACAAAACGTGGATGTGTAGTAAACAGTGAGGAAGATAGTAATAGACTTCAAGAGGACATAGACAGGCTGGGGGGAATGGGCAGACATGTGACCGTTGAAATTCAAAGCAGACAAGTGTGAGATGATAAATTTTGGTAGGAAGAATGAGGAAAGACAATGCAAGCTAAATGGTACAATTTTAAAGAGGGTGCAGGAAGAGAGAGACCTTGGGGGTGTTTGTGCACAAATCTTTGAAAGTGGCAAGACAGGTTAATAAAGCAGTTAGTAAAGCATTTGGGCTCCTGGGCTTTATAAATAGAGGCACAGAGTCCAAAAGCCAGAAAGTTATGCTAAACCGATATAAAACACTAGGTTGGCCCCAGTTGGAGTATTGTGTTCAATTCTGGGCACCACACTTTAGGAAGGACATGAAGGCTTTGGAGAGGATACAGAAGCGATTTACTACAATGGTTCCAGGGATGAGGGATTATAGTTACGTGGATAGACTGGAGAAGCTGGGGTTGTTCTCCTTGGAGCAGAGAAGGCTAAGGGGAGGTTTGATAGAGGTGTTCAAAATCATGAAGGGTTCAGACAGTGTAAATAAAGAGAGACTGTTTCCAATGGCTGAAGGATCAATAACCAGAGGGCACAGATTTAAGGTGATTGGCAAAAAAAAGAGGCAACATGAGGAAAAACATTTTTTACGCAACGAGTCGTTAAAATTTGGAATGCACTGCCTGGCAGGGTGGTGTAAGCAGATTCAATAGCAGCCTTCAAAAGAGAATTGGATAAATACTTGAAGGAGAAAAAGTTGCAGCGATATGGGGAAAGAGCGAGGGGAGTGGGACTAACTGGATTGTTCTTCGAAAGAACAGGCACAGACATGATGGGCTGAATGGCCTCCTCTGTGTTGTACCATTCTGTGATTCTAAGCTTCGTTACCCGATTGGGTGACCCTTGACTGTCAGTCAAACAGCCTTTTTTCCTAAGTTCAATTTTTTGATAACTAATAAACAGAAATGTACAAATAATTTATTTTTTTAAACAATTTTTTTGACTGCCCCTGTGACCTTTCCCCCTGGGGTTGCTCACAGCAGCGATCTGGAGTTTAGTCTTTAATTCCTGGAGACTCCAGGACAATCCTGGAGGGTTGGCAACGCCTACCATGGGCAGAATCAATTGAGGTGTTAAATACTTGGGTAGAAAGGGCATTTGGGATAATGGGGAGTGGGCAGGAAATTGGGATTAACAAGATGAAGAGCTGCCATGGTGAATAAAATGGCGGAGCACACTCGCTGGGCTGAATGACCTACTCCACTGCCTCATGTTCCTTAAACCAATTTCATTTAAAAAAAATTTCCTGGAAAAATATCAGATATATTTTGCAGGCCACAATGACTTCTCAAACAATTTTCCGCCAAGATCTATTTTAAATGGTTAGTACGGTACATTTTTTTAAAAAAAAGCTTCAGATTGAAAAATAAATTCTCAAAGGGTCAAGTTCAAAGAGCGGAACAAAGTCACATTTGAAAAAGAAATCTAAACAGACCCCAGGAAAAAGCAGAACAATAACATTTATATAAGTCATCATCATCATAGGCAGTCCCTCGAAATCGAGGAAGACTTGCTTCCACTCGAAAAGTGAGTTCTCAGGTGACTGAACAGTCCAATACGGGAATTACAGTCTCTGTCACAGGTGGGACAGACAGTGATTGGAGGAAAGGGTGGGTGGGGAGTCTGGTTTGCCGCACGCTCCTTCTGCAGTCTGCGCTTGTTTTCTGCATGCTCTCGGCGATGAGACTCGAGGTGCTCAGCGCCCTCCTGGATGCTCTTCCTCCACTTAGGGCGGTCTTTGGCCAGGGACTCCCAGGTGTCGGTGGGGATGTTGCACTTTATCAGGGAGGCTTTGAGGGTGTCCTTGAAATGTTTCCTCTGCCCACCTGGGGATCGCTTGCCGTGAAGGAGTTCAGAGTAGAGCGCTTGTTTTGGGACTCTTGTGTCAGGCATGTGGACAATGTGGCCCACCCAACGGAGCTGGTTGAGTGTGGTCAGTGCTTTGATGCTGGGGATGTTGGCCTGAGCGAGAAACACTGATGTTGGTGCATCTATCCTCCCAGGGGTTTACAGGATCTTGCAGAGACATCGTTGGTGGTACTTCTCCAGCGATTTGAGGTATCTATGGTCCACGTCACTGAGCGATACAGGAAGGTGGGTATCACTACAGCCCTGTAGACCATAAGCTTGGTGCCAGATTTGAGGGCCTGATCATTGAACACTCTTCCTCAGGCGACCGAAGGCTGCGCTGGCGCACTGGAGGCGGTGTTGGACCTTGTCGTCGATGTCTGCCCTTGCTGATAATAGGCTCCTGAGGTATGGGAAGTGGTCCAAGGTTGCATTTACATAAATAATAGGAGCAGGAGTAGGTCACACGCACACTCGAGTCTCCTCCGCCATTCAATAAGATCACGGCTGATCTTTGACCTCAACTTCACTTTCCCGCCCTATCTCTATATCCCTTAATTTACCGGAAATAAATTTTAAAATTGCTTATTAATCACCATATTGAACGATCTAGCAGGTTTTAGTACTGGGACAGGGAACGCTGGATGTGATAAAGAGCTCAGATCCCTCCTCATAACTAAATCAACATATGCTGTCTTTTATTACACAACTTACTGATGTTTACTATAAGCTTGACTGCCCTACTGTGCACTGTAAAACCCCAGTAACATCCATTCAATATTGCGTTTTTGTTCCTTTTTATTAATGAAGCCTTTCGAGGGCAGAAGTGTTATCTTTGCACCAGGCCCACTGATGACCGAGTGACAGTGTGACTAACTGTAAACAGGTTTTTCACACTATTGGAAAAAACTTTGCGTAAACATACACTTGCTGGCCTTCTGTCCACACTTCACACTCACGCTCTGCCTCAAGCAGATTTCATGGAAAAAAAAAGTAGCAACAGTATAAAGGCTTGGAATGTGCAGAGAAAGTCTGCTGGTGTGGAACATACCTGAGCCAGAAATTCTGTCAACTATCCAGTCTCTGTGAAGAGACTGGAGAAGCTGTGGGTTGTTCTTCTTACAGCAGAGAAGGTTCAAACTGAGATGAGGAGGCATTTCTTCTCTTAGAGGGTTGTAAACCTGTGGATTCGCTGCCTCAGAGAGCTGTGGAAGCTGGGACACTGAATGGATTTAAGACAGAGATAGACAGTTTCTTAAACGATCAGGGAATAAGGGGTTATGGGGAGCGGGCAGGGAAGTGGACCTGAGTCCATGATCGGATCAGCCATGATCATATTAAATGGTGGAGCAGGCTCGAGGGGCCGTATGGCCTACTCCTGCTCCTATTTCTTATGTTCTTATGTAAGAGGAGATTTGATGGAGGTGTTCATAATTATGAAGGGTTTAGTTAGAGTCAATAAGGAGAAACTGTTTCCGGTGGCAGAAGGGTCGGTAACCAGAGGGCACAGATTTAAGGTGCTTGGCAAAAGAACCAGAAACGACATGAGGAAACTTTTTTTTTTTACACAGTGAGTTGTTGTGATCTGGAATGCACTGCCTGAAAGGGTGGTGGAAGCAGATTTAATCGTAACTTTCAAAATAGAATTGAATGAATATTTGAACTGGAAAAAATTACAGGTAAGGAGCAGGGTAGTGGGATTAATTGAATAGCTCTACAAAGAGCTGGCACAGGGACAATGGGCTGAATAGCCTCCTTCTGTGCTGTATCATTCCATAACTCTGAGTCTATTAACAGGCCTACCCATAAATCAATCCAGGGTTCTGATTTCCAGACTGAAATAACAAGTAACCTTTGAACTTACTCAAGCCAATGTTTACTGAACATAATTTGGCGTAATATCCCTAAAGGGGGACACACCAGCACGTTGACAGAACCATAGTGTTGTCTCCTTAGATGCTCTAACAATGACTCCATGAGGCAATGTGTTGCACTTGAACTGTAGTGACCTTAGTCCTTTATTAGTTAACTCCAGAGTGAGGATCACACCTGGTGGCCTGCCTTTTATACTAGGCCAGGCACACCTGTACAGGTAACCTGCAAGTCTCCCACCGCTGTGCCCTCTGGTGGCACACCTTGTGATAGTACTAACAGTAGTCATGTCGAATACATGACACATAGAATCATATAGCAGGGAGGTAACCCATTCGGCCCATCATGCCTGTGCTGGCTCTTCGAAAAAATTTGCCCAATTAATCCGAGTTCCCCCACCTTTTTCTCCATAGCTCTGCAAATCGTTCTTTTTCCAAGTATATAATCAATCCCCTTTTGAAAGTTACTACTGAATCTGCTTCCACCATCCTTTCAGGTCAGAACAACTCGTTGTGAAAAATAATATCTCCTCCTCTCCCCCCCACTGCCCCGGGTTCTTTTGCCAATTACCTTAAATCTGTGTCCTCTGGCTACCAACCCACCTGCCAGTACAAACAATTTCTCCGCATCAAAACACCTTATAACTTTGAACAGTTCTATTAAATCTCCCTGTAACCTGCTCTACTCTAAGGAGAACAAAATCCAAGCTTCTGGGAAGTGAAGGAAGAAATCTCGGAGGCACTGGCCATATGCTCCCGATCCTCCTTAGAAACGGGGGTGGTGCCAGAGGAGTGGAGAATTGAAATGTTACACCCTTGTTCAAAAAAAGGTGTAAAGATAAACCCAGCAACTTTAGGCCAGTCAGTTTAACCTCAGTAGTGGGGAAACTTTTTGAAACAATAATCAGGGACAAAATTAACAGTCACTTGGACAAGTGTGGATTAATTAAGGAAAGCCAGCACAGATTTGTTAAAGGCAAATCGTGTTTAACCAACTTGATCGAGTTTTTTGATGAGGTAACATAGAGGGTTGATTGGGGTTATATGGTTGACGTGGTGTACATGGATTTCCAAAAGTCGTTCAACAAAATGCCACATAATAGGCTTGCCAGCAGAGTTGAAGCCAATGGAATAAAAGGGCCATTGGTAGCATGGATATGAAATTAACGAAGTGACAGGAAGCAGAGAGTAGTGGTGAACGGTTGTTTATCGGACTGGAGGAAGGTATACAGTGGTGTTCCCCGGGGGTTGGTACTGGGACCACTGCTTTTCTTGATATATATTGCCGACTTGGATGTGGGTGTACAGGGTACAATTTAAAAATTTGCATATGACACAAAACTTGGAAGTATAGTGAACAGTGAGGTGGATAACGATAGACTTCAAGAGGACAGAGACAGGTGGTGGAATAGGCGGACATGTGGCAGATGAAATTTAATGCAGAAAAGTGTGAAGCGACACATTTTGGTAGAAAGAATGAGGAGGAGAGGAAATATAAACTAAAGCGTACAATCCTAAAGGGAGTGCATGAACAGAGAGACCTAGGGGTATATGTGCACAAATTGTTGAAAGTGGCTGGGCAGGTTGAGAAAGCAATTTAAAAAGCTTATGGGATCCTGGGCTTCATGAAGAGGTACAGAGCACCAAAGCGTGGAAATTATGAAGAACCTGTAGAACTGGAGTATTGTGTCCAATTCTGGGCACCGCACTTTAGGAAGGAAGTGAAGGCCTATGAGAGGGTGCAGAAAAAATTTACGAGAATGATTCCAGGGATGAGGGGCTTCAGTTACGTGGATAGACTGGAGAAGATGGGGTTGTTCTCCTTAGAGCAGAGAAGGTTGAGAGGAGATTTGATAGAGGTGTTCAAAATCATGAGGGGTCTGGACAGAGTAGATAGAGAGAAACTGTTCCCATTGGCAGAAGGGTCAAGAACCAGAGGACACCAAAGGCGACTTTTTAGGCAGCGAGTGGTTAGGATCTGGAATGCACTGCCTGAGAGGGTGGTGGAGGCAGACTCAATCACAGCTTTCAAAAGGGAATTGGATAAGTACCTGAAAGAAAAATATATGCAGGGCTACGGGGAAAGGGCGGGGGAGTGGGACTAGCTGAGGTGCTCTTGCAGAGAGCCGGCACGGGCTTGATGGGCTGAATGGCCTTCTTCTGTGCTGCAACCATTCTATGATTCTCTAGTCTCTCCACATATTAGAAGTCCCTCATCCTTGGCACTAGTAAATCTCCTTTCATAGAGAATAATAGATTAAGTTTTACGCGAGATAATATTTCTGCCCTTGTACCCTGCAGTTTTACAGGAGTAGATAGATAGATAAGATAGATACGATAGATTAGATCGATTAGATAGTTAAGAGCTAGATAGATAAATAGATAGATAGACAGAGAGACAGACAGACAATAAGCCAGACAGACAGACAGATAGACATACAGATAGACAGTAAGCCGTATAGACAGGCAGATAGACAGACAGACAGCCCTGTCACAGTCCATGGTGAGAAACCTGATTGTCTCTCTATTCTGCTATCAGTTGGTTGAATCACAACATCTCAGATCCTGGTTAGCGCCAGCTGGGAAAGTCTTCAATATATTTTTAATACACATTTTAAAATATAAATGACAGATTTTGCAGAAATATTACTTTTGACAACGGTAGATAACAGAATGTGTTTCTGTTGCTCACCACAATGTCCTTCAGCATTTAAGGGCATTGCAGAGCTTCCTGTCCAAACCTGCCAGTCATTTCCCATTGCTGGTGTCAATATCAATGATGGAGATGAAAGCTACAGAGACCGACCAAAATCTTCCAGGATTGAACTGACGCAGCTGTTATCTGTTTTATGCAATGACATAATGCTTATTGACTACTATATAGATATACATAACAGAGATTGCTGGCACTACTCAGCAGGTCAGGCAGCATCAGTGGAGAGAGAAACAAGTTAATGTTTCAGGTCGATGACCCTTCGTCAGAATCTATTGTCATCGACCTGAAACGTTAACTCTGTTTCTCTCTCCAAAGAGGCTGCCTGACCTGCTGAGTATTTCCAGCATTTTCCGTTTATATATTATGGGCCCGAAATTGGTGGTCCTACCGCTGGCAAAACTTAGCAGTTTCCCCGTTTTTTCGGCGCTCTCCCCTCCCCTCCGTGGGGGATTGGTGAGGCCCTCATGCCGGCGGTTTGGAAGGACCACTGGGGAGTGTCCGCCGATGTGCGCCGGCATGCAACGCCGAAAAAAGTCCTCCTGCCCGAGATTCATCCGAGCGCTTCTCTGCCCCTGCAGGAGAAAGACTGGCGTGGAAGCAGGTCTTACCTGGACGGGAGGTATGAAGACCTGCAAGGAAAGGTAAGCGAGATATTTCTTTTTACTTCATTTGCAGCGATTTTGTGTTAAAGGGTCCTCTGAAACTTTTGTTGTTTATTTTTTGTGCGTCCCCCCCAGGGTCGATTCCAGCCTCGGAGTAACTTTCTCCAGGATTGCATTTGTCGCCCAGAATCCCTCCTACCGCCCTCTACTACCCAGAATCCCTCCTACCACCCTCTACTACCCAGAATCCCTCCTACCGCCTTCTACTACCCAGAATCCCTCCTACCGCCTTCTACTACCCAGAATCCCTCCTACCGCCCTCTACTACCCAGAATCACTCCTACCACCCTCTCCTACCCAGAATCACTCCTACCACCCTCTCCTACCCAGAATCCCTCCTACCACCCTCTACTACCCAGAATCACTCCTACCGCCCTCTACTACCCAGAATCACTCCTACCACCCTCTACTACCCAGAATCACTCCTACCACCCTCTACTACCCAGAATCACTCCTACCACCCTCTACTACCCAGAATCACTCCTACCACCCTCTACTACCCAGAATCCCTCCTACCACCCTCTACTACCCAGAATCACTCCTACCACCCTCTACTACCCAGAATCACTCCTACCACCCTCTACTACCCAGAATCCCTCCTACCGCCCTTTCTTATCCAGAATCCCTCCTACCACCCTCTCCTACCCAGAATCCCTCCTACCACCTTCTCCTACCCAGAATCCCTCCTACCACCCTCTCCTACCCAGAATCCTTCCTACCGCCCTCTCCTACCCAGAATCCCTCCTACCACCCTCTCCTACCCAGAATCCCTCGTACCGCCCTTTCCTACCCAGAATCCCTCCTACCACCCTCTCCTACCCAGAATCCCTCCTACCGCCCTCTACTACCCAGGATCCCTCCTACCGCATTCTACTACCCAGAATCTCTCCTACCACCCTCTCCTATCCAGAATCCCTCCTACCGCCCTCTCCTACCCAGAATCCCTCCTACCACCCTCTCCTATCCAGAATCCCTCCTACAGCCCTCTACTACCCAGAATCCCTCCTACCGCCCTCTCCAACCCAGAATCCCTCCAACCATCCTCGACCACCCAGCATCCCTCCTACCGCCCTCGACCACCCAGAATCCCTCCTACCGCCCAAAATCCCTCCTACCGCCCAGAATCAGCGTGTAACGGCCATTTTTATCGCCAGGTGCTTTTTCCCTCTTTTTTTGACCAAACTTTCAGCAAAAGTACCGTCAAGATTTTTGTGGTCTTTTTGACGGTAAATGGGCGGAACTTGCCTGTGATCAATTTTGACCCTGATACCTGAATATATTTTCAGTTTAAATTTCAGATTTCCAGCATCTGCTGTGTTTTGCTCTTATTGACTACTAGTCTGAATGGCCGAAGATAGGCAAGGCTTATCAATGTGGGAGCGATGTATTGAATTGCCAGAGGTACAGTAACAGCGTGTGTCTCAAAGGAGGATCACAGTGCAAATTCCTGCACTTAAATTAAACATCGTTGTAATGTATGCACCTGTGAGTATGCTCACGGGTTTGTAGAGCTGTTGGACTGCCTGCTCTCTTCCGCGCCTACATCCGGGCCAGGGTGTCCTTGGAGATGGAGCACACGGTGTCCACCGGTACGCTCGCGGCCTTCCGCGAGAGGTGGGCGCCGGAGGGACTGGAGTGTATCGTCACCCCCGGCAACCAAATTTTAATTTGATTTTATATGTTTTAAAGTTTAATTTGTTTTAATTGCTGGTTTTAGTGTCCCCCTTCCCTTTTATAGGGGGCACTTGTAAAATTTATGATTTTATTGCCCAAACAAAATCACAAAAAAAACCAAAAAAATAATTTAAAAAAAAAGGCCGTTGAAAAGTGTCTGGAGTGTCCCCCAGATCAGGGGGCACTTGAACTAATGGTTATTTTTGTCTCCTAAAAAGAGTTGTAGAGCTGTTGGACTGCCTGCCTCTCTTCCGTGCATACATCCAGGCCAGGGTGTCCTTGGAGATGGAGCACGCAGTGTCCACTGGTCCGCTCGCGGCCTTCCGTGAGAGGTGGGCGCCGGAGGGACTGGAGTGCATCATCACCCCCGGCAACCAAATTTTAATTTGATTTTATATGTTTTAAAGTTTAATTTGTTTTATTGCCAGTTTTAGTGTCCCCCTCCCCTTTTACAGGGGACACTTGTATATATTTATGTTTTAACTGCCCCCAAAAAAAGAAAAAAACCCCACAAACATCACCAAAAAAAAAAACACAAAAAAAAAAGGGCATTGATAAGTGGTTGGAGTGTTCCCCAGATTAGGGGGAACTTGATTTAATTATTTATGTTTTCTACAGAAGAGTTGTGGAGCTGTTGCATTGTGAGTGGCTTAGCCAGTCACATGATGTTCACAAGACTCAATGGGGCCCAAGTTTGGTCAAACCAAATTCCGCCCGTTTTCTGGCGCTCCTCGGGCGGTGCTTGATTTTTTTTACCGGCCGCTACCGCTGGGGCTGATTGGGCGCGAGATTCATCTCGGTTTTGTCGGCGGGAGCGGGAGCGGCAGGCAGCGGGAGTCGGCGATGGTACAGGCCTCTTGACTCGGGAACGATCGGACGCCGTGTACTGCGCATGCGCGAGATTTGAAAAACATTTTTTTGTAGTTTTTCTGGGACTGATGACCTCACTTTTCCCGCGATTGGGGTTGAGGGGTCAGCTGTGCACGCGCATAAAATTTCGTGAGGGACTTGCACCTGACAGTTAGAGAGGGCAGTCACTGAGAGAAAGAGGGAAGAGAATCATCAGCCATCCACCTTGAAAACCCATGATGAGTGGTAGAAAAGTTCCCAGGATGTCCCATGGAGGGAGGTTCAGAGCTCCCAGGTTTACCGAGGATGAGCTGGAGGCACTTGTCTCTGAGGTGGAGCGCCGTTACAGAGAGCTCACCCGGGATGGTTGTGACAAGCCAGCCCCTGCATCTGGCGGGAGATTGGGGAGGCTGTGTCCGTAGTGGGCACCATGGTTCGGGATGGAGCCCAGAGCAGGACAAGATGGAACGATGTGGTAGCGGCAGCAAGAGCAAATAAAGATTTTATTGTTGCACTCCCGTACTACTGAAAAAGTATATGTGGCTGTGTGTGTGTGTGTCTGCGTGTGTGTGTGTGTGTGTGTGTGTGTGTGTGTCTGCAAAGCGGTTAAAGATTGCAACTTTTATTTCTGCAGAGAAAAAAAATAGCCAACGCCTCAGAGCAGTGTGGCACAGGAGTGGGTCCACCAGAGGTCATCGAAGTGACTGACATCAAGGAGCGTGCCTTGGCGTTCGTGGGTGAACACCCCCTGTGCCACCACACATGAAGGTGCCGATCCCATGCTAGAGCATGGTAAGTTGATCATAATCTCCGGTCTGTGTTACGCTCATGTCATGCAAGGTCATGTAATGTGATGTAAAATGCATTTTAATGTACTGTCTGTCGGCCATTTAGGGTGTGGTGATGTAGCACTGGTAGTCCTTGAAATAAGACTGTGATATGTGACGGTACTCATGTCAGCATTACCAACAACCTCCTCCCCCACATCCTGCGCTGCTAAACCCTGAAATGTTGTCTTGTACTTGCAGATGATGAATCAGAGAGCACCAGCTTAGGCACCTTATCCTCCTCTGGCACGCAAAGGCCACGTGCAACACCAACACCATCCACCTCAACCTCATCAGGAGCCCGCCCCAGCAGCTCCTTACGCCCCTCGCACTCAACATGCCCCATAGCACCCGTATCCAACTCTGCAACCCACAGAGACGAAGACCAGGAAGAAGAACAGGGAGAAGGCCCAGTATTTGTCCCTCTTGAGGTCCAGGAGGTGGAAGAGGAAGACTCCACCCTCTCGACATGTGTGCCACCTGTGCGCGCAACATCAATATCGGGTCCGAGTTTATAAAGCGCAGCACCCAATGCCGGTAAAGCCACCAAGTCACATCCATCCTGATCGATGCAGCAAGGTGATGATGATGCAAGACGGGTGGAAGCAATGCAGGAAATGGTGCAGGTGTCGAGGACGAGCATCGACCTACGTCGAGACCTCCTCCAGGCCATGGCTGGGATAGCTGCCAACATCGCCACGTTTGCAGAGCAGCATACCAACAGTATGTCGTTGCTGATCACCACGGTGCAGTGAACTGTCGACTCTGTCGATGCCATGTGCCAATTGCCGGTCTCGGGATGTGGCATGGAAGCCCCCCACGCCATTCCAGTCAGGCCAACAGAACCAGAGGGTCCGAAGATGCCAGCGCCTTACATCTCACCACCTCCATTCTCTCCCCGACGAGCACGACAGCACGCTCCGGGGGCACTGCAGCCCCACGTGCTGGTACCGACATGGTGAGGGGCAGGGGGAACACGACAGCAGCGCTCCGGGGGCACTGCAGCCCCACATGCTGGTACCGACATGGTGAGGGGCAGGGGGGAACACGACAGCACGCTCTGGGGGCACTGCAGCCTCACGTGCTGGTACCGACATGGTGAGGGGCAGGGGGGGGAACACGACAGCACGCTCTGGGGGCACTGCAGCCTCACGTGCTGGTACCGACATGGTGAGGGGCAGGGGGGAACACGACAGCACGCTCTGGGGGCACTGCAGCCTCACGTGCTGGTACCGACATGGTGAGGGGCAGGGGGGAACACGACAGCACGCTCCGGGGGCACTGCAGCCCCACGTGCTGGTACCGACATGGTGAGGGGCAGGGGGAACACGACAGCACGCTCTGGGGGCACTGCAGCCTCACGTGCTGGTACCGACATGGTGAGGGGCAGGGGGAACACGACAGCACGCTCTGGGGGCACTGCAGCCTCACGTGCTGGTACCGACATGGTGAGGGGCAGGGGGGGGAACACGACAGCACGCTCTGGGGGCACTGCAGCCTCACGTGCTGGTACCGACATGGTGAGGGGCAGGGGGAACACGACAGCACGCTCTGGGGGCACTGCAGCCCCACGTGCTGGTACCGACATGGTGAGGGGCAGGGGGGAACACGACAGCACGCTCTGGGGGCACTGCAGCCTCACGTGCTGGTACCGACATGGTGAGGGGCAGGGGGGAACACGACAGCACGCTCTGGGGGCACTGCAGCCCCACGTGCTGGTACCGACATGGTGAGGGGCATGGGGATGGGCAACCCATCAAGAGGAGAATGGGGCTCACTTAGAGGAGGGAAGAGAGGTGGTGGGAGTGGGGAGAGGGTTGGCTGTTGGTGATGTTTGTATATATTGTTCATGTTGTTGGTGGTGTTTAAGATGTTGCCTTTTGATGCTAAATGTACTGGTTTTTGAAATACTGCTAAATATTTTGCTTGACATGTTTGAATGTTCTGCCGCTTATGAATGTTGTACAATTCAATACCGACAATCTTTTGTACCTCTCTTGATTGGTGTCTAATTTTTAGATAATGAGGGGTATGTGCTGAGAAACATACAAATGTCCTTTCAATGTAGTGCAGTGCACTAAAAATTTTGCCTTACAGTTATGATGCGACTTTTTACTGGGGCCTGACAGTACATCATTTAGCTAAGACAAGTAAGGGTCACCAATCCAGGACGGGTGGCTTAGAGTGACAGATAGTTCCACAACTTGGAGGCCAAACATTATGGTTGGCATTTGAGTGTACAGTTTTTGAGCTAACAGGTTGCTGAACCCCACCCCTAACATTACATGTTATTCAACCAAATTATAATAGTGGAATATATATACATATATATATATATTTGCAACTTCTGTATTTCAGCACACGTTGTTGTCAAGATCTCATCCTGGCACCTAAGATAAACTTACAGGATTGTATTATTGGCTATATACTTCCACATGAGCGCATTACCTCTGGAGATTCACAGGGTGTAACTAAATCTCTTCTGTATGCAGTTGTGTCAAGACCCTTATAGCACAATTCCATGGAGCCTTTACTGTAACTGGGAGCTCATGTCCGCTTTCTACCCCACACATGCCCTTCAACGGAGCATTTTAACTTCAATTTATCATCGTTTTCTGAAGGAAAAATACTGCAGCAGTGATTAAAATCTGACCTGTGATGTACTGCTCTGGATGGCTCAGCTCCACTGTCTGTGCCGTCCGCTCAAGATCCAGGTAAGACCACCTTTCTGGCGGGTGGTAACAGGATCTTACAGGATCCAAAGGATGTGTTTTTGGCGATTTTCCCATGGGCGGGCAGTAAGGACTACCGCCGGCGGTACTTCTCCGACGAAGTTCCCGCCGGGCGGTAGGTCGGCGGTCCGTGAGTTTTTTCTGCCAAACTAGGATGTTTGGGCAGTAGCTCAGCGGTTGTGGACAGTAGGTCGATGAAATTCGCACCCAATAAAACCCCAGTCAGTTGGGTCTAGGTCATCCACGATGAGGTATGCAGTTGTGAGCCTAGTGGATGAACTGGTAATGTGTAGTGTGATTGGCAAACCTTTGTTAATAAACCAACTAGTTCTTAATAGCAATGCGTTGCTATGAATTCTTAAGCAAGGAACCCTTGAAGTAAATACATTACGATCGTAAATACATACTCTTGGAACAATGCACTTTTCAGTGGGTTGCTGTGAAAGACCTAACATGACCACTACTTCCCAGAGTCAGTCTCTGAAGTCATTTGCAGACCAAGTCTCTCAGTAAAACTCACTCACCATGGCTCTGTATAAACACAGTACCCTGTACACTTTATACTGTCAAAGCAACGCATCACAGCGGTAGGTGAACAAAGAATAACCACCTGTCCCATAAAATGCTGCTGTGAGTTACCGTATATACTCGTGTATCATGCGACTTTTGAAGACCTAAATTGTAACCTAAATTTGGGAGGTCGCATGATACGCGAGATACAAAATTTGCGGGTGTGAAGTGCTGGCCAAGATTAGGCTGTTAGTCTGTTAAGCAGACCGTATCCACGCTGAATCTCGGCAGGTATCTCCTGGGCTGGATTGCAGCCTCTATTGTCGCTTGTACTGTATCGGGGGGGATGAGAGAGAGTCGCGGAGGTCGGGGGGGGGTGGGGGGAGAGAGAGAGTCGCGGAGGTCGGGGGGGGAGAGAGAGTCGCGGAGGTCGGGGGGGGGGGGGGGGAGAGAGAGAGTCGCGGAGGTCGGGGGGGGGAGAGAGAGTCGCGGAGGTCGGGGGGGTGGGGGGGGGGAGGAAAGAGACCGGACCGGATCCGACCTGACCCCCGCTCTCCCTACCCCGGCGACCCGACCTCCGCTCCCCCAACTCCCCCCCCCCCACCCGGCAACCCGACCTCCGCTTCCCCCCGGTGACCCAACCCGACCTCCTCTTCACCCCCCCCCCACCCCCCCGGCGACCCGACCTCCGCCACCCACAACTCCCAAACACAGTAGAGGCTGTGGCTGAACGACGCTCGTCAAGCCAGCTGGAACGATTGCTGTATCGGTGTTCGATTCGCGAACAGCTTTCACAGCAGAATCCACTCGATGTTTCATGTTAAGGTCTGTATTCGATCTCAAAAAAGTGACTCGCATGATACATGAGATATATGGTAAAATCATGTTTTGGGGACGAAAATTTAGGGGTCGCATGATACGCGAGATCGCAGGATACGCGAGTATATACGGTACCTGTCTTCAGCTTTTAATGAGCTGCCCACCTCAGGGTAAAGCTCATATCACCGCTGGGATTTGACCATTGCTCCAAGTGAAAGAATCATGAGGACTGTTTGATATTCATGACAAACCTGTGAACATAGCAAAATTATGGACAGGAAAAGGCACACTTGTCCATCCAGCCTGTGCCATGTGGTTGTGATACTCCAGGGCATCAGGGCACAGAGACTCCACACCTACCTGGAGCTATAGTATTAATGCTATTAATACTATTCCTGCTGCTGATACGATATGCCCGCTGCTGCTGATACGACAGCCATTGGTTCCATCCTCACTGCCGCAGCAACAACAACTTGCTGTACAGAGCACTTTTAGTGCAGAGAAAATGTCCCTAGCAAGGAGAAATAAATGAAGAGGGAATGAAAGCAGACAGAGGATGACGGGGCCTCTGTTGCCGAGTACCACAGGATTCATCATCATCATAGGCAGTCCCTCGAAATCGAGGAATACTTGATTCCACTCTAAAAGTGAGTTCTCAAGTGACTGAGCAGTCCAATACGGGAGTTACAGTCTCTATCACAGGTGGGACAGACTGCGGTTGAAGGAAAGGGTGGGTGGGGAGTCTGGTTTTCCGCACGCTCCTTCCACTGTCTGCGCTTGATTTCCGCATGCTCTCGGCAACGAGACTCGAGGTGCTCAGCGCCCGCCCGGATGCTCTTCCTCCACTTTGGCCGATCTTTGGCCAGGGATTCCCAGGTGTCAGTGGGGATGTTGCACTTTATCAAAGAGACTTTGAGGGTGTCCTTGAAACGTTTCCTCCATCTGGGGCTCGCTTGCCGTGTAGGAGTTCCGAGTAGAGCGCTTGCTTTGGGAGTCTTGAGTCGGGCATGCGGACAATGTGGCTTACCCAACGGAGCTGGTTGAGCGTGGTTAGTGCTTCAGTGCTGGGGATGTTGGCCTGAGCGAGAAACACTGACGTTGGTGTGTCTATCCTCTCAGTGGATTTGCAGGATCGTGCGGAGGCAGTGCTGGTGATATTTCTCCAGTGCTTTGAGGTGTCTCCTGTATATGGTCCACGTCTCTGAGCCATACAGGAAGGCGGGTATCACTACAGCCCTGTAGACCATAAGCTTGATGCCAGAGGTCCTGGTCTTCAAACACTCTCTCCCTCAGGTGACCGAAGGCTGCGTTGGCACACTGGAGGTGGTGTTGGACCAATAACTACAGGACTGAGTGAACAGTGGCACGTTCATGGAGGAGGGGAAACAAGAGGGAAAAAAAAAGTAACAGCTTGCAATTCTATATTTATTCATAAGAGGGCAAAGACATGTCATGAGAATGTAAACATCACTGGAACAAAATAATGAATGTTCTGACCTTAAAAGAAAAAGGCTTAATTTGACGGACAGACTCCAGTATTTTGTCATCGATCGCGATTTGCTGTTACCACGTGAGGCAATTATCGGTGCATTAGAGGCAACTGAATAGTCAAAAGAAGAAATCAAAGCAGATTTCCAAAATCTAACAGAACTGTGCGTGAAGGTTTGTTCCAAATGCTGCAGGACTGAAGATGTAAATCAGTGAAGAGCAGCGTTGCACCCAAGCCCTGAATACGGAATTGGTGGCTGGGCCTGAACAGGGTGATACAAGACTGTTAACAATAGACCAATTTAGTCATTAGCACGTACTAATCAATAGCCAGCTATGGTTTGGCCACTATTGTAAATCATGGCACTCCCAGCAAACAGTTTAAATGTAATTATTTAAAAAGGAAATCCAGTAAATTCTCAGGCCATCCACAAATTATACTTTTCACCCTTTGTAGTTCCCGTAGCATTACTGACAAAGTCAACACGTGTTGGGGGGCAATTTGAACCCGAGTTCCCCAGGAGGGAGACCCACAAGATTGGGTGGAATGCCGATTTTACCCCCCCCTCCCCGCCCCGCCCTACAATGTTCGCTCTTTTGAGTTTTTCTGGGTGCGTGGCCCCTTTAAGGGGGTGCACGGCTCCTTTAAGGCCCATTCACAATTTCGCACGGGCACAAAACTTTACATCGAAAAATCCGGTCCTGGGCTGCGCGGGACCGGCAGAGAGGGCAGCTTACTGGGAACGTTGCCGCCCAATATTACTCACCACGGACTTTAACAGAGAGTAAAACTGGCGTTGCACCCAATCCTGCCAGTCTTGCAATGGTGTGGGTGAGGTTAAAATTGCCCCCCCCCCACCGAGTCTCATTGTGTATCTCTGCGACATACTGCTCATTGTGAGCCGCTTCCCAGTTACGTTTACATTCGGCACTAATTCCGGATGGCAGCAGTCAAGACTGGCCCGAGCTAACCCGAGGCCACGTGCAGCAAGACTCGCCATTGGGTGCTCCCACCGCCAATGGAATGGGAGAAGACGACTTGCATTTATATAGCGTCCGATCACTTCGCTTGAGCACTTGACCCAACGGTGGAGTGATGAAAATCGAGGATCCACAAGATCTCGAAGGGTTGTCGGACTGGAGGAGGTTACAGAGATGTACGCCAGCAGGAAGCAACAAATTCAGGGGAGGATGGAGAAGATTGTGCGGAGGGCGGGCGGGGGTAGCAAAGAATCCTCCAAGGTTGAGAGGCAGATGGTGCATCAGTGCCGGGCAATTCATCGAATCAGAGAAAAATTACAACACTGAGGGAGGCCATTTGGCCCATCGCATCCATGTCGGTTGAAAAAGAGCTACCCAGCCTTTCAACACTCGGTCCGTAGCCCTGTAGGTCACTGCTCTTTAAGTGCACATCCAAGTATTTTTTAAATATGATGAGAGTTTCTGCCTCTACTACCCTTTCGGGCAGTGAGTTCCAGACCCCTACCACCGTCTGGGTGAATTTTTCATCCCTCATCTTCTCTCTAAACCTATCAATTACTTTAAATCTATGCCCCCTGGTTGTTGACCCCACTGCTAAAGGAAATAGGTCCTTCCTATCCACTCTATCTGGGCCCCTTATAATTTTATACATCTCAATAAGGTCTCCCTTCAGCCTCCGATGTTCCAAAGAAAACAAACCCAGCCTATCCAATCTCTCCTCATAGCTAAAGTTCTCCAGTCCTCTGTACCCTCTCTCGTGCAATCATGGCCTTCCTGAAATGTGGTGACCAGAACTGCATGCAATTGAGTTGAGACTCTTGTCTATTGAATCAATCGTCTCAACTAATTCATCATCTCCACTTCGCTTTTCTTTTCTTTATTCTTCTCATTCATTATTTTTCTGTTCTAAGTCTCTCAGCCATTTGATTTCTTTCTTTCTTCATGCACTGTCACGGTTACTTATTCCCATTTTCACTATAAAAGCGTCTTTACTTTCCTCCCATTGTGTTTAACTATCTCTCTTCTTGTCTGTGCTTTACATCGTTTCATTATAGTTATCGCTGTTCCAACCATTTCCATATTTTCCCTGAATCCCTTTTTCAGTTTGTGTTAATTTCTTTTCTTTAATGTACTGCCCCCGACCACTTGATTCCTCACCCTCTCGCTCTGTTTTTCCCCCTCTGCCTATCCTTCATTCTCTCGCTAACTCGAGGCCCGATCTGAGCCGAATGCACCCAGTGGGAACAAGGCAGGTTCAAGTCGAGGCTCGTTTTACACTCCATTGTGAGGCTGCTCTGTAATACTCGTGTGCTAAACTTGTATCGAATCTTGGTCAGACCACACTGAGAGTACTGTGCACAGTCCAGGTCTCCGTATTATAAAAAGGATATAGAGTCAATGAGGAAGGTGCAAAAACAGATTCACAAAGGATGACAGCAGAACTGATAGGATGTACTTATCAGGAAAGGCTAAACAGGCTAGGGCTCTCTTCTGTATTAAAGAGAAGGCCGAGAGGTGACCTGATCGAGGTCCAAGATTATGACGGGGTTTAATAGGGTAGACGTAGAAAAGATGTTTCCACTTGTGGGTGAGATCAAAACTAGTGGTCATAGATATAAGAGAATCACTAATAAATCTCATCGGGAATTCAGAAGAAACCTCTTTACCCAAAGAGTGGTTAGGATGTGGAACTCGCTACCACAGGGAGTAGTTGAGGTGAATAGCATAGATGCATTTAAGGGGAAACTAGATAAACACATGTGGGAGAAAGGAATAGAAAGTCATGCTGGTAGAGTGAGATGAAGTACGGTGGGAGGAGGCTCATGTGGCACATAAACGCCAGCATAGACTGGTTGCGCCAAACGACCTGTTTCTGTGCTGTACATCCGATGTAACTCGAGATAGTACCCAGATGATAGAGAATTCAAACAGGCTGCATTCAGACAGGCTGTGAAAATTCACAGACCCCCAAGTCAAAGCTGCTACGTGCAACTCAGCATGTTGCATTAAGTCATCAATCAACTTGACATTTTAGGACCTTGGGTAGCGAGCCAATTAAAGGTTAACAGTATATCAATTGAGCCAATAAGGTCAAAGAAGGCGAGTTCTTTTCTGTAAATTGAACCAGGTATAAGTACAGCCATTTTGGCCATGTGGTCTCAGAAGGACAAAGGCCTGGCTTAAAGCCAAGAGCTTGTTGCTGCTGCCAGAATAAAGTTACATTAAAACTACAATCGGAGTTTGCATTTCATTGGAAATTAAGAGATCTAACACCACACTAAGTCTGCTCTGTA
The DNA here is from genome assembly GCF_044704955.1 of Pristiophorus japonicus. Lineage (NCBI taxonomy): Eukaryota > Metazoa > Chordata > Chondrichthyes > Pristiophoridae > Pristiophorus > Pristiophorus japonicus. The sequence goes on from NC_091990.1 coordinate 17,232,581, forward strand.
ATAGCCGGGCTTGTAGTAAGACAGTTCTGTATTAACGGGGCCTGTAGTAAGGCTGCTGTGTAATAACGGGGCCTGTAGTAAGGCTGCTCTGTGATAAGGGGGCCTGTAGTAAGGCTGCTCTGTGATAGCAGGGCCCTGTAGTAAGGCTGCTCTGTGATAAGGGGGCCCTGTGATAACATGGCCTGTAGCAAGGCAGCTCTGTATTAACGGGGCCTGTAGTAAAGCTGTTCTATAATAACGGGGCCTGTAGTAAGGCTGCTCTGTAATATCGGGGCCTGCAGTAAGGCTGCTGTATAACAACGGGGCCTGTAGTAAGGCTGCTCTGTATTAATGGAGCCTGTAGTAAGGCTGCTCTGGAATAACGGGGCCTGTAGTAAGGCTGCTCTGGAATAACGGGGCCTGTAGTAAGGCTGCTCTGTAATATCGGGGCTTGTAGTAAGGCTGCTGTATAACAACGGGGCCTGTAGTAAGGCTGCTCTGTATTAACGGGGCCTGTAGTAAGGCTGCTCTGTAATATCGGGGCTTATAGTAAGGCTGCTCTGTAATATCGGGGCTTGTAGTAAGGCTGCTGTATAACAACGGGGCCTGTAGTAAGGCTGCTCTGTATTAACGGGGCCTGTAGTAAGGCTGCTCTGTAATGCTAATGCTGTCAGCTGAAGTTATTCTACTGAAGGTGTCAAACCATCTCATGGGGCAGCTGAAGGATCAGCATGATCTTGGCTTAAGGCTCAATACAACCAAGCCATTGTTGCTATGGCAACTGAACAGTCTCGCTTCCGAGTATCAAGACATTTCGAAAATATAGGCCGCCTGCTCAAAGGCATTTAGAATATTTAGGTGTCCATTTTTTCCACGTTCTTCAGTGATCCTCGCTGGCAAATATTATTAATGGTGTTGAAGAATTATCACCAGCAGCAAAGCAAATGTCAGAACTCAGTCCATGATCCTCTCCCCAATCCCTAACCTGGCCCCTGCTTGGGTGTGGTGTTGGGGAAAAGGTGGTAACCCTGCGTTTCAACCATTATTAAATGGCGATTCTTTCGTTGAAATTAAAATGGCAACATTTACCTTTGAAAGTGCCCAAACATTTAGAAACCGTGCCTACTCAGGATAAGGAGTTTTACCATTTTGTACTGAGATGAGGAGAAATTTCTTCACTCAGAGTGTTGTGAATCTTTGGAATTCTCTGCCTTGGAGACTCAGTCATTGAGTATATTCAAGACTGAGATCGATAGATTTTTGGACACAAAGGGAATCAAGGGATATGGGGTTAGGTCAGGAAAGTGAAGTTGAGGTTAAAGATCAGCCGTGATCTTACTGAATGGCAGAGCAGGCTTGAGGGGTCGAACGGCCTACTCCTGCTCCTATTTCTTAAAATCACTGAATCTCACTCCCATTCCCTCCCTCCCCCCCCCCCCATGCTTGGTATTCCTACATTGACCAGCCTGTTTGCAAAGACTCACTTGTACTGTGAGAGCAGAAATCCTCATATAACACAGAGCCGTTACAGCAAATCAAAACAACAGCAGTTTGAAGTTAAAAAAAGCAAAGTTTTACTCAAGACCGTGCAAACAATGTTGTAACTTAAAACACAATGAGGCCTTGAAAGTTCCTTCGATCCACAGCGCACCAGAACAGAGCTATCAGCGGGAATGTCAGAAACACTTGCAATCCAGTGACCTTTATGCACCTGCTCGGGGAGAAGAGAAGTGTGGAATTGTGCTCAGAATCCTTCCTAAGTTCTCGAACTCCTTCGCTAGACCTCTCTGCCTCTCTACCTCTCTCTCCTCCTTTAACTTGCTCTCTAAAACCTACCTCTTTGACCAAGCTTGTGGTCGCAACTGTTATGTCTGTAATACTCTTATAAATAACTCCATGAGGTTTAGTATTGTACTTGAGCTATTGTGACCTTAGTCCCATTTATTGTAACTCTGGAGTGAGGCACAGGCATGGCGGGCCCTGCACACCTATGCAGGTGACCCTCAGGTCTCCCACCGCAGTGCCCTCTGGTGGCTTATGTGACTATACAGTTAGTATACATGGTCTACATACATGACAACAATTGTCCTAATATGTGGCTCGGTGTCAAGTTTTGTCCGATTACACCCCTATGAAGCGCCGTGGGGCATTTTCACTATTTTAAAGGCGCTATATAAATGCACATTGTTCTTGTTCATGAGATTGAAAAAAATATATATAAGTATTGGTGAAAGGTGTTCCGTGCAGGACACCAATCAAGGTGGAGAAGAGTAAAAAGAGTGAGGTTGAAGTAAATCAGGGAGTGGTGACTAGGTGACAGAAAGCTTGGTTTTTGAAAGGTCTGTGGCGTATGGATACCTGAGGGAGATGGGTGAGTGGGGGGTGGGGGGGGGGTGTTCCACTACGTTGAGAATGTGAGAAGCTCTCAAATTAGTTGGTGTTCTAACTGCCAGGAATGATATTCCCCATTTCCAGAAAATTAAAGAACTAATTGCAGCAGCTCTGGTATGGAAGGTCGGTTGCGATTCCATTTAATTTTGTTTCCGCCCCGGAACAAATTATTATACAGAAGAAGCAGACAATCATATAGCCACAAAGCACGGGTCTGTTGAACTGAAAACCTTCCTCAGGCACTGAGCCGTCCCTGTAGCCTTCTCGTTTCTGCACGACGCGGCTTGTTGTTAATCTGTCCACACGGGCCGCACACAAAACTTGGCTGAAGCCCATTGACCCGAAGGCCAGTTACAGTGAATGTGTACAGCGGCCAGAAACTAAAAGACCAAATGGATTTCAATCTGTGCCAACCATGAAAGGGCAAAGACCTGCAGGGCTCTGGGGAAGAGCAGGGGGAGTGAGATTAATTGGATAGCTCGATCAAAGAGCCAGCACAGGCACGATGGGCCAAATGGCCTCTGACCTGTGCTGTATGATTCTACCATTCTATCATATCCCATGCTGAATTCCTGTGTTCTTTTCCTCTTCACATTCCCCCCTTCTCTTCACACTCCTCTTTCCTCTTTACATTCCTCTCTTCCTCGTCACATTCCTCTCTTCCTCTTCACACTTCTCTCTTCCTCTTCACACTCCTCTCTTCCTCTTCACACTCCTCTCTTCCTCTTCACACTCCTCTCTTCCTCTTCACACTCCTCTCTTCCTCTTCACACTTCTCTCTTCCTCTTCACACTCCTCTCTTCCTCTTCACACTTCTCTCTTCCTCTTCACACTCCTCTCTTCCTCTTCATGCTCCTCTCTTCCTCTTCATGCTCCTCTCTTCCACTTCACATTCCCCCCTTCCTCTTCACATTCCCCCCTTTCTCTTCACATTCCCTCTCTTCCTCTTCACATTCTCCCCCTTCTTCTTCACTTGGAGATATTGGATCACAGAGTCGCAAGTGTTGGAAGCCTCTACCATCGTACCAAAATGAGAGATCTTCCTGTGTTTGCCTAGAGAGGGAGTGAGGACAGGAAAATGCAGGCTTAGGAAAACAGTGGAGACTGCAGGGAGTGGAGCTTTGGTCTGGGTCTGGGACTGCAGGACAGAGTTCAGAAGAGTTAGTCTGTTTAAGTTCAGTACGATGACCCAATGAAGTGGGGCAGTGTAGCGCGTTCATTATTTCATATATTATTGTGTGAAGACAAGTGAAGCCACTCAAACTGTTGCTCACCTGATGAGCGTAACTTTTTGCATCAAGCCTCATCTCACCATGTGCTCAGTCAGCCTGCCTTCAGTGAGATTGAAGAGAGACACATGTGGAAGACACAGATATCCGGTTCAGAGTACGAGGGATAGTATTGTTACATCTCCGGGTCCCACTATCGTGCAGGTAGCCTAACTCAACTCCCACAGTAAGATGCTCAGACCACTTACGAGAGCGACTGATGCCACTGAACCCGAGAGAAAGAAAGAAAGAAAGATTTGCATTTATATAGCGCCTTTCACAACCACCAACATCGCAAAGCGCTTTACAGCCAATGAAGTACTTTTGGAGTGCAGTCACTGTTGTAATGTAGGAAAGGCAGTGGCCAATTTGCGAACAGCAAGCTCCCATAAACAGCAATGTGATAGTCTGTTTTTGTTGTGTTGGTTGAGGGATAATTATTGTCCAGGATACCGGGGATAACTCCCCTGCTCTTCTTCGAAATAGTGCCATGGGATTTTTTTATGTCCACTTGAGAGAATAGACAGGTCCTCGGTTTAACGTCTCATCTGAAAGACAGCACCTCCGATAGTGCAGCACTGCACTGGAGTGTCAGCCTAAATTTTTGTGCGACTTGAACCCACAACCTTCTGACTCAGAGGCGAGGGTGCTGTCCACTGGGGCACGGCTGACACAGGGTGAGAGGGTGTCGACTTCAGACCCGAATTCGTAACTCCTCCCTGGTGGAATAGCCCACTGACGCACGTTGCCATGGCGCACGCGTGAATAACGGCCACGGGACGGGGTAGCTGAAGGTGGGCCCATCTGTGGACTCACAGCCCAGCAAGGAGATGGGGAGAAAGCTGCTCACTCCCCAGTGCATGAATCAAGTTGCCAACCGGGTGTGTATTTTTTTTGAATCAGGCTGTTTCAGGAACTGAATCGAGCGCCGAATCTCCCCAGAGAAAAACGGCATCACACCCCGCTAAACTGGTGCGTTGGGCAGCCACATTGCTGGGTCCTTCCACAGACAGTGCAGCAACAAATTATCATCTGACTGGCATACATGAATATAAAATTCAGGCAGCATCCATAGATCAGGGTACAAAAGCAGGTGCCAATTACAGGGGCATTAAGAGAGAATTTACTGCAGCTGATGTGCATTTTAATTTGAATTCTTGCGATGCCAATACTCCATTACAGGTGAATAAATCATGGCGTAAAGAAGTTATTCAATTGACAGTGCCAAGTTATTGGGAAGCAGTATTAAGACATGGCCGCGACATTTTACTTTATCAAAATCAGCTGGGGAACCTCTGATTCAGAAACATAAATACAAATCCCCTTAAAAGATAAATTTCTCATCAGCATTAACGTAATGGCACTTAAAAGCATCAATAAAGTTCTGACAGTGAATACGCGTTGTTCCAGATTAACTTGGCGCCGCGTCTATGTTCGTTGAATTTTCAATCAATTTTGTTCTCAAAGCGACATTGATGATGATATAACGGTGGAATTTACTGTGTTGTGAAAATGTGCCGGAGCTGAATTAACCTCAGTGCTGGCCCTTGTTTTAGTTCGGAGTCCGGGGAGACTGGCATCTATGAGCTGTCTGTGGGAAGAAAGGGTTTCAATTCATGGGGCACTGGCACCAATCCTGGGGAAAGAGGGAGCTGTTCCGTCGGGACGGGCGCCACTTAAACCAGGCTGGGACCAGCAGCCCGACGAATCGAATAACTAGGGCTGTAGATAGGGCTTTAAACTAAAAAATGGTGGCGGGGGGTTGTTGGGAGGGGAAATTTGGAAAGTTAAAGAGAAAGGACAAGGCAATAGTGCAGGGTAGTGATCGGGGTAATGATAACCGGAATGTGAAAGAAAGGGACAGAGCGTACAAACATAAGTACGCACCAGCAAATAGGGTCAGAGTAGGGCTAAATGGTAATGGTAAAAGGACAAAATTAAAGGCTCTTTATCTGAATGCATGCAGCATTCGTAACAAGATAGATGAATTGAGGGCACAAATAGCAATAAATGGATATGATCGAATAGCCATTACAGAGACGTGGTTGTAAGGTGACCAAGGCTGGGAACTGAATATTCATGGCTACTTTACATTTCAGAAGGATAGGCAGAAAGGAAAAGGAGATGGGGTAGCTCTATTAATAAAGGATGAGATCAGTGCAATAGTACAAAATGATCTTGGCTCGGAAGATCAGGATGTAGAATCAGTTTGGGTGGAGATAAGTAATAGCAAGGGAAAGAAGTCACTGGTGGGCATAGTCGATAGGCCCCCTAACCGTAGCCACACTGTAGGACAGAGTATAAATCAAGAAATAATGGGGGCTTGTAAGAGAGGTACTGGAATAATTGTGGGCGACTTTAATCTTCATATCGATTAGATAAATCAAATTGGCAAATGCAGCCTTGAGGACGAGTTCATAGAGTGTATTCAGGACAGTTTCTTCGAACATTACATTGTGAAACCAATCAGGGAACAGGCTATTTTAGATCTGGTAATGTGTAATGAGACAGGATTAATTAATGATCTCATAGTAAAGGATCCTCGAGGGAAGAGTGCTCATAACATGATCGAATTTCACCTTCAGTTTGAGGGTGAGAAACTTGGATCTCAAACTGGTGTCTTAAAACAAAATAAAGGCAATTACAAAGGTATGAAGACAAAGGGCCTGAAATTCAGTCCCGCTGGAAAGCTGGTACTCCCCCCACCTTTTTGTGGCTATCAGCGCTGAAATGTTTTCGTGGCTGGGCCACCCCATATTCAGCTCCAAAAGTGAACAAATGGGTTCCAGCGCTAATGAACCTTCCAAAGTGGATTTTTTCAGCGGTGTGGCTCTCTTAATTATCAGGCCAGGGTTTGTAGCAAGGCCCTGAGGGGGGAAGGAGGTTGGAAGGATGGCTGGTGTAAGAGGTGCAAGGAGAGTCAACAGCTTCACTGATATGGAGCTGGAGACACTGATGGACGGTGTGGAGGACAGAAGAAGAATACTGTTTCCTGATGTGGGGAGACCTGGCAGACCGCCAGCACATAATACATGGAGGGAGATTGCAGGGGAGGTGTCAGGTCCCTCCATATATGTGAGGATGCACCCTCCCAGGTGGGTGCTGACCAGTCTGCGCCCGGCCCTTCCAGGGTGGCGATGGGTCCCAGCTCTGGGGCAATGGGAATCCTCCTCCTCCTCCTCAGGTGGTACTGCTGGCTCGACCTCCAGCGGCTGTCCCCTCATGATGGCCAGGTTGTGCAGCATGCAGCAGACCACGACGATAATGGAGACCCATTGAGGAGAGCACTGCAGGGTGCCACCAGAGTGGTCCTGTTACCGGAATCTCCACTTGAGGATGCCTATGCACTACATGATGATGCACCTGGTGGCACAATGAGCGTCATTGTATGCATGCTCTGGCGCTGTCCTGGGGTTCCGCAGTGGAGTGAGCAGCCAAGTGGACAGGGGATATCCCTTGTCCCCAAGCAGCCAACCGCAATCCTGATTTGGGCCGGCGAAGATGGCGGGCACGCTGGTCTGGCGCAGAATGAACGAATCATGGCTGCTGCCTCCCTTGCCCGCTGCCTCTCTGCACGGTGCTGATGGCGACGCCTTCTCCTGCGTGCCGCCCTGCTTCTGACCAGGTGTACCAGGTGTCGCTCTCCCAACACTCCTCCCATCCTCAGGGTGAACCCTGCCAAGCAGGTCTCTGCAGCCCACTAAAGAGTCAGACCTGAAAGTTGTACAAGAGTAAGTGCAAACCTCTGAGCAGCACTCAGCAGGCTGAATGGAGCCAAAACAATTAATAAATCTATTAAAAGATAAATAAAAGTGAATACTGCAATCTTAAATAAAATCACTAATAATTAATAAAACGATTAAACGATAAATACAGTGGATGCTGTAATCTTAAATAAAAATACTAAAATTAATAAAACGATTTCCCTACCAAAGGGCCCGATCGTGGCAATACGCCAGCGGTGTCCCGTTCGAACACCGAATCGAATACCTCGCGGGGGCACTGCTGGGAAAGACTTACCTTTTTGTAGCCGAAAATGCCAGTTCTGGCGGCTTTCCAGCGGCCCGCACGCTGCAGAGCTCACCACTGAAAGTCTCCTTTACAGCGGCTTCACCGCGCCGTTTCCGGCGGAAGTGAACACCGCTCAAATCCCCCCCCCCCGCCCCGAGCTGAATATGGCTCGGGGAGGGGAAATCATACGACCGCGGTGGCCCATCGATTTTATCGGTCGACCGCCCAAACTCCGTGGTAGCCATCCCTTCGGGGAAGGTGAATTTCAGCCTCAGAGTTTGCGAAACTGGGCTGGGAAAATAGGTTCAAAGGTCAGACTGTAGCTAAGCAATAGCAGACATTTAAGGGGATATTTCATAATTCTCAACAAAGATATATTCCATTGATAAAGAAAGACTACGAGAGGGATGAACCATCCTGGGCTAACTAAGGAAGTTAAGGATGGTGTCAAATTGAAAGAAAAGGCATGCAATGTTGCGAAGATTAGTGGTAAGCTAAAAGATTGGGAGTATTTTAGAAACCAACAAAGGATGAAAATGGATTATGAGAGTAAACTAGCAAGAAAAATAAAAACAGACAGTAAGAGTTTCTACAAGTATAGAAAAAGGAAGAGCGTAGCTAAAGTAAATGTTGGTCCCTTAGAGAATGAGACTGGAGACTTAATAATGGGGAACGGGGAAATGGTAGAGACTTTGAACAAATATTTTGATCTGTCTTCATGGTAGAAGACACTAGAAGCATCCCAACAATAGTAGATAATCAAGGGGCAAAAGGGAGGGAGGATGTTAAAACAATCATTGTCACTAGAGAAAAGGTACTGGCAAACTAATGGGACTAAAGGCTGACAAGTCCCCTGGACTTGATGGCCTGCATCCTCGGGTCTTTAAAGAAGTGGCTGCAGAGATAGACTCGAGGTCCTCAGCACCCTCCCGGATGCTCTTTCTCCACTTAGGGCAGTCTTGGGCTAGGGATTCCCAGGTGCCGGTGGGCATTTCGAGTCTCGTTGTTGAGAGCATGCAGACAACAGAAGGAGCGTGCGGCAAACCAGACTCCCCACCCACCCTTTCCTTCAACGACTGTCTGCCCCACCTGTTACAGAGACTGTAATTCTTATATTGGACTGTACAGTCACCTGAAAACTCACTTTTAGAGTGGAAGCAAGTCTTCCTCGATTTCGAGGAACTGCCTATGATGATGATACCGAGATAGTGCATGCATTGTTTGTAATCTTCCAACATTCCCTAGATTCTGGAAAGGTCCCAGCGGATGGGAAAACCGCAAATGCAACGCCCCGATTCAAGGAAATGAGGGGGAAAAAGGGAAGCAGGAAATTAAACAATCATTATCACTAGAGAAAAAGTAGATAGTCAAACATAACATACAAAATGTTATGTCACAGGCACAGGGGAGGAGCGGCAAGTGATCATGGCGGAGGTGCGGTGAATGATTGAGGGGGGGGGGAAGCAGTGAGGGATCGTGGCTGAGATGTGACAAGAGATGAGCGGTGAGTGATCATAGTGGAGGTGCGGCAAATGAGGGTGTGGGGCCCAGAAGAGCCCAGGGCCCAGGGGCAGCACGGGCCAGCCCACACTGCGATGTGTGTGCACACTAGGTCCGTGCAACAGAGCAGGTCTCCAGTCGTCCTGGTTAATCCTTGCCACTGGATAAAGACCTAGCTCCGTCAAGCCCGTGTGGTGGCTGGTGTGCAATGGTCAGCACACGTTAAAAAAATCCACGCACAGGCATCTTCCACCTCTGGAGTTCAGGACTGGAATATTGGATCCTCCATTGAAACATCAGTGAACTCGTTTTGATGTGGAAGCAAGTCTTCCTCGTTCGAGGGACCGTCTATGATGATGATGATGGTGGTGATTTAAGAAAGGAGGGCGACAGAAAGCAGGAAACTATCGGCCAGTTAGCCTAACATCTGTCATTGTGAAAATGCTGGAATCCATTATTACGGAAGTAGTAGTAGGACATTTAGAAAATCATAATACAATCAAGCAGAGGGAAATTGTGTTTAACAAATTTATTGGAGTTCTTTGAGGATGAAACGAGCAGGGTGGATAAAGGGGAACCAGTAGATGTAGTGTATTTGGATTTCCAAAAAGCATTTGATAAGGTGCCACATAAAAGGTTACTACACCAGAAAAGAGTTCATGGTGTTGGGGGTAATCTATTAGCATGGATCGAAGATTGGCCATCGAACAGAAAACAGAGAGTCGGGATAAATGGGTAATTTTCCGGTTGGAAATCAGTAACTAGTGGGGTATGACAGGGATCAGTGCTGGGGCCTCAACTATTTATAATCTGTATTAATGACTTGAATGAAGGGTATTGTAGCCAAATTTGTTGACGATACAAAGATAGGTAGGAAAGCAAATTGTGAGGAGGACACAAAGGGGCCGAAATTCAGGCCCACCAGAAAGCTGGCGTACGTACCGTTTTTAAGTGCTTTTACCGCCGTCTCGGAAGTGGTCGACTCTTGATCGATATTCAGGTCTTCGTCTTTTTTTAATGGGCCAGGAAGTTGGTCATAATGGGGGCAGAAGTGCAGCGGTAAGTGCTGGTGAAGGCCGGAAGTGGAGGTGATGGATTCTCCGCCGCTGTCACTCAGCAGCGGAGCGGTGGTAACGTCACTGCGCGTCTGCGTCACCACCTATCTCCCCTCCTTTAAAGGGGAGAGAATCGGCAGTTATTGAGGTTCTGCCACTGGGCCACCAGGGAGGGTTTCGCTCGGGCCAGCGGCCTGGCACCGAAGAGGGGGTGCCAGGCTGCCTGTTGGCAGCCCGGCCGAACCAGGGGACACAATAGTCTGGCCGACATGGAAGTCGGCCGGCAAAATAATTAAAATGGCGGCCGCGGCGGTGAGCCCTCGCCTTTAATAGCCATCGCGCAGCCAGGGTAGAGAGAGAGCATACAAGGTGCACCAACAGAGAAAGCTGTCGGGGGCATTGCTCGGCGGGCATAAGATTTTTTGGCCTGAATATGGACGGAGGTGGGGGTGTCCCGGCAGTGCGTGCACTGATGATGCACTTACTGCCGCTTGGCAGTGGTGGGGCAGAAGTGGGCACCGCCAGAAAAAACCCTGAACTGAATATGGCAGGTGGTGGCCATTCGCCCAGAAATCGGCAGCCATTGGATTCCGGCGGTAACAGGCCTTAACGGGACCTTGAATTTAGGCCCCAAAGAGTTGACAAAGGAATAGAGATAGGTTAAGTGAGTGGGCAAAAATTTGGCAGATGGAGTATAATGTGGGAAAATGTGAGATTATCCACTTTAGTAGGAAGAATAGAAAAGCAAAATATTATTTAAATGGGGAGAGACTACAGAATGCTGGGGGTCCTTGTGCATGAAACACAAAAAGTTAGCCTGCAGGTACAGCAAGTAATCAGGTGGGCAAATGGAATGTTGGCCTTTATTGCAAGGGGGACAGAGTATAAAAGTAGGGAAGTCTTGCTACAACTGTACAGGGTATTGGTGAGACCACACCTGGAGTACTGCATATAGTTTTGGTCTCCTTATTTACGGAGGGATATACTTGCATTGGAGGCAGATCAGAGAAGGTTCGTTAGGTTGATTCTGGAGATGAAGGGGTTGGCTTATGAGGAAAAGTTGAGCAGGTTGGGCGTATACTCATTGGAGTTTAGAAGAATAAGAGGTGATCTTACTGAAACGTATAAGATTCTGAGGGGCTTGACTGGGTAGATGCAGAGAAGATGTTTCCCCTCGTGGGGGAATCTAGAAGTAGGGGGCATAGTTTCAGCAAAACGGTTGCCCATTTAAGACGGAGATGAGGAGGAATTTCTTCTCTCAGAGAGTCGTGAATCTTTGGAATTCTCTACCCCAGGGAACTGTGGAGGCTGGATCATTGTGTCATGTATCTTACATTATTATATATAACTGTATCCTAACATGCTACACATGACTGTAATAAGATATGACCTGTAACCACCAGCATACCTTACCACCAGGGGTGCACTTGCAAGAGACAGGTATATAAGGACAGGTCTCAGGCAAGTGCAGCATTCCAGAGCTGTGAAATAAAGGTGCAGGTCCAGAGTGACCTTGACTTCACTACATGCCTCGTGTGAATCTGTACTGAGGGGACAGGACTCTACAGTGGCGACGAGTTACGGGATTACAGAATCCACAGAATGGCGAAGAATGGATCAAATGAAAAGTACAATGCGGGAGACAATTTGGAGGACTTTATAGAAAGGCTCCAGCAAAGCTTTGTAACCAAAGACTGGTTAGGCGACGATAAGGCAGACAAGAGAAGAGCCCATCTCTTGACCAGCTGTTGCTCGAAAACATACACTTTAATGAAGGATCTGTTGGCACCCGAGAAACCAGCAAGCAAGTCGTTTGAAGAATAGAGCACACTGGTAAGAGACCACCTGAAGCCAGCGAGCAGCCTACACATGGCCTGACACAGGTTCTACAAATACAGACGCTGTGTGGGTCAGAGCATACCCGACTTCGTGGCGGAACTTTGGAGGTTGGCTAGTTTATGTGAGTTCTCCGATGAACTGAGGAGAGAAATGCCGAGAGACTTTTTCATTGAAGGAATAGGCCACGCAGGCATATTCCAAAAGCTCATAGAGACCAAGAACCTGACCTTAGAGGCAGCAGCACTGGTTGCACGGACATTCTTGGTAGGGGAAGAAGAAACGAGGTTGATTTACAATGCAGGTACGACATCTAACAAGAAGTTCACAGCACTAAACAAGCTGCTACCCCCACACACAGACAAAACCGGGAGAACAGGCTCTCGACAACAGGCAGAAGCCATCAAGGGCCACAGGAACGGCCGTTCACACCTCATCAACCCACAATGCGAGCAATCAACTACAAACTGAGAGAAGCTCAAGAGAGATCAGCCAGACGCAGCTCATTCTTTGGGAAAGCTTTGAACAATGGAACAGGTCTGTGCTGGAGGTGTGGGGGTGGGCACTCGTTAAGGGGATGTCGATTTCAGCAGGCTGTTTGCAGAAATTGTGAAAATACAGGGCATTTGGCCCGCATGCGCAAAAAAACGACAGCTCGGCTGGTATACGAATCGGATGGGTAGGAAAGCGGACCAGAAGATGGTGGGGACAGTACCCGAGACACCGATGTACAGCGGGTCAACACGATCAATGGCCGCTGCTCCTACAACAGGACGCCTCCTATAATGATGAGGGTCCTACTCAACGGGATATCTGTCAACATGGAGCTGGATACAGGAGCGAGTCAATCTCTCATGGGCGCTCAACAATTTGAACAACTGTGGCCGCATAAAAGAGACAGACCAAAACTCACAAGGGTCGACACCAAACTAAGGACCTATACCAAAGAAATCGTACTAGTCCTCGGCAGCGCCATGCTCTCTGTCACACACAAAGGGATAGTGAACCGACTTCCCCTGTGGATTGTCCCCTGAGACCCCCCAGCACTGCTGGGGAGAAGCTGGCTGGCAAAACTAAACTGGAAATGGGATGATGTCCATGCCATGTCATTAGAGGAACGGACCTCCTGCTCAACAGTTATAAAGCGATTTGAACATTTCTTTCAGCCAGGTGTGGGCACTTTCAAAGGGGCCAAAGTCAAAATCTACATCACAGGATGCTAGACCGGTCCATCACAAGGCCAGAGCTGTACCCTATGTGATGAGGGGAAAGATTGAACATGAACTAGACAGGCTTCTGCGAGAAGGCATTATATCACCTGTGGAATTTAGCGACTGGGCAAGTCCCATCGTCCCAGATATGAAGCCTGATGGATCGATACGAATCTGTGGGGACTACAAATCTACCATAAACAGAGTCTCCCTACAGGACCAGTACCCGCTGCCCAGAGCGGAGGACTTATTTGCCACATTGGCTGGAGGTAAACTTTTCTCAAAATTAGACCTCGCATCTGCGTATATGACGCAAGAATTGACTGAGGAATCCAAGCTACTCACCACCATCAACACACATCGAGCCCTTTTCATGTACAATCGATGCCCATTCGGCATCAGGTCGGCAACTGCCATATTCCAGCGCAACATGGAGAGTCTGCTCAAGTCCATCCCGGGGACAGTTGTATTTCAAGACGACATACTTATCACGGGCAGGGACACCGACTCCCATCTCCATAATTTGGAGGAAGTACTAAAGCGGTTGGATCGGGTAGGCCTACGAGTCAAGAAATCCAAGTGCCTGTTTCTCGCACCCGAGGTTGAATTTTTGGGCAGAAGGATTGCCGCTGATAGAATCTGCCCAACAGAGTCCAAAATAGAAGCAATTCGTCTGGCACCCAGGCCCCGGAATGTCTCAGAACTGTGCGCCTTTCTCGGGCTACTCAATTACTTTGGGAACTTTATGCAGAACTTAAGCACACTGCTGGAGCCTCTCCACGTGCTACTCAGGAAGGGTGCGATTGGTTTTGGGGGGTGCCCAGGAACGCGCCTTCAATAAGGCACGCAACCTTCTGTGTTCCAACAGTGTTTTGACTTTCTTTGATACAGGTAAAAAGCTAGTTCTCACATGTGATGCGTCAGCGTATGGGGTCGGGTGCGTTTTGCAACATGTCAAAAGTGCGGGCAAATTACAACCCATAGCTTATGTCTCCAGGTCACTTTCACGGGCGGAGCGCGGGTACGGAATGGTAGAGAAGGAGGCGCTCGCGTGCGTGTATGGTGTCAAAAAGATGCACCAATACCTTTTCGGGGCCAAGTTCGCGATAGAAACCGTCCACAAGCCCCTCACGTCCCTCCTATCTGAGAGCAAGGCAATAAACGCCAACGCCTCGGCATGAATTCAACGGTGGGCACTCATGCTGGTATCCTACGACTATACCATAAGGCACAGACCAGGCACAGACAACTGTGCCAACGCACTCAGCAGGCTACCCCTGGCGACCACGGAAGGGTCTGACGAACAGGACTGTGAGATAGTCATGGCAATCAATGCCTTTGAGTCCACAGGTTCGCCCATGACGGCTCGCCAAATCAGAGCCTGGACGGCCAGCGACCCCACGTTATCCTTAGTAAAAAGATGTGTCCTAACTGGTGACTGGGCAGAGGCTCGCGATGCCTGCCCCGAGGAATTAAAACCCTTTCACAGGTGCATGCATGAGCTATCACTACAAGCAGACTGACTGATGTGGGGCAGCCGAGTAGTCATGCCTCTGCAAAGCAGAGGGGCATTTGTCCGGGGGCTCCACTGCGAGCACCTGGGGATCGTTCTCATGAAGGCCATAGCCAGATCCCACGTCTGGTGGCCTGGTATTGACGCGGACTTGGAGCTCTGCGTAGAAGGTGCACCATTTGTGCCCAACTCAGCAATGCCCCCAGGTAGGCTCCACTGAGCCCCTGGCCCTGGCCTACCAAACCATGGTCGCGGGTGCATGTAGACGATGTGGGCCCATTCATGGGCAAAATGTTCCTCGTTGTTGTAGATGCATTTTCAAAGTGGATCGAATGCACCATTTTAAACTCGAGCACAACCTCCACCACTGTGGAGAGCCTCACAACCATGTTTGCAACGCATGGAATCCCTGACATATTGGTCAGTGACAATGGTCCGTGCTTCACCAGCGCAGAATTCCAAGATTTTATAATTGACCACGGCATAAATCACGTCAAGACGGCACCGTTCAAGCCGGCCTCCAACGGCCAGGCAGAGAGAGCAGTGCAAATCATTAAACAAGGCATGCTTAAAATCCAAGGTCCCACGCTGCAGGGTCGCCTGTCGCGACTGCTGCTGGCATACAGATCTCGTCCGCACTCACTGACTGGGATCCCCCCCGCGCAACTGTTGATGAAAAGGACTTTAAAAACAAGGCTCTCATTAATCCTCCCAGACATGCACGAAATTGTTGAGGCAAAGCACCATAAGCTGACTGAGTACCATGACAGAAATTCGAGGGGGAGATGGAATGAAATAGGGGACAAAGTGTTTGTACTAAACTATGGCAGGGGTCCCAAATGACTTGCAGGGACAGTAACGGGCAAGGAAGGAAACAGGCTACTGGTAGTACAAATGGACAATGGCAAAACCTGCCGGAGGCATGTAGACCAAGTCAAAAGCAGATTTACCAACAACACTGCGGAACCAGAGGCAGACTACAATGTGGCACTCGCACCACACCTGGTGGACAGACAGAGGGAACAACCTAAGGAAAGGGCAATCCCAACAGACAGCCCAGGCGAGTCAACAACAATCACATCAATCGAAACAGACAGCCCAGGCGAGATACCAGCAACCACACCCAAAGAAAAACAGACACCAAGGCAAACAACTGAACCACAACTCAGATGCTCCACGCGAGAGCGTAGACCACCTGAGAGACTGAACCTATAAAGACAATAAGACCTTGGGGGAGGGTGATGTCATGTATCTTACATTATTATATATAACTGTATCCTAACATGCTATACATGACTATAATAAGATATGACTGGTAACCACCAGCATACTTTACCACCAGGGGTGCACTTGCAAGAGACAGGTATATAAGGACAGGTCTCAGGCAAGTGCAGCATTCCAGAGCTGTGAAATAAAGGTGCAGGTCCAGAGTGACCTTGACTTCACTACATGCCTCGTGTGAATCTGTACTGAGGGGACAGGACTCTACACATTGAATATATTTATGGTGGAGATAGATAGATTTTTGAATGATAAGGGAGTCAAGGGTCATGGGGAACAGGTAGGAAAGTGGAACTGAGGCTAAGATCAGATCAGCCATGAACTTATTGCATGGTGGAGCAGGCTCGAGGGGTCATATGGCCTATTTCTTGTGTTCTTATGTTGGCGTTTACACGGCTGTATCGGGCTCCTTTGTCCCGGTAGATCTTTGATCCGGTTTGTTGTGTGCCAATGATTCTATCGCTGAGATAAAGGAATGAACTTTGACTTAGTTTAACGTCCCCACACCCCTGAGCCCAGTTGCTCATCAAAAGAAGTGAGCAAGAGACTTAGAAAAACGACATGATCAAGTAATGTTCAGATTTTGAATTTGACTCAGGATTCTTCGGAATCCAAGATGAATTGAAAAGGAATCTATTTATTACACAGCAGCACGCGGCAGTTCAGCCCCTGTTAATAAACTCCATCTTCAGTGCAGTGGCTGGGGCAGTCTTTGCTGGAAACTGTGAACGAGTTGATACAGAGACTGGCCGTTAAGGGAGTGTCTCGAACTTACATATGCAAACTTGAAAAGAAGCTTTCCACCGCACAGAGGGCTCTCTGTACATCTGCTGCTGCAGATTCTGCTTCTCCGTGCCGTACTCATGAACAAAGTGGAAGGGTAAGTACTTGTGGATCCGGGATGGCAGCACTGGGGACGTGGGGTGGAGACTGCTGCACTGCGTACTCTCATCCAATGTCAGTTTTCAGGTACTAATGCTGAATGCCCGAGATGAGACAACTTTGTAGATCCCCAGTAGAGCCAGAGGCTGCAGTCCCAACTGCAGGATCCATTGACAAAATAGACGCACCAACGTCAGTGTTCTCGCTCAGGCCAACATCCCCAGCATCGGAGCACTGACCACACTTGACCAGCTCCGTTGGGCGGGCCACATCGTCCGCATGCCCGACACGAGACTCCCAAAGCAAGCGCTTTACGCGGAGCTTCGACACGGCAAGCGAGTCCCAGGTGGGCAGAGGAAACCCTTTAAAGATATTGCCCAAAGCCTCCTGGATAAAGTGCACCATCCCCACTGACTCCTGGGAATCCCTGGCCAACAACCACCCAAAGTGGAGGAAGCGCATCCGGAAGGGCGCAGAGCACCTCGAGTCCCATCGCCGAGAACAAGCAGAAAACAAGCGCAGGCAGCGGAAGGAGCGTGCGTCAACACAGACTCCCCAACCACCCTTTCCTTCAATCACTGTCTGCCCCACCTGTGACAGAGACTGTCGGTCCCGCATTGGATTCCTCAGCCACCTGAGAACTCACTTTTAGAGTAGAAGCAAGTCATCCTTGATTCCGAAGGACTGCCGATGATGATGAGTCTCTAAGGAAGCTCATTCTCAACTTCTTGGGCCCAAGTTTCCACATGATTTGCGCCTGATTTTTAGGAGCAACTGGTGGAGAACGGACTATCTTAGAAATCGCAATTCTCCACATTTTTTTTTCTGCAGTTCTAGTCAGGTAGAACAGTTCTACTTTGGAACAGAATTTTTTCTTCAAAAGGGGGCGTGTCCGGCCACTGACGCCTGATTTCAAAGTTTCCACAGTGAAAACGTACTCCAAACTAAAGTAGAATGGAGCAAGTGAAGATTTTTGTAGAACTGGAAAAACCTGTTCTACACATTAAAAAATCAGACGCAGGTTACAAATTAGGCGTCCAGAACGAGGTGGGGGGGGGGGGGGAAGGGAAGGGAAGTCATTAAATTTTACAATAAATCCTTATTTATACTTCTACAAATATTATACAATTAAATCCAACCTGAATAAACATTTATAAGCAAAGAAAAGATCAAATAAACCATCTTCCTACCTGTGTGAAAGTGCTTCAGGCACGGAGAATTCTGCAGTCAGCCTGAGGCGCCCGTTCTGCCCGCGGGGGGGGTAGGAGGCGCCCGTTCTGCCCGCGGGGGGTGGGGGGAGGGGAGAGGAGGCGCCCGTTCTTTCCCGCGGGGGGGAGAGGAGGTGCCCGTTCTTCCCGCGGGGGGTGGGGGGGAAGGAGACAGTGAGAAGGCTGCAGTGAGATGTACTGATGGCAATGTACTTTTATTAAAAAAATGTTCAAAAATTAAACAGCTACAAAGAACTACAAAAATGGCCGAGTGCCAATGTTTTTTTCACACTGAGCATGCGCGAACGCTCCAACGCGCACGCGCAGCGTTGCCGGCAGGAAAAAAACTAATTTAAATAGTACCCGCCCCCTCCCACTTACAAAATCGGCGCGAGTGTAGGCTCCGCCCCCCTGGGCGCTGCGCCAGGCAGACATGGAGCTACAGAACGCTCCAGAATCGCGAGTTTTTTTTAGGCGCCGTTTTAGGCGCGAAAAACGGGCGCCCAGCTCGGAAGGGTGCCCATTTTTTATCATGTGGAAACTTGGGCCCCTTAACTCTACTTTCCAATAACCTCTACCTTTGGTCACCAGAGACACCGAGCGACCCAGGTCTACTCCCGGACCTGGTGACACTCGGGCTACACAAGATCACCGAGAGACCCAGCTTGCCTTTGTTCTGATCTCCTCAACCTGCCCCGGTGATATAGGAGCAGGAGGAGTCCATTCAGTCTCTCGAGCCTGTTTCGCCATTCAGTTCGATCATGGCGGGTCTGTATCTTAGCTCCACCTACCCGTCTTGGCTCCCTAACCAGTGATACCGTTACCGAACAAAAATCTACCAATCTCAGTTTTGAAATGTTCAATTGGCCCCCACGCTCAATAACCTTTTTAGGGGAAAGTTTCCAGATTCCCTTTGTGTGAAGAAATCCTTCCTGACATCACTCCTGAACGACCTGGCTCTAATTTTAAGGTTATGCCCTCTTGTTCTGCACTTACCCCCACCAGAGAGAATAGTTTCTCTCTATCCACCCTATCAAATCACCTTAAACACCTCGATTGCATCATGGAATGGGTCAATGAGGTACCAGCAATTCGCTGGAATCTTTCCGTGACTAGCGGGAGCTACAGGACGTCAAATGTTTCATCAATTCCAATTTTTGAGAGACAAATTATGCGCACTTGGCTGGGTGAAATTAGACTTCCTAATAACGTAATTGAAATCAATGGAACATGTTGTGTATGTATAACATAAGTATATACCCTGTGCACTCAATGTACAGTTACATAAGACTACTGGATGTACCTTCACACTGTATACACTATGCTTGTACCACCAGAGGGTGCAACTGGTGGAGACCTAGGGGTCACCTGTACACGACAGGTAACCAGGTATAAAAGGGAGCTCACCTTGCTGTACCCTCACTCAGGAGCTGTAATAAATGGACTAAGGTCACCACAGTTCAAGTACCTCGCTTTGTGGAGTCATTACTAGAGTGCTTATCGACACAATAGAACGGAATATTGGACAGGACGCAAGATGAGCGGAAGATGCGATCGCCCCCACTCTGCTTCTCCGCCCCAGAGCCGAATTTCACCCTCGTTTAGTTTAGGTCGCAACGGTATCAATAGTTTGCATCTCTTTCGCTTAAAACTGTTTCAGTGGCAATGGTCTCTCAGCCTGCACGAAACAGAACACTACACAGAGTAAAGGAATATCTGTAAAGCTACATTATGGAATAGAGTATCAAAATAACATTAATCAGAATATTTTCTCCCCAAATTTCCTTCAAGTTTTCACCGTCCTCTCAGGCACTGTCACTGACTGGGATGCTGTTCTGTGCACACCAGCCTCCCTTGCAAAGGTGGGCACTCGTTTTGTCTGAACCTGGACAGTGAATGAGAGAAAGAAAGACTTGCATTTATCTAGCGACTATCACAAGCTCAGGACATCCCAAAGCGCTTCACAGCCAATGAAATTCTTTTGAAGTGTAGTCACTGTTGCAATGTGGGAAATGCGGCAGCCAATTTGCCCACAGCAAGCTCCCACAAACAGCAATGAGATAAATGACCAGATAATCTGTTTTAGGTGTCTGTTGTGGGATAAATGTGAGCCAGGAAACTGGGAGAACTCCCCTGCTCTTCGAATGTTCTTTTGTTCTAATGAATGGTGCGTGGGATCTTTTACGTCCACCTGACGGGACCTCGGTTTAACATCTCATCCGACAGTGCAGCGCTCCCTCAGTACAGCACTGGAGTGTCAGCCTAGAACACGTGCTCAAGTCTCTGGAGTGGGACTTGAACCCACGTGAGCCATTGAGTCTTGGAGGGTAATCTTAATGAAGTGAGCACAGATCGCGCTTGATCCTGTCCACTCTCAGCAAAGTTCACCGGACAGTGTTCAGCAACAGGAGCCCTGGTCTTTTGCTCCCCCCTCCCCCCACCCCCACTCCTTTTTTGATTGGGGAACACAGAGGCCAATTGCATTGCCTGTGAAGCTAACTGAGCATAGTTGGGGAATCAAACCCGGGGCCCTGTCAGTCTGTATGTGATTAAACTGGATCCGGTTGTGATCCAGCCCCCAAACACTCTCTCCCTCCTCACCTCCCCCAACACTCTCTCCCTCCCCCTCCCCCCTGCCGAGATATCTGCGTTCCTGTAATTCTGCCCCCTTGAGCATCCCTGATTTTAATCACTCAACCATTGGCGGCCGTGCCTTCAGCTACCTGGGCCCTAAGCTCTGAAATTCGCTCCCTAAACCTCTCCACCTCTCTAACTCTCTTTCCTCCTTTAAGACGCTCCTAATATCTCCTTATGTGGCTCGGTGTCAAATTTTGTTTGTTAACGTTCCTGTGAAGTGCCTTGGGATATTTTACTATGTTAAAGGTGCTATAGAAATGCAAGTTGTTTTATTTGCATTGCTCTCTATCTCCTCCAGCCCCACAACCCTATGTGATCTCTGCGCTCCTCCAATTCTGGCCTCTTGCATGTCCCTGATTATCATCGCTCCACCATCTGTGGCCGTGCCTTCAACTGCCTCGGTCCTGTGCTCTGGATCACTCCCTAAACCTCTCCACCTCTCTAACTCTCTTTCCTCCTTTAAGACGCTCCTTAAATCCTACCTCTTTGGCCAAGCTTTGGGTCAGCTGCATAAATTTCTCCTTATGTGGCTCGGTGTCAATTTTTTTTGTCTTATAATACTCGTGCGAAGCTCCTTGGGAAATGTTACTACATTAAAGGCGCTATATAAATACAATTGTTGTTGTTGTTGACATGGGATCAGTAAACCCTAATGGGTGCTCATAGACCAATTGTCCCAGGTGAACATCCATTTATTAGAGCCTAGATCAGCTCTCTCTTCATATTTCAAGGAAACAGTTTTTTTTTTAGCATTCCCAATAAACTTTTACCTGCAAAAAAACAACTGGAGTTGACTGTAGCTTGGATAAACCAGGATTTCTGAAAACTGGTTGAAGCTGTATATTGTTGACAGAAGCCTTGCTGTTTCACTGAATCGTCAAGCGAGAAATGTGATAAAATGACTGTAGGGGATTCATGTTTCCACTGCATGGGGCCAATTTGTGGCTGGATAATTCATGGGGGGGCATGGTTATAGACAGTCTGTGGTACTTCCAGTTGTTATGAGATTCCAAGACAGCGATAACTGTGACTCAGGGTATCATGATATTGCTCGAGGAATCTTTCCCATCCAACAATCGCATCACCACCTCTGTGGACAAATCCCTCAAGGCTGAAAAACTAACTCAGACGCCGAGATTGCAGGCAGCCGAATGACAAGCTGTAAAACTGATTGCTTGTCGGTGACAGAATGATTAGACTTTAATCTGTGTGCTGGTAACAAGGAATCGTTTCCACGTTTTCATTTGCTGTCTGCACTGCTTAAAAGTGACTTTGCTTTTTCAACTCAGCCCTGGTGTGCTGTGTGTTTAAAGAGCGCTTCTGTCCGATTTGAAATTCTCCGCACCCCTTCGCACCCTTTTACACCTTAAGGGCTGGATTTTCCGGTCCTTTGCGCTCCGGATTTTGCCCCGGATCGGCGTGAACAGTGGAGTTGAGGTATCCTGCGCTCTGTCGCAATCCTCCGGTCGGCTTTTGCGATGGCGCTGAGGTGTGCAACGCCTCTGGTTGCGACACCGGCGGGAGTTTTGACTTTTGCCCAATCCGTCCACCTGGAAGTGCGCCCGCAATCACCGCTTGGGAAATCTGAGTGGTCCGGCATAGCCAGCGGGGGTGAGGAAGCTAAAGTGCTCTGAAGGTAAGTACGGGTGTTTATTCTTTAATTCGTTTCGCGATTTGTCTTGTGGTGGCGTGGGCAATGTTTTGGGGATGTTTTTGTGGGTTTGTTTAAAGGTTCTTTTTCTGCCCCCACCCCACCACCCCAGGCTTCTCAGAGCGTTCACGGCCTGGCTCATTAGTTTGCGAGTTTCCTACTCTTGCGCCATGCAAAGGGTACAACGCCTCCCCTCGCGCTGTGCCCCCTGATGCAGGGCCCAAATGCCGAAACTTCCATACTAAAGCGTAAACTATTCCCGGCCGGTAACGTTCCCTCTCGCCCCGATGAACAGAAAAGCCTAAAATCCTGCCCCGAACCTTTCCAATCGGTTCCTGCGCTGGTTCCAACCTGATATTTCGTGCTGCATCAACACAAAAATGACCGTGCAACCAGGAGGCGGAGCAACTGTCTCGCCTTACGGAAGCTGTCCCGCACTGCTTTGTTCTGCTGCTGCCTCTGTGGTCCTGAGCCGCACACACTCGCACTCTCGCCTGTGAGTCCGAAGGTTGTGGGTTCAAGTCCCACTCTGGAGACTTGTGCACAAAAATCTAGGCTGACGCTACAGTGCAGTGCTGAGGGAGCTGTCGGAGGTGCTGTTAAACCGAGGCCCCGTCCGCCCTCTCAGGTGGACGTAAATGATCCCGTGGCACTATTTCAAAGAAGAGCAGGGGAGTTCTCCCCGGTTCCCTGGACTAAAAACAAACTATCAGGTCATTATCACATTGCTGTTTGTGGGAGCTTTCTGTGTACAAATTGGTTGCCGCGTTTCCCACATTACAACAGTGACTGCACTTCAAAAAGTACTTTATTGGCGGTAATGTGCTTTGGGATGTCCTGTGGTTGTGAAAGGCGCTATATAAATGCAAGTCTTTCTTTTTCTTTAGCAGGTCCCAGATTTGATCCTTGGACTGTGTGCTGTTAGATCACAGCCACGCTTCCGTTACCTCCAGGCTTGATCTCTCAAATGTCCTCCTCGCTGGAGGGCAACCCACACCCTACAATGTAGTCCAACACGTTAGTCCGCCTCCTGCCCTGCCGAGTCTCTCTCGCTTATCACTGCTGGCTCCCAACACATTGAATTTTACATCTCCGCTAACAAATCCCTCTGCGGACTCGACCTATCCAACCTCTGCAACCTTGTGCAATCCGACATTCCAGTTCAAGCACTTCAGGCTCCTGGCTTTCTGTGCACTCGCTCTGTCATGTATGTAACCAGCATACTACTGTAACCCTTATACAATTGTAATCCTCAGGTAACCACTGCATACTGTACATACTTACTAGAAATGCACACCTTGACCACAGGGGGTGTACTTGTGGGAGACACTCCTTACCTGGAGATTCAGGTATATAAGGGGAGGTCCCTCGCAGGGCCAGCACTCCTTGGTGCAGGTAATACAGGTGAAGGTCACAGAGTGACCGTGTCTGCAGTACGTGCCTCGTGTGATTATGTTTAAGAGTTAAGGACTCAACACGCTCCTCCTTCCGCTCCATCATCAGCTCACTCTTCCCTCCTCCTTGAGAACTCCCTCTCTAAACCCTTGCTATCTCTTGCTCCACCTTCATAAGCCCTTCCTTCCGACCAAGGCTACCTCCTCTCACTGCTCAGCGTCCATTACTCCTCTTGGGAGTCCTTGGGACATTTACGATGGTAAAAGATGTTGTGCGACTCCACATTGTTGCTGCTGAAAGGGGCTACAATTGTCCCTGGCTAGGGTCGGGGAGGAGGAAATCAGCCACAATTCCTGCTTCTGACTGTTATCCGTTGACTCTGGTTGGAGCGTGCATACATATGGACCCAGGCCAAGGGCAGGGGAAGGGGTGGCACTCCACAATCAAATAGCACTGCCACCATGCTAAATGGGATAGATTCAGAACAGATCTAGCAGCTCAAAACTGAGCATCCATGACGCACTGTGGGCCATCAGCAGCAGTAGAATTGTATTATACCACAATATGCAACTGCATGGCCCGCATATCCCTCACGCTACCATTACCATCAAGCCAGAGCATCAACCCTGGTTCAATGAGGAGCGCAGACGAGCATGCCAAGAGCAGCAGCAGGCGTACCTAAAAACGAGGTGCCAACCTGTTGAAGCTACAACACAGGACCACATGCATGCTAAGCAGCATCCTATGGACATGACTAAGCGATTCCACAACCAACGGATCAGATCAAAGCTCTGCAGCCCTGCCGCATCCAGTCGTGAATGGTGGTGGACCAAACAACTAACAGGAGGAGGACGATCCATGAATATCCCCATCCTCAATGATGGCGGAGCCCAGCACATGAGTGCAAAAGACAAGGATGAAGCTTTTACAACCATCTTCAGCCAGAAGTGCCGAGTGGATGATCCATCTCAGCCTCTTCCTGAGGTTCCTACCATCACAGAAGCTAATCTTCAGCCAACTCGGTTCACTCCACGCGATATCAAGAATGGCTGAGCGCAATGGATACAGCAAAGACTATGGGCTCTGACAACATCCCGGCTGTCGTGCTAAAGACTTGTGCTCCAGAACTAACAGCGCCCCTAGCCAGTACAGCTACAACAATGTCATCTTCCTGACAATGTGGAAAACTGCCCAAGTATGTCCCATCCACAAAAAGTAGTTCAAATCCAATCCAGCCAATTATCGCCCCATCAGTCTACTCTCAATCATCAGCAAAGTGATGGAAGGTGTCGTCAACAATCATATCAAGCGGCACTTACTCACCAATAACCTGCTCACTGATGCCCAGTTTGGGATCCGCTAGGACCACTCTGCCCCAGACCTCATTACAGCCTTGGTCCAACCATGGACCAAAGAGCTGAATTCCAGAGGTGAGGTGAGAGTGATTGACCGAGTGTGGCACAAAGGAGCCCTAGTAAAACTGAAGTCAATAGGAATCAGGGGGAAAACTCTCCACTGGCTGGAGTCATACCTAGCACAAAGGAAGATGGTTGTACTTGGAGGTCAATCATCTCAGCCCCAGGACATCGCTGCAGGAGTTCCTCAGGGCAATGTCCTCGGCCCAACCATCTTCAGCTGCTTAATCAATGACCTTCCCTCCACCATAAGGTCAGAAGTGGGGATGTTCGCCGATGATTGCACAGTGTTCAGTTCCACTTGCAACTCCTCAGATAATGAAGCAGTCCATGCCCGCATGCAGCAAGATCTGGACGACATTCAGGCTTGGGCTGATAAGTGGCAAGTAACATTCGTGCCATACAAGTGCCAGGCAATGACTATCTCCAACAAGCGAGAATCTAACCACCAGCCCTTGACATTCAACAACATTACCATCACCGAATCCTCCATCATCAACATCCTGGGGGTCACCATTGACCAGAAACTTAACTGAACCAGCCACATAAACTTCTGCTTCTTCTTAGGCGGTCCCTCGTATCGAGGATGACTTGCTTCCACACCAAAAAGAGATGAGTTCACAGGTGTTTCAATGAAGGACCTGACATTCCAGGTCCAGAACTACATATTGAAGGGTGGAAGATGCCTGTGCGTGGATTTTTTTAACGTGTGGTGGCCATTGCACACCAGCCACCACACGGGCTTGACAGAGCTAGGTCTTGTTTCAGTGGCAAGGATTAACCAAGATGACTGGAGATCAGCTCTGCTGCACGGACCTAATGTGCAAACATATCGCAGCGTGGGTTGGCCCGTGCTGCCCCCGGGCCCTCACCTCTTCTGGGCCCCGATCATGTCGCTCTCCAATCTCTCGCCGCTCCTTTGCCCGACCTTGCCGCTCCCCTGCTGTTTGCTGCCTCTCCTGCTGTACCTGCCCATGCTCCAATCAGCGACCTTGATTTGGGTGATGTCCAATCCAGTCGCCCTTCTCCAAGTCATCCCCTCCTGCACCAGCTCGCGCTGCTCCCTAAAGTGGCCTCCATGCTCCTCGCAGGCCGCCGCACCTCCGCTCCTTTTATGGCCCCGACCTGCGGCTGGTGGTTTCTCGCAGAAAACCTGCCAAACAAATACTGTGGCAACAAGAGAAGGTCAGGGGCTGGTATTCTGTGGCATTGTCTCACCTCCTGACTCCCCAAAGCCGTTCCACCATCTACAAGGCACAAGTCAGGAATGTGATGGAATACTCTCCACTTGCCTGGATGAGTGCAGCTCCAACAATACAAGAAGCTCGACACCATCCAGGTCAAAGCAGCCCTCTTGATTGGCACCCCATCCACCACCTTAAACATTCACTCCCTCCATCATTAGCGCACCATGGTTGCAGTGTGTACCATCTACAAGATGCACTGCAGCAACTCACCAAGGCTTCTTCGGCAGCACCTCCCAAACCCGTGACCTCTACCACCGAGAAGGACAAGGGCAGCAGGTGCATGGGAGCACCCACCTCCTCCAAGTTCCCCTCCAAGTCACACACCATCCTGGCTTGGAAATATATCGCCGTTCCTTCATCATTGCTGGGTCAAAATCTTGGAACTTCCTCCCTAACAGCACTGTGGGAGTACCTTCACCACACGGACTGCAGCGGTTCAAGAAGACGGCTCACCAGCACCTTCTCAAGGGGAATTCGGGATGGGCAATAAATGCCGGCCTTGCCAGCGATGCCCACATCCCAGGAACCAATACAAAAAAAGGTAATGGAAGCCTTCCAGTCCAATAAGAGTTAAAACCTTCGGATTGGGGGAGCGGAGAAAGAAAATTGATGACCAAAAATAAAATGGTCTATGTGAACCACATATTCAGTGTCAAAATATGCTGTGTAAGTAATGTGTGTATCAAAGGCAGTAAAGGATGAGTGCTCCCTCTGTCCCAGCGTTCATTGAAAAGTCTCTCACATCCAGGGAGAAAAAGAAAATAATCGTGCGCATGGGACCGAGAACAGCTTTATTTCCGATGCAGCACAGTGCATTAAGTAATGGCAGCACACACTGTATGCTGCTGAAAGTCTATTAACTCGCATTAATGGTGAATGTGGAGTCTGTAAGTACCTTTTGATAGTCACTGCCGCACTATCGCCCAGCCCAGACACAAGCTTCTGTTGTCACCTAGATCTCACACAAGCAGTGGGGGGGGGGGGGGGGGGGGGAAAGCCTCTTTAATCCCATTGGAACAGTGTCTGCACTTGTGCGATAATGGAGCATGCAGGCAGCAAGCTAATACTTAATACGTTCGGCAGAAAAAAAACAGAACGCAGAAACTCATCCCGGTATTACCATTCCCCGACACCTCAGCAAATCAGTCATCACAAGTCTGTAACTGAGACATAAGCACAATGAAAGTTTCATCAACATCCGTGTGTGCAAATTTGCTTTACCCCTCCATGAATTTAACCCCAGGGCACATTAGTTTGGTTATAGTTCTACATTCTGTGCGTTTCCTCGAGGCGATTCGTGGGATCTGCTGATAGGTCAATGCTGCAGTGCCACCGATAGCTGCCAGCGCGATGCCATTGGGTTAAAGAGGAACCCCCTCGCTCGCTTTGCCCTCCACCTGTGTGAAGTAATTTGCACGTTAATTATTCACCTTGTGAGGTGCAGTGAACTCTGGTGGGACATTTTCCACCTGCTTCCACATTTTTCCACCTGCTTCCACATTTTTCCTGCAGGCACTGTAGCCCATGGGATTAAAATTCTGACGGGATTGGACAGGTTAGATGCAGGAAGAATGTTCCTGATGTTGAGGAAGTCCAGAACCAGGGGTCACAGTCTAAGGATAAGGGGTAAGCCATTTAGGACCGAGATGAGGAGAAACTTCTTCACTGAGAGAATTGTGAACCTGTGGAATTCTCTACCACAGAAAGTTGTTGAGGCCAGTTCGTTAGATATATTCAAAAGGGAGTTAGATGTGGCCCTTACGGCTAAAGGGATCAAGGGGTATGGAGAGAAAGCAGGAATGGGGTACTGAAGTTGCATGATCAGCCATGACCATATTGAATGGTGGTGCAGGCTCGAAGGACCGAATGGCCTACTCTTGCACCTATTTTCTATGTTTCTATGTTTCTAAAGGGACACTGGCAGTATGGATATGAAATTGGCCAAGAGACAGGAAGCAGAGTCGTAGTGAACGGTTATTTATCAGACTGGAGGGAACTGTACCGTGGTGTTCCCTAGGGGTCAGTATTGGGACCACTGCTCTATTTGATCTACACCAATGATCTGGACTTGGGTATAGGGGGCATCACTTCAAGAGTTGCAGGTGACACAAAGCTTGGAAATATAGTAAACAATGAGGAGGACATCGACAGACTGGTGAAAGGGGCAGATCCATGGCAGATGAAATGTAATGCAGAGAATTATGTCGGTAACCAGAGGACACAGATTTAAGATCATTTGCAAAAGAACCAGAGGTGAGATGACACATTCTTTTACACAGCGAGTTGTTATGATCTGGAATGCATTGCCTGAAAGGATGGTGGAAGCAGATTCAATAATAACTTTCAATAGGGAAATGGATAGATACTTGGGAAAGGTAAATTTGCAGGGCCCAGGGGAAAAAGCAGGGGCAGTGGGACTAATTGGATAGCTCTTTTCAAAGAGCCGGAACAGGCACGATGGGTCGAATGATTTGATGTTGACAGGCACTGCCTGTCTTCCAGTATCCAATCCAAGTGGCCATTGCTCATCGGTCAACCTAGACATCGATAGTCAAAGCACTGTCTGAGCATGGAGGTAGAACTGCGGTAGTTCTACCTCAGTTGACTGAAGGAGAACTTATTCTCATCTGATGGATGTGCGTATGTGTCCACACAATCTGATCCCAGGATGTCAACACTGTGATATGTGTGCACTAGGTCTGTGCAGCAGAGCAGGTCTCCAGTCGTCCTGGTTAATCCTTGCCACTGGATAAAGGTCGAGCTCTGTTGAGCCCGTGTGGTGGCTGATGTGCAACGGTCACCACACGTTAAAAAAATCCACGCACAGGCATCTTCCACCTCTTCAATTGGAGTTCAGGACTGGGACATCGGGTCTTTCATTGAAACATCTGTGAACTCATGTGTGTCATGTATCCAGACATGTTTACTGCTTGTACTATTACATATGATGTGCCACCAGAGGGCACTACTATGGGAAACTTGTACACCAGCTGTATGGTCACTAAGGTGTGCCACCAGAGGGCACTGCAGTGGGAGACTTGTAGGTTACCTGTACAGGTGTGCCAGGCCTTGTATAAAAGACAGGCCATCAGATGTGATAATCGCTCGGAAGTTATATTAAATGGACTAAGGTCAAGTGCAATATTTTGCCTTGTGGAGTCATTATCAGAGCATCTAAAGGCGAAACAATGTGGAAGCAAGTCATCCTTGTTCGAGGGACTGCCTATGATGGTATATATATATATATATATATATGTACACACACACATTCCAGCATAAATAATCAAATGCAATCAGGAGCTGGATCCCTGACATTGCTTCCGAGCTTGGTGAGGAGAGGGAGCGTTCAGGCCAGGTGTGGCACCGTATGTCAGCTTTGGCTCAGTTTGTAACGCTCTCATCTCTGAGTCAGAGACTGTGGCTTCAAGCTCCACTCCAGAAACCTGAGCACATAATCTAGGCTGACGCTCCAGTGCAGTACTGAGGGAGCGCTGCACTGTCGGAGGTGCCCGCTTTTGGATGAGACGTTGACGTCTGCCCCCTCAGTGGATGTAAAACATCCCGTGGCACAATTTTAACACGAGCAGGGGAGTTCGCCCGCTGTCCTGACCAACACATCCCTCATCCAACATCATTAAACAGAACAGATTATCTGGTCACTTATCTCTACTGCTGTTTGTGGGAGTTTGCTGTGCGCAAATTGGCTGCCACGTTTCCTACATTACAACAGTGACTACACTTCAAAAATGCTTCATTGGGACGTGTGCAGAAATGAATGTTCTTTCTTCTTATAACCACAAGGGATCAAATTTGGGATCTTTGTAAGGCCTGTGGCCCAGCTCCACAACTTTTGGACTCAGCTCATTCAATCCAGGAGCTCAGTAGCAATGTTTCCTGCTGATACCATCAGTGAGAACTCTTCTGTGTGGCTCAGTTTGCAAGTTAGCGACATAAAATACAAGTTGTTGTTGTTGTAAACTGACCTGGGACTCAAAGCCTTGAGAAAACAAAATGGTTTCTTTTTCCGACTTGATCAAAGCAGAACTTTAAAGATTTCAGATGAGATGTGTCAAAGTTTGAATATGACATAAAACCAAATAATTGAGTCATCTGAAAACCAGCTTAAAACTTCAAACAATCGGGAGACGGTTGCCAGAAGGGTCAATTGACTGAAAGGCATGCAATAGCCTCCTGGTTGGAACAGTAAATCCATTTTCTATACTCCCGACTCGCTACATTTAGATTGCTGTTTCACCGAAACCGACCCCGCCACAGTGACGAGCAGCTTGTAGCCGAATCTCAGGTCCGATAACGCTCAGGGAGAGGTGCGGTGTGTCGCCTTGCAGTACCGACCTTCGTAACATGGTTTAACTGTGGCTGACTTCATACAGCGGCCTGTATCCTAACTCGCACCAAGTCCCAAGGCTCACCGACCAACACTGGCTCCTGATCTGGCAACGCCTCCATTTTAAAATTCCCATCCTTGTGTTCAAATCCCTCCATGGCTTCGCCCCTCCCTATCTCGGTATCCTCCTCAATCTCCCGAGATCTCTGCACTCCTCCAATTCTGGCCTCTCGTGCATCTCCAATCTCCGTTGGCAGCTGTGCCTCCCTGGGTGGGATGTAATAGGGGCAGCCAACAATAACTTATATTTATATAGCACCGTTAACATAGTGAAACATCCAAAGGCGCTTTACAAGACTATTATGAGACAAAAATTTGACACCGAGCCGCATAAGTAGAAATTAGCGCATTGACCAAAAGCTTGGTCAAAGAGGTAGGTTTTAAGGAGCATCTTGAAGGAGGAAAGAGAGGTAGAGAGGCAGAGAAATTTCGGGAGGGAATTCCAGAGCTTAGGGCCTTTGCAGCTGAAGGCACGGCCGCCAATGGTTGAGCGATTATAATCAGGCATGCTCAAGAGGGCAGAATTAGAGGAGCACAGGGGGGAGGTGGTGGGGGGGGGGGCGCGGGGAGTTGTGGGGCTGGAGGAGATGACAGGGATAGGGAGGGGCGAGGCCATGGAGGGATTTGAAAATAAGGATGAGAATTTTGAAATCGAGGCGTGTCTTAACCAGAAGCCAATGTCGGTCAGCGAGCATATAGCAACATAGGAACAGGAGGAGGCCATTCAGGCCCTCGAGCCTGTTCCGCCATTCAATGAGATCATGGCTGATCTGCGCCTTAACTCCATCCACCTGCCTTGGCTCCGCATCCTTTTATACCACAGGCTAGCAAAAATCCATCGATCTCAGAATTAAATTTATTAATTGTGCCACCACCTACTGCTTTTCGTGGACGAGAGTTCCACACGTCTATCAGCCTTTGCGCGTGTTTCCGAACTTCCCGCCAGAATGTCCTGGTTCTGATTTTA
The DNA here is from genome assembly GCF_044704955.1 of Pristiophorus japonicus. Taxonomy (NCBI): domain Eukaryota; kingdom Metazoa; phylum Chordata; class Chondrichthyes; family Pristiophoridae; genus Pristiophorus; species Pristiophorus japonicus. Next base: position 17,264,433 of record NC_091990.1, read on the forward strand.
AGGTTATTTGCCGTTGTGGTAAACTACCCCACCCGCGACTGCCTTGGTTGGGCCCTCCCCCACCCGGGGTTGCCTTCATTGGGCCCTCCCCCACCTGGGGCTGCCGTGGTTGGGCCCCCGCCAAAGTTGAGTTTTCCCCCCCCCCCGCCATAACACCTGACTCTGAGGCCAGATAATGACCAACAGAGCCAAGCAGAGGCTTGGTAGCATCCTGCATGGTGAGCCCTGATTGTTTTATCTTGAGTTCTCAATAGAACAACACGCTGCCACAACTACAACAGCGGACTCCGCGATAGATATGGGCAGGAAGTCTCAAGTGATGAGACATTGGTGCAAAGGCATGACAAGCGGCCTGGTGACTGGCTGGGAAAGGGTTTGTTGTGATTAGAGAAAGCAGTCACATCTGAGCTTTTGGGAGCTTTCCGGATAATAAGCTTATATTTTCATTGTAAAATCAGTTTTTTTTTCTTGCTGTAAGCCACTTTAAAGTGAGCTGAGGGATTTCACAAATGATCTGCTTAAACTGATATTGCTTATCTTTCTCTGTCAGCCTCAAGATCCCAGGAGATCAGAGACGCATTTTCTAATACTGTATTAGTCGGCCCTTAACAACATTAGCATTTTAAAATATTTCATTTTTGGTCTCTTTTCTCTCAGTTAATGCATCCAAGAACATCTGGAAAGCCGGGCGGTCAATGTTTATCTCGCTGGGTCAAAGTCATTTATCATTGCCGCACACAACAACAAAAAAACTTCTGTCAGTCGCCGGACTTTTACTCAGGTTGCCAACCGTCCAGGATTGCCCTGGAATCTCCAGGAACTGAAGATTCATCTCCAGGACACCGCCACGAGCAAACACCCAGGACTAAAATCATAGGTGCGTTACAAAATAACAATGAGTTTTGCATTCCTTTTCCGTGTGCTAATTATAAAACTATTGGAGATGGGGCGGGGGGGAAACAGGCCGTTTGGTTAGGCGGAGAAGTGGGAGGTCATGTGACGAAACCTCCAGGAATAGGTCCAACCAGAGTTGGCAACCCTCGGCTTTAATGGGCCACTGTAGTTTTTATTGCACTGTTAAGTAAGGTCACTGAAATCAAACACGATGGAGCAGGCCACCAGGCAAGATCCCAGCAATGAGATGAATGACCAACCATTCACTTTTGGTGCTGTGGGTTGAGGGTGGATTGATGGTCAAGACACCAGGGGGGCCGTAATTCAGCCTCCCGAAAAGGCCTCTTGTCGCCGGAAAGCGACGGCTAAGCGATGGAGTCGAGTGCAAAAATCTTCGCCCCGCCGTGCGGTGCCCCCGACAGCTTTCTCTGTCGGTGCACTGTGTTTTCAGTGTGCAGAATGGCGGTGCGGCACTCGTTCAAGGGGAGGGCGCGTTGCCGCGGCCGCCATGGTTTTTTTTGTCGGCCGCCTGCCAGGTTGGGGCGGCAATTATGCCCCCCGGGTTTGGCCGGGCCACCAACAGGCAGCCTGGCACCCCTTCTTGGGTGCCAGGCCGTTGGCCCGGCCGAAACCCTCCCTGGTGGCCCAGTGGACCGAAGTTTTAAAATGGCAAAGGCTCTCCCCTTTAAGTGAAGGGGAGAGGCATGGTGACGCACACACACACATCATGACACCATCAGCGCCAGGCTGGTGACTGACAGCGGCGGGGACTCTGTCCCGCCTCCACTGCCGCCCCTCTAGAGCGCTCACCGCTGCAATACCACCCCCATTATGACCAGCTTCCGGCCCGCGCCAAAAAAAAATTGCAAAGAGCTAAATTTCACGCAGGAGACCACCTCATCCACGGCAGCGGAAAAAAACATTTCAAGAGCGGTAAGTGTGACCCGTTTCGGGCGGACCTGAATATCTACCACCCAGAGAACTTCTCCAAACAGTGCCAGAGGACTTTAAACAGCGACCGGAACAAGGCAGGGTTTGCTTTAATGTCGCATCCAAAGGTTGGAGGCTCCGACAATGCAGCATTCCCTCAGAAGAAGAAAAAGGCTTGCATATAGCGCTTTTCACGACCACCAGACGTCCCAAAGCGACAATTAAATACTTTTGGAGTGTAGTCACTGTTGTAATGTGGGAAACGCGGCAGCCAATTTGCGCACAGCAAGCTCCCACAAACAGCATTATGATAATGACCAGATAATCTCTTTTTAGTGATGTTGAATGAGGGATAAATATTGGCCAGGACACCGGGAAGAACTCCCCCGCTCTTCTTCGAAATAATACCATGGGATCTTTTATGTCCCTCTGAGTGGACAGACGGGGCCTCGGTTTAATGTCTCATCTGAAAGACAGCACCTCCAGTCTATAGTACATGGTACAGGCCTGGGGTGGGACTTGAATCCATGGGGGGCGGTGGGGGGGGTGCAGGGTGCAAACTCCAAATGTGTCAGGGGCATATAATGGGCTGTAGTGGACTGGCCGTCTGTTATACACACCGCCCTTTTTATCTCACTTAAGAACATAAGAATTAGGAGCAGGAGTAGGCCATTCGGCCCCTCGAGCTTGCTCCGCCATTCAATAAGATCATGGCAGATCTCCGCCCTCAACTCCACTTTCCTGCACTGTCTCCATATCCCTTGATTCCCTTAATATCCAAAAATCTATCGATCGTCATTTTGTATGTACTCAACGACTGAGCATCCACAGCCCTCTGGATGTAGAGAATTCCAAATATTCACCACCTTCTGAGTGAAGACATTTCTCTTCATTTCAGTCCTAAATGGCCGATTTGTTCTTGGTATGTGAGCGACACCAACAAGACAACATTTAGTACCCAATTAATTTGCCCTGAGGAAATTAATAGTCAACCACATTGGGTGGGACTAGATTCATGCGTAGGCTAGACTGCATCGGCATGGCAGGTTCCATTCCCTGACGATTAGTGCACCAGTTGGGTTTTTACAACAATTGGCCATTTCATGGTCATTTTCTGGTGCCAGCCCACAAATTAATAAGCTTTATTGAATTTAATTTTCATAACTTGCCATGCTGGGGATTTGAACTGGCGATGTTTGGGTTGTTAATGCCAGTACCAGAACCACTGGACTACCATACCCCTCCCCACCTGTTGGCACTTGCTCTTGTTGACATACAGTTCAATGGGCGTCGATTACGTGGGCCTGTACATTGACAGGCTATTACACCATGGGGAGCACCACACATGTATCCCGATTGGTGGGATTGTTAACTGGCTGTCACCATACAGCAACACATTGCCCCGAGACTGGGGGAAACTTGCACCCAGCTGCCCCGAGACTGGGGAAAACTTGCACCCAGCTGCCCCGAGACTGGGGAAAACTTGCACCCAGCTGCCCCGAGACTGGGGAAAACTTGCACCCAGCTGCCCCGAGACTGGGGAAAACTTGCACCCAGCTGCCCCGAGACTGGGGAAAACTTGCACCCAGCTAAGATCCCTTTTAAATTGCAATTGCCCTTTGGTTTCAGCAGGCTGAAAAGAGTTCCTGGTAGGGAACCTGCCATGCCTGTAACCTCTGGCAGTGAGTGATCTTCACTCAGTGGCCAGGGTTATGGACAACCCTGGGAGTGGCGGTGATACTGCGCCGTGTTGCTGTGCTCACTAATTGCGTCAGTGTCTGCTGACCCTTGGTTGTGCCAATGGTTACCCTATTTTGATGAGACAAAGCATGCTTCAGGTGCTTGGTAGGTGGCTTACATAGTGGCTGCTTTTGATGAAGAAAAGAAAAATATAGCCTTTGTGAAGGTTTCTAATGGCTTGATAACCTAGGATATAATTCATAAACCACTGCAACCACGTACAGCAGATTTTATGACGTGTATAACTTCCCTATACCTGTATACAAATGCATAAAAGATTATTTTTTATGGGTGCAGTGTTCTGCTCATCAAAGTATGCCAGTACTTAAAACATGGGAGTGAATATTTTGTTTCTCATGTTGCATCGACTAAAATTGCCAATCTCACGCAAACTGTGTTGTTATGGACAATGAGGAACTGGTCAGATACTTTCCAAACACATTGCACCTGGGACTCTTGCATCCGGCACAGAAAGAGGGCCTTTATCCTACGTAAATGTGAGGTCATCCAAAACTCGGCTGCCCATGGCCTAACTCGCACCAGTCCCGTTCACCCATCACCCCTGTGCTCGCTGACCTACATTATCAGCCAGTTGTGCAACGCCTCCATTTCAAAATTCTCCTCCTTGTTTATAAATCCCTCCATGGCCTTGTCCCTCCCTAGCTCTGCAATCTCCTTCAGCCTCACAACCCTCCACCCCCCCCCCCCCGAGATATCTGCGCTCCTCTAATTCTGCCCTCTTGAGCATTCCTGATTATAATCACTCAACCATCGGTGGCCGTGCCTTCAGCTGCCTGAGCCCTAAGCTTCCTCCCTAAACCTCTCCGCCTCTCTTTCCTCCTTTGAGACCCTCCTTAAAACCTACCTCTTTGACCAAGCTTTTGGTCATCTGCCGTAATTTCTTCTTATGTGGCTCGGTATCAAAGTTTTATCTTATAACACTCCTATGAAGCGCCCTGGGACATTTTACTACGTTAAAGGCACTATATAAATGCAAGTTGTTGTTGTTGTTAGTATGAGCTGAATTCAAACTCATAATCCAGAGGAGCAAAGGCAATTCTAACCCACTGCAGATAGAAACATGAGATAGATATGAGTAGGAGAGAAGTTTTGGTCTCCATATTTAAAGAAGGATATACTTGCATTGGAGGTTGTTCAGAGAAGGTTCACTAGGTTGATTCCAGAGATGAGGGGGTTGATTTAAGAAGATAGATTGAGTAGGTCGGGCCTATACTCATTGGAGTTCAGAAGAATGAGAGGTGATCTTAACAAAACAAATAAGATAATGAGAGGACTCAACAAGGTGGATGCAGAGAGGATATTTCCATTCATAGGGGAAATTAAAACTCGGGGACATAGTCTCAGAATAAGGAGCCGCCCATTTAAAACTGAGATGAGGAGGAATTTCTTCTCTCAGAGGGTTGTAAATCTGTGGAATTCTCTGCCCCAGAGAGCTTGGAGGCTGGGTCGTTGAATATATTTAAGGCGGAGATAGACAGATTTTGAGCGATAAGGGAGTAAAGGGTTATAGGGAGCAGGCAGGGAAGTGGAGTTGAGTCCATGATCAGATCGGCCATGATTCTTATTGAATGGCGGAGCAGGCTCGAGGGGCCAGGTGGCCTACTCCTGCTTCTATTTCTTATGTTCTTATTGGTTAGGTGCTGCCAAACTTTGGCTATAAAAACGGCCAGATTGCGTGCGAAAGGTCACAGAGCATTAGGAATCTGAGGAAGTAGGACGCAGTGCGATGAGTCTTGAGTTTAACACAGCGAGAGGGTAGGGAGCAAGAAGGGCACATGGGATGAAATACTTGTGGCTTGCAAGGAAGAAGAGATGGGAGTTTAATGATGTTCAGAACTCAGAAAAGAGTGAGAGGCCGGAAAGATTATGATGGAGAGGACAAGGCTGGAAGTTCACAGTGAGAGTCGGACCAGCTATCAGATGACAACCTTTTGGCTGGATTCTGTCCCGGAGTGCGATGGGAGAGAACCTCCCCAGATATGGGAGTGGGACTCAAGTCCTGGGCTTTGGGAGTTCGAATCATAGAGTGATTACAGCACAGAAAGAGGCCATTCAATCCGTCGAGCCTGTGCCGGCTCTCTGCAAGAGCACTTCAGCTGGTCCCACTCTTCCGTCCTTTCCACGTAGCCCTGCAATTCTTTTTCCTACAGGTACTTATCCAATTCATTTGAAAGAGTTGCGGAGGGAGTGGAGCACAGTGGTAAATATAGCTGACAAATGACCCAAATCAACAAAACCACCTCATAAAAAATAACTATATATATATATATATATATATATGTGTGTGTAACAAATGCGCTGAAGTGATTTCAAGGCACTAATGTAATCCTGGGTTGGGATGACAGTCTATGAACCGATTAAGTTTGAATGTTACAGTTTATAACATCATGTAAATCCTTTGAACAAATTAACGTCTCGTAATCACTTCCAAGTACCCCTTACTGTCAGATATTATCCTAGACATACACACAGTAAACATAGAAACACAGACTGGATGTTCACAGAAGGCATATTTCTTTCTTTAAATAAAAAACAGACTACTGCAATACTGATTACAGCAAGAATGTTACTGACTGGCAAACAGATTGGATTTTCGTTATAGGCACTTGATGTTAGAATAAATCAACTTTGCCTTCGCTGTAGTGATGACCAAAGTTTAGCAATAGATTTCTTTTGTTACACTTAATTAGTTCTGAGCATTGGCAACATACATCGACTGAGCAGAGCCATGAATCAAATCGACAACACCTATCTGCCTGTTCCCAACACTGAGCCTACCCAGCTAAGCACATCTGATTGTCAATCAATCTTTCCTATGAATCTCTGGAAAAAAAAGAAAAACTATATACTGTATGTATACAGGCAGCTTTAATTTTCACTTCTGATTACTTTTTTTATGGTGGGTATGAGTTGACAGAGTCAGTCTGCTGTCAGTAATTCAAAGTCACTTTTGGTATAGCCTCATCGTCCTGGAAATGACAACAAACTACAACCGGCTCTGTTATTCAGTTCGCTTGAATTGGTCTCCACTGGTGTCAGGAGAAGGAAACCACTGGGGAGGGAGTTGGATTGAATTGAGAAATGCCAACTAGGCTTGAGTCTGCTAACTGAATGCATTCATAGCTGTCTGATGTAAAGACCGCTCCTGCTCCCAGCAACCACCAATTTTTCCCCTGCTGCTCCTGACCCATGCTGGGGTGCATCTCCATGGTTACACCAGCAGCCCTCCCATGCCTTGCCCCACCCCGGTCGTTCTTTGTGTTTGAGCTTGGGCAGTAAGCATCGCCAGGCTACATGGGGGTAAGAAAGAAAGATAGAAAGAGAGAACGAAAGAGAAAGAAAGGAGAGAGAAAAAGAAAGAAAGAAAGAGAGAGAGAGAAAGAGAAAGAGAGAAAGAAAGAGAGAGAAAGAGAGAGAGCGCGATAATGAGAGAAAAAGAGAGAAAGAGATAAGGAAATAGAAAAGGAGAAAGAGAGAGAGAAAGAGAGAAAGAGAAAAAGAAAGAGAGAAAAAGAAAGAGAGAAAAAGAGAAGACAAGTAAGTGAGGAAGAAGAGAAAAAGAAAAAGAATGAAAGAGAGAAAGAAAGAATGAAAGAGAAACAAATAAAGAGGGACAGAAAGACAGACAAAAGAAAGAAAAGAAAGCGAGTGTTTATATAGCACCTTTCACGACGCCCCAAAGCATTTCACAACCACTGATTCTGGCTGCAGTAAGAGGAATCATTGAGACAAAGATTTTACAAACCAATTTGGTTTACAGGTGGAGTTGAAGAGTGTATCTGATGAAATACAAATAAACAAAGCAAAGGCTATTTTTTCACTTCAACAAAAACTCACACGAGAAAGAAAATATTCACTCCCATGTATTTTTTAATCTCAATTGTTCGGTAACTTGTTGAGTTAATCAAGGTAAGACATGTTAGCACTGGGAAGCATGCCCGGCACCCAGTGTTAGTATCGCACTTACATTTTAGATACACAGTAAAGCTCCCTCTCCTCTGCCCCACCAGTGTATGCCTCAACACCCACCTCAGAAAAGCCCCCACCAACTACACCAGTGTGTTTGTTTCCCATGTCAACCATCCAGTTGGCTTTCTGAGCGAGATCACCAGTGAGTGCTGAATTAGGGACAAATGCTGTCAGACAAGAGACCACCAGCAGCTAGAGGGTTGGATCTGAAGCCAGCTCCCAGATTTGAAGGGCCAATCTCTGTCCCTGCCCCGTGCTATCCAATCACCAATGATGTCTCTTTGGTGCAAATGATCCTCTGTTTATCTGGAACCTCTCCTCTCCCTGTCATTTCTCTGAATACACCAACCTTTCGACAGGAAGTAGGGATTTTGCCACCAAAGTCTTCGGAATAATAACATTTGCTTCTTTCACACAGCAGTTTGCTCAACAGTCTTTAGGGGGACATAAATGACTGCCCCCAGCCCCACACCCGAGCACACCGCCGCCGCCCGCCCCCACCCCCCTCAACGCACCCCCCCATATCCCCGACCACTTGTACAGATGTTTAAACTGAAAATAACTTTATGCCTTGCGTTTCTCAGAGTAAGTTTCTGGACTGATTTATTTATACGCTGTGGATATGTTCATTAAAGTGAGAGCTGACCATGCTGGGGAATTAAATGTCATCCATGCTGATTGTAGGTAAAGCATGTGCAGATCAAACACAATGCAAAGCTTGTCTGTGTTATCCGACATCGCTTCTCAGAACCACCAGAGCAAAGAAGGGTACGGGCTGCTCCTACATGGATGTGTCCAAAATTATGAGGTTTTGAGACAGTGAATTGGGAAAACACGCTTTCCATCCATCGGTCAGTCAGTAAGCAAACAACAACAACTTGCATTTATATAGCAGCTGTAAGGTAGTAAACGTGCCAAGGCGCTTCATTGGAGCGTCGTCAGACATTGATGCCAAGCCAAAGAACGAGATATCAGGGCAGGTGACCAAAAGCTTGGTCAAAGAGTTAGGTTTTAAGCAGCATCTTTAAGGGAGGAGAGAGAGGTGGAGAGGCAAAGAGGTTTGGGGAGGGTATGCCTGGGCTTAAGGCCGTCAATGAGGGGACGGAAGTAGCTGGAGGAGTGCAGAGATCTCGGGGGGCTGCAGGGCTGGAGGAGGTTGCAGAGATAGGGAGGGGTGAGTCCATGGAGGGTTTTGAAAACAAGGATGAGAATTTGAAAAACCGAGGAGTTACCAGATCGGGAGCCAACGCAGGTCAGCGAGCACAGGGGGCGAGAGGCGAACAGGACTTGGTGCGAGTTAGGATACGGGCAGCAGAGTTCTGTCTGTTCAATCTGAGCTGCCATCCACCACACGAGACCCGATACATCAGGAGCCAGGGCACACCGTTAAACGCAACATTAAAGCAGGTTAGTGCTTGGGACTCTCGGCCCTCCAGTGCTGGCTTTCCCGCAGGCACCCTGTCACATTTCTCCTGGGCAACAAATCAAAATGAATGTGACAGCATTTCCTCTGTGGATTTGCTGAGCTTGACACGGGAGCAACTGATCTATGTGTATGATTTTAGTGAATATCGTGTGCTTTATTTTCCTGTGTCTTCAAAACTATATTGGGCTGTCATTTTTCATTTCGGTTGTAAGCTTTGCCACTGAAAGTTAAAAAATATCGCTCCCATTTTAAAGAAAACATAAAAAGGCTGAAGCCAAGCTGGGATTGTCCTCTTTGCAGCAGAGAAGGTCACGGGGAGATTTAATAGAGGTGTTCAAAACGATGAGGGGTTTTGACAAATGAGGAGAATCTGTTTCCACTGCAGAAGGGTCGGTTGCCATGGACACAGATTTAAGGTAATTTACAAACAAAGCAGAAGGGAGAGAAGGAGAATTTTTTTTTTACGCAGCAAATGGTTCTGATCTGGAATGCGTTGCCTGAAAGGGAGGTGGAAGCAGATTCAGTAGCAACTTTCAAAAGGGAATACTTGAAAAGGAAAAATTTGCAAGGGCTATGGGGAAAGAGCAGGGGAGTGGGACTAATTGGATAGCTCTATCAAAGAGCCGACACAGGCACGATGGGCCTATCTATCAATGAGGGGACGAAAGTAGTGGGGGATGCTCAAGAGGCCGGAGTTGGAGGAACGCAGAGATTTTGAAGGGTTCAGAACACTTCTACTAAATCTCCCCTTAACCTTCGCTGCTCTAAGCAGAACAATCCCAGCTTCTCCAGTCTCTCCACGTAACTGAAGTCACACATCCCTGGTACCATTCTGGTAAATCTCCTCTGCACACTGTCCAAAGCCTCAGCCCTGGGCAGGTAACTGCAGCGCCTCAATCATTAATGACGGATTTTGGTCAGTCGGGTGTCTGCCGCGCACGTGGAACCCATCACCATTGAGAGAATTCTATATGCAGAATTTTCCGTTTGCCCGCTCCGCAGTGCAGACTGTGTCCCCTGAGATGCAGGTTGGCAGACTATGGTTTAACCAAGTCAAACGGTGTAGCTTACCGGCACAGAGCACTGGTGAGTTTCCCACGGCTTGTCCAGCGAAGAGCCCAAGGCCTGTTAGGCTTGCAAAGTTGTCTGGGGCCGAGTGGGAAAACTCCCAGCCCCCTCCCCTAATAACGGGATCCACGAGTGAGCCATACTGGCTGCTGAATATCAGCAGAGCCCAGAGTTACCACAGAGTGGACCTGCCTGGATCAGATAGTGGATCGCACCGCTCGCAAGGCAGGGTTGCCTTAAGTCCAAACATCAGGGGGCAGAAATTTGGTGCGGTGACATCGCCTGGTCACTAACTTTGGCGCTGGGCGGTGTCTACCGCCTCAAAGTGGGATATTCAGTTGTTTTGCCCCAAGAGGAGAGTGGAACTTTGAGGGAAGTGTACCCGCCTCCACTTCGGGTGCCAACAGAGCGATAGCGCAGGAGGCACACTCAACGTTTTGGCACGAGGATGCTGGGCACCCTAGCGCCTGAAGAAGGAAAAAAAAAATCTTGTGGAAAATTGCAATGGCCTACACCCACACTTCCCTACTGCTGCCACAAATAAATAGAAGTTAAAACAAGTACATTCCACCCCGGGATCATCGATGTACCAAGTGCTTTCCCTGTCGGGAGAAGCGGCAGGCACTACGGCAGGTGAAAGCAGTCAAGTTCGCGAACGCAGCGCTGCGGGGGAGGGGGGGGGGGGCGTTGCACACTCGGTGACATCACAGAGTGGGCGGGGCTAGCGAGCGCAGCACAAACTGTCAACACCACCGCTAAACCTTCACCGAAGTTGGTGGCCGGCGCTGACAGCGCGTTGCTCGGGCGGGCGGTGCTTAGCGCCTAATCCGGGGAGCTAATGGATGGCGCTAACCTGCCGAATTTCACCTCTCCCCCCCCAGCCGTGTTATCTTAGAGCGACTTTGACTCCATCAATTGAGATTGTCCGAAAGCCCGGACAATGATGCACACTTGTCTCTAGCGGTGACGGAACGAGGTGGTTTTCTGCACTCTTTTAAAAAGACACCCGCTGGACACACCGCTCCGCACTTAGACTTGTCAAATCACACAACACTTTATTCAACAAGACGCACTGCTGCCCCGTATGTGATAACCCAGTGATTTACTCCCCTGCTGTTAATGCTGCGATTGTGTATAAAGCTGCTGAAAGTTTAAGCTGACAGTTTATTTCCATTTTAATTAGTATGATGAATGGCCTACTTTGCAACTAAATGTGTAAATCAGTTTTATGTCAAGCTTTGCACCCGTTTACAGATTTGCAAGCAACAGTAAAGCATGAAACTAAATTGCTTCTTTAATGCCGCACAAAACACTCTGTAAATCTTGCTTATTAAGGGAGTGGCCCTTGATAGTTGAATATAAAACAATCCCACTATTCATGCTGCTGCTCTCTTATCCATCTGCTGACTGTCTTTCCTGCGGAGGGAGAGAGCTACAAGGAGTCTCCTTGGGGTCAAAGTCACTGGAAGATAACACGCCTGGTGTTTGGACTTAAGGCAACCCTGCCTTGCGAGGTGGGCGATCCACTATCTGATCCAGGCAGGTCCACTCTGCGGTACCTCTGGGCTCTGCTGATATTCAGCAGCCAGTATGGCTCACTCGTGCATCCCGTTATTAGGGGAGGGGGCTGGGAGTTTTCCCACTCGGCCCCTGATAACTTTGCAAGCCACTGGCCTAACAGGCCTTGGGCTCTTCGCTGGATAAGCTGTGGGAAACTCGCCAGTGCTCTATGCCAGTAAGCTGCACCGTTTGACTTGGTTAAACCATGGTCTGCCAATCTGCATCTCAGGGGACAGAGTCTGCACTGCGGAGCAAACGGAAAATTCTGCATATAGATTTCTCAGTAGCTTCGGTTCTCTCAATGGTGATGGGTTCCCCATGCGCAGCAGATACCCAACAGACCAAAATACCTCATTTTACAGACAGATAATTACTTACTGTGTGATTTATCATCCAGTTTTCTCAGTTAGTCTGACCCTTACTCGTGTATATCATCAAATGCTACCAGTGAGGCTGGGCCGTGAGTGTCTTAGGCTGATTGGTCATTGAGGGTATCATAGTTCAGCTTGATCCTATCCTTACCCGAAGTCCACACATATACTCACACACACACACACATTCACACATACGGACAGCCCCCCCAACCACACACACACCCACACCCACACAAACACTCACACACACAAACACACCCACTCTCACACTCACACACACACACACACACATACAAACCCGGACACACCACACCCCCCCCCCTCCCACACGCACACACACAGCACATGTACATGCACACACAACACACGTGCACACACACCACACATGTACACACACACCGCACATGTACATGCACACACACGCACACCCCCACTCACACACACATGCACACACGCGACACGACACACATGTACATGCACACACCACACACACATGCACACATTCTCACACGTACATGCGCACACCACACACACATGCACACAGGCGCGCACATGTACACGCACACAGGCACACACACATACACGCACACATGTACACACACAGACACATGCACACACATACACGTGCACATGTACACACACACACACGCCGCACAAACCACACATATGCACACGTAACACGCAAACACATAATCTGTTGTGACTCACTGGCTATAATCGACTTTTTCCCTCCTGCCCTCAGAGCTCTGAGATCATGTGTAACACCCCCAACCAATCCCCTCGCTGAGATCACCAAACTTTTATGGTGATCACTACTCAATGATCACAAACAAAGAAACACAAGGCCCAAAAATCTCCAGCTGTTCTGGGGAACTTTACCCAAACTTTGGTCAGTTATGTTGGGTTGTGGTCACGTCCCAAAGATTCTGGATAGCCTTGTGGGGGCGGAGCAACTGGCGGCCCCTCAAAAGGCTACCAAAATAAGGGGACAGTGCCTTGCCGCGGGCGAGGGAGGGAATCTGACCCGAACTCTAACATTACTTCGGGGCCCGGCATGTGGTTGGCACTGATTCACCTGGTAAGCTCCTTCTGTTCCTTGTGATCATTCACTACTTAAGTGAACTGGAAATGGAACCAGTGTCGGCATCGAGCATTTCAAGAGTTGTAGCACAGCCAACTGCAAGATAAAGTTCCCTCTACCCTGTGCCAGCAACACGCCCAAGCCCTGACCTCAGAGAGTACACTCTACTGCAACCGTGCTGCACGTCCATCTCCCACACTAGCAACCCCTGTGGCCACTCTGAGATAATTGCCACTTGGCGTCAATGTGGGGCTAATTCTGCGTTCCACTCTCCTGCCTAAAGTCATTTTGCCCAGGACCCCTCCTCGATTTCAAGTCGAGGTTGAGCTGTTGACAGCTGCCTAGCCTCACTCCCCCAACAAACTTACACAAGAAACCTTTCTCATCCCTGCCAGGGCTGCACAAATCCCGAGAACGGAACCGAGTTACTGGAGGGGCTCCGGGTGTGGCACAGCAGAAGGATGCTGTGCCCTTTTGCAAGGTGATTAATTCATCGTTGGAGCGATGACTCTTCAGTGTAAGATTGATAGTGTAACTTCACAGCCCTCGCAAACCATGAATTTAAGCCAGATTGACACAGGAAACAACCACCGAGTCTGAAATTGGCAGGCCAGAGACACATCTAACTAGGTGCTACACCTTGGTGTCACTGAACCACGAGTTCTTCACTTACATTCTCTTCTCTTTTACTCTTTCTAACATAAGGCCCCCACACTAAGGATCCCAGCGCTTCACCGAGGAGGCTTCTCAATTGTAAGGAAATCTGGAGTGCAAATCTGGTGGTCACATTAAAAGGAGTTTCGTCAATCCACCTCCAGACCACTAGATGGCAGTAAATAGTTATGGATCATGATGCATATAACATACACATATATACATAGACATGCACACACATATATATATATATACACACAAAAATATACATATACACAAACACACACAAGCATAAATGGATGCACACACACTCACACACACACAAGTATACATATATTAGGCTTACCAACTCCAGTTGTCCATAATCCTGGAGTATTATCACATGACCTTCCACCGTCAATCATCCCACCCAGTCAACCTGCCTTTGTTCCCATTTCCACTATTTTTGTAAGAAATAAGGAATGTTCAAAGAAAATGAGAAAAACATACAATTATGTTTTAATGCCCCTGTGATGTTTCTCCCTGGGTCGCTCACAGCAGTGTCCTGCAGATTAATCTTTAAATCCTGGAGACTCCAGGGCAATCCTGGAGGGTTGGCAACCCTAACATATATATCTACACAGTATCGTCAGCGAGCCAGTGGCTGCTCCCAGCCTATCCTGCACTGTGACCAACCCCAGGAAATGGGCTCCTACACTTTCAGCATCATCACCGCTTGACTTCGGTTGATCTAGGGAAGGAGGGGGGCAGCAAATTGCCTGACAAGCTGTTCTCCGGAGTCTGCCTGTTGATTGTCCCCACGTCTGGGATGTTCCACCACGGATGACAGCAAACGCTGGCTATAAGTAGGCAGAGAGTGACGCCACGTCACATCTTCCGTCATTGCTATCATAGCAACGCTGGAACCTTAGCAATAGCGGCCAGTTGCGGCTATCCAGTGTTGCTAAGGCTGGGCAGAAGGCTCTTTCCATCAAGCAGCCACCGAGTCATTCCTTCCACTTGTCCTCCAAAGGCCCCTCCGCACATACTGCCCCGCAAGCAGGCGGGCCTATCCAGAGCTGCGGGGTGCTCCCCGGCACAGTTGGGAATACTGCCAGGAACCTGCCTGAAAAATGCCAATGAGACGGATCCCGGGAAATCTTCCAGGGGTCAGCGCTGAGTCAATTGAGAGGGCCCGCTCAACATGGTTTCCATAGTGACAGGTAGATGCACCTGAAGGCCTAGATATCTGTTGGCGAGTTAACCATAGGAACGGAAGTAGGCCTTTCAGCCCCTTTGAGCCTGTTCGCCATTCAATGAGATCATGGCTGATCTGTACCTCAACTCCACTTATCTGTCTTTTATCCACATCCCTTTCTTTTTTGATAGTCATCCTTGACATAAGGGACAACAAATAATGCTGGCAGCCCAACAATGATGAAGGGGAAGAATTTGGACAGAGGGTTCCTGGGGACCATATAACTGTCCTCAAATAACTCAAATTAGTTCTTACCCCCACCCCCCACCCCTGCCCAATCAAAATGCAAAGACTATCGCAAAAGCAAAATACTGCGGATGCTGGAATCTGAAATAATTTCAAACCATAACCCCTGCCCCTATTTTTTTCTTTTTTTTCTGTTTCCCACGGCAGCTGTCGATGATTCTGCCATCTCCATTTACATCCTATCTAGACTCATCTTTTGTTTCTTAACTTGCCCCATTATCGTCTCCTTTTGCCTTGCACCATCATCCCTTTTGTCTCTTAATCTCTAATCTGCCTTCCACCCTATCATAGACCTTTCCTTTTGTTCTTTCTTCCCCTTCCCTCCTTTCCCTGCTCCATACAATATTATTGCTTAACAATATGTTATATCTCAAATTTTTTCCAGTTCTGACAAAGGGTTATCGACCTGAAACGTTAACTCTGTTTCTCTCGCCACAGATACTGCCTGACCTGCTGAGCATTTCCAGCATTTTCTGTTTTTATTGAAAAGACTACCCATGGGGCAGGGCCTGTTGGCTTATGGTTACTGAACAACCCACATTCCGGGATTTTTCGTGTTTCGGGGATTGATCTATGATTTTATGCATTTTTCTGTTAGAAACTAGTAGTTAGTTAATAGGTTATTGGTTAGTTGCCTGAACTGCTCGAGTTGGGGTGACAATTGAGAGACATCTTGCAGATGATTCTGCTTCTCCACGCTTTGAAAAATGCTGCAATGACAGAAACGCTCCTTAATGTTTAGGCACTGTGAAAGGTTACCGTGACGCCCATTACATTTCTGGGATGCCTTCGAGGCTTTGCCATCGAAAGGTCAGATAATCTAATAACGCTGGAAATTGAAGGATTGGCTGCAATGGGACACTGGGACTCGGCTTTTATTAAAGTACTGATGAATATCAAGGGGGCACCGTTTCTGCAGTGTTGTGTCTGTCAGGAGAGGTAGAAATCTGAACAGTTTTATTTTGAACGATGTGATGCTCAGGAGGCAAAGATTGACTGTGTCAGGGAGTGAGACAGAGCGAATTGTTTGAAATTTCCGAGCTGCCTGGAAGTCCCATTTCTTTGATGGGCCTTTCTTAAAATCCTAGAAGTTTACAGCACGGAAGGAGGCCATTTTGGTCCATCGTGTCCGTGCCGGCTGACAAAAGGCTATCCAGTCTAATCCTACTTCCAGCTCTAGGTCCGTAACCCTGCAAGTTATGGCACTTCAAGTGCACATCCGAGTACTTTTTAAATGTGGTGAGTGTTTCTGCCTCTACCACCCTTTCAGGCAGTGAGTTCCAGACCCCCACAACCCTCTGCATGAAGAAATGTCCCCTCAAATCCCCTCTAAACCTTCTACCAATTACTTTAAAATTATGCCCCCTTGATGTTGACCCCTCTGCTACAGGAAATAGGCCCTTTCTATCCACTATATCCTCTTAATTTTATACACCTCAATCAGGTCTCCCCTCAGCCTCCCCAGTTCCAAGAAAAACAAACTCAGCATATCCAATCTGTCCTCATAGCTAAGATTCTCCAGTCCAGGCAACATCCATGTAAATCTCCTCCTTACCCTCTCCAGTGCAATCACATCCTTCCTGTAATGCGGTGACCAGAACTGCATGCGGTATTCCAGCTGTGGCCTAGCCAGTGTTTTATACAATTCAAGCATAACCCCCCCTGCTCTTATATTCTATGCCTTGGCTAATAAAGGCAAGCATTCCGTATGCCTTCTTAACCACCTTATCTACCTGGCCTGCTACCTTCAGGAATCTCCCTGGTCCCTTTGTTCCTCTACACTTCTCAGTGTCCTACCATTTATTGTGTATTCCCTTTCCTTGTTAGCCCTGATAATTTCTTTGGCAGATGCCAACTGCTGAGGCGATTCCTCCTCGGGTGACCTCCCACCTCATGAGCTGACACTGTGGTAATATCCCTACCGTGTGGGAAGAATGCTTAAATAAAGATAAATAGAATACTTACTTTGTACGATCATTCTCATTCTTTGAGTGATGTGCATTCTCCTCACAGCGCGCTTCAAACTAACCTCAGGCCCTATTGGATCTAGTCTTTTGAGGATTAGGATTTTGCTAGTCAGGCAGAAAATTAACTGTTGCAATGGTATGAGTCATGGACTTGAGGACACAGAATAGGAAGACTAGTATGGACTTTGCCTATGTATAGTGTCATGGTGATATTTTTATGTACATGCTAAGTAAATGGTCTCCCCAGAACAAATCAAAGTTGATGGAAGATGCAAACAATATGAAAAGTGGGAAGATCCTACAAAGTAGACAATCTATCTTTTGCAGTCCCCTTATACTGGGGACATGATTCAAGGAGTTTGAATGGATTTACTATAATTCAGTAGGGTAGGAAGCCTAGAAGAGGCGAGGGCCCAGGGGCAGCATGGGCCAGCCCACACTGTGATATGTGTGCGCACACTAGGTCCGTGCAGCAGAGCAGGTCTCCAGTCGTCTTGGTTAATCATTGCCACTGGACCAAGACCTAGCTCTGTCAAGCCCATGTGATGGCTGGTGTGTTGAAAAAATCCACGCACAGGCATCTTCCACCCTTCAACATGGAGTTCAGGACCTGGAATTTTAGGTCCTTCATTGAAACACCTGTGACCTCATCCCTTTTTGGCATGGAAGCAAGTCATCCTCGCTACGATGGACTGCCTATGATGATGATGATGATGATGATAGCCCTCCCTAAATGTATTACCTCACACTTCTCTGGATTAAATTCCATTTGTCACTGTTCTGCCCACCTGTCCAGTTGATTGATATTTTCCTGCAGTCTGCAGCTTTCTTCTTCATTATCAACCACACAGCCTATTTTTGTATCATCTGCAAACTTCTTAATCATACCCCCTATATTCAAGTCTAGATCATTGATGAATACCACAAAAAGCAAGGGATAGTACTGAGCTGCTAAACCCCTTAATACCTCCTCTCTCACTATGTTTATTTCATTTAATATTTCACACTCCTCTTCCTCGATAGCAGTGTCTGCATCACCCCTCTCTTTTGTGAAAGCAGGTGCAAAGTATTCATTAAGAAGCATACCCACTGGAAACATCCTTCCAGTCACAAAAACATCCATCAACCATTACCCTTTGCTTCCTGCCTCTCAGCCAATTTTGGATCCAACTTGCCACTTTGCCCTGGATCCCATGGGCTTTTACCTTCATGACCAGTCTACCATGTGGGACCTTATCAAAAGCTTTGCTAAAGTTGTCATGTTTGTAACCTCCACATAACTGTAATCTTTATGTAATAACACTGTACACACCTGAATAATGCACACCTTGACCACAGGGGGCGAATTTGTGGGAGACACTCCTCACCTGGTCATCCAGGTATATAAAGGGTGGTCCCACACAGGGTCAGCACTTCTTGGTCCTGGGAATAAAGGTTCAGGTCACGTAGTGACCTTGTCTGCAGTACATGCCTCATGTGATTCTATAGTAAGGTGTAAGGACACTACAAAAGTCCATATACACTACATCATATGCACTGCCCTCATCGGCCCTCCTGGTTACCTCCTCGAAAAATTCAATCAGGTTAGTCAAACACGACCTTCCCTTAATAAATCAGCGCTGACTGTCCCTGATTAATCCTTGCCTTTCTAAATGATGATTTATCCTGTCCTTCAAGATTTTTTCCAATAATTTTCCCACTACTGAGGTTAGGCTGACAGGCCTATAATTACTCGGCCTATTCCTTTCTCCCTTCTTAAACAAAGGTACCACACAAGTAGTCCTCCAATCCTCCGGCACCACACCTGAAGCCAGAGAGGACTGGAAAATGATGGTCAAGGCCTCTGCTATTTCTTCTTTTGTTTCGCTTAACAGCCTAGGATGCATTTCATCTGGGCCTGGGGACCTATCCACTTTCAAAGCTGCTAAACCCCTTAATACCTCCTCTCTCACTATGTTTATTTCATCTAATATTTCACACTCCTCCTCCTCGATAGCAGTATCTGCATCATTCCTCTCTTTTGTGAAAACAGATACAAAGTATTCATTAAGAACCATACCCACATCTTCCGCCTCCACAAACAGATTCCCCTCATGGTCTCTAATAGGCCCTACCCTTTCTTTAGCTGTCCTCTTGCTCTTAATATATTTATAAAACATCTTTAGGTTTTCCGTGATTTTACTTGCAAATAATTTTTCATGCTCTCTCTTTGCTTTCCTAATATCCCTTCTAATTTCACCCCTAGACTTTCTATAGTCCTCTAGAGATTCTGCAGTATTTAGCCCTCAGTATCTGTCATAAGCTTACCTTTTTTTCTTTATCGTACCCTGTAAGTCCCTAGATATCCAGGGGGCTCTAGGTTTGTTAGTCTCACCCTTTTTCTTTAAGGGCACATATTTGGCCTGAACCCTACGGATCTCCTCCTTGAGTGTCTCCCACTGCTCTGACACTGATTTACCTTCAAGTAGCTGTTTACAGTTCACTATGGCTAAATCATCTCTCAGCTTCGCAAAGTTGGCTTTTCTCCAATTTAGAACTTTTATTCCTGTTCCATCCTTGTCCTCTCATTATCTCCACTATCAATCTCAACCAGCGATCGCCATCCGTTTTCACAGCCTAGAGATACGATTTAATGGGCAAGCTCTTAATATGTATGCACAGAATCCCTTTGTGCCTGACTTTAATGGATATGCATAGCTGTTCATCTTAAATGCGTTGGCACCTGAGCCAGAGGAATTCCATACCAAGATGTTAATTGTCTGTCTGCTAATTTCACAATCATTTCTAGCCCCCCCCCCACCTCCCCCCACAAAGAACATTATTAAAAATATTTTTGAAAAAAAGAATGAATGAAGAGTCGGGCCGCACTGCAGGAGGGGTCTCAGAGCAGGTGAAACAAACGGAACAATATAGAGGAGTAATGAGGGGAGGGAGGCAGCAAGAAAACAAGCAGAGAGGCGAAAAAGCAGAAGAACATGGAAACAGCAACAAAGCAGAGGGAACAAAGGGAAATGAGGGGGGAGTGAGGCAAGGGGAAGACGGATGATACTAATGAGGTGAGCTGCCCTTTACTGAAACCAGTGAAGCTGAACTGCAAAGCACCAACCGAGAAGCCCCAAGCGAAGGGGAATAAAACATGATGTGAACTTGAAAGACAAGGAAATTGTCATTGAATGATTAACAATTGCAGAATAGTTGGAGTTCTAATCGCCGGCAGTAGCAACAAAAAACATTCATTTAAAGTATTTTAATAAACATTGCTCAGTTATAAGCATCTTTTTCCTGTGTAACGTATGTGTTGCACATACAACACACATACACACATATACAACATGTCCACACGTACAACACACACACAACACATACGCCTGTACACAACACACATACAACATGCACACACGCATAACACACATACGCACACACACAACATGCGCACACATGTACACACGTACAGCACATACACAGAGATCAACATCTTGGTTAATGATGTCCTGTGGTTCGACCATTTAAGAGATTCAATATTGCCCTGTTTTTGAGCCAGTGGGTACAGGATGTACTGCCATGTAGCAACACAAGCCACTTTCTAAACGACAGTGAAAGGAGTCTTCAGACTCGACTGGATTTGCAGCAATGGTGCAATTATTGTAAGAATGTCCCATGGGTGACTCTCCCACAGATGAGGGGCATTACAGATCTGGCGATACTACCTCTAAACCAGGAGATGTCATCCCTCAGTTATGCTCCTGAATGCTTGGAGCACCGAAATTCTGGTGCAACTCATTTTGTGCAATCCTTCTGACATGCAGGAATTGTTCTGCAAAGTAGCACTTCCCACACTGCATGAACACTCCAATTCTGACCCCATGCAAATCCCCGATTTTCTTCGTTCCACCATGGATGGCCGTGCCTTCAGCTGCCTAGGTCCTAAGCTCTGAAATTTCCTCCCGAAACCTCTCCACCTTTAGGTTCTCTTTGACCAACCTTTTGTTCACCTGTCCTGATATCTCCTCATGTGGCTCGGTGTCAAATTTTGATTGCTAACGCTCCCGTGAACCGCCTGGGGACGTGTTACTGCATTAAAGGCGCTATATAAATGCAAGTTGTTGTTGCTGTTGAAGAGCAAGTCCTGGATAAAGATCATAATTCCAGATAAAAAAGTGCCTTCAGCTGTTTGGGCTCTAAGCTCTGGAACTCCCTCCCTAAACCACTCCACATCGCTACCTCTCTTTCTTCCTTTAAGACACTCCTTAAAATCTATCTCTTTAACCAAGCTTTTGGTCATTTGCTGCAATTTCTTATGTGGCTCTGTGTCAAATTTAGCTGTTTTATCTTGTAACACTGCTGTGAAGCATCTTGGGACGTTTTATCATGTTAAAGGTGCTATATAAATAAAAGTTGTTGTTGTTGTTGTTGAACGGGACGGGGGGAGCGGGGGACGTGAGTGGTGGAAGTTGAAGGACACAAACACAAATGCGCTACTGAAGAATGGTCTCAAAGATTGAGAACTTACAAAGATGTGGTGGGGTTGCAGCACAGCAGAGCAGATCCAGGGATGTTGGTGCTAAAACCGAGGTTCCTGGGAGATTGGTGGAGGAGCCGGCACAAGGCGACCTACTGGATGGAGGCATGAGCTGTCCCAGCTTACTGTCGCCAAGAGGCGGACAGGGAATTCCCATGGCAAATGATGCATTTAAGGGGAAGCCAGATAAGCACATGAGGGAGAAAGGAATGGAAGGAGATGCTGGCAGGGTTCAATGAGGTTAGGTGGGAGGAGGCTCGTGTGGAGCATAAACACCGGCATAGACCAACTGGGCCAAATGGCCTGTTTCTGTGCTGTAAATACTTTGTAAATGTTGACTTGAAATGGTAACAGGGAAGCATTACTCAAACATTATGTCAAGAGGAAGTGTACATATTAATAAGATGTTAAATATTGCACTCATGGACTTTCTGTGGCCAGGGTAAGGCGGGTGCATTAGTGATGCTGCCTGTATTTCAAAATTCTCATTCTTGTTTACAGATCCCTCCATGGCCCCTTTCCTATCTCTGTAATATCCTTCAGCCCCATAATGCCACCCACCCAGACATGTCTGCGCGCCTCAAATCCTACCCCCTTGAGCATCCCTGATTATAACTAATACCAAAGCAAAATACTGTGCAATGCTGGAATCTGGAATAAATGCCATCCCTGATTATAATCGCTCAACCATTGGTGGCCGTGCTTTCAGCTGCCTGGGCCCCAAGCTCTGGAACTCCCTCCCTAAACCTCTCCACCTCTCTTTCCTCCTTTAAGACACTCTTTAAAACCTACCTCTTATCTGCCGTAATTTCTTTTTATGTGGCTCGGTGTCAAATGTCTTAAAACACATTGTTAAATATACTGGCCTATGTTTTCATTCTCAGAATCAGAATCATAGACGTAATGTAATGAACATGAACAAACATAACTATCGGCCCATTGGGATCAGTTTGCCCCAGGCCCATCAGACCCTTAATCTGGTCCTGTCTAAACCTCTCTGCCTTTCTACCTCTCCTTCCTCCTTTAAGACGCACCTTAAAACTAATCTCGTTGACCACCTGCCCTAATTTCTTCTTATGTGGCTCGGTGTCAAATTTATTTGTTTTGTCTTAAAACACTCCTGTGAAGCGCCTTGGGACGTTTTACTACGTTAAAGGCGCTATATAAATATAAGTTGTTGTTGTTGTCGTCTAGGTTCTGGGGATTTGAAGCCTCTGGAGGTGTCAGCTGCCGCTTAGTGGGCAGCACTCTCGCCTCTGTGTCAGTAGGTTGTGGGCGCACGCCTCACCAGTCACTGGTGCAGCTATACATTTGTCCCACTTGATGGTAGCTTCATAATCCCCATCATCCCGGATAGCCGCAGATTGTATTGTTTGCACAACAGTATCCAAGGTGAATGCGCACATTCGGGGGAGCAAATTACCAATCGCAAAGCACATTTATTGTACCAATCTCAAAGCTGGACCAAAAATGCACACCCTCAGCGCGTTGAAAATGTGGTCGTAAATATTTATGTAACCCACTCAAGTAGAATGAACAAGATGATCCAACATTTAATACTAACATATGACATTAGTTTCACTCAATTTTTTAAAAGCCAGTTTTGGCCAGAGTTGAAAGAAAATCAGCCTTTTGATGTTAGAATATCACATACAGAACTCGAGATTGATCAGCTGAACACTGTCAGAGTTTCTAAAGACAGATATCGTGCCTTGTCATCTGACTGATATTCATATAATGCATCAGCGTCAGATCATACTGCAATGAATTCTGTCAGCCTTGGCTCAGTGATAGTGCTCTCATCTCAAGTCCCACTCCAGAGACTTGAGCAGATAATCCAAGCTAGCATTTCAGTGCAGTACTGAGGGAGCTGCTGCACTGTCAGAGGTGCCATCTTCTGGACGAGGCGTTAAATCGAGGTCGCATCTTCCCTCTCAGGCGGTCGTAAAAGATCCCATGGCACTATTCAAAGTAGAGCAGGGTAGTTCTCCCAGGTGTCCTGGTCAACATTTATCCATCAACCAACACCTAAAACAGGTTATCTAGTGATGTATTTAATTGGTGTTTGTGGGATTTTGCTGTGCACAAATTAGCTGCTGTGTTTCCTACATTACAGCACTTCAAAATGCACTTCATTGGCTCCAAAGCAATTTGGTACGTCCTGATGTTGTAAAATGCGCTATATAAATGCAAATCTCTTTCTTTTAGCTAAAAGTAAAACAGTTTCAATTTCTCAGCCTCTTTCAAGAAAGCATTCAACTTTCATCTGATTAAGTTCAATTTCCAAAGGAATGAAGATTTGAAAAAGTGGTGAGAAGCCACAGATTAAACCCAACAATCATTCACTCAATGGCATCAGAGACATTATAATCGCGAGTTCCAAGAACAGATATAAGAAACCATCAAGATAATTGCTACCTGGCCTTCCAGATCCCAGAGCTGATTATCAAAAAAACTATCTATAGTAATAGAGGTGGGACAGGAATTTCTCATTCTTGGGGCATATTACAAAGAGCAGAGCAGGATATTATAGAACGAAAGAACCTGCATTGATATGGTGCCTTTTGCTTCCTCAGGATGTCCTAAAGAGTTTCATTGCCAATGAGTTGAATGAAGTGGTCACTGACGGGTAGGTAAATGCAGCAACCAACGTGCACACAGCAAGCTCTCACCAATCAGATCAATGTTGGTTCAGGATAAATGGCAGTGAAGACATTAAGGAAATTCCTCCGCTCTTTTCTGAATATTGACCACGTGATATTGTATGTCACCTCAACAGACAAACAGGGCCTCCGTTTAGCACCTTATCTGAAAGATGACAGCAGCTGACAGCGTACTATGGAGGGAGTCCTGCACTAATGTCTCAGCCTGGATGATGTGCTCGAGTCTCTGGAGTGGACCTTGAACTCACAGCCCTCTGACTCAAAGAAGAGCGCGCTCCCCACTGAGGCACGCTGACACTGCCAAATAGAAAGACTTCTTTCTATTTTTAACAGTGCATGAGTTGCCACATTATTAACTAATATTCCGTGTGGGATAGACATCTAACAGCAAACCCCATTGGCAGAGGAAAAACCCAGACCCGAATAAGACTTTGCTTAATTGCCGATCATTTTGTTTATATTGCAATGCAGCTGGTTCGGAGAAGCAACAACAACAACTTGTATTTATATAGCGCCTTTGATGTAGTGAAACGTCCCAAGGCGCTTCACAGGAGTATTATGAGAATTTTGACACCGAGCCGCACAAGTAGAAATTGGGGCAAGTGGCCAAAAGCTTGGTCAAAGAGGTAGGTTTTCAGGAGCGTCTTGAAGTAGGAAAGAGAAACGGAGAGGCGGAGAGGTTTAGACAGAGAGTTCCAGAGCTTAGGGCCCAGGCAACAGAAGGCACGGCGAAGCAATCAAATGAAATCAGCGAGGTTGCATTTAAAGAGCAAACTTTGTCAATGTGTATCTGTACAGCGCCCCTCAGATAAACCTTACAGCACATGGCTAGCTCTTCCAGTATCTGTATGTAGTTCATAGAAACATAGAAACATAGAAAATAGGTGCAGGAGCAGGCCATTCAGCCCTTCTAGCCTGCACCGCCATTCAATGAGTTCATGGCTGAACATGAAACTTCAGTACCCCCTTCCTGCTTTCTCGCCATAACCCTTGATCCCCCGAGTAGTAAGGACTTCATCTAACTCCCTTTTGAATATATTTAGTGAATTGGCCTCAACTACTTTCTGTGGTAGAGAATTCCACAGGTTCACCACTCTCTGGGTGAAGAAGTTTCTCCTCATCTCGGTCCTAAATGGCTTACCCCTTCTCATTCTTGGGGCATATTACAAAGAGCAGAGCAGGATATTATAGAACGAAAGAACCTAAGACAGCTTCTGGCTCAATTCTCCCTTCTCCAAACTAATCTGCCCTGTGCTTCCCTCTTCAATCCTCCTCACAATCTTCTGTTCCTTAGATGGTCCAGAAGCATCTTTCTTTTCCATCCATCCTCTCGGTCTTTATCCTTCCTTTCGTCCTTCTCACACCCTTTTCAACATCCCCAACCCCCCTCTCGGCACATGCCCGATCCAATTAATCTGCCTTCTTCGTAGCCCTAACAACCTCAGTCTGTGTGCAATTTGACTCATTCTGGGTAATGGTCTCATCCATTCCACTTATTTCAGTAGGCTCCAGTCCATGGTCTTCGGGAGATCCAGTCAGCATCGACATTGAGATGGAACAGAGATAAGAGAGAGCATGATCCACAGCATGTGGCTAAGGAAGATAGTGCACTGAAGGGCACGCACACCCAACCTGAGCATGCACCCTGCCTTTTATTTGTGAACTTTGCACCTCAGTCTGTACTGTCATTTGAACTTGGCAAGATTTTCTGGGCAAGTTTCTCTTCAAGCAAGGTGAGGGAGGGGGGGAAGAATACTGACTGACCCTCTACAAATGATCACTCCCTGCACACACGGATTGGTCTGAACATTTCTGTTAAGTAAACTGGCCACATATCTCTTTATATTAAAATTTCCAATTAATTCTCATCTCCCAGCTAAGCAAATTTCAGATCTTAAGTCACGATTACGATTTGGAACGCACTGCCTGAGAGGGCGGTGGATGCAGATTCAATCATAGCCTTCAAAAGGGAATTGGATAAATACTCGAGGGAGGAAAAAATTGCAGGGTCAGCTGTATTGACTGATGCAGAAAGATAAGCTGGAATAATGCACCATAGTCACTTCATAATGGCGATGGTGACCATAATTCATAACTTTGAACAGGCTCAGCTTGGTGCTGTGAGAAGAGCAGCAGACTGGAGGGAGTTGAACAGAGAGTTTGGGGAGAGACGGCCATACAGCTGGGAGGCGGCCTTCGAGAGGAAAGGGAGGGTGGAGACGGGCTGGGAGAGAGGACGGTTAGGTCAAGGGGAAGGCTGGATTCAGCAAAAGGCGGCAATCCCATGTCTGCGTGAAGCATTCGCCATAGAAAAGAAGCGCGCATGCATACGTGCTCACTGGCCCCTTCCCAATCTACGCCCCCTACCTCGTGACTCTGTGGTTGGCAGGGATTGGATCAAAGGTCAGAGCGCAGAACCAAACCTGCATTTCTGGTTCTCACGCTCTGCTATGAAAGACCCAAGTCTTTGCCCCATCCCTATAGGCAAGCAGCTTTTCCCGCAGAAGTAATGAAAGGATTAGCAACACAGAGAGCAAACAACTGTTGAGACATTGTTTGAAATGATAACATCCACTCATCATTAAAGATAGTCTGAAAGCAAATTTTAGTGTCAGCTGTGGCTCAGTGGGTAGCACATTCGCCTTGGAGTCAGAAGTTTGTGGGTTCAAGTCCCACTCCAGGGACTTGAGCACAAAAATCTCGGCTGCCACTCCAGTGCAGTGCTGAGGGAGCGCTGCACTGTCGGAGGTGCCGTCTTTTGAATGAGATGTTAAACCGAGGCCCTGTCTGCTCTCTCAAGTGGACGTAAAAGATTCCATGGCACTATTTTGAAGAAGAGCAGGGGAGTTATCCCCAGTGACCTGGCCAATGTTTATCCCTCGACCAACATAATAAAAAAACTAATTATCCGGTCATTTCCACATTGCTGTTTGTGGGAGCTTGCTGTGTGCAAATTGGTTGCTGTGTGCAAATTGGCTGCCGTGTTTCCTACATTACAACAGAGACTACACTCCAAAAGTACTTAATTTATCTCTAACCTCCTCCGCACAGGGTGCCCAAAGATTAGGAGTGTAGGACTGAAGTGCAGCCAAAAATCGAGGAGCAGCCCCTTCAATTATTGGAGCCTCACGCACTGCACATACACGTGGAACACGGACTCTGCAACAGCTCTACAAACCTGTGAGCATACTCACAGGTGCACACATTACACACACCATGTGCTGCTCTCCAAATGACCGGGAATGCTGACACCCTGCGAGCAGGCCTTGCCGGCGTTGATCTTGAACGTGGGCGTGGGTCCAAGACGGGCTGCACTTTGACGCTTTCCCCTGGCAGATGGGGAAAAGCCTGGCCTCTGCTCAGCACTGCCCCCTTGAGGCCACGTGGTGAATTGTGCACACAGAGAGCCACTCTCAATTGGCTGTTTATCCACGAGCCAATTTGACCACTCACCACCCCACCCCACGAAGACACGTTAAAATATCACATAAACCTTGTTAGTAAGGGAGCAGTTTTCAGGTGTTAATGCTCATTTGCTATAACTTATGATCTAAAAGGATAGCATTTTCAGACTTTGCTTTTAAGACTAGTGTTATTTTTTGAAAACCATTATTCCCAAAGCTCATCCCAAATCTGCTTTCAATTCATCTTTCAAAAGAGAACCAAAGCAGTACACTTTGCTCCTTGATCCTTCCACTAACTTAAGAAGATCCTTTGTCGATTAAACACTGGCCTCTCCTTGCTTTCCTTTGTACAACGACCCATTTTCTTTTTCTCCCTCCTGACAATTTAGCATTCTATTTTGTTTAAAGAAAGACATTTTCACCTTGAACCTCGCACAACAGAATGGAGCGACAGCAGATGTCACAGGAGTGATCATTTTTACATCAATGGGCTGAACAACAGAAATAGACTTTCAACAACCTTGCATGACTCCCATTGTTACTTCAGTCATTAAATATTGGGGGCTATTTTTTTTCTCAAGTTAACATTCGCTTGAAAAATACTGGCACATTGGGTTGGACAACTCTGGGATCTGTGTACAAGCTCAGTCCAAGCTGATGAGATGACCATCTCCTCTGTCTGCTGACCGTCTGATTGGTGGAATGGATTTGGGCAATTTCAGTATCCTAGTGGGTGCTAAACTGACTCTAATTTGTTAATATCATTGAGAGAGACCAAAGCGTCAGAAACAATGCCATATTGGAGCTGTGTGAGGAACATTGCTGGGGGAGTTCTTGATGCTGACACTGGGTGCGTGAAATGGGATTGCATCCCATCACCCAGTTCTGAAAATCCCCCATGTTAATGAGCCCAAAAATTGACCAAAGTGAATGGCTATGTCGATTTGACTAACAGTTACCTTAGACGCATGAATGTTCATTTATCCCCACCTTCTCTGTCTGCCTTTATTCTACGTCTGTGTCGCCTGTTGCACGTATTTTCGACCCAATTCAATTCAAAAAGAAAGAACTTGCATTTATATAGCGCTTTTCACCACCTGAGGATGCCCCAAAGCACTTTCCAACCAATGAAGTACAGGTTGGACCTGCCTTACCCGGGACTCCCTTATCCGGCGCCACCCCATCGTCCGGCATGATTCTGGTGGCCGTGGGGTGCACGCGCAGAACGTGGCCAACCTCCACCCCGACTCGCTGGGGCCGCTCCGACACGCGGTCCGCCCGACCTCGGGCCGCCTCCCCCGCCCCTCCGGGCTGACCTCCCTTTATCCGGCAAAATCCCTTATTCGGCACAGGCAGATCCCGAGGGTGCCAGATAAAGGAGGTTCAACCTGTACTCTCAGAAGTGCAGTCACTGATGTAATTCCCCAGCTCTCAATGTAATGAGATGACCGTGTCGTGGAATGTTACCACAGCAAGGTGAGATTAGAGACTGTTAGAGTATTTGTTGGCTTGCAACGTAAAATAAAGTTAGTATAATTGCAGCGGAAGAGGTTGTAGCTGAGTGGCAAAGTTCAGTTCTGACTAATTAATGGGTCTTTGATTGTGGTTTCTGAATATATAAATATTTAAAAGCTGGACCCTCTCTCACATGTTTCTAATTCGTGCTTTTATAAATGTTGATGAATTTATGCTGGGCAGCAAGAGACTGTTTGAACGATCAGTCCCTTTCATGCCAATGGTAGCCAATCAAAACACTGTGGGAGCAAATCGCACACTGTGTAAAAATTGGAAAATAAAGCAAAGTAAGTTCCTCCACTTGAAGACATGGTCCTTCATCGAATGGAGAGGATCGAAAGCTCAGTCACTTAGCATCAGAAATGGTGAGATCACTGGGTACCATAGAGGAACGCTCAATTGAATTATGGGTGGGGGGGGGGGGGGGGAACAGGGGGAGAACGAGGCAGCAGCCCCAAGACATGATAATATTATTGTACATAAAGCCCATACTGTGATCTCTTATAATCTGCATTATTTATCACATTCTCAATTTTGGAGGAATCCTGTATAAGATCTTCGCTAGAATATGGATTTATTTCAGAGCTCCAGCCTGAAAAGCAATTAACCTGTGACCTCATCCAGCGTTGAGTTCACAGCAATTAGATTTTGTAGCTTTAAAGGACCTTATGTGTAGCCACCAACAGTGCTATAGAAAGTACTCTGGTTTCTGCACTCAAATCACTAAATGGATGAAGGATAAATAGATTTTCTTTGACATCCATGTAGGCTCAGTATCTGGCGAGGTGCTGAGTCATAAGGTCACAGGCTCGATCTATGGACCAAATGACCTAATCTCAACTGAAAACCCCATTCATACTCGTTACTTCTAGACTCGACTATTCCAATGCTCTCCTGGCCGACCTCCCATCCTCCATAAACCCGAGCTCATCCAAAACTTGGCTGCCCATGTCCCAACTCGCACCAAGTCCCGCTCACCCATCACCCCTGTGCTTGATGACCTACACCGGCTCTCGCTTCAGATTTTAAAATTCTCATCCCTGTGTTCCAATCCCTCCACGGCCTTGCCCCTCCCTATCTCTGCAGCCTCCTCCAGCCCTACAACCCTCCGAGCTCTAAATTCCTCCAATTCCGGCCTCTTGTGCATTCGCCCACTCCCGTCGCCCCGCCATTGGCGGCCGGGCCTTTAGCTATCTGGGCCCTAAGCTCTGGAATTCCTTCCGTAAACCTCTCCGGAGCTGAAATTGTCCACCGCCCGAAATGGGTCGCACCCTCTGTTTGTTGAATTTTTTCTCCGACATTTAGCACTTTGATGGTTTTTGTTTTGCTCGGGGCGGAAGTCGTGGTGGCTGAGGGGCGGAAGTGACCTTGCAGTGGGTCGGCTGCCCCGACTTGTCACCAGCGCCGCGCCGATCACGTCAGCGCGACGCGTAACAATGTCTCTCCCCTTCAGTTAAAAGGGAGGGCCGCTGCGAGCTCTGCATATTTTTAAGTTAGGTCCACTGGGCCACCAGGAAGGGTTAGGGCCGGGCCAGTGGCCTTGCACCCAAGAGGAGCTGCCAAGCTGCCTGTTGGCGGCCCGGCCAAAACCGGGGACATAACTGTCGGCCCGGCCTGGCAGTCGGCTGACAATAAAAAATAAAATGGCGTCACCGGGAGCGCCACCTCCCCTTTCTAGTCAGAGTAGGGATCGCAGGATAGCTCAGATGAATATGTGGCTTGAGGAGTGGTGCAGAAGGGAGGGATTCAAATTCCTGGGGCATTGGAACCGGTTCTGGGGGAGGTGGGGCCAGTACAAACCGGACAGTCTGCACCTGGGCAGGACTGGAACCAATGTCCTAGGGGGGAGTGTTTGCTAGTGCTGTTGGGAAGGAGTTAAACTAATATGGCAGGGGGATGGGAACCTATGCAGGGAGGCAGAGGGAAACAAGAGGGAGACAGAGGCAAAAGACAGAAAGGAGAATAGTAAAAGTGGAGGGCAGAGAATCCCAATGCAAAAAATAAAAAGGACCACATTACAGCAAAATTCTAAAGGGGCAAGGTGTGTTAAAAAGACAAGCCTGAAGGCTCTGTGCCTCAATGCGAGGAGTATTCGGAATAAGGTGGAGGAATTAATTGCGCAGATAGCAGTTAATGGATACGATGTAATTGGCATCACAGAGACATGGCTCCAGGGTGACCAAGGCTGGGAACCCAACATCCAGGGGTATTCAGCATTTAGGAAGGATAGACAGAGAGGAAAAGTAGGTGGGGTGGCGTTGCTGGTTCAGGAGGAAATTAATGCAATAGTAAGGAAGGACATTGGCTTGGATGATGTGGAATCGGTATGGGTGGAGCTGCGGAATACCAAAGGGCAGAAAACGCTGGTGGGAGTTGTGTACAGGCCACCAAACAGTAGTAGTGAGGTTGGGGACAGCATCAAGCAAGAAATAAGGATGTATGCAATAAAGGTACAGCAGTTATCATGGGCGACTTTAATTTACATATAGATTGGGCTAATCAAACTGGTAGCAATGCGGTGGAGGAGGATTTCCTGGAGTGTATTAGGGATGGTTTTCTTGACCAATATGTCGAGGAACCAACTAGAGAGCTGACCATCCTAGACTGGGTGATGTGTAATGAGAAGGGACTAATTAGAAATCTTGTTGTGCGAGGCCCCTTCGGGAAGAGTGACCATAATATGATAGAATTCTTAATTAAGATGGAGAGTGACACAGTTAATTCAGGGACTAGAGTCCTAAACTTAAGGAAAGCTAACTTTGATGGCACGAGGCGCGAATTGGCTAGAATAGACTGGAAAATGATACTTAGAGGGTTGACGGTGGATAGGCAATAGCAAACATTTATAGATCACATGGATGAACTTCAACAGTTGTACATCCCTGTCTGGAGTACAAATAAAACAGGGAAGATGGCTCAACCGTGGCTAACAAGGGAAATTAAGGATAGTGTTAGATCCAAGGAAGAGGCATATAAATTGGCCAGAAAAAGCAGCAAACTTGAGGACTGGGAGAAATTTAGAATTCAGCAGAGGAGGACAAAGGGTTTAATTAGGAGGGGGAAAATAGAGTATGAGAGGAAGCTTGCCAGGAACATAAAAACTGACTGCAAAAGCTTCTACAGATATGTGAAGAGAAAGAGATTAGTGAAGACAAAAGTAGGTCCCTTGCAGTTGGATTCAGGTGAACTAATAATGGGGAACAAAGAAATGGCAGACCAATTGAACAAATACTTTGGTTCTGTCTTCACGAAGGAAGACACAAATGACCTTCCGGATGTACTAAGGGACCGAGGGTCTAGTGAGAAGGAGGAACTGAAGGATACCCTTATTAGGCGGGAAATTGTGTTGGAGAAATTGATGGGATTGAAGGCCGATAAATCCCCAGGGCCTGATTGTCTGCATCCCAGAGTACTTAAGGAGGTGGCCCTAGAAATAGTGGATGCATTGGTGATCATTTTCCAACAGTCTATCGACTCTGGATCAGTTCCTATGGACTGGAGTGTAGCAAATGTAATACCACTTTTAAAAAAAGGTGGGAGAGAGAAAACGGGTAATTATAGACCGGTTAGTCTGACATCAGTAGTGGGGAAAATGTTGGAATCAATTATTAAGGATGAAATAGCAATGCATTTGGAAAGCAGTGACAGGATCGGTCCAATTGAATCCTTCGTGAAAATAGAACCAAAATATTTGTTCAATTGTGAAAAGCAAATCATGCTTGACAAATCTTCTGGAATTTTTTGAGAATGTAACTAGTAGAGTGGACAAGGGAGAACCAGTGGATGTGATGTATTTGGATTTTCAAAAGGCCTTTGACAAGGTCCCTCATAAGAGATTGGTGTGCAAAATCAAAGCACATAGTATTGGGGGTAAAGTACTGGCGTGGAAAAAGAATTGGTTGGCAGACAGGAAGCAGAGAGTCGGGATAAACGGGTCCTTTTCGGAATGGGAGGCAGTGACTAGTGCAGTGCCACAGGGCTCAGTGCTGGGACCCCAGTTCTTTACAATATACATTAATGATTTGGATGAAGGAATTGAGTGTAATATCTCCAAGTTTGCAGATGACACAAAACTGGGTGTCGGTGTGAGCTGTGAGGAGGATGCTAAGAGGCTGCAGGGTGATTTGGACAGGTTAGGTGAGTGGGCAAATACATGGCAGATGCAGTATAATGTGGATAAATGTGAGGTTATCCACTTTGGTGGCAAAAACACAAAGGCAGAATATTATCTGAATGGTGGCAGATTAGGAAAAGGGGAGGTGCAACGAGACCTGGGTGTCATGGTTCATCAGTCATTGAAAATTGGCATGCAGGTACAGCAGGCAGTGAAGGCGGCAAATGGTATGTTGGCCTTCATAGCTAGGGGATTTGAGTATAGGAGCAGGGAGGTCTTACTGCAGTTGTACAGGGCCTTGGTGAGGCCTCACCTGGAATATTGTGTTCAGTTTTGGTCTCCTAATCTGAGGAAGGACGTTCTTGCTATTGAGGGAGTGCAGCGAAGGTTCACCAGACTGATTCCAGGGATGGCTGGACTGACATATGAGGAGAGACTGGATCAACTGGGCCTTTATACACTGGAGTTTAGAAGGATGAGAGGGGATCTCATAGAAACGTATAAGATTCTGACGGGATGGGACAGGGTTAGATGCGGGAAGAATGTTCCCGATGTTGGGGAAGTCCAGAACCAGGGGACACAGTCTTAGGCCATTGAGGACTGAGATGAGGAGAAACTTCTTCACTCAGAGAGTTGTTAACCTGTGGAATTCCCTGCCGCAGAGAGTCGTTGATGCCAGTTCATTGGATATATTCAAGAGGGAGTTAGATATGGCCCTTACAGTTAAAGGGATCAAGGGGAATGGAGAGAAAGCGGGAAAGGGGTACTGAGGTGAATGTTCAGCCATGATCATATTGAATGGTGGTGCAGACTTGAAGGGCCGAATGGCCTACTCCTGCACCTATTTTCTATGTTTCTATGTTTAAGGGCGGCCGTGCCACCAACCAACAAGAAATTCACCAACAGAAAAAGTTCTCGGGGACACCGAGCGGCGGCAGCCCCGCTCCCAGGGGGCAATTCCGCAAAAGGGATATTTCCCGAGGGGCAATTTCGGAAAAGGGTCGCCTCCGGTTGGTAAGAGGTCGGCGCGTGCACGCCGCGGTGGGAAAACGGGCGGAGCGGTCCCGTACACCGCTCCGACCCTGAGGAAGTGCAATTTACACCACGGAGAGTCGGCGTCCATTCCTCACCGCCCCGAGGCCCCCTTATCAAGAGCGCCAATTTCGGCCCCCGTATCGCTCCGCCTCTCTCTCCTCCTTTAAGACACTCCTTGAAACCTATCTCTTTGACCAGCTTATACAGTAGACACCGCAAAGCGCTGGAGGTGTACCACCAGCGCTGCCTCCGCAGGATCCTGTAAATCCACTGGGAGGATAGATTCACCAATGTCAGTGTTCTCGATCAGGCCAACATCCTCAGCATCGAAGCACTGACCACATTCGATTAGCTCCATTGGGCTGCCCATATCGTCCGCATGCCCGACACGAGATAGGGCAAGGAAGTGGAGCTGAGTCCATGATCAGATCAGCCATGATCTTATTGAATGGCAGAGCAGGCTCAAGGGGCCAAATGGCCTACTCCTGCTTCTATTTCTTATGTTCTTATGAGACTCCCAAAGCAAACGCTCTGCTTGGAACTCCTACATGGCAAGTGAGCCCCAGGTGTGCAGAGGAAACGTTTCAAGGACACCCTCAAAGCCTCCTTGATAAAGTGCACCATCCCCACCGACACCTGGGAATCCCTGACCCAAGGCTGCCCAAAGTGGCGGATGAGTATCCGGGAGGGCGCTGAGTATCTCGACTCTCGTTGCCGAGAGCATGCAGAAAACAAGCGCAGACAGAAGAAGGAGTGTGCGGCAAACCAGACTCCCCACCCACCCTTTCCTTCAACCACTGTCTGCCCCACCTGTGACAGAGACTGTAATTCCCGGTTTGGACTGTTCAATCACCTTAGAACTTGCTGTTCGAGTGGAAGCAAGTCTTCCTCGATTTCGATGGACTGCCGTTGATGATTTGGTCACCTGTCCTAATATCTCCTTATGTGGCTCGGTGTCAAATTTTGTTTGATAATGCTCCTGCGAGGCACCTTGGGATATTTTACTACATCAAAGGTGCTATATAAATGCAAGTTAGTGTTATTGTTCGGACTGTAAAGCGCATACAATCCAGTATTTCTGGTTTGCATATAAATAAAACACTGCCTTATCAAGATCGTACTTTTTAAAAACTCTGGCGAATAACAATATTAAACAGATAATTATCCTGCACCGTGCAGTTGCTGTTTGAAGTTGCTTCGAGCTGTACTGAGCCGTTATGATAATCAGTGACCTTCTTACCTTCCCCAGAGGCATGGCGATAGCGCTTTAATCAAAAGCCTTCCAATATTAATGACATGCCCAAAGGTGGTCCCTTCTTGGGATCAGAGTGTAGGTAAGTTTAAAATATCTCTCGGCTCTTTAGGTCTGACTTAAGCCCAATGTCGTGGGTCAGGCAGCAATGAGTCTCTTTAACCCTTTCTGCTGTGGTTTAGGTGAGATATCAAAACCTTCATTTCAACCATCTCCCCTCTTGATTATTAATGTTGTGCTACTATTGCAAGGACATGTTTGTGCCTGACTGAATGAACGAGATGTTCACAGAACCTAATGAATAATCATTGGGTGAGCTGGGCAGAGTGACCTCCAGTGACACCTTCTGCAAACTTGCACACTTCCCACATGTGGTGTGATTTGTACGCAACCTAACACTGAAACTGAACACGTTAATGATCGGTTACTGGGTGGGTTGCTCTGGCAGCGCCAAACCGTCTCATTCTGCGTCGTCAATTTCCACGGTTCTTGGATGGTTCCATAGATTTCACCAGTAACGGCACCTCTACCCTGAGACCAGCAACAAGAACAATTTGCATTTATAAAGCGCCTTTAAAATGGTAAAATGTCCCAAGGCGCTTCTTACAGGAGCGTTAACAAACAGAATCTGACACCGAGCCACATAAGGAGATATTAGGACACACGACCAAAAGCTTGGTCAAAGAGGGAGGTTTTCAGGAGGGTCTTAAAGGAGAAGAGAGAGGTGCAGAGGTGGAGCGATTTAGGGAGGGAGTTCCAGAGCTAGGGCCTTGGCAGCTGAAGGCATGGCCGCTGATGGTGGAGCGATGATAATCAGGGACGTGCAAGAGGCCAGAATTGGAGGAGTGCAGATATCTCACTGGGCTGTAGGGTTAGAGGAGGTTACAGAGAAAGGGAGAGAAGAGGGACAAAGCCGTGGAAGGATTTGAAAACAAGGCGTTACTCAAGCGGGAGACAATGTAGGCTAGTGAGCACAGGGGTGATGGGTGAACAGGACTCGGTGCAAGTTCATCATCATCTACATAGACAGCCCCTCGAAGCAAGGATGACTTGCTTCCACGCCAAAAAGGGATAAGTTCACAGGTGTTTCAATCAAAGACCTAAAACTTCCAGATCCCGAACTACATGTTGAAGGGTGGAAGATGCCTGTGCGTGGATTTTTTTAACGTGTGGTGGCCGTTGCACACCAGCCACCACACGGGTTTGACAGAGCTAGGTCTTGGTCCAGTGGCAAGGGTTATCCAAGATGACTGGAGACCAGCTCTGCTGCATGGACCTAGTGCGCACACATATCACAATGTGGGCTGGCCCGTGCTGCCCCTGGGCCCTCATGAGGACTCACGCCTCTCCAGACCTGCACACCTATTAATTCGGTGCGAGTTAGGATGCAGGCAGCAGACTTTTAGATGTGTTTAAATTTGTGGAGTGTGAAAGATGGGAGGGTGACCAGGAATGCGTTAGAATTTTTAAAAATTGATTCGTCCATGGGATGTGGGCATCGCTGGCAAGGCCGGCATTTATTGGCCATCCCTAATTGCCCTCGAGAAGGTGGCGGTCCATGTGATGAAGGTGCGCCCCTGAATAGTCAAGTCTCGAGGTAACAAAGGCATGGATGAGGGTTTCCGCAGCAGATAAGCTGAGTCAGGGGCGGAGTTTGGCGATGTTATGGAGGTGGAAGTAGGCGATCTTGCTGAGGGAGCGGATCTGTGGTCGGAAGCTCATCTCGGGGCCAAGGACGACACCACGGTTGCAGACAGTCTGGTTTGGCCTCAGACAATTTCCAGGGAGAGGGATGGAGTTAGTGGCCAGTGAACGGCCCTTGTGGATATAGTAGGCCCTCATTATAATACCAATTTGGGTAACGTAAAAGACTATTATAAGAAGTTGGTAGCACAATGACATGCTGCTTTTGTATTGGGTTCAGTCGGGTGTTTGTGAAACTCAGATTTCATGCAGCTGGTGGCAAAACCAGTGTAGATTTGCCAATTGTGATAGGGCCAGGAAAAAGCTAACAAAAAAATAACAACTTGCATTTATGTAGCGCCGTTAACGCAGTAAAATGTCTCTTCACAGGAATGAGACTAAAATAGACACTGAGCCACAGGAGGAGACAATAGGCCAGGTAAAAACACATGTTGTCCTGGGACCAGAATAACAAGCCCAACAGGTTTGTGTTGGGGTTCTGGTTGGCTTCATGAACCCGACACTTCGAGAACCGTGAACAGCACAGCCCATTGAAACCACGATCATCATCATCATAGGCAGTCCCTCGGAATCGAGGAAGACTTGCTTCCACTCTAAAAGTGAGTTCTCAGGTGGCTGCACAGTCCAATGCGGGAATTCTTCATCATAGGCAGTCCCTCGAAGTGAGGATGACTTGCTTCCACGCCAAAAAGGGTTGAGTTCACAGGTGTTTCAATGAAGGGCCTAATATTCCAGATCCCGAACTACATCCTGAAGGGTGGAAGATGCCTGTGCTTAGATTTTTTTTAACGTGTGGAGGCCGTTGCACACCAGCCACCACACGGGCTTGACAGAGCTCGGTCTTAGTCCAGTGGCAAGGGTTAACCAAGGCTAACTGGTGGGACAGGCGGTGGTTGGAGGAAAGGGTGGGTGGGGAGTCTGGTTTGCTGCATGCTCCTTCCGTGAAATGACATACACGGGACATAACAGACACTTTTGGAGCCACCAGAGTAGAAGGCTTGAGAAAGGTGACATCGGGTAAGAGAGTGTAATAGAAGGCAAAGGGATAGAATTGAGGGGAAAATCATGGTACGCTGCATAAGAGAGTGTTGGGAAGCATCAAGGAAAGGAGAAACTGCCACAGAAACTAGAACGGGAGATATAAAATCTTACTGCACAGAAGGAGGCCATTTGGCCCATCGTGCCTATGTCGGCTCTTTGAAAGAGCGACCCAATTAGTCCCACTCCCTTGTTCTTTCCCCATAGCCCCTGCACATTTCTCCTTTTCAAGTATTTATCCAAGTCCCTTCCGAAAGTTACAACTGAATCTGCTTCCATCGCCCTTTCAGGCAGCGCGTTCCAGATCGTAACAACTCGCTGCGTATAAAAAAAAAACTCATCTCCCCCTCTGGTTCTTCTACCAATTATCTTCAGTTTGTGTCCCCTGGTTACTGACTTTCCTGCCAGGGGAAACAGTCCCTCCTTATTTATTCTTATCAAAAACCTGGCGTGGCACTGTGCTGAAGTGCCTTGACATACGAGTGCATGTCATTGGAGTGGAGATACAGGTTCAGATGCAAGTTGCCAATCTCACTGGGACAGATAGCTTAAAACAAACATGGGTTGGGGAGCAGTGAAAAGATAAGAGGAGATACTGGGACGGAAATACTTCCACAAGATGCTATGGAACAGAACACAAACAAGGAACAGACAGCATCAGAGAACCACTATTGCACTGGGTCAGAAAGTAGAAGAATTGAGAGACAAACACTTTTACAGTCACTCGTTTAAAAGTTGCCATAATTCAAATAAGCCCTTTCATCTTCTGATCAATGGCCTTCAAATTCAAAGAAATATTTACTTTCCAAATGTTTGTTTTTTGGATTGAATGCTTTCCCCATTGTGTGTCGTATTTAAGACCGTGGTGGGATTTTTACCAGTACAAGTGCCCATCCATTACATAATGAAACATTTAGCAATTCAAATAACATGGGGAATTATATAGGAACAGGAGGAGGCCGTTCAGCCCCTCTAGCCTGTTGCACCATTTATCAACCCCATTTTCCCATCTTTAATCCATCCCTTGATACCTTTACCGAACAAGAATCTGTTGATCTCAGCCCTGAAATTTCCAATTGAACCCCAGCACCCACAGCCGTTCGGGGAGAGGGTTCCAGATTTCCACTGCCTTTTATGTGGAAAACAATACTTCCTGATTTAATTCCTGAATGGCCTAGCTCTAATTTTGAGATGGTGCCCCCTTGTTCTGGATTTCCCAGCCAGAGAAAATGATCAATGTTAGAGAGAGAGATGGCAAGAAACAGCACAGGGATATCCCCACGAGCTCCAGGGTTATCGCCTGATGAACAAAATGTGTCATTTTTCAAACAAATTAATGTGAGAAATACTTAATAGGGCCAATTCTCCACTTTCAGTGGGGAATGATGTGCACAAGACCTGTGTGGCGGGAAATCACATGCACCCTGCCCCCCCCCCGACTTTCATCATGCACCCCACGCCCCCCCCCCTGCCCCCCCGACTTCCATCATGCACCCTGCCCCCCCGACTTCCATCATGCACTCCTCGTTAGTTCTGCTCCCTCCTCGGACAGTGGCAACACAGAACCATGGCTAATGTCTCCTCTGGTGCTTTCTACCCTGATGTCTGTTCTTATGATTCTTGCCCTTGTTGTTTCCTACACTTCTCTTGTGCTTTGTGTCCCGATGTTTTCCCTTGCTCTTCCTGTCTTTACTTTCTCTAATAGTTTTTTGTGTTTTCTGTCAAAGTCCAGAACAAGGACAAGAAAATATTATTCAGCTAACTGAAGCGCATCCCTTCAGTGCTCTAACTCCTGCACCAGCTGCATTTACAATGTCCCTAACGTTTACCTCAACTTCTCAGAATTAAAAAGTTCTTGCACTGAATTACGTAGAATGTACAGCACAGAATATAAGAATTAGGAGCAGGAGTAAGCCATTCGCCCCCTCGAGCCTGATCCACCATTCAATAAGATCATGGCTGATCTTCTACCTCCACTCCACTTTCCTGCACTGTCCCCATATCCCTCGATTCCCTTAATCTCCAAAAATTTATCACTCTGTCTTGAATATACTCAACAACTGAGCCTCCACAGCCCTCTGAGGTATAGAATTCCAAAGATTCACCACCCTCTGAATGAAGACATTTTTCCTCATCTCAGTCCTAAAAGCCGACCCCTTATCCTGGGACTGTGACCCCTGGTTCTAGACTCCCCAGCTAGGGGAAACATCCTCCCTGCACCAACCCGGTCAAGCCCTGTAAGAATGTTGTATGTTTCAATGAGATCACCTCTCATTCTTCCAAACGCTAGAGAATATAAGCCTAGCTGACTCAATCTCTCCTCATAGGATAATCCCCCCATCCCAGGAATCAGTCTGGTGAACCTTTGTTGCACTACCTCTATGGCAAATATATCCTTCCTTAGGTAAGGAGACCAAAACTGTACACAATACTCCAGGTGCGGTCTCACCAGGGCCCTATATAATTGCAGTAAGACATCTTTACTCTTATACTCAAATCCTCTTGTAATAAAGGCCAACATACCATTTGCTTTCTTAATTGCTTGCTGTACCTGCATGTTAACTTTCAGTGATTCGTGTACAAGGACACCCAGGTCCCTCTGAACATCAACATTTCCCAAGCTCTCACCATTTAAAAAATACTCTGCTTTTCTATTTTTCCTACCAAAGTGGATAACTTCACATTTCTCCACATTATATTCCATTTGCCATGTTCTTGCCCACTCACTTATATATATATATGTCTATAGATGTCTATATATCCCCTTGAAGCCTCTTTGCATCCTCCTCACAACTTACATTCCCACCTAGCTTTGTACCATCAGCAAACTTGGATATATTACATTTGGTCCCCTGATCCAAATCATTGATATAGACAGTGAATAGCTGGGGCCCAAGCACAGATCCTTGCGGTACGCCACCTGACTGCCAACCTCAAAATGACGCGTTCATTCCTGCTCTGTTTTCTGTCCGTTAACCAATCCTCAATCCATGCTAGTATATTACTCCAATCACATGAGCCCTAATTTTGTTTAATAAGCTCTTTGTGTGGCACCTTATCGAATGCCTTCTGAAAAACCAAATACGCCACATCCACTGGTTCCCCCTGCTAGTTACAACCTCAAAAAGCTCGAACATGATTTCCCTTTCATAAATCCATGTTGACACTGCCCAATCCTATTATTATTTTCTAAGTGCTCTGTTACCACGTCCTTAATAATAGATTCTACCATTTTCCCTATTACTGATGTCAGGCTAACTGGTCTGTAGTTCCCTGTTTTCTCTCTCCCTCCTTTCTTAAATAGTGGGGTTACATTTCTACCTTCCAATCTGCAGGAACCGTTCTAGAATCCAAGGAATTTTGGAAGATAACAACCAATGCATTAACTATCTCTATAGCTACCACTTTCAAAACCCTAGGATGTAGGCCATCAGATCCAGGGGATTTATCGGCTTTCAGTCCCATTAATTTCTCCAGTACTATTTTTTTTCAGTTCTTTATCTTGCTCGACCCTTGGTTCTCCACTATTTCCGGGAGGTTTTTGGCATCTTCGTCCATGAAGACACACAAAGTATTTGTTAATTTCTCTGCCATTTCTTTATTCCCCATTATAATTTCTCCTGCCTCAGCCTGTAAGGGACCCACATTTACTTTCGCCATTCGGCCAACTGGTCCGTGTCAGTGTTTATGCTCTACACGAGTCTCCTCCCATCAACTTTCATCTCATCCTATCAGCATATCCTCATATTCTGATCACCCTCATGTGCTTATCTAGCTTCCCTTAAATGCACCTATGCTATTCACTGCCACCACTGCCAAGTTCCACATTCTCACAACTCTCTAGGTATAGAACTCACTTTTGGATTTATTAAGAACTATCTTATATTTATGACCCCTAGTTTTGCAATCCCCAACAAGCGGGAACATTTTTCTACTTTATCAAGCCCCTTCATAATTTTATTAGGTCACCCCTCAAATTAGGAGCAATTTGCTGGGATTACCCTGTTGATACCATTCAGTATTTTACCTATGATATATACGCCTATCCTGGTCTCTCCTTCTCTTGCACTTTATGTCCCGATATCTCCTAATGCATCTCCTGCTTTTCTTTTAAAAATAAAACATCGCTGACTTGGGTGCTTGGAAGGGTGCCTGTTAAGGAAATTGGAATTGAAAGAGGCTCAGAAAGATAAGAAATGTAGATTGCCCCAATAGGCAGGACTGTCGCAGACCATTCTCATGACCTTCTCTACATGGTGCCAAGTCTGAACTCCCACTGAATCCAACATCGTCTCTTTGTCAGTTTTTTTGGAGCAACTGGTTTAGAATGGAGTATCTTAGAAATTGCAATTCTCAGCATTTAGTTCGCTCCAGTTCTAGTCAGTTAGAACAGTTTCAGTTTGGAACAGATTTCTTTTTCAAAAGGGGGCATGTCCGGCCACTTATGCCCGTTTTGAAAGTTTAGGCAGTGAAAACATACTCCAAACTAACTTAGAATGGAGTAAGTGTCGATTTTTGTACACTCAGAAAAACCTTGTCTACACTTAGAAAATCAGGTGTAGGTTACAAATCAGGCGTAGGGAATGGTGGGGGGGGGGGGGGGGTTTAAAGGGAAGTTTACAAACATTAAACACTTCAGTTTTACAAATAAAGAGCCATCATCAATAATAAATGATAAATACATCAATAAATCAACCAATAAATCAATCAAAAAAAATTAATAAGAAATAAAAAACATTGAAAAAAATCAATAAATAAAACATTTTCTACTTACCGACTGCAGCACCGGGAGCCCTCCAACAGCGTGCTGGGATGCCCCCCCCCAGTGTGTCTCTGTCAGTGTCTCCATCTCTCTGTCTGTGTGTGTGTGTGTGTGTCTCTCACTCTCTTTCTGTCAGTGTCTGTGTTTCTGACAGAGAGGGGAGGGGGAGGAGGGGGGGGGGGTGGAGGGAGAGAGAGGGTGGCAGGGGGAAGGGAGGGGAGGGAGGAAGGGAGAAGGGAGGGGAGGGAGGGAGAAGGGAGAGAGGAGGGGAGAGGGGGAGGGGAGGGGGGCAGGGGGAAGGGAGGGGACAGAGGGAGGGAGAAGGGAGGGGAGGTGAGGGAGAAGGAGGGGAGGGGAGGGAGAAGGGAGGGAGGGGAGGGAGAAGGGAGGGAGGGGAGGGAGAAGGAGGGGAGGGGAGGGAGAAGGGAGGGAGAAGGGAGGGAGGGGAGGGAGAAGGGAGAGGGGGAGGGGAGGAGAGGGGAAGGGGCGGGGGAGAAGGGAGGGAGCGGGGGAGGGGAGGGAGGGAGAAGGGAGAGGGAAGCTGATCGGACCGGGCCAGGCCGGGCCCAAGACTTCGGGCGGGACCCGTCCCCAGCACAGGATTTACAGGTAGGTGAACAGGATGTCCTCGGGCATTGTGTCCCTGATGGATCACTCCATCCTTGAGGTGTAACAGTCGGTTCTGCAGAATTCTCTCCCAAGTGATCCAGTGGAAATGTCCAGTCTGCGATCTCCCTGAAATAAGCAGTTG
This sequence comes from Pristiophorus japonicus, assembly GCF_044704955.1. NCBI lineage: Eukaryota > Metazoa > Chordata > Chondrichthyes > Pristiophoridae > Pristiophorus > Pristiophorus japonicus. The sequence continues at coordinate 17,308,357 of NC_091990.1, forward strand.
CATTCCGTTCTGATCTTCTCTCACTTGTATATTGTGCTGATGTTGTATATCACTTGTATATCAGGTCGCGTCTGGGGTCCGGGGTCGGGAGCGCGGGTCGGGTCGGGGGGAGCGCGGGCGGGGTCGGTGTCCGGTCCAGGGGGGGGACCGGGAGCGTGGGTCGGGTCGGGGGGGCGGAGGGAGGTCAGGTCGGGTCCGGTCCGGGGTGGGGTGGGGTCGGGTCTGGTCCAGGGGCGGGGGGGAGGGAGTCGGGTCGGGAGGAAGCAGGAGCTGGACGTGGGAGGCAGCCTTATCCACGCAGCCCCAGTGAGGCCATTCGGCCAGGGCTAGGGGCTGCGTGCTTCGGGCCCCTCCCACACAGTTTTGGGCGCCTGGAGCTACTGCACATGTGCGCCCACTGTAGCGCGCCTGTGCAGAGGTCCCGGCACTGTCTTCAGCGCAAAGACCTAGCTCCGCCCCCTACAGCTCGTGCTGCGCCGCGCCCGGCTCCAGAGGACCAGCAGGGAGCCGGAGAATAGGTACATTTTTTTTAGGCGCACTTTGTGGCGCGAAAAACGGGCGTCCAGGTCGGGGCTGCGCCGTTCTAGGCGTGGCCCGAAACTTAAGGCCTATGCTTCTATTTATGAAGCCCAGGATCCTGTCTGCTTTTTTTAATCCACTTTCTCAACCTGCCCTGCCACCTTCAATGATTTGTGCACATATAGCCCCAGGTCTCTCTGTTCATGCACTCCCTTTAGAATCATACCCTTTAGTTTATATTGCCTCGCCTCCTTCCTCCTACCAAAATGTATCATTTCGCACTTTTCTACGTTAAATTTCATCTGCCACGTGTCCGCCCATTCCACCAGCCTGTCTATGTCCTCTTGAAGTCCATCACTATTCTTGTCACTGTTCACTATACGTCCAAATTTTGTGTTGTTTTGCGTTCAGTGCTGCAATGTAGGACTACGGCAGCCAACTTGTGCACAGCAAGGTCCTACAAATAGTAATGAATTAAATGTGTTTTACGTGTTGGTTGAGAGATAAACATTGACCAGATCTCCTCTGCTCTTCTACAAAGCAGTGCCCTGGGATCTTTTACATCCACCGGAGAGCGCAGACGGGGCCCCGGTTTAATGCCTCATCCAAAAGATGATACCTCTGCATGTCCCTCATCACTACACTGCAGTCTCGTCTTAGATTATGCGCTCAAATTCGCTGTCAAATTAGTTCACACGTATTTTTTTTGTCACCTTTGCAGAAAAAACTAGCTGGCAATGGGGTGGAGCTCTGCAAAACAGGCGGTGGTCTGTCGAAGACTACTCCTCTGAAGGAACTCGAGGAACGCGATGCAGCCCTGATGGGGGCGTATGATCGCACCGCCACGTGTGTTGGTGCCTGTAATGTATGTAAACTTGTATATACCTTGTACAGCCACCAGAGGGCTCGTCCCCTGGAGTCCCAAGGGATCCCACAATCCCTTGGGAGCACAGGTACTTAAGGAAGCCTCACAGGCTGGAGAGGCACTCTGGAAACCTGCAATAAAAGACTAAGCTCACGCTTTACTTTGAGCTCACAGTATCCAGTCAGACTCTTTATTCATATACAACAGTGCCGAACCAGTTCTCCCGGAGGGTAAGTCTGCATAATTCCTGAACTGTACTGCGGTCATGTAATTCAATCTTATGGCAATATAATGTAGAATGTAATGTAATGCTGGGAGCAAGAAATGTTGTTAGTTGTGACATGGTTTTTTGGTCGATCACCCTCTGCCACTTGGAAACCAAATTGGTTAGGACTGAAGTTTTGTTATCTCATGTACTTTATACTTTGCTTATGATAGTTTCATGTATTGATTCTCAGTAAAAAATGTGTGTTCTCCACATAAGCCGGCGCAAAGTGAATTGCTCTGATGTTACCTCTGACCCCTCCCCTCCCCTGTCGCCAACCATTGTTATGTTTTTACAGTTGCACAGGTGGAGCCGCCTGCCCATCCCAGAGAGGGGTCACTGCAGGGGAGACAAAAACCAACAGATGGTGGTGGAGGAGATGGAGGAGGTGGTGCTGCAGGAGCTGGAGGAGACCACTCCTCAAAGCATTGTAACATTGGTGGTGCAGAATGAGGGAGGAGCAGCGAGACTTCAAGGGTCCTTTCTACCTGCGGCCACTGGTTCCTCGTCGGAATCTAGTCGATGACGCTGGACCTCTTGGGGATATTCCGAGGAAGCGGGACCAAGCGGAATGCAACGGTGCACACCGACCCCCCCCATGGTGAATCCACGGCGGCTGATCCGTCAAAGTAGGAACGCTGCTCGACAGGCAGATGCGAGCCTGGACATGGTGGCACTGTCCAGTGTGAGCATTAACTTGATTCGAGAGTTGCTGGGTTGTCCAAAAACATTGCGGCTTTAGCAGCCTGCCAATCGGAGGACATGGTAGAGCTGATTGCCGCGGTGAGGAAGAACATCCAGACCGCCAATACCAATGCTATGCGGCAATCGACGGTCGTGGGATATGGCAATGTACCCCAAGGTGCCTTACCAGCAATGGTGACAGCACCTGACCGTCGGGAAGAACTAGTTTCTTCCGACTTTGAAGAAGGGTCCTCAGCACCCCCACCTTCTCCAGAGCCCCCACACATAGCGCTGCCATTGTCGCCCCCCCCCTTCAGCAGTCACGCTCAAGATGCTGTGCTGGTGCATGACGTACTGGTCCTGACATGGACAGGGCCAGGGGCATTGATCGTGGGAGGAGGAGGAGGGGGTCAGGGCCAAGGGTCAGGGGGGGATTGGGGAGGAAAGGCGTTGGGAAAGGTGGCTGTTGTGTTCCTAACACAGATGAGACTGCACACAGGGAGGTTAAAGTAACAGTGATCTCAGTCTTTAATAAGACACTCCAGAGTGAGTAACAGGCCTTAGGGGTCGGCTTATATAAAGTGCTCCCAAGGGATGCTGGGATCCCTTGGGACTTCAGGGGATGCGCTCCCTGGTGGCGGAACATGGGAGTGGATGCTTTACAGATACACAACATCACTCCCCCCTCAAAGTCAAAGTGAAAACTATTTACAAGGTGAGGCGGTCGGGAGCCTTTCTTTCCCTGTAGGTCCGCTTCGGTACAAATGTCTGTTCTGAAGTGTTGGCTGTGCCCTCGCTGGGCTGGCGTGTTGACCCTGCAGGGCTGCTGGGTGAGCCTGGCCTTGCTGGGCTGTTGGGCGTGATGGGTTCGATTTCCTGGTCCGGGGTGGTGTCGTTGATCCTTTGAGTGTGTGTTGTGGGCTCGAAAAAGGTGGTGTCTGCTGTGGGTTGTTCAGGGCAGTCTGTGAACCGCAGCCTCGTTTGGTCCAGGTGCTTTCTGCAAATTTGTCCATTGTCTAGTTTGACCTCAAACACCCTATTCCCTTCTTTAGCTATCACCGTGCCCGCGATCCACTTGGGACCATGTCCATAGTTTAGCACATACACAGGGTCATTCAGATCAATTTCCCATGACACAGTGGCGCGACTATCATTTACATTTTGTTGCTGCCGCCTGCTCTCTACCTGATCATGCAGGTTGGGGTGAACCAGCGAGAGTCTGGTTTTAACATAGAAACATAGAAACATAGAAAATAGGTGCAGGAGTAGGCCATTCGGCCCTTCTAGCCTGCACCGCCATTCAATGAGTTCATGGCTGAACATTCAACTTCAGTACCCCATTCCTGCTTTCTCGCCATACCCCTTGATCCCCCTAGTAGTAAGGACCTCATCTAACTCCTTTTTGAATATATTTAGTGAATTGGCCTCAACAACTTTCTGTGGTAGAGAATTCCACAGGTTCACCACTCTCTGGGTGAAGAAGTTCCTCCGCATCTCGGTCCTAAATGGCTTACCCCTTATCCTTAGACTGTGACCCCTGGTTCTGGACTTCCCCAACATTGGGAACATTCTTCCTGCATCTAACCTGTCTAACCCAGTCAGAATTTTATATGTTTCTATGAGGTCCCCTCTCATTCTTCTGAACTCCAGTGAATACAAGCCCAGTTGATCCAGTCTTTCTTGATAGGTCAGTCCCGCCATCCCGGGAATCAGTCTGGTGAACCTTCGCTGCACTCCCTCAATAGCAAGAATGTCCTTCCTCAGGTTAGGAGACCAAAACTGTACACAATACTCCAGGTGTGGCCTCACCAATGCCCTGTACAACTGTAGCAACACCTCCCTGCCCCTGTACTCAAATCCCCTTGCTATGAAGGCCAACATGCCATTTGCTTTCTTAACCGCCTGCTGCACCTGCATGCCAACCTTCAATGACTGATGTACCATGACACCCAGGTCTCTTTGCACCTCCCCTTTTCCTAATCTGTCACCATTCAGATAATAGTCTGTCTCTCTGTTTTTACCACCAAAGTGGATAACCTCACATTTATCCACATTATACTTCATCTGCCATGCATTTGCCCACTCACCTAACCTATCCAAGTCGCTCTGCAGCCTCACAGCATCCTCCTCGCAGCTCACACTGCCACCCAACTTAGTGTCATCCGCAAATTTGGAGATACTACATTTAATCCCCTCATCTAAATCATTAATGTACAGTGTAAACAGCTGGGGCCCCAGCACAGAACCTTGCGGTACCCCACTAGTCACTGCCTGCCATTCTGAAAAGTACCCATTTACTCCTACTCTTTGCTTCCTGTCTGACAACCAGTTCTCAATCCATGTCAGTACACTACCCCCAATCCCATGTGCTCTAACTTTGCACATCAATCTCTTGTGTGGGACCTTGTCGAACGCCTTCTGAAAGTCCAAATATACCACATCAACTGGTTCTCCCTTATCCACTCTACTGGAAACATCCTCAAAAAATTCCAGAAGATTTGTCAAGCATGATTTCCCTTTCACAAATCCATGCTGACTTGGACCTATCATGTCACCTCTTTCCAAATGCACTGCTATGACATCCTTAATAATTGATTCCATCATTTTACCCACTACCGATGTCAGGCTGACCGGTCTATAATTCCCTGTTTTCTCTCTCCCTCCTTTTTTGAAAAGTGTCCATGAAAAGTGTCCTTTTCATGAGTAGCTCAGCCGGGGGCACCCCTGTGAGCGAGTGGGGTCTCGTGCGGTAGCTGAGCAGTACTCAGGACAGGCGGGTTTGGAGAGGGCCTTCTGTGACTCGTTTGAGGCTCTGTTTGATGGCTTGTACTGTCCGCTCTGCCTGCCCATTGGAAGCTGGTTTAAACGGGGCCGAGGTGACATGTTTGATCTCATTGCGGGTCATGAATTCTTTAAATTCGTACTGGTGAAACATGGCCCGTTGTCACTGACCAGTATGTCAGGCAGGCCGTGGGTGGCAAACATGGCCCTCAGGCTTTCAATGGTGGCGGTGGCGGTGCTTCCCGACATTATTTCACATTCAATCCATTTTGAAAAAGCATCCACCACCACCAGGAACATTTTACCGAGAAACGGGCCCGCATAGTCAACATGGATCCTCGATCATGGTCTGGAGGGCCAGGACCACAAACTTAGTGGTGCCTCTCTGGGCGCGTTGCTCAACTGAGGACACACGCTGCATTGCCATACACAGGACTCTAAGTCAGAGTCGATACCCGGCCACCACATGTGGGATCTGGCTATTGCTTTCATTCTTACAATACCCGGGTGTGTGCTGTGGAAATCAGAGATGAACGTCTTCCTGCCCTTTTTGGGTAGCACTACGCGGTTACCCCACAGCAGGCAGTCTGCCTGAATGGACAGCTCGTCCTTTCGCCGCTGGAACGGCTTGATTAGCTCTTGCATTTCAACGGGGATGCCGGCCCAGCTCCCATGCAGTACACAGTTTTTTTTACTAGGGACAGCAGAGGATCTTGGCTGGTCCAAGTCCTAATCTGGCGGGCCGTGACAGGTAATTTATCATTTTCAAACGCGTTGAGAAGTAATTTCTTCTCCCAGAGGGTTGTGAATCTGTGGAATTCTCCGCCCAAGGAAGCAGTTGAGGCTAGCTCATTGAATGTATTTAAATCACAGATAGATAGATTTTTAACCAATAAGGGAATTAAGGGTTACGGGGAGTGGGCGGGTAAGTGGAGCTGAGTCCACGGCCAGATCAGCCATGATCTTGCTGAATGGCGGAGCAGGCTCGAGGAGCTAGATGGCCTACTCCTGTTCCTAATTCTTATGTTCCATGACCATCAACAAGTCTGCGGGCTGCACCACCATCAACAAGTTTGCAGGCTGCGCCATTTCCACCCCCGTGGTGGGCAATGGTAGCCGACTTGAGAACATCCGCACAGTTCTCGGTGCCTGGCCTGTGGCAGATGGTATAGTTATGCGCTGATAGCGCGAGTGCCCACCTTTGTATGCGGGCTGAGGCATTAGAATTTATTCCCTTGTTTTCAGCGAACAGGGATATGAGGGGCTTGTGATCGGTTTCCAGCTCAAATTTGAGGCCAAACAGGTACTGATGCATTTTCTTTACCACGAACACACACGCCAATGCCTCTTTCTCAATCATGCTGTAGGCCCTCTCGGCCTTAGACAAGCTCCTGGAAGTATAGGCGACAGGTTGCAACTTCCCAGCAACGTTAGCTTGTTGAAATACACACCCGACTCCGTACGACGACGCGTCACATGCTAGCACGAGTCTTTTACACGGGTTATACAATACAAGCAGCTTGTTGGAGCATAAAATATTTCTGGCTTTCTCAAAAGCAATTGCTTGTTTTTTTCCCCATACCCAGTTCTCACCTTTATGCATTAACACATGTAGGGGCTCTAATATGCTGCTTAACCCTGGTAGGAAGTTACCAAAATAGTTGAGGAGTCCCAGGAACGACCACAGCTCCGTGACGTTCTGTGGCCTGGGCGCGTTCCTGATAGCCTCTGTCTTGGCGTCTGTGGGCCGAATGCCGTCCGCTGCAATCTTTCTCCCCAAAAACTCCACTCCTGTTGCCATGAAGATGCATTTCGACCTCTTCAGCCGCAGCCCTACGCGATCCAGTTGCTGGAGGACCTCCTCCAGGTTTTGTAGGTGCTCAACGGTATCCCGACCCGTGACCAATATTGTCATGTTTGTAACCTTCACATAACTGTAACCAATATGTAACAACACTGTACACTGTATACAACTGTGAAATACACACCTTGACCACAGGGAGTGAACTTGTAGGAGACACTCCTTACCTGGTCAGCCAGGTACTTAAAGGGAGGTTCCACGCAGGCTCAGCACTCCTTAGTCCGGGGAATAAAGGTGCAGGTCATGAGTGACCTTGTCTGCAGTATATGCCTCGTGTGAATATGTTCTAGAGTTGAGAACTCTACATCTGGCGACGAGAAACAGGAATCACTGAACCACGAGGCTGGCCACCGGTCGCACAGAGGAACGTTACTGTGTGGGTGAGGACAGGGACGATTTTGTGGAGCGACTCCAGCAGACCTTTGTCACAAAGGACTGGCTGGGAGTGGAAGTGGCTGACAAGCGGAGGGCGCATCTACTGACAAGCTGCGGGACAAAAATGTACGCGCTGATGAAAGACCTGCTTGCACCTCTCAAGCCGGCCGACAAGTCCTTCGAAGAGCTCAACCAACTGATCAGCGAACATCTGAAACCGGCGAGCAGCGTACACATGGCCCGGCACCGGTTCTACACACACCGGCGTCGGGAAGGGCAAAACATCTCGGACTTCGTTGCAAACCTGAGGCACTTGGCCAACTTCTGTAAGTTCACAGATGCCTGCAGTGGGGAGATGTTCAGGGATTTTTTCATTGAGGGCATTAGTCATGCTTATTTTCAGAAGCTTATTGAGGACAAGGACTTGACTTTGGAAAGGACAGCTTTGATAGCTCAGACCTTCTTGGCGGGGGAAGAGGAGACCAAAATAATTTACGCAAGCAACCCTAGTTTTAACGTTGATGAACCAGGGAGTCAGTGTTGTAAAAGTGACACAGAGCCCCGCAGGCAGGCAAGGGCAATTCGACACCGCCCAGACAGGCAGGCAAGGGCAATTCGACACCGCCCAGGCAGCAACAAACTCTAGGGTGGGACAGCAACAGAGATAATGGCAGGAGGATCGGCAGTTCACGCCATCAAGAGGAACAGTGCGTCCCGTGATGGGACAATTAACACCCACCACCAGAGTGCTTAGAAACAACCAAGGGGACAATCAGAGAGGAATGCCTGGTAACAGCCCCTTTGTGAACAACAGTCTCAGCCAATGCTGGAGATGCGGGGGTAGACATACTGCTAAAAGCTGCAAGTTCCAGCAGTTCGCCTGCAGGAATTGTAATGCCAGAGGACATTTGGCTAGAATGTGCAGAAAGGCTGCAGCGAGGCTAATCTATGAAACAGAGGAATCAGACAAGGGGTCTGCAATACAGGATGATGCCTGGGGCCAAGCCATGGACGCTGAGGTTCAGAAGATTCATGTGGCTGACGTCCGCAGCTCATACACTAAAATGCCACCCATGATGATGAAAGTTTTATTGAATGGCATTCCGGTGCGCATGGAGCTGGATACGGGAGCCAGCCAGTCCCTTATGAGCGTCCAACAATTTGAGAGACTATGGCCACACAGAGCTAGCAGGCCCAAACTGGAATGCATTGACACGCAGCTACGGTCATACACCAAAGAAATCATCCCAGTGCTGGGCAGTGCAAACCTGGAGGTAACACGCAATGGATCACAGAACCGCCTGCCACTCTGGATTGTTCCGGGAAATGGCCCCGCGCTTTTGGGAAGGAGCTGGCTAGCCGAGATGAACTGGAAATGGGGAGATGTGCACGCTATTTCATCTGTGGAGCGAAGTTCATGCTACAAAAATTCGGGTCACTGTTTCAACCCGGTGTCGGAACGTTCAAGGGCACCAAAGTAGTGATACACATCACCCCGGACGCCAGACCAGTGCACCACAAAGCCAGAGCCGTGCCGTATGTGATGCGTGAGAAAATTGAGAGTGAATTGTACAGGCTGCTCAGAGAGGGAATAATTTCACCTGTTGAATTCAGTGACTGGGCAAGTCCCATCATTCCTGTCCTTAAAGCCGATGGCTCGGTCAGGATCTGCGGCGACTACGATGCCACCATCAACCAAGTGTCGCTGCAGGACCAATACCCGCTCCTGAGAGCGGAGGACCTTTTTGCCACGTTGGCAGGTGGCAAGCTGTTCACTAAGTTGGACCTCACTTCGGCCTGGCTGAAGAATCCAAGCTTGTGACCACCATCACGACGCACAAGGGACTATTCATCTACAACAGGTGTCCGTTTGGCATTCGTTCAGCAGCCGCAATCTTCCAGAGGAACATGGAAAGCTTGCTCAAATCCATTTCCGGCACAATCGTATTCCAAGACGACATCCTAATAACGGGTTGAGACACCGAGGAACACCTCCACAACCTGGAGGAGGTGCTACGCCGACTGGACCGGGTAGGCCTACGGCTGAAAAAGGCCAAGTGTGTGTTTTTTGGCCCCAGAGGTCGAGTTTTTGGGCAGGAGGGTTGCCGCAGACGGGATCCGGACAACCGAATCCAAAACGGAGGCGATTCGTCGTGCACCCCGGCCCGACAACACATCGGAGTTGCGATCGTTCCTGGGACTTTTTAACTATTTCGGGAACTTCCTGCCTAACTTAAGCACATTGTTGGAGCCATTACATGTGCTCCTGCGTAAGGGTAGTGACTGGTTCTGGGGGGACTGTCAGGAATGGGCTTTCAACAGGACTTGCTTTGTTCTAACAAACTGTTGACTTTGTATGACCCCTGTAAAAAACTAGTTTTAACATGCGATGCATCATCATAGGGGGTTGGGTGTGTGTTGCAGCAGGGAAATGACGATGGCCGACTCCAACCGGTGGCTTACGCCTCCAGGTCGCTCTCCCAGGCAGAGTGTGGGTACGGCATGGTCGAAAAGGAAGCACTCGCTTGCGTTTACGGTGCGAAAAAGACACACCAGTACCTTTTCGGCAGACCGTTCGAGTTAGAAACGGATCACAAGCCGTTAACATCCCTGCTGTCAATGCCAATGCGTCAGCTCTCTTACAGCGATGGGTTCTCACGCTGGCTGCGTATGACTACACCATACGGCACTGGCCAGGCACTGAAAATTGCGCTGACACGCTCAGCAGGCTTCCGCTGGCCACCACCGAGGGGGCAGCGGAGCAAAGCGCTGAGATGGTCATGGCCCTGGAGGTTTTTGACACCGCAGGCTCCCCCATCACAGCCCGCCAGATCAAACTCTGGACCAACAGGGGCCCCCTCCTATCCGTGATAAAAAAAATGTGTCCTGACTGGGGATTGGGCGCCCGCACACGGGGCGTGCACCGAGGAGGTCAGACCGTTTCAAAGACGGATTGATGAGCTCGCCATCCAAGCCGACTGCCTGCTATGGGGCAGCCGAGTGGTCATGCCCCAGAAAGGAAGGGAAGCATTCATCAGGGAACTCCACAGCGAGCACCCTGGCATTGTGCTAATGAAGGCCATTGCCCGGTCACATGTATGGTGGCCGGGGATTGACTCAGACCTGGAACACTGGGTTAGCAGGTGCACGTCACGCATCCACGTGGACTATGCGGGGCCGTACATGGGAAAAATGTTCTTGATTGTAGTCGATGCATACTTGAAATGGATCGAGTGCATCATATTAAACTCGTGCATGATATCCATCGCCATGGAAAGTCTGCGCATGGTTTTCGCGATCCATGGCTTGCCGGACATTCTAGTCAGCGACAATGGCCCGTGTTTCACCAGCCATGAATTCCAGGAGTTTATGTCGGGTAATGGTATTAAATACGTCCGGACGGCACCGTTCAAGCCGGCTTCCAATGGCCAGGCAGAACGTGTGGTCCAAGTCATAAAACAAGGCAAGCTCCGTATCCAGGGACCCTCTCTTCAGTACCGCCTATCGCACCTCCTGCTGGCCTATAGGTCCCGCCCACACTCGCTCACGGGAGTTCCGCCAGCGGAACTCCTCATGAAACGCACGCTCAAAATGCAGCTGTCCCTCATTCACCCAGGCCGGCAGACATTGTTGAGGGCAAGCGACAGTCCCAAACCGAGTGCCATGATCGAAACTCAAGGGGGAGGTGTATAGAAATGGATGACCCAGTATTTGTGCTTAACCATGCACTAGTGGCTTGAGGGCACCATAATTGGTAAAGAGGGAAATAGGGTCATAGTGGTCAGACTAAACAATGGGCAGATATGCCGCAAACATCTGGACCAGGTAAAGGAAAGGTTCAGCATGGACACTGAGGAACCTGAAATAGACCATGGGATGTCACCCACACCACTGCCAGTGAACGAGCAACAAGGACAGTCAACAGCATGCACAGTCCCTGCGGCCAGCCCGGACAGGCCGGAATCACCTCAGGCGACAGAGACGCATGGCACGGCTCAACCACCAGAGCCACAACTGCGGCTCTCCACGAGAGAGCGTCGACCGCCTGAAAGATTCAATCTTTGACCCAAAGACATTGGGGGGGAGGTGATGTCATGTTTGTAATCTTCACATAACTGTAACCAATATGTAACAACACTGTACACTGTATGCAACTGTGAAATACACACCTTGACCACAGGGGGTGAACTTGTGGGAGACACTCCTTACCTGATCAGCCAGGTACTTAAAGGGAGGTTCCACGCAGGCACAGCACTTCTTGGTCCGGGGAATAAAGGTGCAGGTCATGAGTGACCTTGTCTGCAGCATATGCCTCGTGTGAATATGTTCTAGAGTTGAGAACTCTACATATATGTCGTCCTGAAAAACCACTGTGCGTGGTACCAACTTGAGTAGGCTCTCCATGTTTCTCTGGAAGATCGCTGCAGCCGACCGAATTCCAAACTGCATCTATTGTAGATGAACAGACCCCTGTGCGTGTTGATGCAGGTGAGGCCCTTCGAAGACTCCTCCAGCTCCTGCGTCATGTAGGCCGAAGTCAGGTCGAGCTAGGTGAACGTCTTGCCTCCTGCCAGCGTCGCAAATAGGTCGTCTGCCTTAGGTAGCGGGTATTGGTCCTGTAGCGAGAAATGATTAATATTTACTTGATAATCACCGCAAATCCTGACCGTGCCAACACTTTTGAGTACTGGAACAATCGGGCTGGCCCACTCGCTGAGTTCCACTGGGGAGATGATGCCCTCGCGTTGCAGCCCGTCCAGCTCAATTTCCACTCTCTTCCCTCATCATGTGAGGTACCGCTTGCACCTTGTGGTGAATGGGTCGTGCCTCTGCGACCAAGTGGATCCGCACCTTCGGCCCGGAAAAGTTTCCAATGCCTGGCACAAAAATGGAAGGAAATTTGTTAAGAACCTGGGTACATGAGGCCTCATCGACATGTGATAGCGCTCGGATGTCATTCCAGTTCCAGCGGATTTTGCCCAGCCAGCTCCTTCCAAGCAGTGTGCGACCATCACCCGGGACAATCCTGAGTGGCAGTTCATGCACCGTGCCCTCGTAGGTGACCTTGACCATGGTGCTGCCCAGGACAGTGATAAGCTCTTTGGTGTACGTTCTCAGTTTCGTGTGGATGGGGCTCAGGGTTGGTCTGAGTGCCTTGTTGCACCACAGTCTCTCAAACATCCTTTTACTCATGATGGATTGGCGCCAGTGCCCAGTTCCATGGCTACGGGTAAGCCATTCAAGAGAAAACAGACCTAGCCTATTCATCCTTTCTGACAATTTTCCAGTCAAATATTTTATTCACTGAGAATGTCTACCCATGGCAACATTTTAAGGAACACCTTCCATTGCCTGTCAATTGCCTTAAGACCACGTTCCTTGGTGTTCCTGAGACTTTGAGCAATTTCCCCTTATCTGTGGTGGGCCTGTCATGCTGGTTCACGTGGCTTCCTCACACCACTCCGTGTATCTTTTCAGCTGATCCATACAGCCCTTACTTTTCATTCCTTTGTGAATTGGAACTGAAAACCCGAAGCCTTTCCATCCCCATATGGTACATCTTCTTTAACTGCACCACTGCTCTTTGGCAAATCCCTCTCCTAGGATTGACTCCGAATAGTAGCTTGGAAACTGTGGGACCCCTGTGGGATTGATTATCAGTTTCTCCAGTGCTTTATTTGGCTGTTTTGGAGGCTGTTTCTTTGGCCAGCCAGTCCACGAAGCATTTCATGGACACTTCCCATATCTGCTCCCGTTCTTTCTCCATGTTTTATCCGGAGAATTTTTTTTTCCCCCACAGGTTTTTCTCTACAGTTCCCGAATGATTTATTGGAACCAATTTATAACTGTATGAGGCATCTTCGTAGATACATTTTCCACTGCAGACTGTTGCTTTTGATAGTCTTAGTGCTGTACGCACGTTTGAACACTGATTCCCTGAGACTGAATCCCAGTGCAGGTTGTCATCTGCTAAATCCGTCTAAATTCAAGCAATTTCACCCAAAGCAGATTGACTGATCATTGCTGTTAGTGGGATTTTGCTGTTCACAAAATGGCTTCCATATCTGCTGACATAACGGTGACTGCAAAAAAGTAGTTTATTCTATATGAAATGTGACAATAAATGCAGATTTTCTTTCTAAAGGCTAACGGGCTGTAAAGTGTCCCAAGTTCAAAATGTTTGTGTCAGTCTCTACCAATGTTGCTTCCTCTCTATGCAAACTTCTCCAGTAACTGAAGTTGGCCCAGGAGCTTGATGGAAGTTCAAATCATGATGTTGACGGAACAAATGCTGAGGTTGCTCCTCGTCAGTCTAATTCAAAAATCTCTGGTTGGTTGTAATGGGAAGCAAAGGTTGTTGGGAAGGTGGGGTTGGGGGTAATATATTAGCATGGATAGAGGATTGGCAAACTAACAGAGAACAGAGAGTCAGGATAAATGGTTCAGTCTCTGGTTGGCAACCAGTGGGGTGCCGCAGGGATCAGTGCTGGGACCCCAACTATTTACAATCTATATAAATGACTTGGAAGAAGGGACAGTGTAATGTAGCCAAGTTTGCTGATGATACAAAGATGGGTGGAAAAGCAATGTGTGAGGAGGACACTAAAAATCTGCAAAAGGACATAGACAGGCTAAGTGAGTGGGCAAAAATTTGGCAGATGGAATATAATGTTGGAAAGTGTGAGGTCATGCACTTTGGCAGAAAAAAATCAAAGAGCAAGTTATTATTTAAATGGAGAAAGATTGCAAAGTGCCGCAGTACAGTGGGACCTGGGGGTACTTGTGCATGCAACATAAAAGGATAGTATGCAGGTACAGCAAGTGATCAGGAAGGCCAATGGAATCTTGGCCTTTATTGCAAAGGGGATGGAGTATAAAAGCAGGGAAGTCTTGATACAGCTATACAAGGTATTGGTGAGGCCACACCTGGAATACTGCGTGCAGTTTTGGTTTCCATATTTACAAAAGGATATACTTGCTTTGGAGGCAGTTCAGAGAAGGTTCACGAGGTTGATTCCGGGAATGACAGGATGACTTATGAGGAAAGGTTGAGTAGGCTGGGCCTCTACTCATTGGAATTCAGAAGAATGAGAGGTGTTCTTATCGAAACGTATAAGATTATGAGGGGGGCTCGACAAGGTGGATGCAGAGAGGAAGTTTCCACTGATGGGGGGGACTAGAACTAGAGGGCACGATCTTAGAATAAGGGGCCGCCCATTTAAAACTGAGATGAGGAGAAATTTCTTCTCTCAGAGGGTTGTAAATCTGTGCAATTTGCTGCCTGAGAGAGCTGTGGAAGCCGGGACATTGAATAAATTTAAGACAGAAATAGACAGTTTCTTAAATGATAAGGGGATAAGGGGTTATGGGGAACGGGCGGGGAAGTGGAGCTGAGTCCATGATCAGATCAGCCATGATCTGATTGAATGGCGGAGCAGGCTCGAGGGGCCGTATGGCCTGCTCCTGTTCCTATTTCTTATGTTCTTATGTTCTTAAGTGGTTTTGGGGATTCCTGGTATGATTGAGGAGGAGATGCTGGAGACGCAGGATTCTGTGTGGCAGAGGGAACTTGATCTTTGAATCATGGGTCAGGCAATGGGGGGGCTCCCCCTCTGGGTCAGGCAATGGGGGGCTCTCCGTCTGGGTCAGGCAATGGGGGGCTCTCCGTCTGGGTCAGGCAATGGGGGGCTCTCCGTCTGGGTCAGGGAATGAGAGGGGGGGGCGGGGGGCCCACCCTCCGGGTCAGAGAATGGGGGGCTCCCCTTCCAGGTCAGAAAATGGTGGGGGGGGGCGATCCCCCTTCGGGTCAGGGAATGCGTGGGGCGGGGGGGGGCTTCTCTTCCGGGCCTTCACCTACTCCTTGACCCCTGGGACCACCTGCTGACCCTCACTGTCTAGGCTCAAACAGTCCCCAGTCCCGCGGGAGACGGACGCTTCAGAACGAGTGTTTGCCTCTCCCGCTCTTGGCCAGGCCCCGGGGGGTCAGGTTCCCGGAGAGGGGGGGATTCAAGGGTCACATTCCATATCCGAGGATGTCTGCCCTGTTCTCCTTCACCTGAACGGCAGGAAGTTGGATGCTCTTCTGAACGAGGAGGACATGTTTGATCTGATCCAAACCTGCCTCGACGGTGTGTTGGGACTGCAGCCCCTCGGGATGGAGAAGACCAAGGACCAGACCAGGGCTGACATGAAGGAGAGAGAGGTAATGTTCAAAGTTGTTTTGGTACTCATAGCGGAGTGGGCTCGATACTGGCCTTTGACCTATGGTGCCCGAGTTTAAAGAGAGCCTGGTGTTGGTGACCATTTATGGTCAGATTAGTGTGTAGTTGACTGCACTTTTAAAGTTTCTGGCTTTGTGATGTAAAATAAATTGGAGAAGACGGAGAAGCTGGAGTGATCAGCCAGCCTGTTCTGATGGTGAAAAGTTTCTAGTAATCTCCACTCTGAATGAAGTTTATATTCCAGCTGACAATACTTAATCGTGCATAACGCTGGGCCCAAGTCAGGTAAGTACTTTAGAAATGGGCGGTTGTGATCGGAGCGGTGGCGGGCTTTACAAAATTGTTTTTTGTGGAAATTAGCGCTGGGGAGGCGGGGGGAATTTTGGGCGATTTCTGGGCAGGCAACGTGGGCAACTCCGGCGGTAATCGTTGGCCGAAATTGCCACCGGTGATAATCGGGAGGTGAAACGGGCAGAGCAGGGCGATAATTCACATTTTTGTCCAAAACGGGTGATATCTAGGCGGTAAATGGGTGATCCTAGGGGAAATTCTAGCCCCAAGTCTCTGGAGTGGGACTGGAAGCCACAACCTTCTGACATTCTGACTCAGGTGAGAGTGTTACCCACTGAACCACAGCCCACACCATGAGAAACACTGACATGGAGTGAGAGAGGCATTGCCAACTATGTATTTATGCGAATGACAAGTTCATTGGATAGTGTAATGTGCTGGCAGTGAGTGGTTTACTCAACATCTAATCAGTATTTTGGAATGTCAATCTGTCAACTCATCCTAAAAACCAGTTGATAAACTAGATGTTTACAATAACAATGTCAACAAACCAGGAAACTAGTGTGTAAATAAAGCAACGCATTCTGTTTGTGGCAGACTTTACTTACTCGGCGCTGTACTCTCAGGTTATGATACTAGACTAACAAGCCAGAGAGTGTGAATTCATATCACGTCTTCACCCAGTCTGGGTCTATAGGTGAATTCAGTCTCACATCAACATGGTTGAACTGCCCTGTGAAGTGGCCTAGGACTCAGTTGTCAGGGCAACTGGGGATGTCAACACGTGCTGGCCTTGCCAGTGTCGCCATGACGAACAGCCCGAGAATGAAACCAAAGAAGCTCAGAACCATCTGGTAAAGCACTATTTTCACTTAAACAACAGGGAGCAATAGGTCCCACCAAATGAATTGACGAGGAAATATTATCACATTGGACGTATCTGGATAAGTAAGGTTATTCAGCCCATCTTAGCCCATCAATGCTAAAAGCCGACAAGTCTCCACCTTCACAACAGCCACCTGCCTCTTAGTGAGGCAGGTTAGTGAGGTCATCGATTGTCATGAACATGAATTCTTGGGTGCATTAAAAAGCAACAGTGACCTATCAGAGCGATTGCCATTAACAATGACCATCTGCTTTCCATCTTGTTCTGTATTATCGATCTAGTTCATTATCATTTGACAATTTCATGGTCTATTCGTGTGTCAGCTGTGGCTCGGTGGGTAGCACTCTCGCCTCGGAGCCAGAAGGTTTTGGGTATGTTCCACTCCAAAGACTTGAACACTGAAGCTTGAACAGTGCAGTGCTGTTTGTGGGAGCTTGCCGTGTGCAAATTGGCTGCCACATTTCTGACATTACAACAGTGACTACACTTGAAAATTACTTAATTGGCTGTAAAGCGCTTTGAGATGTCTGGTAGTCGTGAAAGGCGCTATATAAATGTAAATCTTTCTTTTTTTTTTACTTATTATCGGTTTGAATATAGCCGATCCTTAAAAAACATTTCAAGGATTCCTGAAAAAAGCCCATCGCAATTTTCAATGAACTCTATTCTGTTCTCCTTTCACCATCTCCCCACATTTGAACAGGAGCCAGTTATCCTGCCCTATTAAAACAATTACCCTCTCTCACCCTGGCCATTCCCCCTGGTGAGGTCCTCATCTTTGCTCCCTGAAGTTCAAGGAACGCAGACTTGAACGGGTAGGGCGGACAACTGGTTTCGCCATTCACCGCCAGATCTGGTTGGACCACATAAAGTACGATCAGGTCCTGCTCTCGTCTGCCAAAATTGCT
This sequence comes from Pristiophorus japonicus, assembly GCF_044704955.1. Classification (NCBI taxonomy): domain Eukaryota; kingdom Metazoa; phylum Chordata; class Chondrichthyes; family Pristiophoridae; genus Pristiophorus; species Pristiophorus japonicus. The sequence continues at coordinate 17,326,014 of NC_091990.1, forward strand.
CACTATTCCAGAATCATTCTGGAATGCAAAGATAAACCCCGACTTCTATTCTCCACTGTTAACCGTCTTCTTAAACTCCTCTCCCCAGTTTCCACCCTCACCTCTGACAATAAGTGCAAGGAGCTCATGAACTTCTTTGTCTCTAAGATCGAGACCATCCGTTCAGCTGCCTCTGCCTCTTCTCTTCCTTCCCCTAGCCCACCAGGCCAAACTTCCTCTCTGGATCCTCCCTGCCCTAGCCCTGACCTCACATCTTTCTTCAATTTCTCTCCAATCTCCCCATATGACCTCTCTGAGCTCACCTTGTCCAGGAGACTCACTTCCTGCTCCCTTGACCCTATTCCCACCAAACTGCTGACCATCCAACTTCCTTTTCTGGCTCCTATGTTAATTGACATTGTTAACAGTTCCCTCTCCTCTCCAAAGACTGCCGTCATCATCCCTCTCATAAAAACAATCCTTGACCCCCTCGTCCTTGCAAACTACCGCTCCAACTCGGATCTCCCTTTCCTCTTCAAAGTTCTTGAATGTGTTGTCACCTGGTTCCATTCTTATCTATCTAATCATAGCCAGAGAATCACCTGCAACGGCTTCTCTTCCCGCCCCCGCATCGTTACCTCTGGTGTCCCCCAAGGATCTATCCTTGGCCCCCTCCTGTTTCTCATCTACATGTTGCCCCTTGGCGACATCATTCGAAAACATCAGTTTCCACATGTACGCTGATGACACCCAGCTCTACCTCACTAGCACTTCTCTCCACCCCTCTACGGTCTCTAAATTGTCAGACTGCTTGTCCAACATCCAGTTCTGGATGAGCAGACATTTTCTCCAATTAAATATTGGGAAGACTGAAGCCGTTGTTTTCGGTCCCCGCCACAAACTCCGTTCTCTAGCCACTGACTCCATCCCTCTCCCCAACTTCTGTCTGAGGCTGAATCACACTGTTCGCAACCTTGGTGTCATATTTGACGCAGGAATTAGCTTTTGTCCACATATCCGCAGCATAACTAAGACCACCTATTTCCGCCTCTGTAACATCGCCCGTCTCCGCCATTGCCTCAGCTCATCTACTGCTGAAGCCCTTATCCATGCCTTTGTTCCTCCAGACTTGACTACTCCAACGCACTCCTGGCTGGCCTCCCACATTCTACCCCACATAAAATTGAGGTCCTCCAAAACTCGGCTGCCCGTGTCCTAACTCGCACCAAGTCCTGCTCACTCATCACCCCTGTGCTTGCTGACATACATTGGCTCCCGGTCTGGCCACGCCGCGATTTCAAAATTCTCATCCTTGTTTTCAAATCCCTCCATGGCCTTGCCCTTCCCTATCTCTTCAGCCCCACAACCCCCCGAGATATCTGCGCTCCTCTATTTTTGGTCTCTTGAGCATCCCTGATTATAATTGCTCAACCATTGGTGGTCGTGCCTTCAGCTGCCTAGGACCTAAGCTATGGAATTCCCTACCTAAACCTCTCCACCTCTTTTTCCTCCTTTAAGATCCTCCTTAAAACCTACCTCTTTGACCAAGCTTTTGGTCACCTGCCCAAATTTCTTTTATTTGGCTCGGTGTCAAATGTTTTGCCTATAATATTCCTGTGAAGCACCTTGGGACGTTTTACTATGTTAAAGGCGCTATATAAATACAAGTTGTTGTTGTTCTTTGTACACCATCTCTCCAAAGTTGAACAGGTGCCAGTTATCCTGTCCAGCTTTTCATCACCACATGCCAGATTGGGAAGGAACTCGTATCTAATTACTTTGGCACTTCTGTCTTGTGACATCATGTCACTTCTTTGATTCGAACCTCCAAGCGTCTGTCCACTGTCCACTGATAACACAGTGATCTACAGAAGGCTCTTTGACAAACCCTTCAATGTAAAGTGAAAAGACTCCACAATATCATTCACCAGGGCACTTGGTGAACATAAAACTGTCCAATTAACCTCATCATCCCTACGCAACAGTGAAGTGCCCTACCATAATGACTTGTCTTGTACTTGGCACTTTTGATACGACATCACTCAAAGCCTTGCACGCTGCATGCTTCTCACAGCAACTCCTCCCTCCCAATAACCTTCCAAAATTTTAAATGTATTCGGCATTAATGACTTCTGGTTATGTTGCTCCCCACATAATTTATTGCCTTTTTCTTCAACCACCCACCAGTAACCTTTCACGCTCCTCATTTTGTCTGTGTGAACTTTGATTGCTTTTGACTTTCTAACTCTGAATACAATCAGGCCTGTAGGCCTTAATTAGATAGCAAAGGTCCCTTAGTGTTATTTTGCTAAGCAAACATGCTTTAGGTAATAAGTCTCCAACTGGGAGCCATAGAAATTGTGCGTTGTATGTGAAATGGTGACGCAGTAGATCGCTCTGTACTGAGGGAGAACTGCTTCAGCCTTCCAGCCAGGAAAGCGATCACTTTTCTTTTGTTGATGGTAATCAATCCCAAAACTTGTTTGAGAAAAACCCCTGCAAATTTACAGCTTAATGCCGAGATTGATTTTCTCTGCTTCGGAACGTGAGTAAAGTTCTTGCTGAACTCCAGCCACAAGACTGATGCTGCAGGCTGCCCTCGAAATCTTCATGGCCTGCTGGGGAAAACAGGAACGTGGGAAAACTCTGTCCCTTCCCCATGTAACCCTGGGCCGACGCTCCCACAGGCTCCGTCCCTGCTCTGTAAAATGACACGCCATTCCCATCTGCAAGGCTCTTGATTTCTCAGTGGGGGAGATGGTGGGAATGTTACTGAGGCAGGGGCTATCACAACAACAACAACAACTTGCATTTATATAGCGCATTTAACATAGTAAGACTTCCCAAGTCACTTCACAGGAGCGTTATCAAACAAGATTTGACATAAGGAAATGATCCGACAGGTGACCAAAAGCTTGGTCAAAGAGGTAGGTTTTAAGGAGCGTCTTAAAGGAGAAAAAAGAGGAGGTAGAGAGGCGGAGAGGTTTTTTAAAATTCATACATGGGATGTGCGCATCGCTGGCAAGGCCGGCATTTATTGCCCATCCCTAATTGCCCTGGAGAAGATGGTGGTGAGCTGCCTTCTTGAACCGCTGCAGTCTGTGTGGTGAAGGTCTTTCCACAGTGCTGTTAGGGAGGAAGTTCCAAGATTTTTGACCCAGTGATGATGAAGGAACGGCGATATATTTCCAAGTCAGGATGGTGTGTGACTTGGAGGGGAACTTGGAGGTGATAGTGTTCCCATGCACCTGCTACCCTTGTCCTTCTAGGTGATGGAAGTGTTGTCGAAGACGCCTTGGTGAGTTGCTGCAGTGCATCTTGTTGATGGTACACGCTGAGGCCATGGTGTGCCGGTGGTGGAGAGAATGAATGTTTAAGGTGGTGGATGGGGTGCCGATTAAGTGGCTGCTTTGTCCTGGATGGTGTCAAGTTTCTTTAATGTTGTTGGAGCTGCACTCATCCCGGCAAGTGGAGAGTATTCCATCACACTCCTGACTTGTGCCTTCGAGATGGTGGAAAGGCTTTGGGGTGTCAGGAGGTGAGACACTTGCTGCAGAATACCCAGCCTCTGACCTGCTCTTGTTGCCACAGTATTTATATGGTTGGTCCAGTCAATGGTCTCTGGTCAATGGTCACCTCCAGGATGTTGATGGTGGAGGAACTCGGCAATAGTAATTGTTGTAGACATTAGGCACCCTAGGGCAACGGCACCTGTAGGATAAGATTAGAACTACACCTGTAGTATAAGGTTAGAACTAAATATGTAACTTGTACCATAAAATGGCTACCAGTGAAGCCTCAAGGGATTTCTGTTAGCTGAAATTAGACCGCATTCTTGGAGACTGATACTTGTTGTTTCCCACACACAGGACTAGAAGCAAACTCTGCAGGTGTCTCTAAATCAGCCAGGCCTCAGGACTAAATGTTCTGTTGAAAGTAAGGACAATACGACTCTGTAGCAGGATTGAGATAAGGAGGCTACCCAAACACAGCATCCAAGGACAGTAAGATAAGGGGGCCTGGAACATGAGTCGTTCCTAGCAACACACCTCTCAGCAACACATCTCTTAGCAACACATCTCTTGGCAACACATGAGCCACTTTACGTTTAGAGACTAACTCTATCTATTGGTCTAATGTAACTGTAGTAAACTGTTGTATGTAACTGTAGTAAACTGTTGTAAAACATATAAAGATCCATGAAACCCTTTGTTCTGCGGAGTGAAGTGCCTGGATCCAGTCCTGAGGCTTCCTCCCCGCTGGCGTTAATAAAGGCCGCATTGGCATTGGAACCGACTCTGAGTGTTGAGTGATTCTTCTGATAAAACACTAACACTAACAGTAATGCTATTGATTAGCAAGGTGAGGTGTTTAGACTTTCGCTTGTTGAAGACGGTCATTGCCTGGCATTTGTTATTTGCCACTTATCAGTCCAAGCCTGAATGTCATCCAGGTCTTGCTGCATGCGGGCAAGGACTGCTTCATTTTCTGAGCAGTTGAGGATGGAACTGAACATTGTGCAGTCATCAGCAAACATCCCCACTTCTGACCTTATGATGGAGATAAGGTCATTGATGAAGCAGCTGAAGATGGTTGGGCCTAGGACACTGCTCTGAGGAACTCCTGCAGCGATGTCCTGGGCTGTGATGATTGACCTCCAACAACCACAACCATCTTCCTTTGTGCTAGGTATGACTCCAGCCAGTGGCAGAGTTCCCCCTGATTCCCATTGACTTCAGTTTTACTTGGGCTCCTTGATGCCACACTCGGGTCAAATACTGCCGTGATGTCAAGGGCAGTCACTCTCACCTCACCTCTGGAATTCAGCTCTTTTGGCCATGTTTGGACCAAGGCTGCTGGGAGCTCATTATTGTATGTTAAAATAAGGATAACTGGCACAGGTATGCCCAGAACCCATGACCATGCACCAAGATAAAGGAAGACTTGCATTTATATCGCCCCTTGCGCTACTTCAGGACGTCGCAAAGTGCTTCACAGACAATAAAGTACGTTTGAAGTGCGGTCACTGTTGTAATGTAGGAAACGTGGCAGCCAATTTGTGCACAGCAAGCTCGCACAAACAGTAATATGATAATGGCCAGATCATCTGTTTTTTTTGTGATATTGGTTGAGGGATAAATATTTGCCAGGACACCGGGGAGAACTCCTCTGTTCTTCTTTGAAATGATGCCATGGGAGCTCTCTTTACCCAGAGAGTAGTTACAGTGTGGAGCTTACTACCACAGGGAGTCGTTGAGGCGAGCAGCATAGATTATGGGGAAGCACGAATGGAGAAAGAGATAGAAGGATATGCAGATAGGGTGAAGTGATGTAGGGTGGGAGGAGGCTCGTGTGGAGCATAAATACCAGCATAGACGTGTTGGGCCGAATGGCCTGTTTCTGTGCTGTAAATTCTATGCAAATTGTGAGCAAATTGCAGTCCAAATTTTTTTGGATACCCACTGCTCTACTGAATTAGTGCCACCTTCTGGCAGGAAATAGGCACTGTACCAGTTTCAAGTGGAAAAACCCACTTGGAGAGATAAGACTTGCATTTGTAGAGTGTCTTTCATGACCACCGGACGGCTCAAAGCATTTTACAGCCAATGAAGTATTTTTGGAGTGTAGTCACTGTTATAATGTGGGAAAAGAGAATCAAATCCTTCAAATCAATGTCTCTCTGTTCCAGCTTCCTCTTCATTTATGCTACTCGCCTCAACTACTCCCTGTGGTAGCAAGTTCCACGTCCTAACTGCTCTCTGGGTTCTTTGGCAGCACCTCCCAAACCCGCGATCTCTATCACCTAGAAGGACCAGGGCAGCAGGCGCATGGGAACACCATCACCTCCAAGTGCCCCTCCAAGTCACACACACCATCCTGACTTGGAAATATATTGACCATTCCTTCATCGTCGCTGGGTCAAAATCCTGGAACTCCCTCTCTGACAGCACTGTGGGAGCACCTTCACCACACGGACTGCAGCGGTTCAAGAAGGCAGCTCACCAACACCATCTCGAAGGCAACTAGGGATGGGCAATAAATGCCCGGCCTTGCCAGCGACACCCACATCCTTGAACAAATAAAAGTAAAATAAGGGCTGCAGTATACAGCAGTAAATAATAGTTTTGACTCGTGGGCCTGTCAAATAAAGATGTTGAAAAGCAGCTCGGTGCTAAATTGCAGTGAGCATTGTATTTATTTGAACACAGAGAATGTTGATGATATAGGCACACCTAAAATATTCTGCCGGGAAAGCAAATCTGCTGCCAGTAAATTGGGCTTTGCACCGAACGCCTTGTGTATTGGGTTTCCAGGGATAATGAGCCCAACGGACACTCACTTACCCGTTCTGCAGTTTTGCCTACACTGCACTCCCACTGAACTCCCTTCAGGTTGAGTCCTGGCAAAGGACCAACTGGAAGAAGGCATCCCCCTCAGCCGCTTTCACCTCAACAGAAACAGGTCAGCTGCAGTAAGGTTAACCCGTGTCACAGAGTGCGTTGCTGAGTGCGCAACGATAGCAGAAATGTCAAGTTAGAAGGAACACAGGAAGGAACAGAGGTGGGCCATTCAGCCCCTCAAACCTGTTCCGCCATTCAATGAGATCATGGCTGATCAGTGACCTAACTCCATCTACCTGCCTTGGTTCTGTAACCCTCAATACTCTCGCCTAACAAAGACCTATCCATTTCAGTTATGACATTTTCAATTGACCTCCAGCCGCTACAGCTTTGTGAGGGAGGGAGTTTCAGCTTTCCACTACCCTTTATGTGAAGAAGTGCTTCCTGGCTTTCTGAATGGCCTAGCTCAAACTGTACCCAAGGTGACAATTTTGCGAGTGTGTGTGTGGTCATTTTGCCGTCCTATCAGCTCCTGGCATAATAATTGATTTGATTTCTGGATCTGCAGTGAAACATTTCTAAGATTGATGAATTTACACTATCCCAAATTTTCTTTTTCTCTTTGCCTGTTTTCGCTCCTCCTTTTCCGAGAGGCTGACTCACCCTGTGGTACAGTGCCTTTGCCCCCAGTCACGCAGGAGCCTGGACACTGTGTGTCGGCACGTTACTGCATCATGGAAGGTGAGCCAGTTGAGCCGGATCTTCTGTTCACACTACACTCTACCCAGCAGGGGTTCAGTGATGCAGCAGGAGTAAGCACCCTGGCTGGCTTCACCCCTATACAGCCGATGGACATTGAGGCCAAGGGTCACCAACTCAATACAGATTAAGATTGAATCTGGTCCTTTATGGCTTATTAACATCACTGGGGTGCAGCAACACAGTGGTTAAGTTACTGGACCAGTAATCCAGAGGCCTGGACTAATGATCTGGAGACGCACGTTCAAATCTGGGGAATTTAAATTCAGTTAATTAAATAAATCTGGAATAAAAAGCTAGTATCAGTAATGGTGACCATGAAACTACTGGATTGTTGTAAAAACCCATCTGGTTCACTAATGTAATTTAGGGAAGGAAATCTGTTGTCCTTACCTGGTTTGGCCTATATGTGACTCCAGACGCACAGCAATGTGGTTGGCTCTGAAATGGCCCAGCAAGCCACTCAGTTGAAACAAACTGCTACAAAGACTGCAGCGGTACAAGAGGGCAGCTCACCACCACCTTCTCACGGGCAATTAGGGATGGGCAATAAACGCTGGCTTACAGTGACGCCCACATCCTGTGAGTATATATATATTAAAAAAAAGACACATTGTGGTGCACCCAGCCACTAAGCCAAGTTTCAAACTGTTGGCAAGGTAGTATCTAAGCTTGAGGTCATACTGACCTGTGTACGATGCCTAGAATCCTATTCTAAGGAGCGGTGTGATGGAAATTTGCTCCCATGATAGCTTCGTGGTCATATCAGAAGGACTTAAATGACGCATGAAATCAATTGTGCAACGTAAATGGGCTGGCAGGAGAACCAGTACATCAGAGGCCCACCTCAACATAGCAGTGATGCTGGAAAAATAGACTTATAATAGAAAAAACAGCTTCAAAGTCACATTTAACACTGTCTAAGCCCAGAGGTTAACTATAGCTTGCATTAATGCAAGTTCCACTCCCATTTCCACAAGTCAGAAAACTCCATGAAAAGGCATAATTTACACATTAGGTCCTGCGATATATATATATATATTAAAATGTATCAGGAAGAGTTCCTCCATGGCCTTGCCCCTCTCCATCTCTGTAACATCCTTCAGCCTGACATGCCTTCAAGATCTCTACGCTCCTTCATTTCTGGTCTCTTGCGTGATCCCGATTTTCATTGCCCTACCACTGGCGGCTGTGCCTTCAGTTTGCCGAGGCCCCAAACTCTGAAATTCCTTTCCTGAACCTCGCCGCTTCTCTACCCCTCTCTCCTCCTTCAAGATGCTTCTTAAAACCTGCCTCTTTGTCTCTGTGAAGTGCCTTGGTGCGCCTTACTATGTTAAAGGTGCTACATAAATGCAAGTTGTTGTTGTTGTGTTGATAGCCCCTCCCTCAGTAACATTCCCACCATCTCTCCCACTGCGAGAACAAAAGCCAGACGGGGCACGTGTGTTTTTGCAGACGGGAATGGGGTGTCATTTTACAGAGGGGGACAGAGCCTGCGGGAGCGCCAATGTTTTGGTAGGTTAAAGGTGCTATATAAGTGCAAGTTGTTGTTGTTGCTGAGCTGAGGAATATGGTGAAAAGGCGTCCATTTACTCCTGTCCCCATACTGTACAAGGCAGGATATGTTTTGTGCGTGAAGGCTCATGGGTGTCAAACCAGAAGTATCGATCTGTGCCTCTCTGATTCTTGGGTAGTGCGATTTGAATGAAGCGTTAGTCTGTGTCTGAATGAAGGTCCAGGCGGGGAATATTTCCAGCTTGCATTTCACTGGTGAATTTTTGGGGTACCCATTAAGTGGCGTGAAGAAATCTTGGAATTGTGTTTTATTTTGTCCGACATCCTTCATGATTGGAGTTTGATGCTCACCTTCTCCAACCTGCAGACTTCTAAGTCAGCAGACGGCACCAGACAGTCAGTACAAGGTCACCTGTTTTTCTCAGTTGCCGCAGGTAGTGCTGGGTATCCACGTACAGCATTCAGAAAGCAGACAAGCAACAACAGATTGTTAACTACATTTTAACGTCATGGACCCTTCAGCCACTCCTGATGTGAAGCTCAGCACCTGAACCTTGCAACTTACGGCACACAGAAAGTTCCCGACACCTTTTGTGTTGCTTTCAGTGATTGATGGCTGGTGCCCCCTTTCATAGAAACATAGAAACATAGAAAATAGGTGCAGGAGTAGGCCATTCGGCCCTTCTAGCCTGCACCGCCATTCAATGAGTTCATGGCTGAACATTCAACTTCAGTACCCCATTCCTGCTTTCTCGCCATACCCCTTGATCCCCCTAGCAGTAAGGACCTCATCTAACTCCTTTTTGAATATATTTAGTGAATTGGCCTCAACAACTTTCTGTGGTAGAGAATTCCACAGGTTCACCACTCTCTGGGTGAAGAAGTTCCTCCGCATCTCGGTCCTAAATGACTTACCCCTTATCCTTAGACTGTGACCCCTGGTTCTGGACTTCCCCAACATTGGGAACATTCTTCCTGCATCTAACCTGTCTAACCCCGTCAGAATTTTATATGTTTCGATGAGGTCCCCTCTCATTCTTCTGAACTCCAGTGAATACAAGCCCAGTTGATCCAGTCTTTCTTGATAGGTCAGTCCCGCCATCCCGGGAATCAGTCTGGTGAACCTTCGCTGCACTCCCTCAATAGCAAGAATGTCCTTCCTCAGGTTAGGAGACCAAAACTGTACACAATACTCCAGGTGTGGCCTCACCAATGCCCTGTACAACTGTAGCAACACCTCCCTGCCCCTGTACTCAAATCCCCTTGCTATGAAGGCCAACATGCCATTTACTTTCTTAACCGCCTGCTGCACCTGCATGCCAACCTTCAATGACTGATGTACCATGACACCCAGGTCTCTTTGCACCTCCCCTTTTCCTAATCTGTCACCATTCAGATAATAGTCTGTCTCTCTGTTTTTACCACCAAAGTGGATAACCTCACATTTATCCACATTATACTTCATCTGCCATGCATTTGCCCACTCACCTAACCTATCCAAGTCACTCTGCAGCCTCACAGCATCCTCCTCGCAGCTCACACTGCCACCCAACTTAGTGTCATCCGCAAATTTGGAGATACTACATTTAATCCCCTCATCTAAATCATTAATGTACAGTGTAAACAGCTGGGGCCCCAGCACAGAACCTTGCGGTACCCCACTAGTCACTGCCTGCCATTCTGAAAAGTACCCATTTACTCCTACTCTTTGCTTCCTGTCTGACAACCAGTTCTCAATCCATGTCAGTACACTACCCCCAATCCCATGTGCTCTAACTTTGCACATCAATCTCTTGTGTGGGACCTTGTCGAACGCCTTCTGAAAGTCCAAATATACCACATCAACTGGTTCTCCCTTATCCACTCTACTGGAAACATCCTCAAAAAATTCCAGAAGATTTGTCAAGCATGATTTCCCTTTCACAAATCCATGCTGACTTGGACCTATCATGTCACCTCTTTCCAAATGCACTGCTATGACATCCTTAATAATTGATTCCATCATTTTACCCACTACCGATGTCAGGCTGACCGGTCTATAATTCCCTGTTTTCTCTCTCCCTCCTTTTTTAAAAAGTGGGGTTACATTGGCTACCCTCCACTCCATAGGAACTGATCCAGAGTCAATGGAATGTTGGAAAATGACTGTCAACGCATCCACTATTTCCAAGGCCACCTCCTTAAGTACTCTGGGATGCAGTCCATCAGGCCCTGGGGATTTATCGGCCTTCAATCCCATCAATTTCCCCAACACAATTTCCCGGCTAATAAGGATTTCCCTCAGTTCCTCCTCCTTACTAGACCCCCCGACCCCTTTTATAACCGGAAGGTTGTTCGTGTCCTCCTTCGTGAATACCGAACCAAAGTACTTGTTCAATTGGTCCGCCATTTCTTTGTTCCCCGTTATGACTTCCCCTGATTCTGACTGCAGGGGACCTACATTTGTCTTTACTAACCTTTTTCTCTTTACATATCTATAGAAACTTTTGCAATCCGTCTTAATGTTCCCTGCAAGCTTCTTCTCATACTCCATTTTCCCTGCCCTAATCAAACCCTTTGTCCTCCTCTGCTGAGTTCTAAATTTCTCCCAGTCCCCAGGTTCGCTGCTATTTCTGGCCAATTTGTATGCCACTTCCTTGGCTTTAATACTATCCCTGATTTCCCTTGATAGCCACGGTTGAGCCACCTTCCCTTTTTTATTTCTATGCCAGACAGGAATGTACAATTGTTGTAGTTCATCCATGCGGTCTCTAAATGTCTGCCATTGCCCATCCACAGTCAACCCCTTAAGTATCATTCGCCAATCCATCTCAGCCAATTCACGCCTCATACCTTCAAAGTTAGCCTTCTTTAAGTTCTGGACCATGGTCTCTGAATTAACTGTTTCATTCTCCATCCTAATGCAGAATTCCACCATATTATGGTCACTCTTCCCCAAGGGGCCTCGCACAACGAGATTGCTAATTAATCCTTTCTCATTACATAACACCCAGTCTAAGATGGCCTCCCCCCTAGTTGGTTCCTCGACATATTGGTCTAAAAAACCATCCCTTATGCACTCCAGAAAATCCTCCTCCACCGTATTGCTTCCAGTTTGGTTAGCCCAATCTATGTGCATATTAAAGTCACCCATTATAACTGCTGCACCTTTATTGCACGCACCCCTAATTTCCTGTTTGATGCCCTCCCCAACATCACTACTACTGTTTCAAAGGGGCGCAACCAATAAGCCGCAAATTAAACCGATTTTAAATTAACTTTAAAGCAAATCAGAATTTTGTTTCTGGGGTGATGATGCCGGTCACAGAAGGCCGCGAGTGTACCGGTGGACACCGCGTGCTCCATCTCCAGGGACACCCTGGCTCGGATGTAACCGCGGAAGGGAGGCAGGCAGTTGGGCTGAACGACCCCCTCGACTGCCCACTGCCTGGCCCTATTGATGGCCCCCTTGGCTATGCCCAGGAGCATCTAACAAGGAGGTCCTCCGATCCGCCCGCACCCCTCCCCTCCGCACTGGGTAGCAAAAGATCAGGAGCGTTGGACGATGCAACCAAAAATTGAGGAGCAGCCCTTTCAAAAATTGGAACAGGGACTGCAACCTCTCGCACTCGATGTCTACATAGAACACGGACCCCTCCAGGCCACAGATATTGCAGGCAGACTGGGAACAAAATTCACTCCAGGATCAGCTGGATATGGTAACGATTTGCTCCATGCTGCACGGAGGCTGTTAGAAATAGGGATATGATGAGGAAACTAAAGCAATCCACATAGAAGCATAGAAAATAGGTGCAGGAGTAGGCCATTCGGCCCTTCGAGCCTGCACCACCAATCAATAAGATCATGGCTGATCATTCACCTCAGTACCCCTTTCCTGCTTTCTCTCCATACCTCTTGATCCCTTTAGCTGTAAGGGCCATATCTAATTCCCTCTTGAATATATCTAACGAACTGGCCTCAACAACTTTTGCGGTAGAGAATTCCACAGGTTAACAACTCTCTGAGCGAAGAAGTTTCTCCTCATCTCGGTCCTAAATGGCTTACCCCTTATCCTTAGATTGTGAACCCTGGTTCTGGACTGCCCCAACATCGGGAACATTCTTCCTGCATCTAACCTGTCCAGTCCCATCAGAATTTTATATGTTTCTATGAGATCCCCTCTCATTCTTCTAATCTCCAGAGAATACAGGCCCAGTTGATCCAGTCTCTCCTCATATGTCAGTACTGTGCGTATCCTGTGTCACAGACATTGTCCAATCATGAAAGAGAACTTAATTTTAACATCTTCTACCACTGGAAACCGTTTCTCCCTATTTAATCTATCAAAACCCCTCTTTTAAATCTCCCCTTCATCTTCTTTGCCCTAAAGAGAACAATCCCAGGTTTGTAGTCAACAATGTTCACAAGAGACCCTCATGCCAAGGTAATGAAGCTTGTCGTACAGGACGAGGACAGGAATTGCACAGACTGGACTCAAAGGATGTCCTGCTAGCCTCAGCGAGGAAAATGGTTACACTGGAAGTATTGCAAAACCAACTTTCTTGTAAAGGATAAAATACCAGAGACAAGGTGATGCAAAGTAGTAGCACCAACAACACTTGGACAACGTACATTTGGATGCTGTGCAATGTTCCATTTAAGCTGCGCGGTCACATGGGGTCCCGCACAGTCAGAGAACCGGCTTTTAAATTGACAAAAATGCACATGAACGGAATTTTCACAGCCCAAAGTAAAATGACAGGAAACATTGATGCTGTAATAAGAACAGAAGAAATAAGATCAGGAGTAGGCCATATGGCCCCTTGAGCTTGCTCCGGCATTCAATAAGATCACGGCTAAACTACTACATCAACTCCACTTTCCTGCACCGTCCGCATCTCCTTCATTCCTTTAGTGTCCAAAAGTCTATCGCAAACTATCTTCAGACGCTAACTGTAATGCCCCGCTGCAACTAACGCCCCGAAATCCAAAAAAGCAAAAATCCAGCCCTTTCTCTCTATCAGTGGACAACTGAGGAAGATAGGAGCTGGTAAATGAGCATTTGGTCCCGTGCTTTGATTAAGTACACTGTAAAAATCATCTCTTTAGATCATAAGGTAGATAATTACCTGTGACAATTGCCCAACTTCTAGGTAGAAGCAAATGATGAATGCGTTCCATGCCACCCACAGCACCAGCCATCCTGCATACTGCATAAAACAAAGGAGAAAAGACCGCTTTAGATACTGAAAGCTCCATTCATGTATAATGAATCTGATTCATTTCTAAATCTCTCATTACAACGCAACACATATCTATACAGTGTCAGCCGTGGCTCAGTGGGTAGCACTTGTGCCTCTGAGTCAGTAGGTCATGGGTTCAAGTCCCACCCCAGAATCTTCAGCATATAATCCAAGCTGACATTCCCAGTGCTAGTACTGAGGGAGTGCTGTGCTGTCGGAGATGCCGTCTTTCATATGAGATGTTAAACCGAGGCCCGTCTGCCCACTCAGGTGGCTATAAAAGATCTCATGGCACTATTTCGAAGAGGAGCAGGGAAGCTCTCCTCAGTGTTGTGGCTAATATTTATCCCTCAATCAATATCACTGTTGTGTATGAAGAAAGAGTCAGGCTGAATAATGTGAGTTCAAAGTAAAGTGTGACCGTAGTCTTTTATTGCAGATCTCCAGCATGCCTCTCCAACCTGTGAGGCCTCCTTAAATACCTGTGCTCCCAAGGGATTATGGGATCCCTTGGGACTCCAGGGGATGAGCCCTCTGGTGGCTGTACAGAGTATATACAAGTTTATATATATAACAATCAGTAAAACAGATGATCTGGTCATTATCACATTGCTGTTTGTGGGAGCTTACATTGCACAAAGTGGCTCTTGCATTTCCTACATTACAACAGTGACTACACTTCAAAAGTACTTCATTGACTGTAAAGTGCTTTGGACATCATGAGGTCGCGAAAGGTGCTACATAAATGCAGGTGCATCTTTCTTTCTTTCTATATGTGACATGCTTCTTCTGGCAAACTGGGATGACGGTCTACAGGGGATTACAGTAGTTTCAACTGCTGCAAAAGGCTAGAATTGTCACAAATTTGTCAGACATATGCTGATAGATATTAGCAATGTAAAACCCTGGCTGCTTATTGAGCATCCTATTTAGGAATAGATATTATGGTGGATGACACAGCAACTCCGCTGAGATGCAGCATCCAATATTGTTCCATTCCTTATGGTGAAAGCTGTTCACAGTAATGTTATTGTAAAATCTCAGCAGGCTTGTTCTGTCTGCTGTCACAACTCCTCATAAAATGTATCGCTCCCCTTGATGGCTCAGTAAGTAAATGCACCTTGGGGCACAGCATCACACAGCCCAGCAAGGGCCCGGCCTGAGAGGTTAAACTTAGCGTCAGTGCCCCTGGGCTTGGGTAGGGGAACAGAGAAATCAATCAGCATTCCTGCATTTGATTGCTTTCCAATGATCAATAAACAGCGTGTGTATGCCCCCGCGAAATATTTTGATTTTTGAAGTCTTTATTTTGTACATTTTCCAGCATTTTGTATATATTCTCACACACATAAATCCTTTATGCCTCATTCATAACACGCAAAAAGACCCCATACAATTAGAACATGAAAACAGGCTCCCCTGAGTCGGTGAACTCATCCAGTGAGTAGGTGAGCCATACAGCTCAGGAAGGTTAGCCAGCTCACCGGCCTGCAACCAGGAACAGGAGGTCCAGGGGAAGTGTGAGAGACACCAGACCAGGAGATGGAGAGGGAGAGATACCAGACCAGGAGTGTGAACGATACCAGACATGGGAGATACCAGACCAGGAGTGGGAGAGAGAGGGAGATACCAGACCAGGAGTGTGAGCGATACCAGACATGGGGAGATACCAGACCAGGAGTGGGAGAGAGAGAGAGATACCAGACCAGGAGTGTGAGATACCAGACCAGGAGTGGGAGAGAGAGAGAGATACCAGACCAGGAGTGTGAGCGATACCAGACATGGGGAGATACCAGACCAGGTGTGTGAACGATACCAGACCAGGAGTGGGAGAGACACCAGACCAGGAGTGGGAGAGAGGGAGAGATACCAGAGCAGGAGTGTGAGCGATACCAGACATGGGGAGATACCAGATCAGGAGTGGGAGAGAGAGAGATACCAGACCAGGATGTGAGATACCAGACCAGGAGTGGGCGAGACACCAGACCAGGAGTGGGAGAGACACCAGACCAGGAGTGGGAGAGAGGGAGAGATACCAGAGCAGGAGTGTGAGCGATACCAGACATGGGGAGATACCAGATCAGGAGTGGGAGAGAGAGAGATACCAGACCAGGAATGTGAGATACCAGACCAGGAGTGGGAGAGACACCAGACCAGGAGTGGGACAAACACCAGACCAGGAGTAGGCGAGGGAGAGGTACCAGACCAGGACTGTGAGACACCAGAGCAGCAGAAGAGGGAGAGGGAAAGGTACCCGACCAGGAGTGTGAGAGACACCAGAGCAGCAGGAGAGGGAGAGGGAAAGGTACCCGACCAGGAGTGTGAGAGACACCAGAGTGAGAGAGTGGGAGCGATATCAGGCCAGGAGTGGGAGAGATACCAGACCAGGGGATGGGCAGATACCAGACCATGACTGGGAGATACCAGGCCATGACTGGGAGATACCAGACCAGGAGTGGGGCAGATACCAGACCAGGAGTGGGGCAGATACCAGACCAGAAGTGGGGCAGATACCAGACCAGGAGTGGGGCAGATACCAGACCAGGAGTGGGGCAGATACCAGACCAGGAGTGGGGCAGATACCAGACCAGGAGTGGGGCAGATACCAGACCTGGGGAGGGGCAGATACCAGACCAGGGGAGGGGCAGATACCAGACCAGGGGAGAGGCAGATACCAGACCACGAGTGGGGCAGATATCAGACCAGGAGTGGGGCAGATACCAGACCACGAGTGGGGCTGATACCAGACCACGAGTGGGGCAGATACCGGACCACGAGTGGGGCAGATACCAGACCACGAGTGGGGCAGATACCAGACAGGGGAGGGGGAGACACCAGACAAGGAGAGGGGCAGACACCAGACCAAGGGAGGGGGAGAGACCAGACCAGGAGAGGGGGAGATACCAGACCAGGAGAGGGGGAGACACCAGACCAGGAGAGGGGGAGGCACCAGACCAGGAGAGGGGGAGACACCAGCCCAGGAGAGGGGGAAGACACCAGACCAGGGGAGGGGGAGACACCAGACCAGGAGAGGGGAGACACCAGACCAGGAGAGGGGGAGACATCAGACCAGGAGAGGGGGAGACACCACACCAGGAGAGGGGGAGACACCAGACCAAGAGAGGGGGAGACACCAGACCAGGAGAGGGGGAGACACCAGACCAGGAGTGGGAAAGATACCAGACCAGGAGTGGGTGTGTTACCAGACCAGGAGTGGGAGCGTTACCAGACCAGGGGCGGAAGATACCAGACCAGGAGTGGGACAGATACCAGACCAGAAGAGGGAGAGATACCAGCCCAGGGGAGGGAGATACCAGACCAGGGGTGGGAGAGATACCAGATCAGGCGAGGTAGTGGTATAAATCTGGAACTAGGAGCAAATTGCAAGAGCACAGGATTTCCATATTAACTAAAAGCTTTACAATAATGCTAACATGGTTGTGTTGGTGGCCCTGTCCCCTTTGAGCCAGAAGGCTGTGCGATCAAGATCCACTACAGAGCCTTCAGCACATAATCCAGGTTGACCTGTCGATTCAACAATGAGGGAGTGTCTGTTGGATGTGGATGAAAACTGAGTCCACATCTGTGCAGGTTGAATTGTATGCGGGTGAATGCTCTCAAGGTCAAATAACCGGATGACCCTCACTGTCCAGATTCACACATGAAGAAAGGTCGATTTACAGTCGGGGAACCATACCTCACCATGGCACAAGACCTTCAGTTCCACAGGTACTAGCCATTCTCTGACCTCTTGCTCAAGGGCCCGTTATCGTTTCATGTGCCTTGGCAGAGCCTTGGCAGACTGCTCTACTGTTGGAGCACCACTGCTCAGCCCAATCTGATCCTTGAATCCAGCAAGAGTCAATGGGGAGAGAAGATACTGGGTGATATTCTTCCCTTCAGCCCAGTGGCACTGAGGCCATTTGACCCTGCTGCTGCCTGAGTCATGATCAGCTTCCTCAATATAGACCAGGGATGCATTTGTATAGCTCCATTAACGTAGTAAAATGCTCCAAGACATTTCACGGGAGTGTTAGCAGACGAAATTTAACACTGAGCCACATAAGGAGATATTAAGACAGGTGACCAAAAGCTTGGTCAAAGAGGTAGGTTTTAGGGAGCAACTTAAAGGAGGAGAGAGAGAGAGAGGTAGAGAGGCGGACAGGTTTAGGGAGGGAATTCCAGAGCTCAGGGCCCAGACAGCTGAAGGCACGGCCGGCAATGGTGGAGTAAAGGAAATTGTGCATGGGGAAGAGATTAGAATTGGAGGAGCGCAGAGAGTTGCAGGGCTGGAGGAGGTTACAGGGACAGGGAGCTATTGGAACAATTGATCCAACAAATTTTACCCAGTGCATTCTAATTTTTTTGTCTGGTGCGCTTGAAAAGGTAATTCATTGCGACGAGGCACTTCGACATTACAAGGCGTGACATGAAGGGAAGAAAACCGTGAAGAACAGAAACAACTCTGACTCAGGGAAGCCAAGAAGCTTTTGGGCCACACAGTCAGGCTGTGTCACAACGGAAGAGGGACATTTAGTGGCTTTGGGATGTATTGTGTGAAGCACTGCAGCATGTTAACGCTGATATTAGACAGCTCTGTTTATATATCAGCCCCTAGCAAAACTGCATTTGCCTCAAATTGACCTCGGGCTTCATTTTGGATTCCTTCACTGTTTACAGTGACAACTTGATTTAAATCCAGATTAACATGGAAATACATTCTCTTGTGAAATATGCCTCCGGGAGGTTTATAAGTCTGTCATAAGTGACTAAATGATAAATCCAAGTAAGAATGGCCACATTTAAATATGTTACCGGGGGGCATAGACAGTTTGGGGTGCTGCGATTTAATGGCTGATTGCGATTCATAGATGCAAAACCTTTCTTTGCAGTCTTGATAGCTAATGTAAAAAGTAGAGAAAACCTTCCAGCAAGGATTAGAAATGTATCCATGGCATTTCATAGCGAAGCAATCGACCTATTCATTAGAGAGAGAATGACTTGCATTTTGTTTAATATGTTGTGAGGATCCAATGCACTGTTTATAGAGATTATTATTAGACCCACATGTCACAGGATTGGCTGCTATTATCAGCAACAATAATTGGAAAACAAAAGCTAAATACTGCGGAGGCTGGAAATCTGAAATGGAAGCACAAATTGCTGGAAATACTCAGGAGGTCAGGCAGCATGTGTGGAGAGAGAAACAGAGTTAACATTTCAGGTCGATGACCTTCCATCAGAACCAGTTAGAATTGTCATTTTACTTAATAATTTATTCATATCCAAAATGTGTTCCATTTCACTCAATATCAGAGTCTGAGGAATGGGTCATCAAATGAGGCTATTTATCTCCTGCAATGACCCCTTGACGTAATGTTACTGTAACTGGTTAGTATATTATTACAGATTCCCAGACGCAGAGATTTTTTCATTTGCTCGTGGGATGTGGGCATCGCTGGCAAGGCCGGCATTTATTGCCCATCCCCTAATTGCCCTGGAGAAGGTGGTGCTGAGCTGCCTTCTTGAACCGCTGCAGACCGTGTGGTGAAGGTGTTCCCACAGTGCTGTTCGGGAGGGAGTTCCAGGATATTGACCCACCATGCTCAGTTCTGATCAGACCGCAATGGTCTTAAACTAGTAAATGAAACTCAGTGGGACCAGTCAATCTTATACTGCAAACATACTTATTAGAGCCAAGCTCCTTTGTACGCACATTTTCTAAATGATCATTAACACAGAAAGGACCCACACATAACACTGTGCACTGAATTTCGTATATTTGAGATATAGCAGCCTCAAAATATCTTTGGAATCCTGGTTATCGGCAATATATATCTTGAAACTTCTTCAAATTATTTTGTAATGGTGCAGTCTGTTGGGACTAGAATCATGGAGGAGCCTATTTGTACAATGGCTGTATTGGTCATGGAGGTGGTTGGCACAGAGGTTGAGATTGACATACAGTAATATATCGAGGTGCATTGTTGACATTAGTGTAGTTGAAGGACTTTACACAATTGGGATCTCAGCAATTCAAAAAGGGTATAGTGGCTGTGACGGTTGCTGTAGGGGAGTGGGTGCTTAAAAGACCATGGGAGAGAAATTCAGTCGCGCCTCTATTGCAGCGTTAATCCAAGCAGAGCGATACTTTGAGTGCCTTGAAAAGGTTTGCGCTTCATCAGAATCAGTTGAAGAGCTGACAGGGGCAATAAATCAGACGTTGCACACTTCAGCTGGGGGGGGGGG
Source organism: Pristiophorus japonicus (assembly GCF_044704955.1). Taxonomy (NCBI): domain Eukaryota; kingdom Metazoa; phylum Chordata; class Chondrichthyes; family Pristiophoridae; genus Pristiophorus; species Pristiophorus japonicus. The sequence goes on from NC_091990.1 coordinate 17,346,079, forward strand.
GGAAATGGGGGAACGGGGGACCATAACGAAAGTTTGGTCGGTACATTTTGCGGGTCCATTGTGCATGCACTGAACTCCGAATCAGATCCCGGGAAAAGCCGAGTTTTAAAGGCACGGCATAGTAATGTGCCCATTAACGTTTTCAAGCTGTACTGTTATGTCTGTCTGCCGCTGCAAACTGGGAGGCTCACGCACCGTGCTGTGTGTAAACGTTGCACTGACTGTGACCTTCCTCATCCCTTTAAGTAGCCACCAGTTAACCTGCAAGCCTGTACTCACTGTTTTTCCTGACGCTGTTATTGGCGGGCGCTCAATGAGGCTCACACACCGAATGTATTGACTGGGGCGCAAGCATGCCGCGTTGCACCAGGAATACGCCATGATCGGAGTGAACGCCAGCAGCCAGGCACTACTGGTTTGCCCCACCCCCGGTGAGCCTCTATTTTCCATCGGGGTGCTAAAAGCTGCACGAACGGTCGGTAAGCTCCAACGCTCACATTAACGCCCCCTTCTGGCTGCTATCTGAGGCGAGAGACAACCGAGAATCAGCCCATAATATGCTTCTCAGGGCAAGCGAGTGGGGCCTCAGGGGTTAAAAGGAATTGTAGCTGTCACTGGTCATCCTTCCCGAGGTTAGTTGAGCTGACCTGAGGGGCATGAAGCTAGTGAGCTGTCAGTGGCGGGTGGCTGAAGACAGAAGGTTGGTCGTTTGATCAATTTCCACCCTCAGTTCATTTCCTGTTGATATTAGCAAATATCCCACAGGCGTATTGTTTTATTGTAGTGTGGGGCTGCGTGACACATCACCTCACATTGTGGCAACAACTAAAATTCCTTGACATTTATAGGGGGCCTGTAACACAAGTTAGGAGATCAATTTAGCATCGGGCAGTGCCTCTGGGGTCTCCGAAGACAGCTGTGGCTCTGTGAGTTCCAGGGCCCATATTTTGAAGGGCGGAAGGCTTGGCTCACTTCACAGTGTGCGCAAAAATGTGTTGCAGCCTCCTCAACATTTGTGTGAGAAGGAAACGTAGAACTGGTAGAACTTATTACACCAACGTCAGTGTTTTCACTCAGGCCAACATCTCCAGCATCGAAGCAATGACCACACTCGACCAGCTCCGTTGGGCGGGCCACATCGTCCGCATGCCCAACACGAGGCTCCCAAAGCAAGCGCTCCACTCGGAAATCCTACACGGCAAGCGAGCCCCAGGTGGGCAGAGGACACGTTTCAAGGACACTCTCAAAGCCTCCTTGAGAAAGTGCAACATCCCCACCGACCCCTGGGAATCCCTGGCCAAAGACCACCCAAAGTGGAGGAAGTGCATCCGGGAGGGTGCTGTGCACCTCCAGTCCCCTTGCCGAGAGCATGCGGAGGACAAGTGCAGGCAGCGGAAAGAGCGTGCGACAAACTAGACTCCCCACCCACCCTTTCCTTCAACCACTGTCTGCCCCACCTGTGACAGAGACTGTAATTCCCGTATTGGACTGTACAGTCACCTGAGAACTCACTTTTATGTGGAAGCAAGTCCTTCGAGGGACTGCCTATGATGATGATTACATTCGGTGTGTTATTCTGAGCTGGCCCTCCTGCATCCGAGGAAACAAGGATCGCTATCGCCACTCCCTCCCCTTCCCACTCCATTAGGTGACATTTCAAGGCATCCTCAAAAGTTTTCAAGATTCTCTGAGAACATGATCCAGAACCTGAAGAAATCAGTGGACACAGATCGAAGACAATTGGCAAAAGAGCCAGAGAGGAGACGAGGAGAATTCTTTTTGCGTAGCGAGCTTTGATGATCTGGAATGCCCTCCGTGAAAGGGCGGTGGAATCAGATTCAACAGTAACTTTCAAAAGTGAATTGGATAAATATTTGAAGGGGAAAAATGTGCAGGGCTATGGGGTAAAGCACAGGGAAGTGGGGCGAATAGGATAGCTCTTTCAAAGAGCCGCCACAGGTAAGATGGGCTGAACGGCCTCCTTCTGTGCCGCAGGCTTCTTTGATTGTTGGTATTCCCAGTATGAATAGCACATTGAAGGTGCATCAGTGTAGCTTTGGAGATGGGTTTCTGTTGGAGTATTTCTGAATTCTAGAGGTTACAGTGGATTTGGAAGTAGATCTCATTAACTGAGTATTTGAGAGCCAGCTCCAGAAAAAGCTTGCATTAACCCAGCTGTAGGAGTCCATCAAGTTCTATGCTGACAAGAATTTTCAAAAGGTTTGGACTCTGAAAGGGAAAGAGAGGTTAATGTTGCAGGTGGGTCCCATCATCAGATTGCCATTGAAATGTTAACCTTACTTTCTTTCAGACTGCTGACTAATCTGTCCTGTATCTCCATTTTTATTACACTGCCTTTAAACTGCGTCCACACTCAACTATTGGAGACTGATAGAAAAGTCGTAATGAGGCTTCATCACATTTCAAGAACCTCATCCAGGCAGCCCCTTAAAATAATGATTTGAACACATTGGCCCATAATTTGCGATCAGCAGTGAAGCAAAGGCACTCGTGGTGGCCCAGATAAAAGCTGTCCACCGAGATCTCGTGACCTTGAACGATAAGGGAGTCGAGGGTTACGGGGAGTGGGCAGGGAAATGCAGTTGCCAAGATCAGATCAGCCATGATCCTACTGAATGGCGGAGCAGGCTCGAGGGGCCAAATGACCTACACCTGCTCCTATTTCTTATGTTCTTAGGATCTCTGTGGTGAGGTTTGACTTTTGCGACATTCAATTGATTGCAGCTCTGTGAATAGGGGATGCCTAGTGCGATGCTGCTGTGATGTCAACAAGCTATCGAAGCAGCCAATCATATTGCAGAATTCTCAGAGACTGGAAACCAGTAAATGAGAAGCTGCTTTTATCCAGATTTAAAAAAAATGTTAGAGAGAGTGAAATAAAGATTAGGGGCTAGAACCTCCACTTTTGTGCTTATCGCCCAAAAATGGGCGTTATTTCCGGCATGGGTGTTAAAAAAGGGTTTTCAGATCGCCGGATTCTCGCTCATTTTCAAAACACCTCGTTTCCATTTTTGAAAATGGACGTTACCGCGAGCGATATAAAATGGGCGATAGCGTTAAATTCTTTTGAGCTTCTGCCATAAAGTGTGGCTGTCCTTAGCAACGGCATGGCAACGCTCGATTCCCACGATTCAGCAGGTCAAGGGTCATCATGACATGCGCAGAAGAGGAGACAGAGAGAGAGGGAGCTCAGATGCACTGAAAGCGTGTGTGGCTGCGGTGTGTGCTTGTCTGGCTGTTGTGCAGGCACGAGGGAGATTCACCAGGAACAAAAAGCCTAATAAGCACCAGGAACATAGTTGGCACCGAGTTTTTGTTCAACAACTAAGATATAACATGGAAGGGATGGAGGAGGCCCTGGAGCTGGTAGCCAGGAACACTGGTGGCAGAGGGCTCCCAGTGATCCCGGAGCATGGCACTGCACCTCAAGATGCCGCACCGCCATTGCCAACTACATGAGAGCCAGCAGCAACATCTTCCTTCTGGCTCAGAACACGTTCCCACCTCGGGACCGTCTTCTCCTGTTTCCGTCCAAGCAGTGCTTCGGCTGTCACCCACCCCAATGAAGCATCGTCTGAGGAGCTCCTCGGCCAGGCAGCTTGGAGTCAGGAGGGGAGGGGGAAGGGGTAGAGGTGGGGAGGAGAAGCGGGGGGAGGGGGGGAAGGGTTGGTTTGTACAGAAATACTGATGATTTCTGACTAATGTTCGGTTTAAATGCTTTTTATTTGACAAAACCTTGTTACGCATTGGCTCGGATAGCTGCACTATTACACGCTGGTGATTCCTTATCAAAGGGTATAATGACACTTAACTTTAATCAACTTAAACTTTAACTGTCACCAATGTGATTCCCACCATTGATGTATCAACTGCACACCCAGCAGTGTGTCAGCTTTGTAAATAACACCAACGTTCTTTCAGGCAAAGCGATCATTGATGAGCTCCTGACGTAAGACTCTTGCAGCTATCATGCCATCATGGGCCCTTTCATGCGGTCTACAGGGGGGCGGGGGCATGGCTTCAGCGTCAACCTGATTGTCTGGGTCGATGTCAATGCCCGCCTCCTCGTCCTCCTCTTCCTCTCTCTGGTGAGGTGGACTGTCAGAGACTCATCAGGCAATTCTTGTCCCCTCCTGATAGCCAAGTTGTGCAGCATGGAGCACACCACCACAAATTTAGCTACATGCTCAGGGTGGTATTGGAGCTCGCTTCCTGAGTGGTCTAGGCATCTAAAGCGCTGCTCCAGCACGCCAGTGGTTTTCTCCACGATATTGCGAGTTGCTCTGTGGCTCTCGTATCCCCTCTCGGCTTCGGTGTGGGTGTCACGCAGTGGGGTCATCAGCAAAATGGCAAGGCCATATCCTTTGTCCCCAAGCATCCAGCATTAATCTTGTGGCTCATTGTTAAACAAGTCAGATACAGTGCTCTCACGCAGGATGTGAGCATCATGGACGCTGCCTGGAAATTGAGCATTCATTGCCAGTATAATTTTCTGGTAGTCGACAACCAGTTGGACATTCAGGGAGTGGAATCCCTTGCGGTTCCTGAAAACCTCTGCATCCTGAAAAGGTGCCCGCATCGCGATACTCCCTGCACCTTGGGGAAGTTTGCAATTCTGGAGAATCCTAGAGCCCTCTCACTCTGTGCCTCCCTTGTCATAGGGAAGCTGATCAAGTCCTTCCTGCATGCGTACAGGGCTTCAGTAACCTGTCTAATGCAGCGATGTGTGGCACGCTGAGAAAATCCGCAAATGTCTCCAGCTGTGGCCTGAAAAGAACCCGAGGCATAGAACGACAGTGCCGCAGTGACTTTGACCTTGACGGACAGTGCAGTACTGATGGTGCTAGCAAACTGCAGATCTGCCCTTATCAGCAGGCATACCTCAGTGATAACCTCTTTGTGGAAGCGCACTCTCCGAAGGCAGGTGGTGTCGGGCAAGTCGAGGTAAGACTGCTTCTCCTTGGACTTGCGGGGTATGTAACATCTAATCCTCCTCATCAGTCTGTCACGTCTTACATTGGGCACATCATGCAGTGGAGCGTTCGTTCGGCGATGCCACATATACTGCATGTAATTGGTCACCAAGAGAGGGTGAGAAAGGACAGGCCCCATTGCAGTAGCTCTCTGTTTTCCACCGATCGGTCACAAACAAGGAATGTCCCGATGAAGACACCTCTTCAATTCCAATCGGTCACAGTATGGTCAAGGTGTTTTTACAGATGTTCACATCAACTCCAACGATCTGCAGGGTACATCCGAACTCCGCCGAGGTTGAAGCACAGCAGCCTTTTAAAGGATGCGACATGCAATCGAGAACATGGCGTCCATAACACTGTGATTAGTTCCGGTTAGTTCCACGTTTTCTGGGCGTTTTTGGGGGCGAGCGATATTGTGGGCAATATGTATGCGAGGTGGTGAAATGATCTCATGGCTGTTGGTTTTGGTAAATATGCTCTTTATGACAAAAAAAAGTGGACGGGCGGAATATTTTTCCCCGGCGTTAAGCACATGGGGAAAGTAACGCTCGGCATTAACATTCCTAAAAATGGGCGTCAGTTTCCATTTTGTGCCAAACTGGGCGATATATGGGCGTTATACGTCATTTCAGTGGTAAAATGGGCATGCAAAAAAGTGGAGGTTCTAGCCCGAGGACTCTTACATGGGGACAAGGCAGAAGTTGAAATATCATGCACAAATTTGAATTCAAAAAATTGCGTAAAGCTTTTTAAAAATTGTAATTTTTACATAATGGAGAAATTTAACTGTCCACAAATATAAAAATTAGCTTTACTGGGCCAGAACAGTTGTTTACCAGTCAATACACTGTTAAAACTTCAAGACGTTCCTTAAAACCTAGCTCTTTGATCAACCTTTTGGTCACCTGTCCTAATATTTCCTTATGTGGCTTGGCGTCAATTTTTTATCTGACAATACTCCTGTGAAGTGCCTTGGGATGTTTCACTACGTTAAAGGCGCTATATAAATACAAGTTGTTGTTGTTGCACCTATTCCAACAATGCTAAACATTTAATGAGGTGTTTAACAGCGATATTACCGTGGGAATGCCCAATTCTTTGTTAGTGTCACTGATTACCCTGATTGATGGTTATTGGGGGAGGGGTATGTGTCCACAGTGCAGCCAGTGAATTTCCTGTTGATATAAGCAAATATCCCACAGAAGTACTGTTTATTGTAGTGAATGGCTGGTTGCAACTTCAGGATTTCCATGTTTAGATGCACATGCGCCAAATCCTGAAGTTGGGGTCAGTTTCAGAGGGGTAATAAAGGCGATTACTGGGTAGTTCGTTGTTATTACCACCGTAAATTCCAGGCCAATTTCACAGGCGATGGAACAAAGAATGGTTAATGTAATGTATCGTGAATATATTTGCAAACACTTCCTCGGTTTGGTATTTCTAGTGAAACTGGAAACACCTTCTTCACAAATGTATTAACAATGTCGCTACGCAACAACTTGTATTTATATTCTTCATCTTCTTAGGCAGTCCCTCGGAGTCGCTTCCACACAAAAATGAGTTCTCAGGCGACTGATAAGTCCAATGCAGGACCTACAGTCTCTGTCACGGGGTGGGGGGGCAGACGGTGGTTGAGGGGACGTTGTTTGAAGGGATGGGTGGGTGGGGTGCCTGGCTTGTCGTGCGCTCCTTCCGCTGTTTGCACCTGGTCTCCGCGTGCTCCCGGCGAAGAGCCTCGCGGTGTTTGGCGCCTTCTCGGGTTCTTCTCCTCCACTTTGAGCAGTCTTGGGCCAGGGATTCCCAGGTGTCGGTGGGGATGTTGCAACTTTTCAAGGAGGCCTTGAGGGTGTCCTTGAAGTGTTTCCGCTGCCCACCTGGGTGACGTTTGCCATGCCGGAGCTCCGAGTAGAGCCCTTGTTTAGGGAGTCTTGTATCGGGCATGCAGATGACGTGGTCCATCCATCGGAGCAGATCGAGCATTGTCAAATGCTTCGATGTTGAGGATGTTGGGCCTGAACGAGTACACTGACGTTGGTGCGCCTAGCCTGCCAATGGATATGCAGGATCTTGTGGAGGCAGCATTGGTGGTACTTCTCGAGTGCTTTGATGTGCCTGTTGTATACAGCCCATGTCTCTGAAGCATATAGGAGGGCATATTTATATAGCACCTTTAACGTAGTAAAATGGCCCAAGGTGCTTCACAGGAACGTTATCAAACAAAAGAAAATTGGCACCGAGCCACATAAGGAGATATTAGGACAGGTGATCAAAAGCTTGGTCAAAGAGGTAGGTTTTAAAAAGTGTCTTAAAGGAGGAGAGAGAGGTCTGAGGAGAGCTTAGGGCCTAGGCGGCTGAAGGCACGGCTGCCAATGGTGGGGTGAAAGGAGTGGGGAATGCACAAGAGGCCAGAATTAGATAGAGTACATAGCAACCAGAAGATATCTTACCCACTTATACTTCAGATGCCTATTGGCATACTATGATATTCACTGGCATATTACTATGTGCACTTAGCTTTCATCACAATATCAGAGACATTAAATATTGTATGACAACATTTCATGCAAAGGTTCCATTGCAAATCACAGCTTTTCAGGTTTTCCAATATTTATATGTAAATTAAACAATTTAAAGAGTTTAATAATAAAAAGCACTTTGAAATGAAATGAGTCACTGTAGACAGGCGTTAGTGTGAAATATTAATTAGTGCATGCACACACACAGATCCAACCTCCATGTATTCCTGCCTCTCACATTCTGCAATATATTCAGAACATGGCTCAAATTTAATTGAATCCAATTGAACTCTTTCATTTCACCAACCATAGTTTTGTCAATGGGCCCTGATCGTTATTTGGCTGGTTTGTATTGAGGGATAGCTTCAAATGAACCCAGTTCTTGTTTAACCAGATTGGCCCTGTTTATGTGACTGGCACATTTTCTGTAGCATTTGACATGGTTGACCAAATCATCCTCCTCCAGTGCTTTTCCTCTGTTGTGGAGCTGAGTGGGACTGCTCTCACTTGGTTCTTCTCTTACCGATTCAATCATAGCACTCTCGCCTCTGAGTCAGATGGTTGTGGGTTCAAGGCGCACTCCAGAGACTTGAGCACAAAATCCTGGCCAACACGCCCAGTGCAGTACTGAGGGAGTGCTGCACACTCAAGAGATGAGATATTAAACTGAGGCCGCACCTTCCCCCACAGGTGGACGTAAAAAAAAAATCACATGGCAATATTTCGAAGAAGAGCAAGGGGAGTTCTCCCCGGAGTCCTGGTCAATATTTATCCCTCAACCAACAACACTAAAACAGATTATCTGGTCATTATCACATTGCTGTTTGTGGGAGCTTGCTTTGTGCAATTTGGCTGCCGCATTTCCCACATTACAACAGTGACTCAAGTTCAAAAGTACTTCATTGGCTGTAAAGCGCTTTGGAATATCCTGGGGTTGTGAAAGGCACTATATAAATGCAAGTTTGATCTCTCTTTCTAAAATTGTAACCTGCATTCAGTGGCTATGTGACAACGATGTATCACAAAATAGGTTTGGATGAGGAAAGCCCTCAACACGTGATCCCATCCTTCGAATACACCCAACCGACTGATCTCCCATCACAGGATGGGGCTGCTTCCTAAATCAGTTTAAGGTCTTGTCTTCAGCCACCTCCCAGACAACCCGCTGTAGCTGTTCTGCACCCTCTGTGTAAAGAAATACTTCCTGGTGACTGAGCATAGTTCATCTCCCCAACACCATATCTGATGTTGGAGAGAACTAACAAGGTAGTAATACAATCAAGAGGTTCCTGTGAGGTCATATATTTGGAGGAGAAATATAATATAGTCTTACTATCTACATAGCCTCAACATTTAACCAGTCACTATCCCAAAAGCCCGACAACAAAAACCCAGATTCATTTCAAAGAAACTAAGAGGACCCAGAGTATATATTCTTTAAAGGATCCAGACGTGCCTATTTTGGTACCTGCACATTTTCTGTTTCTGAGGTTGGATGGTTAAAGAAGTAAGAAGAGTTTGCATTTATATAAATCCATTCACGATCTCAGGACTTCCCAAAGTGCTTTACAGCCAATGACGTATTTTGTGAACACGGCAGCCAGAAATTTGTACAGGAAGCTCCCACAAACAGCAATGTGATCATGGCCAGATAATCTGTTTTTCGTGATGTTGATAGAACGTTAATTATTGGCCAGGGCACCGGGGAGCAATGTCCCCTGAAGGTGCACGATGGCGAGGTCCCACACAGAGGCTGCTCACCAGCTACCACCGCTGGAAGCGATGCCGCGAATTTAAAGGGCCCGCACAGGGAATAAAAACATTTAGAGGGAACGTTGCCGGGAAGAACTCCGCTCGTCTCCTTCAAAATAGTGCCATGGGATCTTTTGCATCTATCTGAAAGGGCAGGCGGGGCCTCGGTTTAACGACGCATCCGACAGTGCTGCGCTCCCTCAGTTCTGCACTGCAAGCATCAGCCCGGATTTGTGTCACCGCCATAATCCTCTTGCACTGCCGCTGGAAAAGGTCACAGCGGGTGACAGCCAGACCTCAGTGGCAGTTCTCTGACATCTAGCAGTGGCCATTTACATTTGCTGCCACTGGCTCGTTGCCTCCGGCAACAGGGAACCAAACCACCTTTCGAGGCCCCCATTCTGTTATGCTGTGAGATTCAGTGACATTGTGCCTTGGATTTGCTTTGATTGACAGCTCTGCTTTCAAAAGGTATCAAGGCTCAGCACTCAGCAGCTCAACACACTCCGCAGTCAGCTGTGGCTCAGTGGGCAGCACACTCGCCTCTGATGCAGGAGGTTCAAGTCCGATTTCGGAGACAAGGCGAGGAAACTGGCCAGAGGAAAACACATTCAGGCTCCAGGCAAACTCAAAATCACTTGTTTTACTATCAACATTAAAGGAGCAACCTTTAAACACTTGTGATTTTACCAGCAGAAACTAAAAAAAATGACCTTTCCTTTTCATAATAACATCTCAAATAAAATATCTCAAGGCGTAACATTCACAAGTTGTAACATTCATGCCATTTGATTTTCTGAAACTCCAGCAGTATTCACCAGACAGGTATTGTAATCCCAAAAGAAGATCATTCACTCTGTCCTGAATTAGCTAAAAATGACTCAAGGCAATGCACAGCAGTGTGGAAATTTATGCCCTGTCACAGCTCACAATTCCGTATGCCTGCAGTTTGGTTTACAAGATGTTTGTTGACGACAGGCATGAACGTGTGTTTGTTGTTTGATGCCAACATGTGGCTGATATAGAAACATAGAAAACTGCAGGCATTCGGAATTGTGAGCTGTGACAGGGTATAAATTTCCACACTGCTGTGCATTGCCTTGAGTCATTTTTAGCTAATTCAGGACAGAGTGAATGATCTTCTTTTGGGATTACAATACCTGTCTGGTGAATACTGCTGGAGTTTCAGAAAATCAAATGGCATGAATGTTACAACTTGTGAATGTTACGCCTTGAGATATTTTATTTGAGATGTTATTATGAAAAGGAAAGGTCATTTTTTTTAGTTTCTGCTGGTATGAAGCTGGCCAGGTGAGTGACATTCTTAATGGCACAGAGAAAATCTTCCCCCATTGTGTTACGCTGTGAGATTCAGTGACATTGTGCCGTGGATCTGCTTTGATTGACAGCTCTGCTTTCAAAAGATATTAAGGCTCTCAGCACTCAGCCGTTCTACACATTCCAGAGTCAGCTGCGGCTCAGTGGGCAGCACACTCGCCTCTGGGTCAGAAGATTGTGGGTTCAAGTCCTATTCCAGAGTCGTGAGCACAAAAAAATCTAAGTTGATACTCTGAGGGAGTGCTGCACTGTCAGAGGTGCCATCTTTCGGATGAGACGTTAAACCGAGGCCCCGTTATAGAATCATAGAATAGTTACAGCACGGAAGAAGGCCATTCAGCCTGTCGAGCTGGTGGTAATTCTCAGCGAGACCCTTTCCCCTTAGCCCTGCACATTTTTTTTCCTTCAGATACTTATCCAATCCCTTTTGAAAGATAAAATTGAATCTGCCTCCACCATCCTTTCAAGCAGTGCATTCCAGATCTTAACAGCTTGCTGCGCAAAAAAGCTTTTTCTTATGTCGCCTTTGATTGTAATTTTAAAGTAGTTTTAATATCTTGAAATATAGCACAGTCTCATCATATATTGATCAAATTGGGGCAGTGCAGAATGAAAGAGCTTGCATCTCTCAACTAGAAGTGAAAGATCCCATGGCACTATTTCGAAGAAGAGCAGGGGAGTTATCCCCGGTGTCCTGGCCAATATTTATCCCTCAATTTACAAAACAAAAAAACAGATTATCTGGTCATTATCACATTGCTGTTTGTGGGCGCTTGCTGTGCGCAAATTAGTTGCCATGTTTCCCACATTACAACAGTGACTACACTTCAAAAAGTACTTCATTTGCTGTAGAGCTTTTTGTAATCGCCTACCTCAAAACGGAGATTGATAGGCTTTTGTTAGCCAAGGGTATTAAGGGCGATGGAGCCAAGGAGGGTAGATGGAATTAAGATACAGACCAGCCATGATCTAATTGAATGGCGGAACAAGCTCGAGGGGTTGAACATCGTGGATTCCCCAAACCGAACTAGCTGGGGTTTTATTGAGTCTTGTGAACATCTCGTGACTGGCGAAGCCACTCACAACTCAACAGCTCGACAAACCTGTGAGCATACTCACAGGTGCATACAGTACAACAGTGTTGCACACAGCCCAGCGGTAAGTAAGAAATTCATGAGCCATTTATCCATTGTCAAATGGTTTCTACAGCCTCTGGAGGTGAGTGGGCTACAAACTATATAGTGAAAACATTAGAATGGAAATCCTACCTGTGCCACTCAATTATGTCTTCTGATGTGAAGGAATTGATGGATAATGTTATTAAAATTTTCAATTAATTTTTAGCCAGCCGGCACAGGCTCGATGGGCCGAATGGCCTCCTTCTGTACTGTATCATTCTATGATTCTATGATTTAGCAGAATTACGGCACATATTGGGGGTTGTGGGGAATGGGTAAATATAGCTCCAAATAGCAAATAAACCACATCGTTGACCCGACCGCAGGCCGTGATTCCAACTCCTACCTCTGTCTGCTTCTAGACGTGGCACATGAGGACAAGCCGACACAAAAACAAAATACTGCGGATGCTGGAATCTGAAATAAAAAACAGAGAATGCTGGAAATACTCAGCGGGTCAGGCAGCATCTGTGGAGAGAGAGAGAAACAGAGTTAACGTTTCAGGTGGATGACACTTCGTCAGAACCTCCAACAAAGAATCATGGACCTGAAACAATAACTCTGTGTCTCTCTCCACTGATGCTGCCCGAGTATTTCCAGCAGTTGCTGTTTCTTTTCGGACAAGCCGACATGTCGGCAGCGGAACCTGGGCCGTGTGATTAATAGTCAACATGTTAAAGTATAAACCAACGGGTAAATGCATTGTTTAAAGAGCAGACAAAATAATTTTATTCAAACCATGCGAACGTGTTCACTTGCCAACAGTGCTCAGGGGTGGTTTTACCCTCCGAGACTGCATCAGGTGAGACTGTGTCAGATCACCTGCTGTGGCTTCGGTTACGGAATTTTCTGTAAAATTACTGATTTAGAAGGGCAGAAGCACAATTAAAATCTGCCTCTGAACAGATTCACGTCACCGACTGAAGAGTTGATCACTTCTAAACACTGCTCCCCTACACCGTTAACGCCACAGTGCAGAATGAAACCAGTTGTGACCGTGGTTTGTCTACAATCACACACACGACCAACCTTCACAAGTTCCACCAGGGGAGTCCAAATAAATGAACGTACCTACAGCTTCCTGCACTAAGTGATCCTTTCAGGCTTCCGCCTAGTCTCGGATGCCGTGCAACTCAAAGAGCATTTCTGTTTCAATTTATTACCACCCCCACCAAACCTTTCCTCAAGATAACACGCTCATCCCAGTGGCCATGCTTCATAAGAATTAGGAGCAGGAGGAGGCTATTAGGCCCCTCGAGCCTGCTCTGCCATTCAATAAGATCATGGATGATCTTCTACCTCAACTCCACTTTCCTGTACTATCCCCATATCCCTTGATTTCCTTAACATTCAAAAATCTATTGCTCTCTGTCTTGAATATACTCAAAGACTGAGCATCCAGAGCCCTCTGGGGTAGAGAATTCCAACGATTCACCACCCTCTGAGTGAAGGCATGTCTCCTCATCTCAGTCCTAAATGACTGACACTTATTCTGAGACTGTGACCCCTGGTTCTGGACTCTCCAGCCAGATGAAACATTCTCCCTGCATCTACCCTGTCAAGCCCTGTAAGAATTTTGCTTGTTTCAATGAGATCACCTCTTATTCTTCTCAACTCTAGAGAATAGAGGCTTAGTCTACTCAATCGCTCCTCATAGGACAATCCCGTCATCCCAGGAATCAGTCTGGTGAACCTTCGTTGCACTCCCTTAGGTAAGGAGACCAAAACTGTACACAATGTTTCATGCGTGAGCCTGAAGATATGGGGAATGGAGGTGCGGGGGGAGGCAATTTTAAGCTAACCCGTCCATTGGGAAGCCAACGGGATTGGGTGCAACGCTGGTTTTACAGCCCGCTCGATTTTACTCTCCATTGAACTTCCACCCAATCCCGCGGGTTTGCTGCCTGACGAGTTGAGTTAACATTGCTCCCATCGTGTCCACAGGCTATTTTCCATTGAAGCCCCACAGCTTTACCCGATTTTCTCCGCATCCAACATCCACGCTCGCACTTTCCAGCAGACCTGTGCTGGTCAACGATCAGGGTTGAGATGGCTGCTTGGGATTTCCCTTCCCCGAGCCCAGAGCAGCTAAAAACTACTTTTGTGGCCTTTGCGACTGGCATCAGCGAACTCAGCACAGGCCGGGCTCAAATGTGGCATCGCCCTGATTCTATATATGGCTCAGTGTCATGCAGGGCAACACACTTTGCTGAGCCACCAGAGGGCTCCCAAAATTAATTAGATACAATCGTGACCATGACAGCATACTGAATCTCAATTTAACACTCTGCCATCTACAATCCTGTTTGAGACAGACGTGGAATGTTGGTCCTGTTCAATGGGTTTATTTCATATGATGATGGTAAGATGGACTCCGATCACTTCCTTCAATCCAGTCATGGCTGCTCAGAGCTGGTTTAGAAACAGAGAAACATAGGCCATTCGGCCCTTCTAGCCTGCACCGCCATTCAATGAGTTCATGGCTGAACATGCAACTTCAGTACCCCCTTCCTGCTTTCTCACCATACCCCTTGATCCCCCGAGTAGTAAGGACTTCATCGAACTCCTTTTTGAATATACTTAATGAATTGGCCTCAACAACTTTCTGTGTTGGAGAATTCCACAGGTTCACCACTCTCTGGGTGAAGAAGTTTCTCCTCATCTCGGTCCTAAATGGCTTACCCCTTATCCTTAGACTGTGTCCCCTGGTTCTGGACTTCCCCAACATTGGGAACATTCTTCCTGCATCTAACCTGTCTAAACCCATCAGAATTTTAAACGTTTCTATGAGGTCCCCTCTCATTCTTCTGAACTCCAGTGAATACAAGCCCAGTTGATCCAGTCTTTCTTGATATGTCAGTCCCGCCATCCCGGGAATCAGTATGATGAACCTTCGCTGCACTCCCTCAATAACAAGAATGTCCTTCCTCAGGTTAGGAGACCAAAACTGTACACAATACTCCAGGTGTGGCCTCACCAAGGCCCTATACAACTGTAGCAACACCTCCCTGCCCCTGTACTCAAATCCCCTCGCTATGAAGGCCAACATGCCATTTGCTTTCTTAACCGCCTGCTGTACCTGCATGCCAACCTTCAATGACTGATGTACCATGACACCCAGGTCTCGTTGCACCTCCCCTTTTCCTAATCTGTCACCATTCAGATAATAGTCTGCCTCTCTGTTTTTACCACCAAAGTGGATAACCTCACATTTATACACATTATACTTCATCTGCCATTCATTTGCCCACTCACCTAACCTATCCAAGTCGCTCTGCAGCCTCATAGCATCCTCCTCGCAGCTCACACTGCCACCCAACTTAGTGTCATCCGCAAATTTGGAGATACTACATTTAATCCCCTCGTCTAAATCATTAATGTACAGTGTAAACAGCTGGGGCCCCAGCACAGAACCTTGCGGTACCCCACTAGTCACTGCCTGCCATTCTGAAAAGTACACATTTACTCCTACTCTTTGCTTCCTGTCTGACAACCAGTTCTCAATCCATGTCAGCACACTACCCCCAATCCCATGTGTTTTAACTTTGCACATTAATCTCTTGTGTGGGACCTTGTCGAAAGCCTTCTGAAAGTCCAAATATACCACATCAACTGGTTCTCCCTTGTCCACTCTACTGGAAACATCCTCAAAAAATTCCAAAAGATTTGTCAAGCATGATTTCCCTTTCACAAATCCATGCTGACTTGGACCTATCATGTCACCTCTTTCCAAATGCGCTGCTATGACATCCTTCATAATTGATTCCATCATTTTAGCCACTACTGAGGTCAGGCTGGCCGGTCTATAATTCCCTGTTTTCTCTCTCCCTCCTTTTTTAAAAAGTGGGGTTACATTGGCTACCCTCCACTCCATAGGAACTGATCCAGAGTCAATGGAATGTTGGAAAATGACTGTCAATGCATCCGCTATTTCCAAGGCCACCTCCTTAAGTACTCTGGGATGCAGTCCATCAGGCCCTGGGGATTTATCGGCCTTCAATCCCATCAATTTCCCCAACACAATTTCCCGACTAATAAGGATTTCCCTCAGTTCCTCCTCCTTACTAGACCCTCTGACCCCTTTTATATCCGGAAGGTTGTTAGTGTCCTCCTTAGTGAATACCGAACCAAAGTACTTGTTCAATTGGTCCGTCATTTCTTTGTTCCCCGTTATGACTTCCCCTGATTCTGACTGCAGGGGACCTATGTTTGTCTTTACTAACCTTTTTCTCTTTACATATCTATAGAAACTTTTGCAATCTATCTTAATGTTCCCTGCAAGCTTCTTCTCGTACTCCATTTTCCCTGCCCTAATCAAACTCTTTGTCCTCCTCTGCCAAGTTCTAAATTTCTCCCAGTCCCCGGGTTCACTGCTATTTCTGGCCAATTTGTATGCCACTTCCTTGGCTTTAATACTATCCCTGATTTCCCTTGATAGCCACGGTTGAGCCACCTTCCCTTTTTTATTTTTACGCCAGACAGGAATGTACAATTGTTGTAGTTCATCCATGCGGTCTCTAAATGTCTGCCATTGCCCATCCACAGTCAACCCCTTAAGTATCATTCGCCAATCTATCCTAGCCAATTCACGCCTCATACCTTCAAAGTTACCCTTCTTTAAGTTCTGGACCATGGTCTCTGAATTAACTGTTTCATTCTCCATCCTAATGCAGAATTCCACCATATTATGGTCACTCTTCCCCAAGGGGCCTCGCACAACGAGATTGCTAATTAATCCTCTCTCATTACACAACACCCAGTCTAAGATAGCCTCCCCCCTCGTTGGTTCCTCGACATATTGGTCTAAAAAACCATCCCTTATGCACTCCAGGAAATCCTCCTCCACCGTATTGCTTCCAGTTTGGTTAGCCCAAATCTATGTGCATATTAAAGTCACCCATTATAACTGCTGCACCTTTATTGCATGCACCCCTAATTTCCTGTTTGATGCCCTCCCCAACATCACTACTACTGTTTGGAGGTCTGTACACAACTCCCACTAACGTTTTTTGCCCTTTGGTGTTCTGCAGCTCTACCCATATAGATTCCACATCATCCAAGCTAATGTCCTTCCTAACTATTGCATTAATCTCCTCCTTGACCAGCAATGCTACCCCACCTCCTTTTCCTTTTATTCTATCCTTCCTGAATGTTGAATACCCCTGGATGTTGAGTTCCCAGCCCTGATCATCCTGGAGCCACGTCTCCGTAATCCCAATCACATCATATTTGTTAACATCTATTTGCACAGTTAATTCATCCACCTTATTGCGGATACTCCTTGCATTAAGACACAAAGCCTTCAGGCTTGTTTTTTTAACACCCTTTGTCATTTTAGAATTTTGCTGCACAGTGGCCCTTTTTGTTCTTTGCCTTGGGTTTCTCTGCCCTCCACTTTTCCTCATCTCCTTTCTGTCTTTTGCTTTTGTCTCCTTTTTGTTTTCCTCTGTCTCCCTGCATTGGTTCCCATCCCCCTGCCATATGAGTTTAACTCCTCCCCAATAGCACTAGAAAACACTCCCCCTAGGTTCCGGTCCTGCCCAGGTGCAGGTTTGTGTGCGCCAGAAAGTTTTGATCAAGAATTGGTCACGTTAAAGATGATCTTTGACAGGGGAATGAGTATTTTAAATGGTAATCCCACAATCAGCATCTTGGTCAGTTTGTTTTTCACACCTGGGTATGTAAATACCAGTTGTATAACAAAATAGTTGCAGGGTTGTCCAATCCGGAGCCTGTGAATGAACTGCTAGATCCATACAGCCCTTGGCTCCCATGGTTTCTAAGCAACCGAAGATCCATTGTAACTTGTGGTTAAGGATTGGCGTCATTGTCACAGGTCTTTTCAATAAATTTGAACAGTGGTTAAGCCTGTACAAAATGATCTAGTCATATTAGAGCTCCTGCCTTGCGAAGTGATAGGTGTAGAGAGTTACTCTCCTCTGAGCAATTTACGGTGATTAGAGTTAATTGTTAGAACTCAGCCGCACTAACACAAATATGGTAGAGAATGGAGACGTAGGTTTAAGTTCATAGAACTTCAGGAAATCAGAGTCCGAATTGTTCAAAATTATCGTCATATCAAACAAGTATTTCGGGTTACACTATCCAATTGGCTGAGACAGCGGGCATTAACCACTCAATAAGAGCCTACTGTTTAACAACTGCCAGAGCTCAATATGTTACTGTTCCACTAATGGTCATGAGCAGCCTCCCAAGCATGTTTTACACTAGGGCGGGGACCTTGAGCTGATTAAAGCATTTGGCTTCAATTCACGCTTCAATCAGCTCTTTGTCCCCTGTTCCAATCTAAACTAGTACTGCCTCCGCAACATCCTGCAAATCCACTGGGAGGATAGACGCACCAACGTCAGTGTTCTCACTCAGGCCAACATCCCCAGCATCGAAGCACTGACCACGCTCGACCAGCTCCGTTGAGCGGGCCACATCGTCCGTATGCCCGACACGAGACTCCCAAAACAATCGCTCCACGCGGAGCTTCGATACAGCAAGCGAGCCCCAGGTGGGCAGAGAAAACGCTTCAAGGACACCCTCAAAGCCTCCTTGACAAAGTGCAACATCCCCACCAACTCCTGGGAATCCCTGGCTCAAGACCGCCCAAAGTGAAGGAAAAGCATCTGGGAGGGCGCTGAGCACCTCAAGTCTCATCACCGAGAACAAGCAGAAACCAAGCACAGGCAGCGGAAGGCGTGTGTGTCAACCCAGGCTCCCTGACCACCCTTTCCTTCAACCACTGTCTGCCCCACCTGTGACAAAGACTGTAATTCCCGTATTGGACTCCTCAGTCACCTGAGAACTCACTTTTAGAGTGGAACTTCGACACATCCTCAGAGTCAAGTCATCCTCGACTCCAAGGGAATGCCTATGATGATGATGCAATGCAGATTCTCTGTAATGATAATGATAATTCATCCAGTTGATGAAGTGTTTAGGGTCACTTCTGGAAGAGGGACAGTTGCAGGAATCAAATCTATATTCTATGCTGGGTGTATCTTTGCTGGGCCTGCACTGTCGTGCGTCACTCCCAACACATACCACCTGCATTGTCTCCCGGTTGAGAAACACCTCGATTTTAAAATTCTCATCCTTATTTTCAAATCCTTCCATGGCCTCGCCCCTCCCTATCCCTGTAATCTCCTCCAGCCCTACAATCCTCCGAGATTCTCTGCATTCCTCCAATTCCAACCTCTTGCCCATCCCCAAATTTCATCGCTCCACCATTGGCGGCCGTGCCCTCAGCTGCCTCGGCCCTATGCTCTGAAATTCCCTCCCTATAGCTCTCCGCCTCTCTTTCCTCCTTTAAGACACTCCTTAAAACCCTACCTCTTGGACCCAAACGTTTGGTCATTTGCACCAATATCTCATGTGGCTCTGTGTCAAATTTTGTTTGAAGCGCCTTGGGATGTTTTACTACATTAAAGGCTCTATATAAATGCAAGTTGTCATTAAAGTTGTATGTTCTTCTGCCCCCCCCCCCCAAAACTGCTGTAATGCATTGCCCTCTTTCAATCAGGCCTATGTCTCCCTGGAAACCTTTCTGATCTCTTCCTACCTCTCTCTGCTAGATGTCTGTAGTTTCTTTCCTCTTATAAACAAAAGATATTACATCGAATGTACAGCACAGAATGAGGCCATTCAGCCCTATGGGACAATGTTGGTGTTTATGCTCCACATGAGCCTCGTCCGACCTTACTTCATCTCACCCTATCAGCGTATCCTTCTATTCCTTTCTTCCTCGTGCACTTATCTAGCTTCCCCTTAAATGCATCTATTCTATTATTCAGATCCTTGCGTTTCTCGCAAATAAATGTTAGAAATGAACAAAAAGCAGCTTTTGATAACTCTACAGTGTTTGGGATTGCCATTATCTTTGGTGGGTTTCTTGACGTTAAATCTCTCCTGACTCATTTCACTTTCCCTGGTTCACTTTCCAGACATAAATCATTACTACTCCTCCAGGATACATTCTCTCCTCTGTCGCTAGGACACCACTGAACCATTACCACTATGTGTGATTACCACAAATTGTGCCTGTTCATCTGTAATTGGATGTTAATGTGACTAGAGTTTCAGTCAATAAATAATAAACTTAAAATAAAAGTCATTTCAAATTCACACACAATTGCATCGGCAGTTCATAATTATTTTAAAACTTGTGCCGGCCTTGTTAGCGATGCCCATATCTCGAGAATGAACAAAACAAATTAAGCCAAGGAGAAGTGTTCACAGAAAGCCCGACAGAGATGTGAAAATGGCAACTCAGATACCTCCAAGGCTGAGTTATACAGCTCAGGCAATCAGAGGCGAGCAGATAATTGCAGGAAAATCAGCTAGATCTAGTAAAAATAGTGCTTGGTATCAGTGAGCAGCAGTTCGTCCATTGATGGATTTGGTAGAGTGCGTCTATCTAAGTAGGAATTGCATTTAATTTGTTCAAATTAGGGAGGGGTGAAAGCCCTCAAGTCTTCAAGTTGTAAAGAAGAACAGTATTTATATAGCAATTTATCATGTCTTTTAGAAACACTTCAGGTAAACAAAATCACTTTGAAGTGCAGTGACTGTGAAGCTTCCAAATAATCTTCTGCATGCTCGACGATAGTTTTGTCTCCATACTGGAACTACAGCAGTCACTTTGCGCACTGCAAGATTCCACTAAGGGCACTGAGGTGATCAGCCAATCAGCAACTGAGTTGAAACTAAAACCGGAAGCCGAACTTTCAACTTCTGTGGGGGTGTAAGACGGGCGGTATTGGATCGCCCGCTTGTTATACGCCCCTGCCCAACTGTCCTTCCATTGGGGGCAGCGGAAATAAAACCGGGTGGGGTGGAGGGCTGATCCTGACGATTTTACGTCCCCTCACAAGTTGAAAGTTCCGCCCAGTAAATACTGGGAAAAAAACCACATTTTGGATTTATATAGCGCCTTTCACGACCACCGGACGTCTCAAAGCGCTTTACACCCAGTGAAGTACTTTTGCAGATTAGTCACTGTTGTAATGTAGAAAACGCGACAGCCAGTTTGCGCACAGCAAGCTCCCACAAACAGCAATGTGATAATGAGCCAGATAATCTGTTTTTTGTTATGTTGATTGAGGGATTAATATTGGCCAGGACACTGGAGGTAACTCCCCTGCTCTTTTTCAAAATAGTGCCATGAGATCTTTTACATCCTCCTGAGAGAGCAGACGGGGGCCTCGGTTTAACGTCTCGTCTGAAAGACGGCATCTCCGACAATGCAGCACTCCCTCAGCACTGCATTGGAGTGTCAGCCTAGATGTGCTCATGTCCCTGAAGTGGGACTTGAACTCCACAGACTTCTGACTCTGAGGCGAGAGTGCCACCCACTGAGCCAAAGCTGACACTTAACAAGTCACACAGCAAGTCAGTCAGCATCTGTGGAGGGAAGAGATAAGTGAAGGTTCAGACACGCAATCTTTCTACAGAACAGTCTGCCCACAACAGTCTTTTCCAATTTTTTAAAAAAAGAAGCTTTTCAGTTGTTCTCGAGCGAGTCTTTGATTGCATTCACTCCAGCAACGTTTTCGAATCGGCAATAGCGTTGGCTTTGTTGCCATTTCAGCACACAGGGTTCTATTCACAAGGCAGCTGGCATTGAAATACTGAAGGCTTCCTTTGAATAGATTGACTGTATACACCCCCCCGCCCCCCCCCCCCGACCCCTAGCATATTTGAACAGGCAGGAATGGGGTGCGTTTGCCTGAGACAATCCTTAACAATAGCCTATTTTCAACACTTGTATTGAAAAGTTTAACACAAATGCTCAATTCCCACCTCCTCGCCAACCAATTTGATTATTATTCTTGCCCCACTCACGAGGTGTTGTCAAGTCGAGCCTTTTCTATGCACTCCTGAGAGGCGAGGTGGGAGGTGGGGGGATAAGATCTTGACTTTACAGATTGATAGTGAATCGGCAGCCCATTTTATATCCCCCTCGGTTTTTATTTCCAGTGATTTCAGTGTAAAAGGGGAAATGTATGGGCTGTCGCCGTTTTACACCAGCGCACAAAGTCAAGATTCCCCCTCCCCCCACCCCCGCCTCCGGTGTGATGCCAACACTTCAACAGAACAATATTGTCACCTTTGGTAATGACTCCACGAGGCAGGGTATGATACTTGAACTGTGTAGACTGTAGTCCTTTATTTGCAGCTCCTAGAGTGAGGACACCAAGCTGTGAACTACCTTTTATACTGGGTTACCTGCAGTGTGCAGGTAACCCTTAGGTCTCCAGCAGCAGCACCCTCTGGTGTACAGGTAAGGTGTGTACAGTGTAAGGGTACATTCAGTGTTACAGACATCATAAAACAAAACAAGTATGCATATATAACAACACTCCCCCCTAAGCATTTTTAATATCCTTATTGTCATGACCTGGGGAGGTGATCAGTAGTGGGCTGTGGGAGGTTGTGGTGAGGGTTGTGTGGGTGCCAGTTGTGATCCCTGTACTTGAGGCTGGCCTCATATGTTTCCCCCCCCCACCCCCGCACCCCCTCACACATAGACCATGTGGGTGTCACTGTTGTGGGATCCCTCAGGTGGGTAGCAGTGGGTAGGGTGCATACTCTGTGATGTAGGTAATTGTGTGGTGGTGGGCAGGGCCACAGGACTGGGTGGGCTCCTTGTCCTCCAATTGGGATGAGGGTCAGGTCATCCCAGGGTTTGCCAGGGAAGCTGGAGGGTATTGGCCTCTCGCTCCTGGTGTTGGTCCTGATGGCCAGTGGGTGTAGGGCTGTCTGGTGCAGGTTGCCATTGGTGGTGGCTGTGCTGCCCATTGACCACTGTCCCTGTAGTGGGTCTACTCCCATTGGGTGTGTGTGTGTGTGTGTGTCCTTCCAGGGGCATCACATTTGTTCCAAAGATCCAGGCTATGTGTCGCTCCTCCAACGCTGCCCCTCGTGGTCTGGCCGCGGCCATTTTGTTCGCAGGTTCTTCTCCTCGTGGTGCGGCCACCATCTTCTGGTTCTTCTCCAGGTGGGCTGTGGTGGTCTTTTCTTCCTCAGGTTCGGCCATGGACGCCAGGAATCCACTTCTTTCGACGATGTTCACCTCTTGGAGTCCTGCCCCAGCCCGGAAAGTGGAGTTTTCGGTCCTGGAGATTTTGCCGCGATGTTGTGGAGTCGTCGCCGCGCAGTCGAGCTGGACGGTGGGATCTCTGGATGCAGCGGTGGATCCACGTTTGATGTCAATTGCTGGAGCCCAGAGGCCGTCGCCACTTTCACCGACTTGGACCGGGTTCATCCAATTCCTTCCCAGCACCGTGGGACCATCGCCGGCTACGATCCACAGGGGGAGTTTGTTCAACACGCTGCCCTGGGAGACCTGGACGTCCACGCTGCCAACGACCAGGATTTTACCTTTGGTGTAGGTGAGCAGCTTCGCTTAGACAGGATGCAGTTTTGGTCGATTGGCGGGATTTATCCAACGTTTTTCAAAGGTCGGTTGGTTCATCACAGACTGGCTCGCCATCTGTATCGATCTCCATAGAAACTGGGACCCCGTCGATGTCAACTTCCATCGTCCACGGAGAACTTTCGGTGGAGCAGGTATAAATTCCATACTTTTCTTCCAGGGTTTGAGCAGCTTCACCTTCATCTGTGTCGGAGCCCCGGTGATCAGCCAATTCATTAGAAACGCGGTGAGTACAGCTTTTTCTGCACATTCTCTAAAGGTGCCCTTTCTCTTTGCAGCCTTTGCATGCACTGGTGGGCCCTGTGGTTTCCCCCACAGCGCCAGCACGGGCCCATCCAGTTTACCTCATGTGGCGGACTCAGGGTTACGGGACTCGGGGCAGCATTTCTGCCTTTGGAAGTATCCATGTGGCGCACTGCATTCGCCGGTTTAGAGTCCTGGGTCAGTATTCACCTGGAGTCGCTGGCCAAAACCATGTAGGCCTGGCTCACTTGAATTGCTTTCTGCAGGGTGACTGTGATGTCGGCAGAGAGCAACTTGTGCAGAAGGCCCGCGTGGCTGATTCTGATGACAAATATGTCCCTTGGTGCTTCATTAAGGTGGTCTCCAAAATCACACGGTGCAGCTAGTCTTCTTAAATGTGTAGCATACTTAGCAATTTCTTGGCCTTCGGGTCGCCGGTAAGTGTAGAACCGGTGCCTGGCTGTGAAGATGCCTTCTTTTGGTTTTAGTTGCTCCTGTATAAGTGTTACAAGTTCCTCATAGCTTTTGGTGGTTGTCTTCGCTGGGGCTAGCAAATCCCTGACAAGACAATGGATGGTGGGCCCATAACTACTAAGCAGGATGGCCCTGCGTTGTTTGGTCGTGTAGCCGGTGTGTCCCCATCCAAGTCGTTGGCTATAAAGAAATGTTACAGTCTTTCTACAAAAGCGTCCCAATCTTCCCCATCGGTAAATTGCTGGAAGTTGCTGAGGTTCGACATGCTGAGCGTGTAGTTCGTGACCTCGTATCCTCGTCGCCAGTAGTAGTGTATGTTGGCACCTTTGGCAATGGCTCCACGAGGCAGGGTATGATACTTGAACTGTGTAGACTGTGGTCCTTTATTTGCAGCTCCTCGAGTGAGGGCACTAAGCTGTGAGCTCCTTTTTATACTGGGTTACCTGCAGTGTGCAAGTAATCCTTAGGTTTCCAGCAGCAGCACCCTCTGGTGTACAGGTAAGGTGTGTACAGTGTAAGGGTAGATTCATTGTTATAGACATCACACAATAAATAAGCATGCATATGTAACAAATATTGCTGGGGCCTCCCACATTCTACCCTACGTAAACTAGAAGTGATCCAAAACTCGGCAGCCCGTGTCCTAACTCGCACCAATTACTCCTTTGCTCGCTGACCGACATTGGCTCCCAGTTAAGCAACGCCTCGATTTCAAAATTCTCATCCTTGTTTTCAAATCCCTCCATGACCTCGCCCCTCCCTATCTCTGTGATCTCCTCCAGCCCCAGAATCCCCCCCCCCCCCCGGAGATGACTGCGCTTCTCTAATTCTGCCCTCTTGAGCATCCCTGATTATAATCGCTCAACTATCGGTGGCCGTGCCTTCTGTTACCGAGGCCCCAAGCTCTGGAACTCCCTGCCTAAATCTCTCCGCCTCTCTTTCTTCCTTAAAACATACCTCTTTGACCAAGCTTTGGTCACCTGTGCTAATTGTTACCTATGCGGCTCAGTGTCATATCTCATAATACTCTTGTGAAGCGCCTTGGGATGTTTCACTATGTTAAATGCGCTATATAAATACAAGTTGTTGTTGTTGTGTCAATCGATGGTTAATTTGAATGTCCCATCCCTGTTCCCATGGGCTAATGCTGAGCAGAGCCGCTGAACAATACAGATGGGATAAGATGCTGTTTTGAGTCACCGTTTGTAGGCGATGAATCAAAAAAAGACTTAATAAAATAAAATCAACAGAATCTCACTCCGCAAAAATAAAATACAGTAATACTCCTGCAAAATATTACAACCTGTTCATCTCAATCCTACCAGCCATCTGGCAGCTTAGGTATTGGAGTTGGGATATTTTTATTTTATTTTCTCCTTTGTTGCTGGGTACTGTTGGGACGGCCACAGTCTCTGGCCAAGAGGCTGGTCACTGCCGGTTCTCAAGCCTCTGTTACTGCTTTCGTCCACCACTGTGTTATCAAGTTATTCACCAGCGGTTCTGACGAGGCCCGCAAGCAAGGTGTTGCTTTTCGTCTTCGCTCAAGAATGTCCCAACAGACAGTGCTGCTGAAGACTTATGCC
Organism: Pristiophorus japonicus; assembly: GCF_044704955.1. Lineage (NCBI taxonomy): Eukaryota > Metazoa > Chordata > Chondrichthyes > Pristiophoridae > Pristiophorus > Pristiophorus japonicus. The sequence goes on from NC_091990.1 coordinate 17,371,606, forward strand.
AAAGGTTCCTCACGTACTGAGCTGTGGATTTCAAATTTGCCCCACTGAGGGGGCTTGTAAAAAGGGAACAGCAATAATCATGGGTGATGTTAACCTCCATATTAATTGGACAAATCAAATTGGTCAGGGTAGCCTTGAGGAAGAGTTCACAGAGTGCATAAGGGATGGGTTCCTTGAGCAGTATGTAACGGAACCAACCAGGGGGCAGGCTATCTTAGATCTGGTCCTGTGTAATGAGACAGGATTAAATAAACAATCTCTGAGTAAAGGATCCCCTTGGAATGAGTGATCATAGCATGATTGAATTTCAAATTCCGATGGAGGGTGAGAAAGTTGGATCTCTAACCAGTATTAAGCTTAAATAAAGGAGACTATGAAGGTATGAGGGCTGAGTTGGCTAAAGTGGACTGGGAAAATAGATTAAAGTGTAGGACGGTTGATGAACAGTGGTGTACATTTAAGGAGATATTTCACAACTTTCAAGAAAAATATATTCCAGTGAGGAGGAAAGGACGCAAGAGAAAAGATAGCCATCCGTGGCGAACTAAAGAAATAAAGGACAGTATCCAATTAAAAACAAGGGCATACAAAGTGGCCAAAACTAGTGGGAGGACAGAAGATTGGTAAGCGTTTAAAAGCCAACAAAGAATGACTAAAAAAATGATTAAGAAAGGGAAGATAGAATATGAAAGTAAACTAGCACGAAATATAAAAACCGAGAGCAAGAGTTTCTATAGGTATATAAAAAGGAAAAGAGTAGCTAGAGTAAATGTTGGTCCCTTGGAGGACGAGACCGGGGAATTGGTAATTGGGGAACATGGAGATGGAAGAAACTCTGAACAAATATTTTGTATCAGTCTTTACGGTAGAGGACACTAACAATATCCCAACAGTGGATAGTCAAGGGGCTATGGGGGGAGAGGAACTTAACACAATCACAATCACTAAGGAGGTGGTACTCAGTAAGATAATGGGACTAAAGGCGGATAAATCCCCTGGACCTGATGGCTTGCATCCTAGGGTCTTGAGAGAAGTAGTGGCAGGGATTGTGGATGCATTGGTTGTAATTTACCAAAATTCCCTGGATTTTGGGGAGGTCCCAGCAGATTGGAAAACTGCAATGTAACGCCCCTATTTAAAAAAGGAGGCAGACATAAAGCAGGAAACTATAGATCAGTTAGCCTAACATCTGTAGTTGGGAAGATGTTTGAGTCCATTATTAAAGAAGCAGTAGCAGGACATTTGGAAAAGCAAAATCCGGTCAGGCAGAGTCAGCATGGATTTATGAAGGGGAAGTCATGTTTGACAAATTTGCTAGAATTCTTTGAGGATGTAACGAACAGGGTGGATAAAGGGGAACCAGTGGATGTAGTGTATTTGGACTTCCAGAAGGCAATTGACAAAGTGCCACATAAAAAGTTACTGCACAAGATTAAAAGATCACGGCATTGGGGGTAATATATTAGCATGGATAGAGGATTGGCTAACGAACAGTAAACAGAGAGTAAGGATAAATGGTTCATTCTCGGGTTGGCAATCCGTAACAAGTGGGGTGCGGCAGGGATCAGTGCTGGGACCCCAACTATTTACAATCTATATTAACGACTTGGAGAAAGGGACTGAGTGTAACGTAGCCAAGTTTGCCGACAATACAAAGATGGGAGGAAAAGCAATGTGTGAGGAGGACACAAAAAATCTGCAAAAGGACATAGACAGGCTAAGTGAGTGGGCAAAAATTTGGCACATGGAGTATAATGTTGGAAAGTGTGAGGTCATGCACTTTGGCAGAAAAAAATCAAAGAGCAAGTTATTATTTAAATGGAGAAAGATTGCAAAGTGCTGCAGTACAGCGTGACCTGGGGGTACTTGTGCATGAAACACAAAAGGTTAGTATGCAGGTACAGCAAGTGATCAGGAAGGCCAATGGAATCTTGGCCTTTATTGCAAAGGGGATGGAGTATAAAAGCAGGGAAGTCTTGCTACAGCTATATAAGGTATTGGTGAGGCCACACCTGGAATACTGCGTGCAGTATTGTTTTCCATATTTACGAAAGGATACACTTGCTTTGGAGGCAGTTCAGAGAAGGTTCACTAGGTTGATTCCAGATTTGAGGGGGTTGACTTATGAGGAAAGGTTGAGTAGTTTGGGCCTCTACTCGTTGGAATTCAGAAAAATGAGAGATGTTCTTATTGAAACGTATAAGATTATGAGGGGGCTTGACAAGGTGGATGCAGAGACGATGTTTCCACTGATAAGAGGGACAAGAACTAGGGAGCATAATCTTAGAATAAGGGGCTGCCCATTTAAAACTGAGATGAGGAGAAATTTCTTCTCTCAGAGGGTTGTGGATCTGTGGAACTCGCAGCCTGAGAGAGCTGTGGAAGCTGGGACATTGAATAAATTTAAGATAGAAATAGACAGTTTCTTAAATGATAAGGGGATAAGGGGTTATGGGGAGCGGGCAGGGAAGTGGAGCTGAGTCCATGATCAGATCAGCCATGATCGTATTGAATGGCGGAGCAGGCTCGAGGGGCCATATGGCCTACTCCTGCTCCTATTTCTTATGTTCTTATGTTCCTACTGGAGGCCATTTACTTCCCCACAATCAGTAGGGAGGGGGTGGGGGTGTCGCAAACAACAGGAATAATATAAAAACAGAAAATGCTGGAAATACTCAGCAGGTCAGGCGGCATCTGTGGAGAGAGAAACACAGTTAACATTTCGGGTTGATGACCCTTCGTCAGAATCTTTCATCATCGACCTGAAACTTTAACTGTTTCTCTCTCCACTGATGCTGCCTGACCTGCTGAGTGTTTCCCTCATTTTCTCATTTTGGTTCAGATTTCCAGCATCCGCAGTGTTTCACCTTTGTTTTGCAGGACCAATAGTTGTAGTAAGTTGACGCTATACGATGAATCAGACCCTCTCCAATACCATTCCCTTCATTCCTTGCCTGGATAGTGAGAGAAGGCGAGGCAACAATACCAAATCCCAGCATTGTCCCACAGCCAGGTGGGCTGAATGCAGGCCCAGGGATATGTTAAGCTGCAATGTTTGCTGTGGGTCACTGGTGAAGGAGGTGCACTGGTAAGCGGTCCCTGAGCCATATTATGATTCTCTCTTCTCTTCGGCAGACCCCCGGAGTCGAGGATGACTTGCTTCCATACTAAATGAGTTCTCAGGTGACTGATGAGACCAATGCGGGACCTACAGTCTCTGTCACGGTGGTTGGAGGGACGGGTGGGTGGGGTGCTTGATTTGTCGTGCGCTCCTTCCGCTGTTTGTACTTGGCTTCCACATGCTCCCGGTGAAGAGACTCGAAGTGTTTGGCGCATTACCATCACCCTACATCACCGGACCCCCTGGGTGTGGTACAGTTCCATGGGGGAGTTAGGGAGTGCAATTGTATTTTAAAACAAGCTGCTAAAATTTTTTCAAAACAACCATATTTGTACTCCTGATGAAATAGTGGGCCAGAGATTGCAGTCGGAGGCTTCCCACGGGCAGGTGCCTCCGACCTGAAAAGTTTTTATGAATTTTCCTGGTGGTCCGGGAGGTTCGGAGACTTGTGGTCCCGAGCCTCTACGTGAAGGCCTGCGTAGAGGTCCACGTATCCCAGGGACGTAGACGCTTCGCAAGCGTCCCTGTGATCACCTGGGCCGGCCCAACCAATCAAAGTAGGGGTATTCCCATTCATACTTGTGGTGAGTTCCATATACAGAATCACCATAAGTCTAAATGGGAATACCCCTAAAAACCACACAAACACTTAAAATAAATTTGAAAAAAAAATTGCATATTTAAAATGAATCAATATGGAATTTAATTCATTTAAAATAAAAATTGAACTTTTTGAAAAATACATTTACATATTTTAAAGAGTCTAAAAATAAACGTACCTTATTTAACAGGATTTTAAATGTTTAAATAATTGAAAAAAAATTCACTCTCTGTCCTTTAAAAGTCCCACGCTGATAAAAGCAGGCCTTACGCCTACTTTTATCAGTTCTAAGAATTTCAAGGGCATTTACTGAGCAGACGTTGTGCAAATAGCCCAACTCTCCGCCCGCGGAGGCCCTTTGCCTTCGCATGCGTGCGATCTGCCAAGGGGGTTGTTGGCAGATCGCAAGTTCCGGGTTTAGGCGCATGCGCTTCGAGTGCCTAAAGCCGGAATTTGCGGGGACCCCTACTGGTGCGTGCACACCCGTAGGGGCCGCGAATTCAGGGCCATTGTATATGCATCAACAAATGGGTAGGCGTCTCCAATAAATTAGCAGACAAGCTGTTGGCCAAATGATCAACTTCAGTGCTGCTACACCAACATCATACACAATCATTTCCAGGCAAGTCAGCATTGAATGAGTTAAAAATACGTGCTGGTATTTGTAGGATTGTATTTGCCCCCAGACCGTCTGCTGCACTCGATTGGCAAAACAAAAGGGCCTGAACTCTGGGCAGAGTGCACGGAGAATAGTGAGTCAGCTTCCTGAGGTGCCTGTGTTGCTGGGGGGGGATGACCTGAACAAAATGTCAGGAGGTGTATTTTTGCAGTAGATCCAGCCCTCAGAGCTGCTGGGTTTCAATGCAAGGTGCATTAATTGTCATGCTGGCATCCTTTCTCTTTTCTTCCCCCACCCTGTTTTGTCCAATTTTCTTTTGTGCAGTAGAGCTGATTTATTGTCCCAGGCAACCATCTGATGCCTTACCCAACTGGCCAACCTACCATTTAAAAAAAAATAATGTTTTTATCCAATTTCGTTCCAGATCAACTCTAACGCCAAAGATCACTTTGCGCCAATGTGTTTGATCTTAGGCCAAAAGGCCGAGAGGCGAAGTTGCACCGTTCCTGGAAATATTGCAATACCAGGTCGGTGCATGGAGTGGACGGGGCATGCCCCTGATCCAGCTCCCTGTCCAAAAATCAATTCAATATCATGTCCCCATAGGGGATATTAAACTGATAAGAACAGATACTACACTTGATCTTAGCCAAAAGGCCGAGAAGCGCTGGCCAACCTACCATTGCAGCTCCAAGTGTTGGGGAGGCTTCTCGATTGTGGGGGGGAACCCGATTCTCCTCGCTCCCAAGTCCACATGGACAAGGACCGTTTAGGTGGTGGTGGGGGTGGTGGGGGGAGACGGGGGGGATGGTCACTGGATAGTGATTAGAAGTGTACCCCTGACCTACTAGCCCGGAGACACTTCGGGCAAGTTATGCACCGTTTTCCATCTCATTCACCAGGAACAACCTCTGGTCACAAGGTCCTGATCTGTACCACACCACTCACTGACCATTCAGGTTACATCTTTCCGTTTCTGTATCAATTCTAAATAGCAAGCACAAGTCAAATGAGGCACTTACCATAACTAAGTATTTTGGTCTGTACTGGATGGTTCCAAAGATACCCAGGATGATTGCCATTATGTATAAAAAGTTGGCCAGGATAGGGACCCACTGATAGCCCAGGAAATCAAAGATCTGTCTCTCCAAAGCAGCTACCTGAAAGAAAATGAAAACAAATTGACTTCTCAGACCGACACAGTGTACAGTACAGCACCGACATATTGCACATTACAGCACCGACATATTGCACATTACAGCACCGACATATTGCACATTACAGCACCGACAGTGTACGTTACAGCACTGACATATTGCACATTACAGCATCGACATATTGCACATTACAGCACCGACATATTGCACATTACAGCACCGACAGTGTACGTTACAGAACCGACATATTGCACATTACAGCACCGACATATTGTACATTACAGCACCGACATATTGCACATTACAGCACCGACAGTGTACGTTACAGCACCGACATATTGTACATTACAGCACCGACATATTGCACATTACAGCACCGACATATTGTACATTACAGCACCGACAGTGTACGTTACAGCACCGACATATTGCACATTACAGCACCGACAGTGCACACTACCGCACCGACATATTGTGCACCTCTGTTTGCACCCTGCTGGGGGGGGGGGGGGGGAATAATGGGTAATGGCAGCGGAAAACATTTCCGGGCGGGCGACCAGCTTCCAGCGCCTCACCGGGACATTCAGTGCCGGGTTTGCGGGGGCGCGGAGCAGTACCGCCCGGGAGAGGCGAGCCGGTATGCAACGCCCCTGGTTGCGACACTGGCTCGAAATTTGAAACTCGCCCGATTCATAGCGCCCTGCAGCGCCCCCTAGTGAGAGCGCCTGGGAAAGCGGGCGGTTCCAGCTGTAGCGGCCGCAGTGAGGGAAGGAAGGTCTACCTAAGAAAAGTGTGATTGTTTTATGTTTGCGATTCATGTGGATGTGGCGTCAGGAAAGTATTGGGAATGTTTTTGGTGGGTTTCTTTCAGATTTTTTTCCCACGGAAGCTTCCCTTAGGGTGCTCCGAGGCCGGCTGTTTACCTCGGGATTTTTGTTTGCTCAGCAGGCCTAGCACCCTAAAAGAGATGTGGAACGCCTTCCTTAGCACTCTGCTCCACACTCAGGGCCCAGCTGGTAAATTTTGTGGTGGGAGACGTAAACCATTTCCCGGAGCAAAATTTACCGCTCGGCCCGGGTTGACACCACAACAGTGGCCCGACCGAATTTCCACCCCATTGTATATTACAGTAACAATACACTATGCATTACGGCTCTGTCCTCATGTATGTTGCGCCTTCGACACACTACCTTGTTCTAGCTTCCAGACATTGCGTATGACAGCTACAACATATTCACTGCTCGCAGAATGAGAGTGGAAGAAAACCAAATGAGAAATCTCCATTTCCTTGCTACAGTAAGTATGCAGTTCTCAGGTTTCGTGCCAGTGAGATTAGACATGTCAGGGGAGAACTTTGAATTGTAGCCCAATCCGGGCACAAGATCGACAAAGCAACTGCCCCAGGTACTAATCTGTACCCACCTGAGGCCCAAACCAAATTCACACAATTGGAATTAATTGCACTGAAAGTTTCTAAGGAGAATCAACCAGGCCCGCAATCCCCCTTTGCATCCGAGTCCCTGACATTCACACAAGATGTCATCCATCACCCTCGAGGCCTCTGTCCCTGCTCACATTCTCCGTTCTTCCAACCCTGCCCTCCTGTGCACTGTGTCCTCCCCTCACTCCACCATTGGTGGCACAGGTTTCCGCTGCCTTTGCCCTAAATTGTGGAGCACACCCTTTAAACCCCTCCCACTTGTTCGCTCTCTCTCCACCTTCAAAAGCTTCCTCAAAACTTACCTCTTTAACCACACCTTCAGTCTTTCCCCTAATTCTTTACCTACCACAGCAAGCAATAAACGAGGGAAGGAAGAGATGGGGAAAGAAAACGATCACACACATCACATTAGATTTGGGCCGCGTTGGAACTTTAAGACTCAGCTCAGATCAGCTACGCTCATCCCAAGGAAAATCTATGTTCCCATGGTGCTCTAAATGGCACAAACTTATATCTCCATTTTCATTTAAACAATGGTTTGCAAATAAATAATTACTTGCAGCAAATATAAGCAAGGTATATTGCTGATTGTGTCATTGCATGGATGAAAGGTAAATTATCTCTGGTTCTTGCAAGGCACTTCACTCTCGGGTTTGAGCCTCAATACTGTACCACTCCGTCAATTTTGATACTCTCACTCAAAGTGCTGTACTATCCGACCATAAAATCTTACAGCACAGAAAGAAAGAAATAACTTGCATTTATATAGCACCTTTTACAACCTCAGGATGTCCCAAAGTGCTTTACAGCCAATTAAGTACTTATTTTTGAAGTGCAGTCACAGTTGCAATGTGGGAAGGAGGCTATTCGGGCAGTCATGCCTGTGCCAGCTCTTTGAGAGAGCTGTCCAATTTAGTACCAACTATTTTCCCCATAACACTGCAAATTAGTCCTCTTTTAGTACAAATCCAATCCTGAAAAAATAACTTGCATTTATACAGCACCTTTAGCAGAGACGTAATCAGACCAAAATGGATGCCAAGCCAAAGAAGGCGATATTAGAGGAGTGATCAAAAGATTGCTCCAGGAGGTGAGTTTTAAGGAGAGTCTTAAAGATGGAGGAGGAGGTTTACGGATGCAATTCCAGAGTTTCGGGCCTAGCGGGCTGAAGGCTTGGCCACCAATATTGGAGCGGGGGCAAACAGAGCAGAGCGAGGGAGGGGAGGATGCACAAAAGGCCAGAGCCAGCGAAACAGAGTGTGTGTATGGGGGGGGGGGGGAGTAATTGCTGAGATAGGGAGGGGCAAGATCAGGAAGGGATTTAAACACGAGAATGGGAATTTTAATTTGGAGGAGTTGGGGGACCAGGAGCCAATGTAGGTTAGCGAGGACAGGGGTGATGATCAAGTGGTACCGAGTGCAGGATAGGACACGGGCAGCAGTGTTTTGGATGAACTGAAGGGAAACGTCTTCATGCAAAACGTTAAAAAAATTATTAGCATAAAACCGATCCAAAGGAGAATCGGGTGGGGTGTATAATGGGCAGCCAATCAGCTGCCGCTCATTGAATGCCCCCGCCACCGCTCAATATTACGCCCATAATTTCTTCATAAATTAAACAAAATTGTATACAAAAACATAAGTTACTGGAAAATATACAGCAGACATATCAACATCTGTAACTAGAAATGGCAGAAAGAAAGTTAATGGGGGGGGGAAATTCGTGCTAGCCAGTAAAGTTGCCGTAACGGCCGCGGAAAATGGCCGTAACGTTACCGGGGCAAAGTTCGTCTGGGGAGCTGGAGATTCTTGGCTCAGAGCTAACCTTCCATGCAATGCCATTCTGGTGGCATAGCTAGAGGCATCCGAGACCAAGTTCCTGTCCAGGTGCGACATTGAAGCTTCCCACAGTCTCTGGAAGTGAGGCTGTGGAGCTCGCAATGAATTTTGGGCAATGAAGAGGTCTGAGAATTAAAGGGGCCATGCACACTGAGCAATACAAATTAAAATGAAGCGAAGCAGTGTACTTTTCAGCCCTTTCTGCCTTTAAAAAAAAAATCTTTAACATTAAAAAGTCCCAAATGTGAATATTCAGCTCTTAAAGTTGAATTCCCTTCCTAACCGCAACAAATGGGAAAAAAATGTTTCAGCACTAATATAAATGGCTCAGCAAGCCAGGGTCACGCACACAGCACTCAAGCTTTGGGTAGGGGGTCAACACTGCAAGACTGGCCTCTACGACAGGCCCTCTACAAGAGGCCATCCAGAAAGAACAACATGGGAGTACATCACCGACCCATCACTGCCAGCAGTGTTGCCCCCACCACCTGGCTCCAGTGCCCAAAGAAGCTTCATGGCCTCAGACCATTGGTCAAGGTCAGCGACTGCATCTTCAAAAGCCGTCTCCTACCAACTGCACCACTAGCCTTACACACTGTTCAATGCATGGCACTCAACCCCCAATCACTCACCTACCAACAATATGCACCAATCACAAGGCACATTTCCCATTCCTAGCCTCACCTCACACCCTTGGAGGAGACGGTGAAGCCCAGGGCACGGCTGAGCCCTTGGCCAGTGGTGGAACAGAAATGATAAAAGATACAAGTATCCTCACACATTATTCTCCTTCTGGCATGCACCTCTTGTTTTCCCACCCTCCCATCAACACAACTTCACCCTCATTTCACACATCCATGAAATGCAGCCTGCCCAGTCAGTGGGTGACCAAGAAGAGTGAAGAAAAACAAGAAGAAAATTTATTTGACATTCCCAGCTCTTCAGGAGCTCCCAGCAAGGCCATTTGCAGTGTCCCCCTCTGAAAGTCAGCAGCCTTCCAGCAGCCACGCTCCAGCCACTGGGATATCACTGCATGACATCATTCGGTTAGGCAAAGGCATACCCAAGACAGTCACTAAGAAAATGCATATGGGCAATGAGTTGATTTCTTGATGTCACATTGGATGGATAGACATATATAGGTGGAGTGGAAAGCTTGCTTTGTGGTGGCTTTTATTTCAGCACTGTGGCCAATAGAACAGTAATAGATGGAAGGTAAGGTGCGGGACTACCTTTGAAAGGGGAATTGGGGTTGTGGACTGCAGGTGGATGATTCCATCCCGGCCACAAAGTAGCTGCCTAGGATGCATCCTTCCATCTGATTCCTCCTCTTCTGCGCCTTCCTCTTCCTTCAGCAAGCGGATGCTGTAAATGTGAAGTGACAGCATAAAATGCTGGAAATAATCAGTTGGTCAGGCAGCATCTCGACCTGAGATGTGAACTCTGTTTTTCCCTCTATGGATGTTGCGTGACCTGCTCAAAATTCGCAGCATGTTCTGTCTTCTCAAAGGCCTTCGTTTACCAGCCGCACCCTTGCAAGCATCCAGCAGCATTTCCAACACACTTAAAAAAACTTTGCACATCTATTGCAGCAAGCCACCACTTCAATAAAAAAAAAGGTCCAAAACCTTAAATTCAAACTTATCTGAAGGATGTGTGTGTTCCTTTAAGCAGTGCAGACATCGCCACTGCCAGCCTGCTTGCACAGCATGTTAACCTGGCATGCTTCGGACCCAGTGCTGAATTCAGAGCTAGGGTCGAGGTCTGTGCTTGTGACCTAAAATCAGCATTGCACACCGATTTACGTCACAATGCCACCATTTTGGTGTGGCACTGCCAATTACCGGCAGCACAAAAATAGGGACCGAAACATCGGCTGCTGTGGGACCCGCCAGCAGCTGGTGATAGAGCGGCAGCCGCTGTTTTAGCACCAGTTAATGACGCTACGGAGTGGCGCTAAGGCCCCGAATTTCTAGCCCAATGTTGCTGGGATAACCTTTCGTCAGAGCTGGAAAGTGAAAGATAAGGTAACCCCCACAAAAACAATATGGGGTGTGGTGGGGACGGGAGGAGCGGAGAGAAAGAGAAGAGCAGGTCGGGGTGATGAACCAGGGATGGGGGTTCTCCAGCCAATGGGGGAAGTTGATGGGCTGAATATCCAGCAAACAGGTTTCTGGCAAAGTTGCAAACTTGAGAAGGCACGTGCGAAGAGGCATCAGACTGCTTGGGACTTCTCCAAATTCCAAACAGGAGTCCTTGTGAGCACCTGGACTGGTGTTCCAAATGGTCGAGTGCTGGAGCAAGATCAGGATACGTGCAGAAGGATGTCATTCCAGCTGTGGCCTCTCTAGTAGTCGTCCGGTTTGAGGCAGTGCGCGGAGGGGGAGACAGTTGAGCTTGTGTGAGTGTAGTGTGTGTAGTGTATGATCTTGAGCTGGCCCTTTTACATTTGAATATGTGTGTTGGAAGCATGATTCCACTCAGAGCCAAAATCCCGCAAAGCTTTCCCACGGACTCAGAAACCGCAGACTCAGTGGATGGCCAAGCGCCAGTCACTCAGTTGGGTGGGAGACTCGCCTGTGTTTGTAGGTTGTTCGAGTCCGACAGGCCACTGAAATGCCAGTGGGTGGGAGGCGATTGCAGCTGACAGTTGTGTTCTCAGAGTTGACAGTTGTGTTTGCAATCTCCCGAGCATTCAGCCAACTGGGACACATCACAAACAGAATAGTCTGTCGTGACTTCTGTCACAAATAAATCTAACTGAGAATCCAGGAAAAACCTTTATACTCAGAGAGTGGTTAGAATGGAACTCACTACCAGAAGGAAAATAATGACTTGCATTTATATACCGGACAGCTCAAAGTGCTTTACAGCCAATGAAGTACTTTTGGAGTGTAGTCACTGTTGTAATGTGGGAAACGCGGCAGCCAATTTACTCACAGCAAGCTCCCACAAACAGCAATGTGATCATGACCAGATAATCTGCTTTTAGTGATGTTGGTTGAAGGATAAATAAAAAGCAAGCACTCTACTCAGAACTCCTTCATAAAAACATAGAAAATAGGTGCAGGAGTAGGCCATTCAGCCCTTCTAGCCTGCACCGCCATTCAATGAGTTCATGGCTGAACATGCAACTTCAGTACCCCCTTCCTGCTTTCTCGCCATAACCCTTGATCCCCCGAGTAGTAAGGACTTCATCTAACTCCCTTTTGAATATATTTAGTGAATTGGCCTCAACTACTTTCTGTGGTAGAGAATTCCACAGGTTCACCACTCTCTGGGTGAAGAAGTTTCCCCTCATCTCGGTCCTAAATGGCTTACCCCTTATCCTTAGACTGTGACACCTGGTTCTGGATTTCCCCAACATTGGGAACATTCTTTCTGCATCTAACCTGTCTAAACCCGTCAGAATTTTAAACGTTTCTATGAGGTCTCCTCTCATTCTTCTGAACTCCAGTGAATACAAGCCCAGTTGATCCAGTCTTTCTTGCTAGGTCAGTCCCACCATCCCGGGAATCAGTCTGGTGAACCTTCGCTGCACTCCCTCAATAGCAAGAATGTCCTTCCTCAAGTTAGGAGACCAAAACTGTACACAATACTCCAGGTGTGGCCTCACCAAGGCCCTGTACAACTGTAGCAACACCTCCCTGCCCCTGTACTCAAATCCCCTCGCTATGAAGGCCAACATGCCATTTGCCTTCTTAACCGCCTGCTGTACCTGCATGTCAACCTTCAATGACTGATGTACCATGACACTCAGGTCTCGTTGCACCTCCCCTTTTCCTAATCTGTCACCATTCAGATAATAGTCTGTCTCTCTGTTTTTACCACCAAAGTGGATAACCTCACATTTATCCACATTATGCTTCATCTGCCATGCATTTGCCCACTCACCTAACCAATCCAAGTCACTCTGCAGCCTCATAGCATCCTCCTCGCAGCTCACACTGCCACCCAACTTAGTGTCATCCGCAAATTTGGAGATACTACATTTAATCCCCTCGCCTAAATCATTAATGTACAGTGTAAACAGCTGGGGCCCCAGCACAGAACCTTGCGGTACCCCACTAGTCACTGCCTGCCATTCTGAAAAGTCCCCATTTACTCCTACTCTTTGCTTCCTGTCTGACAACCAGTTCTCAATCCACGACAGCACACTACCCCCAATCCCATGTGCTTTAACTTTGCACATTAATCTCTTGTGTGGGACCTTGTCGAAAGCCTTCTGAAAGTCCAAATATACCACATCAACTGGTTCTCCCTTGTCCACTCTACTGGAAACATCCTCAAATATTTCCAGAAGATTTGTCAAGCATGATTTCCCTTTCACAAATCCATGCTGACTTGGACCTATCATGTCACCTCTTTCCAAATGCGCTGCTATGACATCCTTCATAATTGATTCCATCATTTTACCCACTACTGAGGTCAGGCTGACCGGTCTATAATTCCCTGTTTCCTCTCTCCCTTCTTTTTTAAAAAGTGGGGTTACATTGGCTACCCTCCACTCCATAGGAACTGATCCAGAGTCAATGGAATGTTGGAAAATGACTGTCAATGCATCCGCTATTTCCAAGGCCACCTCCTTAAGTACTCTGGGATGCAGTCCATCAGGCCCTGGGGATTTATCGGCCTTCAATCCCATCAATTTCCCCAACACAATTTCCCGACTAATAAAGATTTCCCTCAGTTCCTCCTCCTTACTAGACCCTCTGACCCCTTTTATATCCGGAAGGTTGTTTGTGTCCTCCTTAGTGAATACCGAACCAAAGTACTTGTTCAATTGGTCTGCCATTTCTTTGTTCCCAGTTATGACTTCCCCTGATTCTGACTGCAGGGGACCTACGTTTGTCTTTACTAACCTTTTTCTCTTTACATATCTATAGAAACTTTTGCAATCCATCTTAATGTTCCCTGCAAGCTTCTTCTCGTACTCCATTTTCCATGCCCTAATCAAACCCTTTGTGCTCCTCTGCTGAGTTCTAAATTTCTCCCAGTGCCCGGGTTCGCTGCTATTTCTGGCCAATTTGTATGCCACTTCCTTGGCTTTAATACTATCCCTGATTTCCCTTGATAGCCACGGTTGAGCCACCTTCCCTTTTTTATTTTTACGCCAGACAGGAATGTACAATTGTTGTAGTTCATCCATGCGGTCTCTAAAAGTCTGCCATTGCCCATCCACAGTCAACCCCTTAAGTATCATTCGCCAATCTATCCTAGCCAATTCACGCCTCATACCTTCAAAGTTACCCTTCTTTAAGTTCTGGACCATGGTCTTTGAATTAACTGTTTCATTCTCCATCCTAATGCAGAATTCCACCATATTATGGTCACTCTTCCCCAAGGGGCCTTGCACAACGAGATTGCTAATTAATCCTCTCTCATTACACAACATCCAGTCTAAGATGGCCTCCCCCCTCGTTGGTTCCTCGACATATTGGTCTAGAAAACCATCCCTTATGCACTCCAGGAAATCCTCCTCCACCGTATTGCTTCCAGTTTGGCTAGCCCAATCTATGTGCATATTAAAGTCACCCATTATAACTGCTGCACCTTTATTGCATGCACCCCTAATTTCCTGTTTGATGCCCTCTCCAACATCACTACTACTGTTTGGAGGTCTGTACACAACTCCCACGAACGTTTTTTGCCCTTTGGTGTTCTGCAGCTCTACCCATATAGATTCCACATCATCCAAGCTAATGTCTTTCCTAACTATTGCATTAATCTCCTCTTTAACCAGCAATGCTACCCCACCTCCTTTTCCTTTTATTCTATCCTTCCTGAATGTTGAATACCCCTGGATGTTGAGTTCCCAGCCCTGATCATCCTGGAGCCACGTCTCCGTAATCCCAATCACATCATATTTATTAACATCTATTTGCACAGTTAATTCATCCACCTTATTATGGATACTCCTTGCATTAAGACACAAAGCCTTCAGGCTTGTTTTTTTAACAGCTTTTGTCCTTTTAGAATTTTGCTGTACAGTGGCTCGTTTTGTTCTTTTTCTTGGGTTTCTCTGCCCTCCACTTTTTCTCATCTCCTTTCTGTCTTTTGCTTTTGTCTCCTTTTTGTTTCCCTCTGTCTCCCTGCATTGGTTCCCATCCCCCTGCCATATTAGTTTAATTCCTCCCCAACAGCACTAGCAAACACTCCCCCTAGGACATTGGTTCCGGTCCTGCCCAGGTGCATACCATCCGGTTTGTACTGGTCCCACCTTCCCCAGAACCGGTTCCAATGCCCCAGGAATTTGAATCCCTCCCTGCTGCACCACTGCTCAAGCCACGTATTCATCTGCGCTATCCTGCGATTCCTACTCTGACTAGCACGTGGCACTGGTAGCAATCCCGAGATTACTACTTTTGAGGTCCTACTTTTTAATTTAGCTCCTAGCTCCTTAAATTCGTTTCGTATGGTGAGCAGAGGAAACATTACAAGGACACTCTCAAAGCCTCCCTGATAAAGTGCAACATCCCCACTGACACCTGGGAGTCCTTGGCCAAAGACCGCCCTAAGTGGAGGAAGTGCATCCGGGAGGTCGCTGAGCACCTCGAGTCTCAATGCAGAGAGCATGCAGAAACCAAGCGCAGGCAGCGGAAGGAGCGTGCAGCAAACCAGACTCCCCACCTACCCTTTACCTCAATGACTATCTGTCCAATCTGTGACAGGGACTGTGGTTCTCGTATTGGACTGTTCAGCCACCCAAGGACTCATTTTAAG
The DNA here is from genome assembly GCF_044704955.1 of Pristiophorus japonicus. Classification (NCBI taxonomy): domain Eukaryota; kingdom Metazoa; phylum Chordata; class Chondrichthyes; family Pristiophoridae; genus Pristiophorus; species Pristiophorus japonicus. Next base: position 17,387,107 of record NC_091990.1, read on the forward strand.
AATGGAAGCAAGTCTTTGCCGATTTCGAGGGATTGCCTATGATGATTAGCCAGGACACCGGGGATAACTCCCCTGCTCTTCTTTGAAATAGTGCCGTGGGATCTTTTACGTCCACCTGAGAAAGCAGACGGCGTCTCGGTTTAACATCTCATCTAAAAGACGGCACCTCCAACAGTGCAGCACTCCATCAGCACTGCACTGTCAGCCTAGATTTTTTATGCGCTCAAGTCCTGAAACGGGACTTGAACCCACAAACTTCTGACTCAGAAGCGAGAGTGCTGCCCGCTGAGCCACTGGAGGCAAACAGCACAGATACATTTAAGGGGAAGCTGGGTAAGTACAAGAGGGAGAAAGGAATCGAAGGAAATGCAGCCAATGGGTTAACATGGTTTCAACTAAGGGGTCCTATTTAATCAGCTTCTGCACTAGTATCCAGTTCTGGCAGGGAACCTAAAGCAATAATTCATCTCCAGGTTGTGGTGATGGGCCTGAATAACTCATGCTACTGTTTCGTACTTCACGTTATTCCCCGGTCACTGCCATTGCATTGTCACATGATTCATTGACACCCCTCAGTTATCCTGTCAATAATATATATACATATGTTGTGATGTTCCCTTGTAACGTATTACTGTAAAATAAACTCCAGTATCACCTCTGCACAGGGCAGTACCACTTCTAATGTCCATTGCACACTCCACAGGCACTCCCACTGACAGAGGACCCAACAGAAAGCTACAAACAGTGCCGAGTGCTGTTAAATCCCTAACTATTACAGTAATGCACTCTGCGCTTTATTCCAAGTTCGGAACATATCCCAAGGTCGAGATGACCTTGATAATCGGCTTCAGCCTTGGATTTGTGGTTTCTCGATGTAAATCGCAATCCACAGTGTGCTATTGCCTTGTTAGTCGCTTCTCGCCCTCTGCCGCCCTGCATTCATTCTTCCCTCTGCTTACTAGAATGCTCCCCTCGCCCTCAACATTGTTGAAGTGTCATTATCCAAGGATGTTTTATGACTGCTATCTTGGATCTTGATCAACTGTGAAGTAAAATACTTCAAAGTGATTGCGGAGTCCAGCAGAAACCGCTCAATGGGAACACGCACTTAGCAACCTGCAATGGTCCCTCTGGCACACAGTCCTGTACACAGGGTCAATTCTGCACCCCAGGAATGACAATTAGCTTGAAATCTACACTGAAACGTGTCCCAGTCTCCTTTAGCCCCCTCCCCCAGCCAAGAGAACAGTTTGAGCAAAGGGCTAAATGCCGTTTAATTCGAAAATAGCAGCTCCCGCAAGCGTGGCGAAAACATGACTGAGCTAACTGACTGAGGGAATGCATGTGCTTGTAACGTAACCTGTCCTCATTAAGAGGCGAGCTTAAGCGTCTGTTTCTAAACGAACACAGATTCATTTGCTGCTCCCTGTGTGCAGGAGTTAAACCTTCAGTAAATAGTATCAGCGGGCCGTGAAACAAGGCAGAGGCACAATCACTGATTGGAAATGTTGCTCTTCTATATTGTAATGAGCCTCGGGAAATCCAACATGATAAACACACCTCATTTACTTAAAAGCAACTCACTGAGCCATTCAGAACCTTGTTTACCTCATCGCAACAAATCCTCCCAGCTGTTTGGTAGTTTCGCCAATAAATCTGGGCTGAATCAATAAACTAACAGCATCTTAAAAAATTACCAGCATAACATTGTTTGTAACATTTATTATTTATCCTACAAATATTAAAGGTTTAAGGCACATTTGTTGCTGTTTCTGATGCTTGGTCCCCATAGTTTTGAGTAGTTTGAAAATCTTCTTCTTAGACAGTCCCCCGGAATCAAGGGTGACTTGCTTCCACACTAATATGTGTTCTAAGGTGACTGATGAGACCAATGTCGGATCTACAGACTTTTGTCACAGGTGGACAAGTCTGGCTGCAGCAACTACAGGAGAATCTCCCTGCTATCAGCCACTGGGAAAGTTGTCGCTCGAGTTCTCCTCAATCCGACTTTTTCCTGTGGCCGAGGAGCTCCTCCCGGAATCACAGTGCGGATTTCGTCCCCTACGGGGCACAACAGACATGACCTTTGCAGCGAGACAGCTGCAGGAAAAATGCAGGGAGCAGCGCCAGCCCTTATACATGGCCTTTTTCGATCTTACAAAGGCCTTTGACACTGTCAACCGCGAAGGTATATGGAGCGTCCTCCTCCGTTTCGGATGCCCCCAAAAGTTTGTCAACATCCTTCGCCTGCTTCACAATGACATGCAGGCCGTGATCCTTACCAACGGATCCATTACAGACCCAATCCACGTCCGGACCGGGGTCATCATCACTCCAACCTTCTTCTCAATAATCCACATCACAATCAACAAGCTCCCCGCTGGAGTGGAACTAAACTGCAGAACCAGTGGGAAGCTGTTTAACCTACGCCGCCTCCAGGCCAGGTCCAAGATCACCCCAACCTCTGTCGTTGAGCTACAGTATGCGGACGATGCCTGCGTCTGTGCACATTCAGAGGCTGAACTCCAGGATGTAGTCAATGTATTCACTGAGGCATATGAAAGCATGGGCCTTACGCTTAACATCCATAAGACAAAGGTCCTCCACTAGCCTGTCACCGCCGCGCAGCAAAGCCCTCCAATCATCAAGATTCATGGCGCGGCCCTCGACAACGTGGACCATTTCCCATATCTCAGGAGCCTCTTATCAATAAAGGTAGACATTGATGCGGAGATTCAACATCGCCTCCAGAGCTCCAGTGCAGCCTTCGGCCATTTGAAGAAAAGAGTGTTTGAAAACCAGGTCCTCAAATCTACCACCAAGCTCATGGTCTACAGGGCTGCATGGATCTGAGGCATGGACCATGTATAGAAGACACCTCAAGTCGCTGGAGATATATCACCAATGATGTCTCTGCAAGATCCTGCAAATCCCCTGGGAGGACAGGCGCACCAACATCAGTGTCCTCGACCAGGCTAACATCCCCAATATTGAAGCACTGACCACACTCGATCAGCTTCGCTGGGCAGGCCACATAGTTCACATGCCAGATACGAGACTCCCGAAGCAAATGCTTTATGCGGAGCTCTTTCGTGGTAAATGAGCCAAAGGAGGACAGCAGAAACGTTATAAGGACACCCTCAAAGCCTCCCTGGTAAAGTGCGACATCACCACTGACACCTGGGAGTCCCTGGCCAAAGACCGCCCGAGGTGGAGAAAGTGCATCTGGGAGTGTGTTGAGCTCTTCGAGTCTCAACGCAAAGAACGTGAAGAGGCCAAGTGCAGGCAACGGAACGAGCGCGCGGCAAACCAGCCCTTCCGACCCTTTCCCTCGACGAATATCTGTCCCTCCTGTGACAGGGTCTGTGGCTCTCGTATTCGACTCTTCAGCCATCAAAGAACTCACTTTGGGAGTGGAAGCAAGTCTTCCTCGATTCCAAGGGACTGCCTATGATGGAGGGAGGGACGGGTGGGTGGGGTGCTTGATTTGTCGTACGCTTGCTTCCGTTGTTTGTACTTGGCTTCCGCTTGCTCCCGTTGAAGAGACTTGAAGTGCTCGGCACCTTCTCGGAGGCTTCTCTTCCACTTTGAGCGGTATGGGCCAGGGATTCCCAAGATTCGGTGGGGATGTTACATTTTTTCAAGGAGGCTTTGAGGGGATCCTTGAAGTGTTTTCTCTGCCCTCCTGTGACTTGCTTGCCATGACGGAGCTCAGAGTAGAGTGTTTGTTTCGGGAGTCTTGTATCAGGCATGTGGACAATGTGACCCGTCCATCGGAGCTGATTGAGCGTGATCAATGCCGTTTGAAAATACCAAGATAATGATTCAGTACAGTGGCACTCATAGAGATCCTGTGTGTTTTCTTCCCCCTTAACTTTTGTGCGGATCAAGGTGAAGGAGGTTAAGGTCGGGGAATTAACCTGCATCAAGCATCGACAGGTCAAGTGTAGAAATTACATCGAATTTTATAGGACAGAAACAAGCCATTCGGCCCAACCATGGTCTTTGCCACACAAGCCTCTTCACACACTATTTACTTCATCTAACCTTATCAACATATCCATCAACAACAACTTATATTTATATAGTGCCTTCAATGCAACAAAATGTCCGAAGGGACTTCACAGGAGTGTTGCCAACATTTTTTGCACACCGAGCCATATAAGATGTTTGGGCAGATGATCAAAAACTTGGTCGACGAGGGTTTTAAGGAGTGTCTTAAAGGAGGCGAGAGAGGTAGAGAGCTGAAGTTGTTTAGGGAGGGAATTCCAGAGCTTACTACCTAGGTAGCTGAAGGCACGGCCGCCAATGATGGAGCATTTAAAATCGGGGATGTTCAAAAGGCCAGGATAGGTGCAGCGCAGAGTTCTAGGGGAATTATAGGGCTGGAGGAGATTACAGAGATAGGGAGGGACGAGGCCATGGAGGGATTTGAAAACAAGGATGAGAATTTTAAAATCGAGGTGTTGCTTAACTGGGACCCAATGTCAGTCAGCGAGCACAGGGATGATGGGTGAGAGGGTAGGTTCGAGTTAGCACATGGGCAGCAGAGTTTTGGATGACCTCAAGTTTATGAATGGTAGAACTAGGGAGGCCGGCCAGGAGTGCATTGGAATAGTCAAGCCTAGTGGTGGATAAAGGCTTCCTTTCTCCCTCATGTACATATCTAGTTTCCTTTAAATGCATCTGTGCTATTCTCTGCAATGGAGACTCAGTAACCATGCATATGAATCACAAATAGAATTTAATATTCCGCACACCGTGTCCTGCAAAAACAGCCAATGTGGCATAAAAACGAAGGACATAAGGTGAGTTAAGGAAAGAGACCTCAGTTCAGTGGTTGACTGTCAGTGGTTGACTAGACTTTAAAATTATTGTCAAGGCCCAGAACAACAGATGGAAAAGACGAATTAATGGAGCTTTCGGAATCTTTCTTCGAGGCCAGTGAGCTGAAACCTGGAATAATTTTTTATTGCCCGTCTCTGAATCTTTCCCACTGTCTATATCTTTACACGGGTTCAGCGGCCACAGCTGGATTCAGTGCTCCACATGTGGTCTCACAAATGCTTCATGGGTTGTTGGTATCTGCTTATACATTCCACATATTTTTATATAGAATTACGTGGAATTTACAGCACAGAAACAGCCATCCGGCCCAACTATTCCATGCCGGTGTTTATGCTCCACACGAGCCCTACTTCATCTCACCCTATCACCATCCCTTCCATTCCTTTCTCCCTCATGCGCTTATCTAGCTTCCCCTTAAATGCATCTATGCTATTCGCCTCAACCGTGTAGTAGTGAGTCCTACACTCTCGCCACTCTCTTATTAAAGAAGGTCTCCTAATCTGAGGAAGGACATTCTTGCTATTGAGGGAGTGCAGTGTAGGTTCACCAGACTGATTCCTGGGATTGCAGGACTGACATATGAAGAAAGACTGGATTGACTAGGCTTATATTCACTGGAATTTAGAAGAATGAGAGGAGATCTCATAGAAATCTATAAAATTCTGACGGGATTGATCAGGTTAGATGCAGGAAGAATGTTCCCGATGTTGGGGAAGTCCAGAACCAGGGGTCACAGTCTAAGGATCAGGGGTAAGCCATTTAGGACCGAGATGAGGAGAAACTTCTTCATTCAGAGAATTGTGAACCTGTGGAATTCTCTACCACAGAAAGTTGTTGAGGCCAATTCGTTAGATCTATTCAAAAGGGAGTTAGATGTGGCCGTTACAGCTAAAGGGATCAAGGGGTATGGAGCGAAAACAGGAATAGGGTACTAAAGTTGCATGATCAGCCATGATCATTGAATAGTGGTGCAGGCTCGAACGGCCGAATGGCCTACTCCTGCATCTATTTTCTATGTTTCTATGTTTCTAAGGCAAGGCATAATCAAGTTCTCTCGACTGAGCTCCACCATTCAGAGGCACACCCACTTGCCGTCACACTGAAAAGAAATCTCCCAGACAATTCCTGGCTTCTTTTCTTTGGCATTTAACGTAGACTGCAAGGTGAGAAGGAGTAAGGAAGGAAGGAATGAATAACAGAGGGAGGGATAGAATTTATTTAGCACCTTATCACATTTCTCAGCGATATCCAAACCGTGTCACATAGATGGAATTGCTTCTGAAGTGCATTCGTGGATACGGCAGCCATTTTGTGGTCAGTAATGGAGATCAGTTTTGAATCTGCCAATGGTTAATTTTAGGTGGTAAATAGTTTGAAACAAATATAACGCAACGCAACAGTCTTTGCTGGGACTTGCTCCTCTGATTCCCTGTGTGGCAGCTGTCATAGGTCCAATGCAGCCCTGCCCGTGGTTCAGCCACAGCAAATAGTTTCCATGTTACACTCACCAGGTGAGCAGCCAAAGCAACAGCCAGCCACTGTACAACTTTAGATGATCCTATAACACCTTACAGGTGTGAGCTGTGGCTCAGTGGGAAGCACACTCACCTCAAAGTCAGAAGGTTGTGGGTTCAAGTCCCACTTCAGAGATTTGAGTACAAAATCTAGGCTGACACTCCAGTGCAGTGCTGAGGAAGTGCTGCATTGTTGGAGGTGCCATCTTTCGGATGAGATGTTAAACCGAGGCCCTGTCTGCTCTCCCAAGTGGACGTAAAAGATCCCACGACACTATTTCGAAGAAGAGCAGGGGAGTTATTCCTGGTATCCTGGCCAATATTTATCCCTCAATCAAAAAAACAATTATCTGGTCATTATCACATTGTTGTTTGTGGGAGCTTGCTGTGCGCAAATTGGCTGCCGCATTTCCCACATTACAACAGTGACTGCACTCCAAAAGTACTTCATTGGCTGTAAAGCGCTTTGAGACGTCTGGTGGTCATGAAAGGCGTTATATATTTCCGAGTCTTTCTTTCTTATATTAGATAAATTCCATTAATGGGAGAAAGGAATAGAAGGATATGTTGATAGGGTTAAATGAAGAAGGGCTGGAGGAGGCTCGTGTGGAGCATAAACACTGGTTTAGAACAGTTAGCCTAAATGGCCTGTGTCTGTGCTGTACATTCCACGTAACTCTATATAAAAATATGTGGAATGTATAAGCAGATACCAACAACCCATGAAGCATTTGTGAGACCACGGGCCCAAGTTTCCACACGATAAAAAACGGACGCCCCTCCGAGCTGGGCGCCTATTTTTCGCGCCTAAAAAAAACCTCGCGATTCTGGAGCGTTCTGCAGCTCCTTGTCTGCCTGGCGCGGCGCCCAGGGGGGCGGAGCATACACTCGCGCCGATTTTGTAAGTGGGAGGGGGCGGGTACTATTTAAATTAGTTTTTTTTCCTGCCGGCAACGCTGCGCGTGCGCGTTGGAGCGTTCGCGCATGCTCAGTGTGAAAAAAACATTGCCACTCGGCCATTTTTGTAGTTCTTTGTAGCTGTTTAATTTTTGAACATTTTTTTAATAAAAGCACATTGCCGTCAGCACATCAGCACTTGCAGCCTTCTCACTGTCTCCTCCCTCCCCCCCCCCGCGCGGGAAGAACGGGCGCCTCCTTGCCCCCCCCCCCGCGGGAAAGAACGGGCGCCTCCTTGCCCCCCGCGGGAAAGAACGGGCGTCTCCTCTCCCCTCCCGCCGGAAGAACGGGCGCCTCCTACCGTCCCCCCCTCCACGGGAAGAACGGGCACCTTTCCCCCCCCCCCACGGGAAAGAACGGGCGCCTCCTCTCCCCTCCCCCGTCCCCGCGGGAAAAACGGGCGCCTCCCCCCACCGCGGGAAAGAACGAGCGCCTCCCCCCCCCGCGGGAAAGAACGGGCGCCTCCCCCCCCCCCCCCGCAGGAAAAACGGGCCCCCCCCCCCCCCCCCCGCGGGAAGAACGGGCGCCTCAGGCTGACTGCAGCATTCTCCGTGCCTGAAGCACTTTCACACAGGTAGGAAGATGGTTTATTTCATCTTTTCTTTGCTTATAAATGTTTATTCAGGTTGGATTTATTTGTAATATTTGTAGAAGTATAAATAAGGATTTATTGTAGAATTTAATGACTTCCCTTCCCCCCCCCCTCACCCCCCCACCTCGTTCTGGACGCCTAATTTGTAACCTGCGCCTGATTTTTTTAATGTGTAGAACAGGTTTTTTCAGTTCTACAAAAATCTTCACTTGCTCCATTCTAACTGAGTTTGGAGTATGTTTTCACTGTGGAAACTTTGAAATCAGGCGTCAGTGGCCGGACTCACCCCCTTTTGAAGAAAAAATTCTGTTCCAAAGTAGAACTGTTCTACCTGACTAGAACTGCAGAAAAAAAAATGTGGAGAATTGCGATTTCTAAGATAGTCCGTTCTCCACCAGTTGCTCCTAAAAATCAGGCGCAAATCATGTGGAAACATGGGCCCCACATGTGGAGCACTGAATCCAGCTGTGGCCACTCAACCCGTGTAAAGATATGGACAGTGGGAAAGATTCAGAGACGGGCAATAAAAAATGATTCCAGGTTTTAGCTCACTGGCCTCGAAGCAAGATTCAGAAAGCTCCATTAATTCGTCTTTTCCATCTGTTGTTCTGGGACTTGACAATAATTTTAAAGTCTAGTCAACCACTGACAGTCAACCACTGAACTGAGGTCTCTTTCCTTAATGCACCTTATCTCATTCAGTTTTGTGCCACATTGGCTGTTTTTGCAGGACAGGTCTGCGGAATACTAAGCTCTGTTTGTGATTCATCTGCGTGGTTACCGAGCCTCTGTTGACCTCGTTGAATCTTTGTACCTCTCCTCTGACAGCTGCCTTTTCTACACAGCGCTATATCATCTAAAAAAATGAGATATTCTACGACTACCATCTCTGCCCAGACTGTTCTCTCTCTCCCCTTCTCTCTTGAAAATTAAAAATGGTAAACGTGAGTGCCTTTTGCATCTGCCATGTCACTTCTCTATGTCACACTTGTCTGAGCACATTTCTCGCAGTTAACTAACTTGTGCCAATTTCTTCCAACCAGCTTTTTTTATAAAAGCAAAGCTGGTCTCTTTGAATCTGGCTCACCAACAGAAGCTACTTTATTAACACAGGAGCCAGAATGTCTGTAGTGCATTACTTAAAAAAAACTTAGCAAGACATTTCGTCCTGTATTCATCCTGGATAATGAAGATCAAGGGAGGCATATCATTCATGACGGGCATCAATAATGTGGCCACAAATGAGGAGAAGAGAAGTAATCATACAAGATATGATTACGAACTAACCTTAAACTAAAGAGCTATTAAACAGACTCGACCCTGTGACTCAGGTGAAGCACTTAACAGGCAATTCAATTTGTGGTTCAAATAGGTGGGGTGAGGTTGGTTGGAGTGGGGATGGGGGGGGGCAGTATTAGAAGGAACTGGGTTTAGGTAGACTGATGGGAGCGGTCAGGTAAGGTATAGGGGGTTGACTTATGAGGAAAGCTTGAGTAGGTTGGGCCTCTACTCATTGGAATTCAGAAGAATGAGAGGTGATCTTATCGAAACATATAAGATTATGAGGGGGCTTGACAAGGTGGATGCAGAGAGGATGTTTCCACTGATAGGGGGCATAATCTTAGAATAAGGGGCTCCCCATATTAAAACTGAGATGAGGAGGAATTTCTTTTCTCAGAGGGTTGTAAATCTGGGGAATTCGCTGCTTCAGAGAGCTGTGGAAGCTGGGTCATTGAATAAATTTAAGACAGAGATAGACAGTTTCTTAACCGAAAAGGGAATAAGGGGTTATGGCGAGCGGGCAGGGAAGTGGACCTGAGTCCATGATTGGATCAGCCATAATCGTATTAAATGGCGGAGCAGGCTCGAGGGGACGTATGGACTACTCCTGCTCCTATTTCTTATGTTCTTATGTTCTTATTGAATAAAGACTTTATGAGAGAAGAATCTCTGAGTTTAATGGTGATTTCTCATCTCTGCTTTTTACGCCCTTGAATTGGGCTGAATTCAAGTTGGGTTGCTTGTCTGAATATGCAACAACAGAGAACCAAACCAGGAGAAAGGCATGTGTTTCTATTTTGTGCCGCCTGGATCTACAGGTCCACATTCTGGGCACAAGCAACCAACTTCTATCTGCCTCAGTGCTGGCTGGGCATTCCCCAATCAATCCGTCCCTTGCCATTTTACACAAAATATCAGGTTTACATTGGAGCTTAAATGTTGTTTTCATTCAGCTATGTCTGCGGAATGGACAATTAGGCAGGTCAATTTATATTTATCCTGAGTTTCAAATAGTTAGAACCTTGGGCCCGTCTCATCGATAAAAGCATTAAGTTTAGTTTTACAGGTTGTCCTGCAAGACAAAAACCTGCCATCAACGTCTCCAGAACGTCCTGTCAGATAAATGTTTGTCGCCAATGAAAACAATCCTGTATTGATTCTGAATGGAAGCTACAGCTGCTGTTGTGTATTAAAAGGTTACTGTTATATCGACCCACACAACACACAACATGCTCTTTATCTGAAAGTAAATCAACACAATTATTTCTCGTTAATGTAAACCCTTGACAACATACATCTAAGCACTGATTCCATTTGTGGAACTGTGAGCTTGACAGAATAAATGATGCCATGAATAAATGGTCCTCCACACTACTCTTAATGCACACAATGTTGTATAACACTTAACCTGCACAAGTACCAGACAATAACTATCTCCATCAAGAGAGAGTCTAATCAGCTCCTCTTGACATTCAACGACATTACCATCGCCGAATCCCACCAACATTAATATCCTGCGGGTGACCATTGGCCAGAAACTTAACTTGACCAGCCGCATAAATACTTAGGCTACAACCTCCACCGCCGGTACACCGTGGCTGCAGTGTGTACCATCTACAAGATGCACTGCAGCAACTCGCCAAGGCTTCTTCAACAGCACCTCACAAACCCATGACCTCTACCACCTAGAAAGACAAGGGCAGCAGGAGCATGGGACGAGCAGGTCAGAGGCTGGTTATTCTGTGGCGAATTTCCACCATCCACAAGGCACAAGTCGGGAGTGTGATGGAATACTCTCCACTTGCCTGGATGAGTGCAGCTCCAACAACACTCACAAAGCTCGACGCCATCCAGGAAAAAGCAGCCCGCTTGTTTGGCACCCCATCCATCACCTTAAACATTCACTCCCTCCACCATCGGTGCACCGTGGCTGCAGTGTGTACCATCTACAAGATGCACTGCAGCAACTCGCCAAGGCTTCTTCAACAGCACCTCCCAAACCCACGACCTCTACCACCTAGAAGGACAAGGGCAGCAGGTGCATGGGAACACCATTATCTCCAAGTTCCCCTCCAAGTCACACATCATTCTGACTTGGAAATATATCGCCGTTCCTTCATCATCGCTGGTTCAAAATCCTGGAACTCTCACTGCCTAACAGCACTGTGGGAGTACCTTCACCACACAGACTGCAACAGTTGAAGGCAGCTCACCACCAACTTCTTAAGGGCAATTAGGGATGGGCAATAAATTCTGGCCTTGTCAGAGTAGCCCACATCCCATGAACAAATATTTTTTTAAAACAACTGGACATTCCACTTACATCACACTATTTCGGATGGATTTGCGCCACCGTGCCAACATTGGGGTGAAGTTGGAGTGTAAATCTGGAGTAAATCGGACTTCAGAATGAAGTGGAGTGAGATTCCATGGAGGAGGTATTGCTCACTCTACTTCACTCGGGAAGCAGTTCAGTCCATTCCTGGGTTTACACTACAACATTTCAGCAGCAGTGTGAAACTGCTTCACGCTGGCACTAATGGTGTGGTGTAAATGCACCCTTATATCTGTGTAGTTTTAGTGAGGGGGTCACAGAAAGGGTAAAATTTATTGTCTATTGAAAAGGTTTTCTTAACTTACAATATGCACTTTCCTTTAATCACTAAATGGAAAATGTCCCAGTAACGCCAAAGGAAATGACAGAACGCAAGACTTTGGTTGTTGGTGTTGCTGTGCCCTGCCCCCATCATGTCACAACAATCTGTCTCCATCTTCAGGAATCTTCGTGAAGATTGGTGACTCCACAGCCACTATAACCACTCAAAAATGCATAATTAATCAGCCCATTGTGTATATTGTATGCAGTTAGAGTTAGCGGGCTACATGACACTGCAAGAGTTATACTGGGAACGTTGTCTGACACTGCTACCTGCTTTGAAAGCTATGGGAGGGCAGCACTGAACCATACTGCCTACGTGTAAGGATTGTACTCAGGAGTATTTAGCTTTGTGAATGCAGACGATAGCAGGGTGACTGAGGGCCGGTATGTCAGCTGCACTCAGAACCTGGGCCTCGCACTGACGCCAAGCTTGTAGCATACAAATCTGGTGTTCAGGCACAATGTGGCTCTGAAACAGAGTGGAGTGAGACTCCACCCGCCAGGATTTACAACAAAGTGCTGGTATGAAGTGAAACCTCTTTGCTTCAACAGAACAGGTTGTAGTTTAAGTGCAGGCTTACCCGGAACCAAATTCTGTATTGTATGGTATGAAAACTACAGCCAAGCAACACAAGATCTGTTGTACAACTATGCCCTTTGGTTTTAAATTGATGCTCACTGGTTGCCTTAAGTGTACGAAGCACTGACACCACCATGTCAGCTAATGAGTTGAGCGGGACTTCCTACAAACAGTCTATTTAAACAGAGTCTCTACGGACTACAACAAACCAAACTCATGGCCAAAACCACAGCAACGTCTCCTGATAAAAGCAAGGTTATTCCTCCAGCAAAATAGAGTGAAGGATAGTTACAGAATACAAATTATGGCCTATATTGAGATTGGCTGTTCAAGTGTAAATGTGGGAGAGTAGCGTGGGAGGGTCATTTCTGCTGGGACACAACCTTCCGACATCACAAAGTCATAGCGAATATAAATGTTGAAACAAAACTGCTGGAATGTATGTGCGCCAGTCACTTGCAGCAGTGATTGACGGGGGAATTACCCAATCATCTCCTTCCTGGCTGGGAATAGTGATGTCACTGTGCGCAGTCCTTGGTTTACGCTACATGATTTATGATCTCATCTGAATTCCTTGATTGTGTTACAAGCCTCCTGACATTATCCCGGGCAACCATTATGAGCATGATACGCATTTTCGGGATGACCTAAAAACACGCACACACGCAATTCAGCAATTCTGCTTCAGCATTTATAGCCACTGTTGCATATGCAATAACTCAATAGGCTTAGTACCGTGAACTCAATCCAGTGTGACCTGACTCTACTTTATTAGCTCTCAAAATGGGGATTAAACATGGACGCTTTCTTTATATACAAGGGCTGCACGTGTGTGTCTGTGGCCCAATGACCTCTGACGGTCGCTCCCCCTGGTGGCAGGTAAACCCAGGCATACATACATTACATTATTCCCCCCAAATTTACAAATTGAGATGGTCTGGGGCTTTCCACTCCCTAGTTGATCATCTCCGTTCATATCCAGATCTGGGTGAGCGCTCCGAATCATTCATGACTTGAGGCTGGGTAGCCGATCTAATGGGAGTGGCAGTGTCCATGTCTGAGATTGAAGGTCCAGATTCATTGACAACAGCAGGGTCTGCTGATGGCTGAATATGAATTGGTTGGTCATGGTGTGTCTTCTTCAAGCTGTTCCGGTTCGTCTGTGTGCCGCAATTTCGTCTGATCAATGTGCCTCCTGCATGTTTGCCCATTGGTGAGCCTGACAATAAGCACCCCGTTACCCTCCTTGGCCGTAACAGTGCCAGTGACCCACTTGGGGCCTTGACCATAATTTAGCACATACACAGGATCATTAATAGAGATGTCGCATGACATGACATTTCGATCATGATACCACTGCTGATGTTGACGTCTGTTTTCGACGTGATCGTTAAGATCGGGGTGGACAAGCGAGAGCCTGGTCTTGAGACCTCTCCATCAACAGACCAGCAGGGGGGACCCCGGTAAGCGTGTGGGGTCTCGTCCTGTAACTAAGCAGTATGCATGACAAGCGAGTCTGCAAAGAACCGTGAGTTACGCGTTTCAGGCTCTGCTTGCTGGTTTGGACGGCCTGCTCCGCTTGACAATTGGACGCGGGTTTGAATGGTGCTGACCTTGCATCTCAAACTCTTGAAACACCAAACTCGTGAAGCACGATCCGTTGTCGCTCACAACGATGTCGGGCAGACCATGAGTGGCGAACATGGCACGAAGGCTCTCAATGGTGGCTGTGGATGACGTGATTACACATTCTATCCATTTGGAACAGGCATCCACCAAAAACATTTTGCCTAAGAAAGGACCCGCATTGTCGATGTGGATCCTCGACCATGGTTTGGATGGCCATGACCACAGACTTTAGTGGAGATTCTACTGGTGCATTGCATAACTGCATGCAAGTGTTGCACTGATGCACACATGACTCCAAATCAGAGTCAATGCCAGGCCACCAAGCGTGATACTTGGCAATGGCCTTCATCACAATAGCAGGATGGGTACTGTATAAATCCCATACAAATCTCTCCCTGCCTTTCTTGGGCATAACAACACGATTACCCCATAGCAAACAATCAGATTGAATGGATAGTTCATCTTTGCGATGGTTGTAAGGTTTGGTCTCATCACACACTTCCCTGGGAATGGCCGATCAATCACCAGTAAGGACACACGTTTTACAGCCGATAAGATCGAATCATGGCTGGTCCAGGTCCTAACTTGTTGAGCAGTGACAGGCGACCCTTCACAAAGGCATCCATGACCAACAGGAGGTGGCGTTTCCATCTCCGGCGTGGGCAACAGTAAACTGCTCAATGCATTAGTACAATTCTCGGTGCCAGGTCTATGGCGAATGACAAAATCATAGGCAGATAATGTCAGTGCCCACCTCTGGATGTGGAACGACACATTGGTATTGATACCTCTTTGCTCTGAAAACAAATGAGTGGCTTGTGATCGGTTTCAAGCTCGAAACGACGCCTAAACCGATACTGGTGCATCTTTTTAACCCCATATACCCAGGCTAAAGCTTCTTTAACATGCCGTAGGCTCTTTCCGCTTTAGACATGCTTCTTGACGCGTACGCAATGGGTTGTAGTTTGCCTGACTCATTGGATTGTTGGAGCGCAACCAACCCCATGTGATGAAGCGTCACAGGCCAATACTAAACGCTTGCACGGGTCATAATGTACCAACAATTTGTTGGAACAAAGCAGATTTCTAGCCTTCTCAAAAGCCATGTCTTGAGATACACCCCAAACCCAGTTGTCGCCTTTTCTGAGCAGCATATGCAGTGGCTCTAATAATGTGCTCAATTTAGGTAAGAAATTACCGAAGTAGTTGAGAAGACCAAGGAAAGAATGCAGCTCCGTCACATTCTGCGGTCTGGGTGCATTTTTGATGGTCTCTGTTTTCAAGTCCGTAGGCCTGATGCCATCTGCAGCAATCTTCCTTCCCAGGAATTAGACTTCCAGTGCCATAAATACGCACTTTGAACGTTTCAGCCTGAGCCCCACTTTGTCCAGACGACATAGAGCCTCTTCCAGATTGTGCAGGTGTTCGGCAGTGTCATGACCTGTGACCAGAATGTCATCTTGAAACACCATAGTTCTAGGGACGGACTTCAGTAAACTCTCCATGTTTCTCTGAAATATGGCTGCAGCCAAGCGAATTCCGAAAGGACGCCTGTTGTAAATGAAATAGCCCTTTATTCGTATTGATGCACGTAAGTTTATTCAACGAGCTCCAGTGTCATATAGGCCGACGTCAGATCCAATTTGGTGAACGACTTTCCCCCGGTTAGCGTTGCAAACAGGTCATCAGTCTTTGGTAACTGGTACTGATCCTGTTTTGAAACTCGGTTGATCATAACCTTGTAATCTCCACAAATCCTGACCGTGCCATCACTCTTCAGCATAGGAACAATGGGGCGAGCCCATTCGTTAAATTCGACCAGTGAAATGACCCCTTCACGTTGGAGTCTGTCCAGTTCAATTTTGACCTTTTCCCTCATCATGTATGGGACCGCCCGGGCTTTGTGATGGACGAGTCTTGCATCCGAGTCCAGGTGGATCTGCACCTTGGCTCCCATGAAGTTGCCGATGCCCGGTTCAAACAGCGAGGGAAATTTGCTCAGCACTTGAGCACACGAAACGTCATCCACCGATGACAAAGCTTTGATATCGGTCCAGTTCCACTTTATTTTTTCGCGCCAACTCCTGCCGAACACCGTTGGATCACAGACTGGAATGATCCACAGCGATAGATCATGAACCGCCCCATCGTACAATACCTTGACTGCTGTACTGCCAATCACTGGTATGAGCTCTTTGGTGTAGGTATGCAATTTTGCATTTACTGGACTCAGCTTAGGTTTCACAGCCTTGGTGTCCCACAGCTTTTCGAAAGTCCTCTGGCTCATAATTGACTGACTCGCACCCATGTCTAATTCCATAGATACTGGCACGCCGTTCAATTTTACTTCAATCATTGTCGGTTGACTCTTTGTCAGGAACAAATGTACACTATACACTTCCTCCTCTGGTATCTCAGATTGCATTGCCTGATTCGCTCCGGATCAGTCGTCATCATCCGCGTGGTGTGTCGCAGCACGCTTGCTGAGCTGCGGACACAGCCGCTGAAGGTGTACCCCATTTTCGCACAACCTCTACAAATATACTGCCTGAAACTGCACTGATGAGGCCGATGATTGCCCCCACAATGCCAACGGGGTGAAATGGGATTCGTGCCCAATGGCGGACTTCGAGCAGCTACAGGTTTCGCAAACACAGTCGGGTAGGCCCTGCCAGGTGCAGCTCTGCCAACCGACGACACAATCTGGTCCACAGTACTTGCCGTGGAGTTCCGACTCTGCGAGGATATCTGTTTTGTACTATCGACCGTGGTCAAGCAAGCTTGGGCGATCGTGATGGCCCTGATCAGATCCAGCATCTCCGCAGGATCACCTTGTGGCTTATGCCTATTACAAAGACGTCGTGCAGCGTGTCTTCCAACGCGGTTCCAAACTTACATGCCCCAGTGAGACATTTCAGGTCGGCAACAAATTCCGCCACGTCCTGGCCCTCAGAACTAACATGCTTGCAAAAGCGATCTCGAGATAATGATGCCTTCTTTAGGTTTGAGATGGTCCCGAATCAGAGCACACAATTCCTCATAGGTCTTTTCCGTTGGACGTGCAGGTGAGAGCAGATTCTTTGAGGCCATAGATTTTTGGACCATAAACCGTGAGGAAAACCGGCCTGCGCCTAATTGCGTCAGCATCTTCATCCATCTTGTTGGCCACGTAGGCGATCTGTAAAATCCTCCCAGTCTTCTCCCTCCACGAATCGCTCCAGGATTCCAATGGTGCTCTTTTTTTTTTTGTGAAGTTCGTATTGTGCCTCGTCGCCAAATGTAGCATATGCAATAACTCAATAGGCTTAGTACCGTGAACTCAATTAGGTGCAAACTGACTCTACTTTATTAGCTCTCAAAATGAGAATTAAACATGGAGGCTTTCTTGATATTCAAGGGCTGCACATGCGTGTCTGTGGCCCATTGACCTCTGACGGTCGCTCCCCCTTGTGGCAGGTAAACCCAGGCATACAAACATTACAGCCGCTATGATCTTTTGTGATGTCCGAGGGCTGTGTTGCAACAGTGACCCGCCCGCACTACTCTGCAAGGTGTTTGTTTGGAGTTTCGGCCATCTCCATGTTCCCCATTGCTGGTTCCCCGGTCTCGTCCTCTGGGCAACCAGCATTTGCTTTGGCCGCTCTTTTTTTCCTTTTTGTGTACCTGTGGAGACTCTTGCTGTCTGTTTTTGTGTTCCGTGTTAGTTTTCTTTCATGGTCTGTCTTCCCTTTCTTGGTCAATTTTTTGGTCGTTCTTTGCTGGCTTTTAGGGGCTTCCCGGTCTTCTGCCCTCCCACTGGTTTTGGCCACTTTGTGTGCCCTTGTTTTTAGGTGGATGCCATCCTTTGTTTCTTTGGTTGGCCATGGATGGCTGTCTTTTTTCTTTTGCACCCTTTCCTCCTCACTGGAATATATTTTTCTTGAGTGTTGTGAAGTGTCTCCTTGGGTGTGTGCCGCTGTTCATCACCAGTCCTACGCTTTGGTTTCTTTCCCCGGACCACTTTGGCCGGCTCTGCCCTCGTACCTTCATGGTCTCCTTTGTTTGGGCTTGGTGTGCTTTTTTGAGGTCCAGCTTTCTTGCCCTCCATCTGGATTTGGGATTCGATCATGCTGTGGTCACTCATTCCGGGAGGGTCCTTTGCTGGGAGATTGTTGGTCCTGTCTCATTGCATGGGGTCGGATCTGGGATAGCCTGCCTCCTGGTTGGCTCGGTTGCATGCTGCTCTGGGAAGCCGTGCCTTGTGCACTCTATGGGCTCTTCCTCAGGGCTGCCCTGACCAATTTGATTTGTCAAATCAATATGGAGGTATTTCTTATGTTCTTATGTAAAGCTGCTAAACCCCTTAATACCTCCACACTGTTTATTTCATCCAGAATTTCACAGTCTTCCTCGATAGCAGTATCTGCATTGCCCCTTTCCTTTGTGAAAACAGATGCAAAGTATTCATCAAGAACCTGACCAACATCTTCCGCCTCCAGACAAAGATTACCCTCATGGTCTCTAATAGGCCCTATCCTTTCTTTAGTTATCCTCTTGCTCTTAATATATTTATAGAACATCTTTGGGTTTTCCTTGATTTTACTTGCCAAGAATTTTTCATACTCTCTCTTAGCATTCCGAATATCCGTTTTAATCCTCCAAAGATTCTATAGTATTTAGCCGTCGCTATATGACATAAGCTTCACTTTTTTTCTTTATCCTCCCCTGTAAGTCCCTAGACATGCAGGGGGCTCTGGAATAGCTTTTTCTGTCGCTGTCAGATCGGCAATCTGAACCGCCAGCGGTATTGAAAGCCTCGCGGCGGTTCCCACTATTGCTGTCGGCAAAAGTTTTCTTCCAGGTTGAGGTTTCACCGTCTTGTGTCTGATTCGGCCTTCAACGATTACTGAGCCTCACTTTTCGCTGCATGCCATACCTAACCTTGCTCCAAGAGTTAGCGTTAGCAGAGTAGCCCACTGCTTGTGACGAATGGGCTCAGTCCTGGCAGCCTTCTCCGCATCCTGCAGAGCGGCACCGGCAAATACAGGTGCAGAGGCAGCCGGAGAAGGACAGATAGGATGGCACAGCAAGACGGAAAAGGCAATTGAGGGGTGGCCATATAGCTGGAAATAGAGAAGGACGTGGACAAGGGCATGCAGCGAGAAGGAGAAGGGGCAGGTGCACAGACACCCAGAGCTAGAGCCAGAAGGACATGGAGAGGAGAAAGCAGCATCAGCAGCAGGCAGATGTACAGCAGCAGGGGGCAGAGGGTGAGGGGCAGCATGACTAGGGGGCAGAGGGTGAGGAGCAGCATGACCAGGGGGCAGAGGTTCAGGAGCATCATGGGGCAGAAGGTGAGGGGCATCACCAGGGGGCAAAGGGTCAGGAACAGCATGACCAGGGGGCAGAAAGGAATAGAATCATAGAATCAAAGAAATTTACAGCATGGAAGGAGACCATTTCAGCCCATCCGTGCCGGCCGACAAAGAGCTAGCCAGCCTAATCCCACTTTCCAGCACTTGGTCCGTAGCCCTGTAGGTTACGGCACTTTAACTGAACATCCAAGTACTTTTTAAATGTGATGAGGGTTTCTGCCTCTACCACCGTTTCAAGCAGTGAGTTCCAGACCCCACCTCCCTCTGGGTGAAGCAATTTCCCCTCATATCTCCTATAAACCTTCCCCCAATTACTTTAAATCTATGCCCCCTGGTTGTTGACCCCTCTGCCAAGGGAAACCGGTTCGGGGCGGATCAGCGGCAAGTGTTTGTGGCAAGATGCGGTGAATGTTTATGGCGGAGGAGCGATGAGAGATCGTGGCGGAGGTACGACAGATGAGGGTACGGGGCCCAGGGGCAGCACGGGCCAGCCCACACTGCGCTGTGTGTGCGCACTGGGTCCGTGCAGCAGAGCAGGTCTCCAGTTGTCCTGGTTAATCCATGCCACTGGACCAAGACCTAGCTCTGTGAAGCCCGTGTGATGGCTGGTGTGCAACGGCCACCACACGTTAAAAAAAAATCCACGCACAGACATCTTCCACCCCCTCAATTGGAGTTCAGGACTGGAACATCGGGTCCTACATTGAAACACCTGTGAACTCGTGGAAGCAAGTCATCCTCGTTCGAGGGACTGCCTATGATGATGATGATGATGACTCCCATATTTTACACTTGAACAGCCAAACTCAATGTAGGCCAGCTGCAAACATAGCCAGTCGCCCATTTGGAGACTGCTGGGGCTATGACTGACCACGTGGACAGTGTTGGTGTCAGCACTCTCACCACGTTCTTCCAATAGAAAGTAAACAGAATGGGATTGCTTTTTGTTAGCTCAGCAAGGTTCAAACCCAAAGCAACAAGATTTGCGCAGGATTCCCGATCACCGCCCGGATCAAGACAACACAAAATGACACGTACCAAACAGAGTAAACTCGGACGTAAATTAGAACTGGCTTTTCTTTTTGCTGGGAGATGTTGTCACTACGAGGGCACACACACTGAATCCAAATCACCGCTTGTACTAGATCTCAGAAGTGTATCGGGTGCTAGAGGAAGCTTTTCAGCCTCCCGATATTAATTACTGGCCTGATCAAATGCTGTTTCATGCAGTTCTGACAAGGGGTCTATGTTTTGGGGTTCCAACCCTCGACGAGCATCTTGGAGTCTTCAGGAATTAAAGATTAATCTGGGCATTGCAGCGAGCAACACACGAGAAAATTCATCGATGCATTAAAAGAAAAGATGGTGCTTTTTCCCCATTTTTTCCGAAGACGAATATTTATCCCTCAACCAACATCAATAAAACAGATTATCTGGTCATTATCACGTCGTTGTGTGGGACCTTGCTATTGACTGCCATGTTTTCTACATTCCAACAGTGACTACATTTTAAAAGTACTTTGTTCAATATAAAGTACTTTGGGGCGTCCTGAGGTCATTAAAGGCACTATATAAATGTACGTCTTGTTTGTCATCTGGCCTCGGCAGCCCAAGAATAATGTAGTGCCCAATTATCTGCTCAATGAATTCTTGCACCTCGCAATAACTTTCTATAATAGATAAACAGTCTCAGATTACAAAGGTACTTGCGGATAACACCAAATTGGGGCGTGTGCTTAATAATGAGGAAGGCTATGACAAAATGCAAGAAAACATTAATAAACTTGCAGAATGGGCTTTCAATTGACAAATGAATTTCAAAATAAGTACTGCCGCGATTTTTCCTAGCGGGTCGGGAGCGAGGCGGGTGACTTCGAGTGCAAGCTCAAGCTTCGCATCCTCCTCCATTCGCCTCTGTCCAAGTAATTTTACGTAGGTGGGGCTCGTTAAACCCGCCCTGCGAGGTTGCCGGCCAATTAAAAGGAAGCGGGTCTGATTACGCATCAGCCGGTTTCCTTAAAGGGACCATGCCCACATTCATTTTGAAAGTTGTGCTGTCAGTGATCTGCGGCATTGAGGTGCTGCAAACACTGACGAGCACTACACAAAGGTGCACAGCTGCACCCAGGCTCTCCCATGACTCCCTCCAGATGCTTATGGAGGGAGTCACAACATGCAGGGAGGTTTGTTTGCCTTCCAATGGGTGGAAGAGACCTCCCCAGGACACCAACGCAGCCTGGTTGCACATTGTACAGGAGGGCACAAGCAGGGATGTCATCAGGAGGACCTGGCTGCAGTGGCACAAACCTTTCAATGATCTCAGTGGATCATGAAATGTTACTGCAAAGCCACACTCAATCTCATCCTGCTGTGCCACTCATCACATCCCCATTACACTGCCGTCCCTACCCTACTCCTGCACATTCTTACTCACACCAACTTACCTTGCACCTTCACCCATCCCTCTTTCTATCTGCATTATCACATCCCCATCTCGCTAGCCATCCCTTATACTTGCCCTCATCCAATCATACCAACGATCAACACACAAGGGTAGGCACCTAGGTGTTATCGCCAATATTCATGTAAAATTTCTGCTAATGTGTTGTCAAACATTGAAATCTTTATTTTCAACACTTTGCCTTGTCCACCTTTGGAAGTAGCTTAGTAATGTTGCAGTGACTGGTGAGACATAATGCCCTCTCCTCCTCCCCCCCCCAACCCGGCCACACACACACACAATGGTGATGAGTGTGAAAGGAATGACTTGGGCATTATAGGGATGCTTTGTGGTGCTAGAGTAGGGTGGTGCCAACCTGGTACATCATGTGGCAGCCAGGGTGCACAGCTTCAAGTGAAGTAAATTTGGCCAGGGTGAGGTCGTCCCTGGCATCCAGAGCAGCAATGTGGTCGGGTGCTGATGCCCTATGTCCAGTGCAGCATCAGGTGATTGCGGAGAAGGTTGATGTTGGTGCTGCTGGTGTTGGGGCTGATCCTGGTGGGATTCTGCGGATCAAGGTGAGAGTTTTTCAAGGGCACCGATGCTGCTGGAATAGATGGCAGCTAAAGTTGAGATGACAGAAGCGATCTGTCTGATGAGAGTGGTTGCTCCAAGGAGGTGACACTGGATAGAGAGTTCACTGCAAACACTCCATAAAGCTGAAGTGTATTACAAATCCTGAAGGCTCCAGCTCATAAGATTGGAAATTGAACAGAAAAGATTGAACAGGCCATGTCTCTTTTCTCGAAGAAAAGGCTGAGGGGTGACCTGACAGAAGTTTTTAAGATTATGAAAGGGTTTGATAGGGGTAGACATCGAGAAGATGCTTCCACTTGTGCGGCAGACCAATAGGGAATTCAGGAGAAACCTCTTTACCCAGAGGGTGATTACAGAATGGGACTCGCTACCACAAGGAGTGGTTGAGGCAAATTGTATAGATGCACTTAAGGGGAAGCTGGATAAATACATCAGGGAGAATAGTGAGTTATGCTGAGAAGGTTAGATGAGGAGTGGGAGAAGGTTCTTGTGGACCATAAACACTGGCATGGAACTTCTGTCCTGTTTCTGTGCTATACATTGTATTGCACAGAATTACGTAGAATGTCAAGATCATTTTTCCACCAATCTTTTGTTGTCCAGTGAGCTTACAGGTTAGCTATTTAGAATCACAACAACAACTTGTATTTACATAGCGCCTTTAACGTAGTAAAACATCCCAAGGCACTTCAAGAACATAAATAGGAGCAGGAGACCATGTGGTCCCTCGAGCCTGTTCCGCCATTCAATAAGATCATGGCTGATGATCTACCTCAACACTTTCCTGCACTATCCCCATATCCCTTGATTCCTTTAATAGCCCAAAATCTATCAATCTCTGTCTTGAATATACTCAACGACTGAGCCTCCACAGCCCTCTGGGGTCGAGAATTCCAAAGATTCACCACCCTCTGAGTGAAGACATTTCTCCTCATCTCAGTCCGAAATGGTCGACTCTTTATTCTGAGACTGAACACATGAACGACTCAGTCCAACCCTGCTCTCCCCTTCGCTCCCCATATGTTCTTTAACATCCCTCTTTTTCAAACAACTGCAACTTACATTTATATAGCACTTTTAATGCAGTATAATGTCTCAAAGCACTTCACAGGAGTATTAACAGACAATATTTGACACCGAGCCACATACGCAAATATTAGGGACAGGTGACCGAAAGCTTGGCCAAAGAGGTAGATTCGAAGGAGGAGAGAATGGTAGAGAGACAGAGAGGTTTGAGGGAAGGAATTCTAGAGTTTAGGGCCTCGGCAGCAGAAGGCACGGCTCCAATGGTGGAGCGATAAAATGCGCAAGTGGTCGGAATTGGAGGAGTGCAGAGATCTCGGAGGGCTGGAGGAGGTACAAAGATGGAGAGGGGTGAGGCTGTGGAAGGATTTGAAAACCAGGATGGTAATTTTAAAATCGAAACAACTACATAATTTGCTTTTAGAAAGAATTTATGGACTCTGCTTCAACAATGATTTGAAGCAGAGAATTCTATTCTGTATCTACCCTCAGTGCGAAGAATATTTTCCTCCCCTACCCTTTTAATTGTTTCTGTTTTGCAAAGGATTTAAAATTGAACAAAAAGTAGCGATGAAGCTCAAATATTGCTCAAAGTATTTTAAATGGTTTCTGAAAAATAAAACCAGCCTCAATTTGCTCAGTAAGTTTTGAAAAGTACCTTTCAAAAGTGGTCAGAAATGCTCCTTGGGATTTGTTTAAGCAGGAGCAACCAGGCTTTGTGGGCCATAATATGATGCCTTGTGGCCATGTATAGAGCTCAAAATCAATATTTCTATTCATTCACACAAATCTCAAATTGCAGGCATTATAAGATCTTGAAGTTCTGACATGGCATCAAATCTTCAGGCCATGAAATTCAAACAACTTAAATCAACAAATAAGAAATACAAGTACAAATGAAAGAAAGACTTGCATTTATACAGCAATATTCCCACCTCAGGACCTCCCGAAGTGCTCCACAGCCAATAAAATAGATTTTTGTAGGAAAATGCGACAGCCAATTTGCGCTCAGCAAGGTTCCGCGAACAACAACATGATAATGACCAGATCAATCTTCTGCTTTCGTGGGGTTGATAAAGGGATATATATTGGCCAAATAGTGTTGAGATCTTTTTCATCCACCCGAGGGGGCTGACAGGGAAATTTAAAAAGTGGGGGGGGGGGGGGGGGGGCGGAAAACTCTCAAGTGTCTGTAAAGTACCTCATAATGTCAATTGAATCCCTCGGCGCTGCAGTTTGGCTTGGCTTCACGATGACAGACGCGCCTATGGGAAGGGCGCGTGGGAGCGAGATGGTTCTTGATCCGCTGTCAAAAAAAATAAAGTTCCCACCCAGTTTAACGAGTTATCCGAAAGGCGGCACCTCCGACAGTGTAGCACTCCCTCAGTGTCAACCTGGATTATGTGCTCAAGTACATATGGAGCACAGGTAGATAAATGGAGTTGAGGTGTAGATTAACCATAATCAAATTGAATGGCAGTGCAGGCCTGAGGGACTGAATGGCCTACTCCTGTTCCTAATGTTCCCATGTTGTGGCTCAGTGGGTAGCATACTCACCTCCGAGTGGGACTTGAGCACATAAATCTAGGCTGAGGGAGTGCTGTACTGTCGGAGGTGCCGTCTTTTGGATGAGATGTTAAACCGAGGCCCCGTCTGCTCTTTCAGATGGATGTAAAAGATCCCATGGCAGTATTTCGAAGAAGAGCAGGGGGAGTTATCCTTGGTGTCCTGGCCAATATTTATCCCTCAATCAACATAACAAAAAAACAGATTATCTGGTCATTATCACATTGCTGTTTGGGGGACTTTGCTGTGCTCAAATTGGCTGCGTGTTTCTCACATTACAACAGTGACTACACTCCAAAAGTACTTCATTGACTGTAAAGCGCTTTGAGATGTCTGGTGCTCATGAAAGGCGCTATATAAATGCAAGTCTTTCTTTCTGTTGCTACATAAGGAAGCATGAAATGAGGAAATGCTATTCATCCAGCAAACCAATTCCTTGCATTGACAGTATATAATCCTTTATCCAACACATTTCATCTCAAGGGAAGATTCTGAAAAATTCCTCCCTGCTCTTCTCTCTTTCCCCCCTCCCTTCAAGGTAAATCAAGCAAGACTCCAGACTGCCCAGCGAACTGTACAACATTTATCCTAAGCCAATTCCCTTCCTTAGCATATAATTTCTCGGAGATTGGGCTGAATTTTCCGGGGTGGTAGCGGGCGCGATTGGTGGTGGGTCGTCTGGGAAAGTTGGGTTTTTTTGACAGCGGATCAGGAATCATCTCTCTCCCACACGCCCTTCCCACAGGCGCATCTGTCATCGTGAAGCCGAGCCAACCTGCAGTGGCGGGGGACACAATTGAAATTATGATGAGGTACTTTACAGGCACGTAAGAGCCTTCTCCCCCCACCCCCCAGTTATTTTTTTAATTTCCCTGCGTTGCCACGGGATGCACACAGCTCGGGAACCACATCTGTCAACCTGAGGCGGGAGTTCTGTGGCCTTTGCTCCAGTTGATGACTTGACAGCATGGCAAACAAACCAAAATAAAAACATGTTGATTACAGCCAACTGATTGGTGGAGAGTCTATACTACTTGAAATGGTGAATGTTAATTTTTCACATTTCAGATTGGTCATTCTCGGCTGTTGCAGTGAATTGATCTGCACTATAAAAACACACCATTGACATTTTTGTGTTGTTTCTGGTCAGGTTTTTCTCACCGTATATTATGATTGTCCAATTACACGTTAAATCAAGCCATCAACTGTAACCATTTCATTCTCATCACTCATTCCACTGGTTCAATTTGCTTTCAATCCCTGATTTAACTAATTTAATGTTTCAGTCTGAGACTTTGGGGTTGAATTTCTGCAAAGGCTCTCTCACTTGTCCATAGTTAACTTGAACGAAAGAGCTGAAGAAATCCCAGAAACGCACCACTTACACTGTTTGTCAGGGATTCCGCAGCTGTTCCGCTGAACTCAAATGATTGTAAATCCATCCTTTTACAACTACATTTAAAATCTGCTTAACTTTATGTATTACCTATACACACTTTTTATTTGTACCAGTTACTGATACAAGTCTATAGATTTGTGACTAAAACACCAATAACCTCAATTAATGTTCTTTTTAAATTATGTCCTTGATTGCATTTGTAGATGGAGTCATTTTACTTAATAACTTTATTTAAATATTTCTT
The DNA here is from genome assembly GCF_044704955.1 of Pristiophorus japonicus. NCBI lineage: Eukaryota > Metazoa > Chordata > Chondrichthyes > Pristiophoridae > Pristiophorus > Pristiophorus japonicus. The sequence goes on from NC_091990.1 coordinate 17,413,790, forward strand.
TGTTATGAATCTATAACTTTTATTATATGATTGTACAGTAAAGGTTCAGAGCTGTCAACCTGTGGAATTCTTTACCACAGAAAGTTGTTGAGGCCAGTTCGTTAGATATATTCAAAAGGGAGTTAGATGTGGCCCTTATGGTTAAAGGAATCAAGGGTTATGGAGAGAAAGCAGGAATGGGGTACTAAAGTTGCAAAAATGATCAGCCATGATCATATTAAATGATGGTGCAGGCTCAAATGGCCTACTCCTGAACCTATTTTCTATGTTTCTAGTCAATACCCGCTACGTTAGATTAAACTTAAAATTTAATCCGGCCAGGGTCACTTTAAGGATCCCGGCTTGGCTTAAAACCCGTCATGAATTAAGTCATCAGACCCGCTTCATCCCATTGGGCCGGGTAACGTGCTGAGTGGGTTTAATAGGCCCCATTAAGGCAAGTCCATTTTCTACAGCGGGCTGGAGCCAGCAGCGGGGCCGGGACCTGCCTTCGATACTGGCCGCACCGGACCTGCCCAGGTCAGGAAAATTCCGGCCACTAATTGGGATTTAGGTTTATGCTACAGTATATTGTGATGGCCACAGTGACTTCTGCACAAAAAAATAAAATCATAGAAATTTACAGCACGGAAGGTTGGCCATTTCGGCCCATCGTGTCCGGGCCGGAAAAGTTGATCTCGCTGCTGGCAGAGAATGGTTTCGATCCACTAACCACTGGGTTATGGGCCCAGCACGCTTCCGAATGCGACACTCTGCTCAGCTAATCAGATAGAGAGAGAAAATGAGCACGGGGAGCAGAGAGAGAATGCAATGGAGAAGCAACAGGGCAAATAAGAGCAAAAGAAAATGAAATAGTAAAGAAAATTGAACTCAATTGAGAATCAAAGTGGAAGTAATGTCCTCATCACTATAGGGATTCCTGAATTTAATGGGAACAGCAGTGGGAATTCCGACAAGGGCAGGAAATGGCAAAAGTCACTAATGTATACATTGGATTTCAAATCGGCTGCCTGCTGCCAAATGTTGACATCTGGAGTTATCACTCAGCTGCCTGCTGCGGTCCTGGTCTACAGAGACCAGCTCTGGGACAATTGCCTCTCGGATTCAGACGGAAGAGACCCGGACGTGGAACTGGAAAGCAGCACTACGAGGCAAGGAGGTAGCAGGAAGAGAAAAAAATCCCCACTCCAATTCCAAGATCAAGGTGCTTAATAAATACTGTGCGTTAGTCTTTACTGAAGAGAAGGATATCGGAGAGGAGATAATTCTTAAATTGGTTGAGCATGAGATGAGTGGTAAAAAAGGAATGTTTAAAATGAGCTAATTAGACTAGACCCCAAGTTTGTGCTGTCAATGAAGGTTGGCTTTTGTATTTCTGTGGGATGCAATTTACTCCCACATGTATTCATAGCTCCCATTTTAGTTGTGGCATAGACTGAGGGCTATCATGAGAAGACTGAAAGGGGACGTTAGATAGAAAGAAAGAACTTGCATTTATATAGTGCCTGTCACAACCTCAGGACGTCCCAAAGTGCTATATAGCCAATGAAGTAATTTTGAAGGGTAGTCACTGTTGTAATGTAGGAAATGCAACAGCCAAATTGTGATCAACAAGCTCTCACAAACAGCCATGTGATGATGACAGATAATCTGTTTTTAAGGATCTGGTTGAAGGATAAAGATTGGCCTAAGCACTGAGGAAAACACACCAGATCTTCTTCGAAATAGTGCCATGGGATCTTTTGCGTTGGCCTGAGAGGGCAGAAGGGGCCTCGGTTTAACGTCTCATCTGAAAGACAGCAACTCCAACAGTGCAGCCCTCCCTCAGCACTGCACTGAAGTGTCAGACTAGATTATGGGCTCAAATCTCTGGGGAAGATTTTTCTTACCACACAGAACGTCATTAGGATATGTAATGCTTTATTTACCACAGGTGACTTTTGAGGCTGGGACCATTTGAAAAGGAAATCTGTTAAAGGGCATGAGGCAAGGATTAGACCAGGATAAGTCTAGCTGAAGAACTAGCACCAGCACATGTATGATGGGCTGAATGTCCCGACCACTAATGCTGAGCGGTCTTTCTCTTTCAGATGTTAACTGGCCTGTGGTGATTTCTACTTTAACTTTCGATTTCCGACCTTCACAGTTTTTATTCTATCAATTAATTCATGTGCTTCACAGAATCATTGGAGGAGTTCATTCTCGCCCTGCTTAAAGCAGGAGACTTAAGGAGATGATTTGATACATTCTGCCTCCCTGCCTCTTGGAATCAGCACATGTTTAGGACTAATTGAGCCTTGAGAATCTAGGCCCTGAGAGGGGCCTACTGCACAGCTCGCCAAACCTGAGCACGTGCCCCAAGTCTGGAATCCTAGCGAGAGTTTCAGTGTTCATAAAGTATCCACGTCACAGGTTAAGTGCCATGTGTTAATAGAATGCTTGCTCTTACGGCAGCACTACACTTGATTAGAACCTGAGCAAAGGATTATAATAAGCATTGGCGATAAACACATCTAGAATCCTTACTGAACAGAAGGTAATTACAACAGCTTGCATTTATATAGCGCCCGTAGCTTAGTAATACGTCCCAAGGTGCTTCACAGGAGTGTTACCAAACTAAACTGGACACCGAGCCACATAAGGAGATAACACAGAAACATAGAAAATAGGTGCAGAAGTAGGCCATTTGGCCCTTCGAGCCCGCACCGCCATTCAATAAGATCATTGGTGATCATTCCTTCAATACCCCTTTCCTGCTTTCTCTCCATAGCCCTTGATCCCCTTAACCGTAAGAGCCATATCTAACTTCTTGAATATATCCAATGAACTGGAATCAACAACTCTCTGCGGCAGGGAATTCCACAGGTTAACAACTCTCTGAGTGAAGAAATGGCCTACCCCTTATCCTAAGACTATGTCCCCTGGTTCTGGACTTCCCCAACATCAGGAACATTCTTCCCGCATCTAACCTGTCCAGTCCCGTCAGAATCTTATATGTTTCTATGAGATCCCCTCTCATCCTTCTAAACTCCAGTGAATAAAGGCCCAGTTGATCCAGTCTCTCCTCATATGACAGCCCAGCCATCCCTGGAATCAGTCTGGTGAACCTTCGCTGCTAGATCTAGATGAGGGAAGACTAGAGGAGGCTCGATTTGGAGCATAAACGCCAGCATAGTCTGGTTGGGCCGAACGGCCTGTTTCTGTGCTGTATATCCTATGTAATTTTTCCATATTGAAAGTGCTGTGAAGCACCATGGGACATGTTCCCACAATAAAGGTGCTATCTAAGTGCAAGTTGTTGTTGTTTTTGAATAATAGCTGAGAAAGTCCAGATGAATTCGGGCTCCAGGTTTATAAGAGTATTTAGGAACAGAAAAATGGCATTGAGTCAACAAGCCGATCCCTTTTTGGTAGATCAGCCTCACCCGCCCAGCTACTCACCAAAACTTTAATCCCTTCTCTACAAATGTTGCCATCTGCTTCAACAGTTTCGCCTCATAATCTGTTCCCCAGATGGCTGTGGATGCTGAGGCTCTGAATATATTCAATACTGAGATAGGTAGATTTTTGGAGTCTAGGGGAATCAAGGGATATGGAGATTGGGCGAGAAAGTGGTGATGAGGTCGATGATCAGCCATGATCTTATTGAATGGCGGAGCAGGCTCGAGGGGCCGTAGGGCCTACTCCTGCTCCTTATCTTCTTCTTCCACAAATCTATTGCCCTTTGTGTAAAAAAACAATGTTATGCCTGATATCCCTGCGGATTCCTAACTTTGTCATTTTCACCCTCAGCACTCACACTCAGTTGCATGTTCAGCCATGAACTCATTGAATGGCGGTGCAGGCTCAAAAGGCCGAATGGCCTACTCCTGCACCTATTTTCTATGTTTCTATGTTTTTAAATCCTAGATCAAATGTCATCTGCCATTCTTCCCTAAAGTCAACAATTCTCTTTCAATGGCCTCCATTTCCTCACATCTCACTTCCCCGTGCAACTGGTCGTACAACAGCCTTGAGGCCAGTGATCTTATCGAAACATGTAAGATAATGAGGGGGCTCAACAGAGTGAATGCAGAGAGGATATTTCCACTCATGGGGGAAACTAAAACTAGGGGGCATAGTCTCAGAATAAGGGGCCGCCCATTTGAAACTGAGATGAGGAGGAATTTCTTCTCTGAGGGTTGTAAATCTGTGGAATTCTCTGCCTCAGAGAGCTGTGGAGGCTGGGTCATTGAATATATTTAATGCGGAGATCAACAGAATTTTGAGTGATAAGGGAATAAAGGGTTATGGGGAGCGGGCAGGGAAGTGGAACTGAGCCCAAGATCAGGTCAACCATGATCTCATTGAATGGCGGAGCAGGCTCGAGGGACCAACTGGCCTGCTCCTATTTCTGATGTTCTTAAATATGAGCAGCAAATGGTTCCCGGCCCATCAATCAATGGTGAAGCCCACTGACGAACAGCTCCGTGTGAACCATTACCGTTGATACCTCTCCCATGTTTGCCTCATCAGGTCCCAAACTCCTCTTCAAGACCACAAGATTTCACGTTAGCCGCAAGTCTCTTGTGTGGTACCTCATCAAAAACTTTCTGGAAGTCAAAATATACAACACCAACTCTATTATCTTCATCCAGTCACTCTGTTTCCTCCCCCACCCCCCGAGAAGCCCGGAAGATCTATTAGGTAAAAATATCTTTCATAAAGCCACATTCACTTGGATTTATCACTTTTATTGTAACCATATGCTGTTAAAATGCTTCTTAAAAAAAAAAAAAATTGGCTTCAATGTTTTTCCCAACTACAGATGTCAGGCTAACAAGCCTATAATTGCCAGACTGATGGTTCTGATTCTGAGCTTTTACAAGATTGAAAGCATATTATTCCTTTTTCGCTCTTCTAATATCACCTATGAAGTAACTGAACTTCACAACGTTTCTATCATCGCACCCTGTGGCTTTGCTTTATTATCTTTTAATGCTCCTTCTTTGCTGGTCTGGCACTTTTGACATTCAGTAACTCCATTTTTTTATTCTAGAATCAATTAGTTATTGACCACTTGTTCTGTCACACCGTTGACAGTTCCCAGTTTGGAAAAACCGTGGTCATTTTCAATAAATGGCACAGCGCATGCTGGCTGCTGATCCAGGTCTCATCACTGTTTTCCATTGCTCTGTCATTCCCCAACTGGACAGAGTTACTGTGTAGTCCTTTTTCAAACCAGTGTGATAGCCAGGGACACTTTTCAACATGCTTGAACCTTCAGGGGCTCTTGTAGGGCTGGAGGAGGTTACAGAGGTAGGGAGGGACGATGCCGTGGAGGGATTTGAACATGAGGATGAGAATTTTAAAACTGAGGCATTGGTGAATCGGGAGCCAATGTGGGTCAGCGAGCACAGGGGTGATGGGTGAGCAAAACTTGGTGAGGGTTAGCATACAGGTAGCAGAGTTTTGGGTGATGTTTATGGAGGTAGCAGGTGGGAGGCCAGCCAGGAGAGTATTGGAATGATTGAGTCTGGAGTTAACAAAAGCAGGGAAGTGGGTATCAGCAGCAGATAGGCTGAGACAGGAATGGAGACGGACAACGTCCTGGAGGTGGAAGTGGCTGGCTTTTGTGATGGGAGAGGGTATGGGTCGGAAGCTCAGCTCAGTGCCTGTGGCCAGGAAGGGGGATGGAATCCGTGGCTAGGAAACGCAGTTGGTGGCAGGGGCCGGAGACAATGGTTTCCGTCTTCCCAATGTTTAATTGGCGGAAATGGCGACTTGTCCAGGACTGGATGTCGCACAAGCAGTCTGACAACGAGGAGGCAGGGCCCCGAGGAAGGTGGTGGTGGTGAGGTAGAGCTGGGTGTAGAACTGCCTCTGCAGCCTAAGGTCTTCTCCTGTTGCTACTCTACAAAGTGGCAAAGTCATTGTTGCCTGGTTGCAGACATCTGTCTGAGACTTTACCAGACTGTTCGCCAACTTGGTATCATATATGACCCGGAAATGAGCTTCCGACCACATATCCGCAGCATAACTAAGACCGCCTAGTTCCACCTCCGTAACATCGCCCTTGCCTCAGTTCATCCACTGTTGAAACCCTCATCCATACCTTTGTTACCTCTAGATTTGACTATTCCAACTCACTCATGGCTGGTCTTCCACATTCTACCCTATGTAGACTTGAGGTCATCCAAAACGTGGCTGCACGTGTCCTAACTCGCACCAAGTCCCGTTCACCCATCACTCCTGCACTCAGTGACCTACATTGGCTCCCGGTTAAACAATGTCTTGATTTCAAAATTCGCATCCTTGTTTTAAAATCCCTCCATGGCCTTGCCCCTCCCTATCTCTGTAATCTCCACCAGCCCCACAACACCACCACCACCCCCGAAATGTCTACGCCCCTCTAATTCTGCCCTCTTGAACATCCCTGATTATAATCGCTTCACCATCGGTGGCCGTGCCTTCAGTTGCTTGGGCCCTAAGCTCTGGAATTCCCTCCCTAAACTTCTCCGCCTCTCTTTCCTCCTTTTAAGACACTCCTTAAAACCTACCTCATTGTCCAAGCTTTTGGTCATCTGCCCTAATTTCTCCTTATCTGGTTCGATGTCAAATTATTTGTCTTATAATACTCCTGTGAAGCGCCCTGGGAAGTTTCACTACGTTAAAGGTGCTATATAAGTACAAGTTGTTGTTGTTCTGGCTCCCACCTTGGGGGTGGCTAAAGAGGTGTTGCACCGCTGGGGAGAGTCAGAGGTCAATAATTACCACACAATCTTACAGCTCCTTAGAACTGGTGCTCTCCAGGGCCATTCGAATAGTTTTAATTTTGAGGTATGCGAAATATACAATAGAAGCTTCCAGACAAAGATTGCTTTTGAAGCACAATTTATTCAGCAAACAAAACCCACAGTAGATTCACGATGTGGCAATCTATGAAACTGCCAGAGAAGAATTGCCAGGTATAGTAAGTGGGACAGCACTGAGTGACTGAAACAAAGGCAGCTATTGATTTTTTTGGGGGTGTGGGGAGGTGGAAGCAGAGCTAAACAACCATTTCCAAGACATTCAAGTTAAATTCTGTTTAAAGGAACATATTCCGTCAATTGCCCTCATATTAACTCATCACGAATGTAGAAGAGAAACACAAACGTGGATTTAAAGGCCATCGATTTTAAAGGCTTAATTCAATACATCAAGACATTGCATGAATCACTGCTGTAAGATGGAATTTAATCGGGCAAGAAACTGAGGTCAGGACGGAGGTAGAGCGCAATTCTGATCACCCCCGTCACATTTGTTGGCAATGCCTTATGCCTTTAGCTGGAATGGTCTCACATTGGGATCCTTCAGAATAGAACAACCACTTGCAAGTAGAAAGCAAACCTTTAACATAGAGAAACATCCTGGAGCACACAGATGTGTAAAAATGGTCGCTGAGCCAAAGGAGGAGACTTTAGGATGGATTACCGAAAGCTTGGTCAAAAGGTTGGGTTTAAGGAGGGACTTAAAGGAGGAGGGGGAGGTAGAGAGTCAGAGGGGTTTAGGGAGGGAATTCCAGAGTGCCAGACCCAGCCAGCTGAAGGCACGGCCACCAATGGCAACAGACATTGGCATTTTATCAATGAGCAAGGTATTTTTGAAGTACGCTCCACACCGTTAGAGTACCACACATAGGGTGTTCAGCTTTATTTTTCTTCTTCCATTTTTCTCCTCTTCCCCAAAGTTACTGCCGCATACAGATTGCAGCTCCCTGAGGGTCAGCCAATTATCACTGCCTCACTCAAGTGGCTGTTCTTCAAACCTGAACTTTGACAATGCGCTGCTGAAGACTATCCCAATATGGACGTATGACCGGACTGGTCGGTCCTGTTCTTATCTGACACTGTCCAGCAGAGGTTACTGTACAGCAAGCAGGGTTGAGAAATCAACTCAGGGATGCTGAAGATGATTGTAGCATCTATATTAGCACCCAGACTGAGATCGGCTTCACACCATTGGCTAGGGATCAACTCTGGAACCCTTGTGGTCTCTCTACCTCAGTTCCACAGTGCATACACCCGCTCAACCACTGGGAGAAAAGAGCTTTGTTCATTGAAGTAGCTGCATGCCACGACCGGAGTCAGTAAAAGGATACTGGTAAAAGTATACAGTAAAAGGATAAGGCTACCTTTAAAACCTGTGTAAAATAAAACTATTGGCCTGCAGTCTCCTGAATATTTCTGGAACCGCCATTTTGGAATCACAATTCCAAGCAACAATCCCATAATACATTTGGTATAGCACTGAATGCATCCTATTGGTCGAAACTGCTATAGGATAATCATTCTAGCAACTCCTTCAGCTAAAGATTCCTCCTTCAGGACACATAAATGCATATAGCTCCTTGTAGTTTTCTAGATGGGATTAAATCCTCTACTTGCCAGGCACAGTCTTCCCAAAGTCTTAAACCAGTTCTGACAACTGAATAACAGATTGCACCGCACCAGATGCCGAGCATATTTTTACATTTTTATAACACATCCGTGATCCAACAATATAATCTTACAGTGAAGATACGACTGGAGATGTGAGCAGTTACCGACTTGTTTTAAGCATCTTGCAAGACACTGTGGGACCGAAATTGCTCTCCACCCCAAACGGAGTGCACCTACCATTATTTAAGTGTTCTGTCTGTCCCAACGCATGTGGCAGACAAGCCAGCAAAATTCAACTCTTTCTTCTTTTTTTTTTTATAAATTCGTAGCCAATCGTTTCCAATTCTTTGTCAAGTCACAAACGCCAGAGGTCACCCTGCACCAGTCAAGGATCACTCTGCGCCAATGCTCTTAGCCAAAAGGCCTAGAGCCACTGCACCGTTCCTGGAAGTACTGCAATACCAGGTTCGTGCCATGGAGGTGGATGGGTCAGGTCCCCCACACACCTCCGTGGAGGTGGATGGGTCAAGCCATCCCACCCACCTCCTGTTTACAAAAATGTAAGCATATACCTTCCTGACCAGGGAGAAACTTGGAGCGGGGCGCAGGTGGGGTCGGGAGCGGGGCGGAATGGTCGTCACGTCAATAGCGTCAGGGTGATGCCGCATCACGCCGACACATCACAAGGTCTCTTCCCTTCAGTTAAAGGGGAGGGCCGCTGCGAACTTTGTAAAGTTTTTAGTTCAGTCCACTGGGCCACCAGGGAGCGTTTCGGCCGGGCCAGCGGCCTGGCAGCCAAGAGGGGGGGTGCAGTGCTGCCTGTTGGCGGCCCGTCCGAACCTGGGGGCATAATTGTCGGCCCGACTCGGCCGTCGGCCGACAATAAAAAATAAAATAGAGTCGCGGCAGCGCGACCTCCCCTTTAAGGGTGGATGCGCCGCCCAGCCACAGGCAGCCCCCCCGCTGGGGAAAGCTGCCTGGGGCACTGACCGGCGGCAGTGCCGTCCCGTGGGGCAATTTTCCACGGGGGACGGAAAGTGGGTTGCCGCCGGTCGCTAAGGGATCGGCACGTGCCCGAAGCGGTGGGAAAACAAGCGGGGCGGTCCCGTACACCGCTCCAAAAATAAAGGCAGACAATTTACAAAATGGCAGCCCCCCTCCGCGCCGAGTCCTTACCGACCCATGGCCGCCTCTTTGAGGTGGTCACAGCTCTTATAGATAGGGGCAATTTCGGCCCCTGCATGTTTGCCCCAATGGCACTGACCAACAAACCTTCCAATGAAACTGCTTCCGCTTCGCAAGAGATGGCATTTACTGAGACCCATTGCCGAGAGCTGCATGGGCCAATTTGTCTCTTCCTCCAGGACCACACAAAATATGGTATCATTACGTTCGTCCCCTGGTGCTAAGGTAAAATATGCTCTAGATGCCCTCCGTCCCCACACCAAGGGTCAACAATAGTAAAATGTTGTGGTAATCAGAACAGAAGGTAAGCCAGAGAAGTCAGTGTGAACTCTTGCCATAGATCTATAAACATTTGCCCTTGCGTACCGGAAGCAAAACATAGCAAAAATACGCTTGTGAAAAAGCCTTGCTCTTCTTAAACATTTAAAAAATCAATTTCCATATTTTTAAAAAAAAATCACCTGCATTGGTTTTGAGAATGGCTAATATCCTGGGCACATGAAGGTCCATCAATCAACCTCAGTTATTTTTTCCAGTCTTTATAAAACACCCTGTAAAAGAAGCTAAGAACCAAACAGAAGCTATCCCCAAACAGGTCTTCAGTGGTCCCAACTTGACCTGTATCCATACAGGCAAACATATTGAGCAAAGCACCAGCTGTTTGAAGGTAAAATGGAAACAGCAATGAATGGGGTAAAATGGACAGAGTTCTCTTGCATATCAACCTGTAATAGAGCTCCACCTAGTAGACTACTGATGTAATAAAGGTCATGTGGCAAAGTCATGCAATCACAGTTCTGTTAGAAGCCACCTTGTAGTATGTGCGCTTGTGTAGCTGTGTCTAAAGATATCACACAGCCCAAACGCAACAACATTCTCTCTCAATGTGACATTTCCATCATCCTATTGTCTCCATGCTGCAGACTCTCTCAAGAGCACAATTGTCAAATTAAGCTCTAATTAGCCCTGAATCCATGTTCTGCGAGAGATTTCGCCGATAGGATTTGGTCAGCAGCAGAGTTGGAACTTCAGCTTTCAGAGAGAGAAAAGACGTTGCATCTCCGCTGGATTTTAATTCAAGTCCAATGGGAGCAAAGTATCGCCTTGTTCAAGACCCACTAGAGGCTTTCAGCTCATAATCTGGGCTGACAATCCGTGCAGGACTCAGTGAATTCTGCACTGTTGGCGGGAATTTCCTCAGTTGAAATGTTGAACCGTGGCCCCACATGCCTGTTTAGGTGTTAGCTCAGTGGGCAGCACTCTTGCCTCTGAGTCAGAAGGTTGTGGGTTCAAGTCCCTCCAAAGACTTGAACATAAAATCAAGGCTGGCACTTTTCGTGTGGTATTGGTGCATTGTCAGAGGTGCCGTCTTTCAGATGAGACCTGAAACCGAGGTGCCGGTTCCCTCTCGGGTGGGTGTATTAGATCTCAGAGTATTATTTTGAAGAAGAGCAGGGGAGTTCCCCCCGGCCAATATTTTTATCCCTCAAACAACATTACTAAAACAGATAATCTGGTCATTACTTAGGGGAGAGTGATGTTATATATGTAGACTATAGATATACTCTCTGTGTAGTCACTGTATAGTTGCATAAGATGGAGACTTGTTACCTGATGTACTATCAATAAGGTTTACACTGTGTAAATACTATGCTGGTACCACTAGAGGGTGCAACTGGTGGAGACCGGGGTTTCCTGCCCCTGTGGCAGAGGCTGTCACCAGAGGGCACTGCGGTGGGAGACCTGAGGGTCACCTGTATAGGTGTGCAGGGCCCAGTATAAAAGACTGCCCACCATGCTTGTGCCTCACTCCGGAGTTACGAATAAAGGACCAAGGTCACTACAGTTTGAGTATAGCACATTGCCTCGTGGAGTCATTCATAAGTGCATTACAGGCATAACAACCACATTGCTGTCCTACATTACACTTCAGAAGTATTTAATTGGCTGCAAGTGTTTTGTGATGTCGTGAGGTCGTGAAAGATGTTATATAAATGCAAGTCTTTCTTTCTTTTTCAGGTGGACATTAAAAATCCCATGACACTTTTCAACGAAGACTCGGGAGTTCTCCCAGTGTCTTGGCCAACATTCATCTCTCAACCAACATCAAAACAATACATTGGGCAGGGAGTGGGGAGGTTCTGCTGAAATCCTGCCACAACATAGGTGCAAATTGGTCACTGCATTTGCCAATACAGTATAACAAGTGATTGCATTTCAAAAGTAATTTGCCTGAATTGCTTTGAAACATTTCCCAGAAACATGATAAGGTGCTGTATAATTGCAAGGCTTTTCCTGTCTTAAGAATACCTGAGTCCATTTTGTTTGGTGCTCAAAGCTTATACATGTCAAGATTATAATTTGGGTATTAAGTGGTTTCTTGGTCAGGAGCAGGAATTGATTATCATTTTTATTGATTGATCTGGTTACTTTGTGCGAGATTGAGCTTTCTTATACACTAACTGCGAAAATAAAATTCCACTCAAATACTTGGAAACGAAATACAAAAACAAAATGAAAGGCGATGTCAGGTCGGCTGCATGATTTGTTCTACAAACCCCCAGCTTTTCTGGGCTGGAATGACAAATGAGGATTGAAGAGGACCATTGCGTTAAGAATCTGAGCATGCCTGGTTAATGCAATGCATCACTGAGCACTCTCTGAGGCAGCATCTAATGAGGAATGGAACATCAAGTGCAACAGAGGCCCAATACAAACAGATCCCGTGAGCTAATCGAATCGGTGATATATTTACAGCAGAATTGGGTTCTAATGATCAGTTCGAGAACCTTTGCTTTTGATGGTCACAACCATTTGAGGATTGCATGCAAATTCCTCACCTCTCTATCTCTCTAATCTCCTCCAGCCCTACAACCTTCCGAGATCTCTGCCATCCTCCAATTCTGGCCTCTTGCTCGACCCCGCAATTTTAATCGCTCCACCATTGGCAGCCCTGCTTTCAGCTGCCTGGGCCCCAAGCTCTGGAATTCCCTCCCTAAACCTCTACACCTCTCTCTCCTCCTTTAAGACACTCCTTAAAACCTACCAAGCTCTTGGTCACCTCTCCTTATGTGGCTCAGTGTCAAATTTTGTTTGATAATCGTTCCTGTGAAGCACCTTGGGGCATTATATTACGTTGCAGGTGCTGTATAAATGCAAGCTGTTGTTGTTTTGTGCACCAAAGCACTGTACTAAATCAGATGGTGGACCAGGTCTGATTTTATGGTACGTTGTTCACGAGTCGGGTCGCTACCATTAGATCCACGTCTGTGACCTCGGTTCCGGTTTGGCAGCCAATCATTTATTCTTATTCGCTGCCAAGGTCGATGCCATGGTCTGCAGGTGATCGAGTTGTTTTGCCTCTTCTCTAGTTTTGGGTATTATCAGCTGTGGCTTGGTGGGTAGCACTCTCGCCTCTGAGTCGGAAGGCTGTGGGTTCAAGTCCCACTCCAGGGACTTGAACACAAAATCTAGGCTGACACTCCCAGTGGAGTGCTGCACTGTCGGAGGTGATGTCTTTTGCATGAGACGTTAAACCAAGGCCCCGTCAGCCCTCTCAGGTGGATGTAAAAGATCCAATTTCACACTATTTCGAAGAAGAGCAGGTGAGTTCTCTCCCGTGTTCTAACCTCAACCAACATCACCGAAAAACAGATTCTCTAGTCATTATCGCATTGCTGTTTGTGGGAGATTGCTGTGCGCAATCTGGCTGCCGCATTTCCCCACATTACAACAATGTACCCTGTTGACTGTAAAGCGCTTGGGGACATCCCGGGGCCGTGAAGAACGTTATACAAATGCAAGTCTTCCTTTCTTTTTGTCTCAACTTTGCCTTCCAAGGGTAGTGCAGAACGAGTTCCTCCTGAGTATTTAAAATCAGCAAAGCTTGGTCCCCAGAGAGAACAGTGAGCTGGGTATGTTTCTATACCAAGGGCAGCACGAGTTGCTTGTAATAGGCATTCCCCTGAGTTACGAATTTGTCGCTGGCTATGAAACATCAAAGGTACTAACTTCAAATTTGATCCTTGCAATCAAACGCCCACTGATCATTGTCACGCAAGTGGGATATGCTTCTGAAAAGTCAAGTTTGATCCATAAAGCAGACTAATTACTATTCCCTGTTATCATTCAATGTGAATTTCATAGGATCATTTATCAAACAGCACAGATGGGAGTCTATCACTCCTGTGCCAGCTCTTTGAAAGTGCAATCCAATTAGTCCCACCCTTTTGCACTTTACCCATAACCCGGCAAAGTCTTCCTTTTCAAGTATGTATCCAATTCCAATTCACAAACCTTCAATAGTGTAAAAACCATTTTGCAGGTTAAGAGTACAATGAGCAAGCGTAGGCTGGGCCTACAGCAGGCGCTTGTGTATCAGCTTCATTGCCATCAGACTCGTCACAGGTCTGCCGCAGCGATGCACTCCTGCCCTTTGTCTCTTTGTTCCCCAACTGTGTTGTTTTGTTAAGCTTACAATATTCGACAGACAGAATGAGAATATTAAATCTGCAGTTTCGGTGGTTTGACACTGAAAGCATCCTCTGAGCTGTTTGCAAGCGGGCAGCACTGGCTGAAACTGTATCGATCGCACTGTTCTTCCAGTCAAAGCAGAATTTTACAAATAGATACTTAAAACTCGTTCATCAGTGCCCAATTGCCAAGACAATTGCCTTTAACAACGCGTTATCTGAACCTTGTGCAAAACTTACATGGATCCAAGGAGAAGTTAACTGACAAGGAGTACCGTCAATATTAAACCAATCGACTGGAAAAAGCGTTAAGTTTGAATCTACTTCCTTGTGAACTGGAGAATATATGTGAATTAAGTTACAATAATCCTGTCTGCACTCAGGACCCATGTCAATTCAATTATCCTGCCAAGGGTCATTGACCCGAAACGTTAACTCTGTTTCTCTCTCCACGGATGCTGCCTGACCTGATGAGTATTCTTTGTTCTTATTTTAGATTTCCAGCATCCGCAGTATTTGGTTGTTGTTTTTTATGCCATTGCCTGGAATGAGTTTTGTAATGATGGGGTATGAACATTTATAAATGCTTCCTTAATTTGGTAAATATTCCATGTCAGTTTGAGTATGTAATTTAGAGACACTCCTTTAACCTTATGTTGCACTGGGCAACTGGAGTCTCCAGACTAGACGAGCTCGGAGTCTGTGAGACAGAGTTTGTAAGCAGTGTCTGAACTGCTGTATACAAAGCAGTTTTAAATTACATTCTATTGGGCTCAATTTTCCCCAGAGATTTGCACCGTTTATTTGGAGCAGGCTGCTTTTCATGGCCTAAGTTTTAAAAAACACAGTTTCCCCGATCAAGATGCACCAGTGTAACTCAGTTAGTTACAATTTTTTTAGGTACCTTTTTTTTTCAGCCAAAGGGGGCGTAACCTGCCAACCACGCCAATTCTGGCCAGTTAGGCAAGTTTGGCAAACTGAGAGTTACTCCATTTCTTCTTAGGCCAGCGCATATAGCCTCTGTAGAAAAACCTTCTGGAGAGTTAAAGAAATCGCGCAGGTAAGGAAATGAGGGCAGGAGGGAGGAGGCCATTCGGCCTGGGATAGGGTAGGGAAGCAGACCAGGAGGCCATTCAGCCTGGGATAGGGGTAGGGAAGCAGACCAGGAGCCCATTCGGCCTGGGATAGGGGTAGGGAAGCAGACAGGAGCCCATTCGGCCTGGGATAGGGGTAGGGAAGCAGACCAGAAACCCATTCGGCCTGGGATAGGGGTAGGGGACCGGACCAGGAGCCCATTCAGCCTGGGATAGGGGTAGGGTAGCAGACCAGGAGCCCATTCGGCCTGGGATAGGGGTAGGGGTCCGGACCAGGAGCCCATTCGGCCTGGGATAGGGGTAGGGAAGCAGACCGGGAGGCCATTCGGCCTGGGATAGGGATAGGGGGAGCAGACCGGGAGGCCATTCAGCCTGGGCTAGGGTCGGGGCTGGCAAGGCACTCGGGGCTGGGGGGGGGGGAGGGGGGAGCGAGACTGGCAAGGCACTTAGGGCCAGGGTCGGGCGGGGGAATGGACTGGCAAGCCCTTCGGCCAGGGCTAGGGGCGGGGGAGTGGGACTGGCACCAACAAAGCACCTGGGGTACAGGGCGGAAGGGGGAGCGGGACTGCAAGGGTCGGGCAGGGGAAGCAGACCAGGAGGCCCTTCGGCCTGGGTTAGGGGCGGGGATCGGCACCAGCTTTAATAATTGGAGGTAAGTTGCTGCAATATATATTAATATGTTTTTAAGTTGATGCAATGTGTTCTAATGTGTTACGAGCTGGCTGTGTGTTTCACTTTGCAGTCTCAGCTCGCATCGTGTCCCTGGTTACCGTGGCAACCCGATCTTTTTGGCGCAGATCAAGGCTCCACCCCCAAAACTAAAGGACATGTTAGGCCGCGCCAAAATTAAGAAATCCAACGGGGAAACTTAGAACATTTTTTTGGGGGCGTACTTAGGCCCCAAAAAAATGGGCGCAAGTACGCCAAAAAAAAGCTTTGGGGAAAATTGAGCCCACAGTATTTAAGCACAGAAAAGGCCATTCAGCTTAACTGGTCTGTGCCAGTCTTTATGCACCTTCTACCACCTTACGGCAAATATACTTGAAAAGGAAAATTTTGCAGCTTTATGGGGAAAGCACGAAGGCATGGGATTAATGTCCTTTAGGGAAGAAAATCTGCCGTCCTTGCCCGGTCTGGCCTATATGTGACTCCAGACCCACAGCAATGTGGTTGACTCGTAACTGCCCTCTGAAACGGCCCAGCCAGCCACTCAGTTTACCAAACCAGTACAAAGAACTACCACGGACTGCAGCGGTTCAAGAGGGCAGCCATCTCGAGGGCGATTAGGGATGGGCAATAAATGCTGGCCTTGCCAGCGACACCCACGTCCCAGGAACGAATAAAACAAAACTTCATCACACCATATTGACATGTCCTTCGAATTCCTTTCTCCCTCATGTTCTTTTCCAGCTTCCTCTTAAATTCTTCGAAGCAATTTGTCTCAACTATTCCACATGGTCGCAAGTTCCACATTCTGACCACGCTCTGAATATAGAACTTTCTCCTGAATTCCTTATTAGATTTGTTGGTGACTATCTGATATTTATGGCCCTTAGTTTTGGACTCCACCTGCCCACCCCCCACAAATTTTATTAAAGCTATTAATTTATTATCGGATTACAATGTAACTTAAAGCTAGTTCGACGTATATTTCACCTCACTCTGGTCAACACTTGGCTGATGGATTTTAGAAAGGAGCATCAGTTTGTCTATAGACACAATCGCCCTTTTCAGATCAGTGTGTGGTCTCAGTCTGTGAAACCACACACCAACGTTCACAAGCCCAGTGCGAGGAGGAAACGGGTTTCGTTCTGTGAACAGCGGACGTGATGCTGATGTGAAAATAACAAACAGTTTGAAGAGTTCACTCGTAAACATAACACTCCAGGCTGGCCTTCTGTCTGAGTGGTTGCCGACTTCTCCGTGGGCAGTTTTTCTGGTGAAAAGAGACCCAGGTGGTGCATATTATTCACAAAATACTTGACTGCAACAGCATTCTCTGATACATTACTCTGCATAATACGTCCCGCTGGGGGGCCAGCGTAAGCAGGAAGTAAGTCCACAGTGAAGAGTTGAGCAGATGCAGGAAGACAATGTAAAAGCCCACCCGTGTCGTGATAGATGTGGTGGGCCTTTTATTTCCAAGCTGACTCTTCTGAAGTCTTTATTTCAGAATTCAACCTTGATAACGGGCATTCTTGGATTGATGCTCCATTCAAGAGGAAGGAGAGAATGAGAAGTGAGCATGATCCCAAATGAATGTCCCCTTGTTGTTAGCCTTTCATTAACACAAATGATGAACATTTACTTCATAAAAATGTATCGTTTTATTCGCAGTCGTCCTTGGGTGCCGCCATCTTTTTTGGTGCTGTCATGGTGAAGATGTTTATAATGGAGGAGCCGTCTGTAGCCCTCTTGTGATGTTCCAAAACTGTCCTGACAATCAGCTGTCTCTGCTCAGTGTTTTATTAACTGCCATTGAGGATATTATTTTTAGAAGGTAAATATTTATAATTGGATGTACCGAGAGTCAGGGGCCGAAATTGCCCTCCGACCGAAACTTACCGTTTTTTAAATGTTTTCCCTGCCCCAATCCATGCGGCAGAGGGAGAACATAACATAAGAACATAAGAATTAGGAACAGGAGTAGGCCATCTAGCCCCTCGAGCCTGCTCCGTCATTCAAAAAGATCATGGCTGATCTGGCCGTGGACTCAGCTCCATTTACCCGCCCGCTTCCCATAACCCTTAATTCCCTTATTGGTTAAAAATCTATCTATCTGTGATTTGAATACATTCAATAACTCAATCGATTTTCAGCGGATTGAATTTGTTTTTTGTAGCGGGGTGGTGTTCCGGCAGCAGCGGGGCGTAAGTGCTATCCTGTCGGGTCGTATGCCACAATGAGTCATCAGCGCCGCGTTGATGACATCAGCCTGATGCATCACAACACCCCTCCCCTGTTGGTGGCCCGGCTGAACCCTGGCAGTCGGCCGACAATTAAAATAAAATGGAGGAGCCGTCAGCGCGCCCTCCCCTTTAAGGCTGGATGCGCCGCCCAGGCACACACAGCTTCCCGCCGGGGAAAGCTGTCAGTAGCAATGACCGGCGGTGGCACCACTCCCGTGGGGAAATTTGCCACGGGGGTCAGTAAAGGGGTCGCCGTCGGTCGGTGTGGGGTCGGCACGTGGGAAGAAACCCTCTAAGAGGCAGTAACGGAGCTTATAGACGGGCACAATTTCGGCCGCTCAGAGTCATGGAATACGTATGTGGGAAATCGCGTGATTCAATCGCTTTCCTTTCCCTTTGAGATTGCACGACAGGATCTGGCTCGATCGTGACACCTCTCACAGTCGAGTAGCCTCGGAACACTCATTCTCCAGGCTGATGTGCAAGGAATGGATCTTTGGACAAGGTATCAGTCAAAAGCTGGTCACGACCCTTACAGCAATACTCCAGCACCTTACACAGAATGTACAGCACAGAAACAGGCAATTCAGCCCAACTGGCCCGATGCGGTGTTTATGCTCCACACGAGCCTCCTCCCACCATCTAACCCCATCAACATATCCTTCTATTCCTTTCTCCTTCATGCATTTATCTAGCTTCCTCTTAAATGCATCCATGCTATTTGGCTGAACCACTCAATGTGGCGGTGAGTTCCACACTCTCACCACTCTCTGGGTAAAGAAGTTTCTCCTGAATTCCCTATTGGATTTATTAGTGACTAGTTTATCTTCATGGCTCCTCATTTTGGTCTCCCCACAAGTGGAAACATCTTCTCCACGTCCACCTGATCAAATCCTCCCATGATCTTCGCGGCCGCCATTGGGTTGGCTCTCCGGACAGAGCCCCAGCCAGTTCAATCTTTCAGTAGAGAAAGTGAAAAAATTACGGATGAGGAATTAAAACACCAAACACAATTGAAGATGGTCCTGGGAAGGGCCCTCACATGAACAATTTCACCTGGAGTAACTAACTGTATAAACCGAAACCAAGTCTTTTCATTTGCAACATTGATGCTGACTGACTAAGGCTCCACAGGTCAAAAGCCATGGGAACACTCCTGATGCTATTCAGCATGTAGAGCATGTAATCAGAAACCATTAAATTGCCCCAAAATATTTGTACCTTAATATGCCTTTCAACGTTCTAGACTTTCACCAAAATGTATGAATTCAATGAGAGAAGATTGCACAGAGAGACAATTATACATTAAGCTCTATCATTTTCGCTGCCATTGTGTGCTAATTTGTTAATTATTCAGCATGGTGGAGAAGAGTCTAAAGCAGTTTAGCTTTTAATAATACTCCAAAGAGCTGCAATGCCTCCGCCAGACATTTCCATATTCTCTGCCTTTATGTCTAGCGCACAGGGGAGCTTTTCTCATTTCATCACGAAAGGTTTTTTTCCACAGGAAGCTCTCCAGTGGTGCTCAAGAGGTCAGCGTTCAGCATGGTTTGAGCCTCCTCTCTCATGAATGGACGTGACATGTATTGTAATTGGGTCATCCGCTGTTTGTAAAGGTAATATCAATCACCACGTCATTGGGATGCAGCTCGATTGCATGTCTTGCAATCGGGTGACACTGGTAACACTGCACACAGTGCCTGATCTTCTCGCTACCTCCTCAGCAGCCCCAGGGGGATAAGGATTAACGGAAGAACATCAGTGTTCAGAGAAGATGGCACCAACTAGCATTGAGACAAATACACTTGACAGGATGTCCACTGCTTGTCCGCCAAAAAAGACTGAGGAGTGATCTGATCGGCGCCTTTCAGATTATGGAAGGGTTTGATCGTAGAGAAGCTGTTTCTACTTACAGTGGAGACCAGAACGAGGGGCCGTAAGTATAAGATGGTCACTAATAAATCAAATAGGGAATTCAGGAGAAACGTCTTCACCCAGAGAGTAGTTAGAATGTGGAACTCGCTACCACAGGGAGTAATTGAGGCAAATAGCATGGATGCATTCAAGGGGAAGTTGGATAAGGGGAAGTATATGAGAGAGAAAGGAATAGAAACATAGAAAATAGGTGCAGGAGTAGGCCATTCGACCCTTCGAGCCTGCACCACCATTCAATAAGATCATGGCTGATCATTCATCTCAGCACCCCTTTCCTGCTTTCTCTCCATACCCCTTGATCCCTTTAGCCATAAGGGCCATATCTAACTCCCTCTTGAATATATCTAATGAACTGGCATCAACAACTCTCTGCGGTAGAGAATTCCACAGGTTCACAACTCTCTGAGTGAAGAAGTTTCTCCTCATCTCGGTCCTAAATGGCTTACCCCTTATCCTTAGACTGTGACCCCTGGTTCTGGACTTCCCCAACATCGGGAACATTCTTCCTGCATCTAACCTGTCCCGTCCCGTCAGAATTTTATATGTTTCTATGAGATCCCCTCTCACTCTTCTAAACTCCAGTGAATACAGGCCCAGGCGATCCAGTCCTGATATGTCAGTCCTGCCATCCCGGGAGTCAGCCTGGTGAACCTTCGCTGCACTCCCTCAATAGCAAGAACGTCCTTCCTCAGATTAGGAGACCAAAACTGAACACAATATTCCAGGTGAGGCCTCACTAAGACCCTGTACAACCGCAGTAAGACCTCCCTGCTCCTATAATCAAAACCCCTAGCTATGAAGGTCAACATACCATTTGCCTTCTTCACCTGCCTGCTGTACCTGCATGCCAACTTTCAATGACTCATGTACCATGACACCCAGGTCTCGTTGCACCTCCCCTTTTCTTAATCTGCCACCATTCAGATAATATTCTGCCTTCACGTTTTTGCCACCAAAGTGGATAACCTCACATTCATCCACATTATACTGCATCTGCCATGCATTTGCCCACTCACCTAACCTGTCCAAGTCACCCTGCAGCCTCTTAGCATCCTCCTCACAGCTCACACCGCCACCCAGCTTAGTGTCATCTGCAAACTTGAAGATATTACACTCAATTCCTTCATCTAAATCATTGATGTATATTGTAAATAACTCGGGTCCCAGCACTGAGCCCTGCGACATTCCATTAGTCACTGCCTGCCATTCTGAAAAGGGCCCGTTTATCCCGACTCTCTGCTTCCTGTCTGCCAACCAGTTCTCTATCCACGTCAATACATTACCCCCAATACCATGTGCTTTAATTTTGCACGACAATCCCTTGTGTGAGACCTTGTCAAAAGCTTTTTGAAAGTCCAAATACACCACATCCACTGGTTCTCCCTTGTCCACTCTACAAGTGACATCCTCAAAAAATTCTAGAATATTTGTCAAGCATGATTTCCCTTTCATAAATCCATGCTGACTTGGACCGATCCTGTCACTGCTTTCCAAATGTGTTGCTATTTCATCTTTAATAATTGATTCCAACATTTTCCCCACCACCGATGTCAGACTAACCGGTCTATAAATCCCTGTTTTCTCTCTCCCTCCTTTCTTAAAAAGTGGTGTTACATTAGCTATCCTCCAGTCCATAGGAACTGAACCAGAGTCGATAGACTGTTGGAAAATGATCACCAATGCTTCCACTATTTCTCGGGCCACTTCCTTAAATACTCTAGGATGCAGACTATCAGGCCCTAGGGATTTATCGGCCTTCAATCCCATCAATTTCCCCAACACAAGTTCCTGACTAATAAGGATTTCTTTTAGTTCCTCCTTCTCATTAGATCCTCTGTCCCCTAGTATCTCCGGAAGGTTATTCGTGCCTTCCTTCGTGAAGATAGAACCAAAGTATTTGTTCAATTGGTCTGCTATTTCTCTGTTCCCCGTTATAAATTGACCTGATTCTGACTGCAAGGGATCTACGTTTGTCTTCACTAATCTCTTTCTCTTCACATATCACGTATCTATAGCAGCTTTTGCAGTCAGTTTTTATATTCCCGGCAAGTTTCCTCTCATACTCTATTTCCCCCTCCTAATTAAACCCTTTGTCCTCCTCTGCTGGATTCTAAATTTCTCCCAGTCCTCAAGTTTGCTGCTTTTTCTGGCCAATTTATATGCCTCTTCCTTGGATTTAATACTGTCCCTAATTTCGCTTGTTAGCCACGGTTGAGCCACCTTCCCAGTTTTATTTTTACTCCAGACAGGGATGTACAATTGTTGAAGTTCATCCATGTGATATTTAAATGACTGCCATTGCTTATCCACCGTCAATCCTTTAAGTATCATTTACCAGTCTATTCTAGCCAAGAGAAGGATGTGTTGATGGGGTTCGATGATGAAGGGTGTGTGAGGCGCATCATGTGGAGCATAAACACCGGCATAGACCTATTGGGCTGAATGGACTGTTTCTGTGCTGTAAATACTTTGTAATCTGAATATTGGTCCTGCTCACTTCCCCCATCTTCTCCACTCCTCTTCTGAAATTGTGGACCCATGTGGGACAAGGTTCCTTGGGTGCTGTAAATGTTCCTGTGCTTGGAATAGTAATTTTGGCACAAATGCGAATTGAGATGAGTTCTGCTCCTTTAGATACAATGAACAGTAAAATACTATTCAGTTCTATTATTTTTCCCTTGGACGATTTTCTAAAGGTGTTGATTCTTTCCTGAGGCACAGCTCACCAAACGCTGCTGCTCTCCCAAGTGTCCATTATTGACGTGCAAACCTTTGAAGTGAGTGTCAGTAGGCTACGCGAACACAGGGGACACCCCAGTGAGCCCCACTCACCGAGTATTGATCAGGAATGGAATTACCAGAGGTAACCAGCTTCAGCCTCTTTGGTTCAGCTGTGGCTCAGTGGGTAGCCGACTGGCTCCCTTGTCAGAAGGTTGTGGGTTCAAGTCCCACTCCCGAGACTTCAGCACATAATCTCGGCTGACATTCCCGACGCAGTACAGGGGGAACACTGCACTGTCGGAGGTGCTGTCTTTCGGATGAGACATTAAACCGATAGTCTGCCCTTTCAGGTGGATGTAAAAGATCCCCCGGCACAATTTGAAGACGAGCAGGACAGTTATCCCAGTGCCCTGGCCAGTATTTATCCCTCAAACAGATTGTCTGGCCATTATCACATTGCTGTTGCATGACCTTATTATGCACAAATTGGCTGCCGTGTTTCCCACAATGCAACACAGTTTCCAGAGCACTTTGTAGATGCTGGCTGGAGGGTATGGTAGCATAGTGGTTATGTTACTGGACTAGTAATCCAGAGGCCTGGATTAATCACCTGGAGATGCAAGTTCAAATCCCACCACGGCAGCTGGGGAATTTAAATTAAATTACATTTAAAAAAGCTAATATCAGTAATGGTGACCATGGGCTCATATTTCCCCAGGAGTTGCTGTTTTTTTGGAGCATCTTAAAAATCCCCATTCTGCACACTTAATTTGCGCCAGTGTAAGTGAGTTAGATAGGATTTTTTTTAGTTTAGTTTTTTTTCCAAAAGGGGGCGTTACCAGCCACCTACGCCTGTTTTGGCCATTTAGGCCAGTTTGGACAGCTAATAGTTGCTCCAAACTAACTTTGGCCAGCGTATGTGGCCACTTGTGGCCGCACAGAATACCCTTGCGGAGAGTTAAGAAATCAGCGCCGGTAAGTACACTCTAAAGCATCAAGCACTAAACAAAGCACAAAAATAAGCATTCAATAATAAAATATACAAGGAAGCTGAGAGGACCGGCACCTAGCACCAAGACTTACAAAGCATTAAACAAAGCACAAACAGTAATAAGCAATTAATTAACAAATAAAAAATAGAAGGAACCCTGAACCTAAAGCACCAAGACCAAAGTAATAAGCAATCAATCAATCAATAACAAATAAAAAATAGAAGTCCTACCAAAACAAGGCCCGGGAAGTCAGTGGGCCGCCGATGAGGGAGCCCATTCGGTGAGGGATAGGGGCGGTGCGCTTCGGCCCTTCCCACACAGCCTGCAGCACACTCTCAGATTCTGGGGGCAAGGAGCTACTGCGCATGCGCGCACACTCTAGCGCGCATATGCAGATGCCCCAGCACTGTTTTCAGCGCCGGGACCTGGCTCCGCCCCCCCACTGTGCTTGCCACGCCACGCCAAGGCCCAGGACGATCCGCAGAGCAGGGAGAATATGGAGCTACATTATCGGCGCCGTTCTGGGAGCAGAAAGTCGGCACACCTCAGGTAAGTGTGCCGTTTTAACCGGAGGGCCAAATTTGGGCCCATAGCAACTACTGGATTGTTGGAAAAACCCAACGAGTTCAGTGTCAGTTGTGAGTCTAATGTTAGTCACCAATGTACTTCAGGGAAGGAAATCTTCCGTCCTTACCCAGCCTATATGTGACTCCAGACCCACTGGAATGTGGTTGACTCTTAACTGCCCCTCTGAAATGGCCTAGCGAGCTACTCATTTATACCAAGCTGCTACAACAAAGTCAGCACCGTGGGAGTACCCTCACCACATGGACTGCAGCGGATCAAGAAGACAGCTCACCACCACCTTCTCAAGGGCAATTAGGGATGGGCAATAAATGCCGGCCTTGCCAGTGACGCCCACATCCCATGAACGAATTAAAAAAGAGACTCAGGCTTGTGTGTGATGCCCTTCATGGTTAAATAGCAAGCTGGCACTTATTGCTCAGGCTTGTACATGAAGATAGAACTAGCAACAACAACAACTTGCATTTATATAACGCCTTTAATGTAGTATCCATGGAATTGCACCCCAGCGTGAATCAGCATTTTTTGGTGAGGTAAAGATAAACCCAGAAAGAGGCAGTGAAGAAATTGATGCTCCGTAAAGGGGAGAACACACAATCTGAAGGAGTTTGTGCACTGTGCAGCACACAGCTTCCGCACATCTCCATATAGCTTTATCTCAATACAAAAAGTGACAGGGTAAAAACAACCTTCTGCTGTAATTTCTTTCAAATTTTGTCAAATTGGCAGATTATTAAAAAGTAATCTTTCCATTGCCACTTGGAGCAAAATCAGCTGTGTGTGTCCGTGTCATTGTTTTCACCATTAACAGTGAGGCTTCTTCCTGACTTTGAATTGCTATCAGTGGCTGAAGCTTGATAAAGTAGCACTCTACCAAATCTAATACCGGTGGCTATTGATCGCGATAGAAAGGGTTGGATTAGGTAATTGGAAATTACAGCCTGTCTCCAGATTTCCCATTTCGAAAGTAATATTAACGGGAAAAAAACACAACTGCAGGCTCCTTAACTGCACACTGTTGTTTCAATCAGAATATAGCCTTCTCTCCTGATATGAGACTCTTTTCTTCTTGGGCAGTCCCTCGGAATCTACCATCCCATCATCAACATTTGGGAAAGGAACAACAACAACATGTATTTATATAGCACCTTTAAAGTAGTAAAATGTCCCAAGGCACTTCACAGGAGACAAATAATTTAACACCGAGCCACATAAGTAGATATTAGGGCAGATGACCAAAAGCTTGGTCAAAGAGGTAGGTTTTAAGGAGTGTTTTAAAGAAGGAGAGAGGTAGAGAGGCAGAGAGGTTTAGGCAGGGAGTTCCAGAACTTAGGGCCCAGGCAGCTGAAGGCACGGCCACCAATGGTTGAGCGATTATAATCAGGGATGCTCAAGAGGACAGAACTGGAGGAGCACAGATATCTCGGGGGTTTGTGGGGCTGGAGAAGATTACAGAGATAGGGTGCGGTGAGGCCATTGAGCGATTTGAAAACAAGGATGAGAAGTTTGAATTTGAGGCGTTGCTTAACCGGGAGCCAATGTAGGTCACCGAACACAGGGGTGATGGGTGAATGGGACTTGGTGCGAGTTAGGATACGGGCAGCCGAGTTTTGGATGACCTCAAGTCTATGTAGGGTAGAATGTAGGAGGCCAGCCTGTGTTGGAGCAGTCAAGTCTAGAGGTAACAAAAGCATAGATGAGGGTTTCAGCAGCAGATAAGTTGAGGCAAGGGCAGAGACAGATGTTACAGAGGTGGAAATTGATGGTCTTAGTTATGTTGCGGATATGTGATTGGAAGCGCATACCAGGGTTAAATATGATACCAAAGTTGCGAATAGTGTGGTTCAGCTTCAGGCAGAGGTTGGGGAGAGGGATGGAGTCAGTGGCTAGGGAACGGAGTTTGTGGCGGGGACCGAAAACAATGGCTTCGATCTTCCCAATATTCAATTGGAGAAAATTTCTGCTTATCCAGAAGTGAATGTCGGACAAGCAGTCTGATAATTTAGGGACAGTGGAGGGGTCGAGAGAAGTGGTAGTGCGGTAGAGCTGGGTGTCGTCAGCGGACATGCGGCAACTGACGCTGTGTTTTCGGATGATGTCACCAAGGGGCAACATGTAGATGAGACATAGGAGGGGGCCAAGGATGGGCCCTTTGGGGATGCCAGAGGTAACGATGCGGGAGCTGGAAGAGAAGCCATTGCAGGTGATTTTCTTGCTATGATTAGATAGATAAGAATGAAACCAGGCGAGTGCAGTCCCACCCAGCTGGATGATGGTGGAGAGGAATTGGAGGAGGATAGAGCGGTCAACGGTGTCAAAGGCTGTCCTTTGTGACTTTGATTAGAGCCGTTTCAGTACTGTGGCAGGGGTGGAAACCAGATTGGAGGCTACAATCAGGCCAGGTAGCTATCGGCAGGCCCCCTCCAGGGTCAGGTACCTTGCCCACTGTGCGTGTGCATCGGAAAATCCCGAGCAGAGCCCCGTCATTTTCCTCTGTGCTCGTGGGGTGGGGAAGTGAGAACGTTCCCCTTGGTATAAGGACCCGGAGATTCGACTCCCACTGTTGAAGCTTGGACCCTGCTTCACGCTTAGGAAGGCTGCCCACCCTCTCTCTTTATTTTGATTGAGAAACCTAGTTGAAGGGCCACGGTGCATATCGCAAGGCATTGTCAGGAGCTGAAGTTTCTACTCGTGGAGGAAGTCCAAAATGAGGGGCCATAAATATAAAATAGTCACCAATAAATCCCATGGGGAATTCAGAAAAACCTCTTTACCCAGAGAGTGGTGAGAATGTGCAACTCGATGCCACATGGAATGGTTGAGGCGAATAGCATAGATGCATTTAAGGGGAAGTGAGATAAACACGTGAAGGAGAAAGCAATAGAAGGATATGTTGATGGGGTGAGATGAAGTAAGGTGGGAGGAGACTCGTGTGGCGCATAACATCTGGCATTGACCAGTTGGGCCGAATGGCCTGTTTCTGTGTTGTAGACACTATGTGAAGGTAGTGGTCCGTAGGCCCATGTATTTAGGGTAAAAGGATAAACAGAGGGAGAGCATTTTTTTTAAGATCCAGAGAAAGAATGAGTTGGAAATTGGAGATGTTGCCCTGGCAGTGGTGGGCAAGTTTCTGGTCTAATCGTTGCCAGAGCAATAGTGGGTGGTCATTTACCCACTTCCACATGGCGAGGGGCAACAGAGGCAAATGCCTTAAAAATTGGTGGATTTGCTGGATATTTGTAGACTTGGGTAAAAATGGCGGGGTAGCTAGAATTTTCTTTTTTTTTTTAAATGTGAAAATGTTGCGCTGGACTTAAGTGACTTTTAAAAAATTATTTTAATTGAATTCAAATTTTTCTGTGCTAAATGTCCGACTGCCAGCACTTTTTGTGCCTAAGGTCCATCCATGGGGTCGATTTCTGGTTCGTTGCCACCTCTGTTTTCGCCCCGGGGGCGGGGGGGATGAGGGGGGGTGTGGTAATGGTGGCAGAAGACATTTCCGGGCGGGCGACCAGCTTCCAGCGCCTCACCGGGACATTCAGTGCCGGGTTTGCGGGGGCGCGGAGCAGTACCGCCCGGGAGAGGCGAGCCGGTATGTAACGCCCCTGGTTGCGACACCGGCTCGAAATTTGAAACTCGCCCGATCCATAGCGCCCCACAACGCCACCTAGTGGGACCGCCTGGGAAAGCGGGCGGTTCCTGCTATAGCGGCCGCAGCAAGGGAAGGAATGTGCACCTGAAGTAAGGATGATTGTTTTTTATTTTTGCGATTCACGTGGATGTGGCGTCAGTAAAGTATTGGGAATGTTTTTGGTGGTTTTTTTTCCAGATTTTTTAATTTTTTGCGCGGAAGCCTCTCTTATGCCGCTCTGAGGCCGGCTATTTAGCTCGGGTTTTCAGTTGCTCAGCTGGCCTAGCGCCCTAAAAGAGATGTGGAACACCTCCCTTAGCGCTCCGCTCCAATGGTTTGCAGCTGGCGACGCAAACCATTTCCCTGCACAATTTACCGCTCCACCCAGGTCAACACCGCAACAGAAGCGCCCGACCAAATTTCCACCCCCATATCTAACGGAGTGACAGGAAGAGAATTAAAAAGGATGAATAACAAAGGATTTTAATTGAGATACACAAGTGAAACAATGAATGCTGAGCACAGTGACACCAGGACAAGGGGACATACATACAAACATAGAACAGGAGGAGGCTCTTCAGCCCCTCGAGCCTGTTCCACCATTCAATTAGATCATGGCTGATCTGTATCTCAACTCCACCTACTTTGGTTCTGTAACCCTTAATATCCTGGCCTGAGAAAAATCTATCAATCTCAGATTTGAAATCTTGAGATGAGACTTCCAGATACAACTGGCAAAAGGCAAAATCATGGGCAAATTTAGCAAACACATCTTCACACACAGAAGGATTAATACGCGGGACTGGGTTCTGGGTAGGGTACTGGAGACAAAAATTGTGGAGCTATTCAGGAGCATTTCGATGCCATGAAATGGGGGGATTGTAGAATGGGCTAGATGGGCTGAATGGCCTCCTGCATCCGTTATTCCGTTTGTGATCTCCCGCTTCAGTGATCTCACCGACTAATAACCCCTGTTCAATCGTGAAAAACTGTCTAACTGCACTGGGCAAGTATCTGCAAGGATTGTATAACTGGAAACGCATCACGTCATCTGTTACTCTACAAGAACCTGAAAAAGTGTTTGCTAAAACTAAATAAGTATTTGACAAAAAAAAAAGAGCATACCGAAGCAATATTGAGTTTGCAAAATTACAAACAATAAAACACAATTCCAAAGGGATTTCATAAATGTGCGAGATGATTCACAATCTTCTCAATCTGTTTATACATAAGAGATTGTGACACTGAGGATTAATACTGAAATGCTGAGATTTCCAGCAATAGCGTTGAGTGTTTGTCGAGTTCTCAACCACTCGCATTCTTAACATCACCCATATTATTATGTCCTTCTCCTCAATAAATGCTTTACCTGACCAGAAAAAGTATTAGAATAATAGAACCATACAACACAGTAGAAAGCTATTTGGCCCATCATGCCTGCGTCGGCTCTTTGACAGCGCTATCCAATTAGTCGCACTCCTCTGCTCTTTCCCCAAAGCCCTGCTATTTTTTTTCTCTGGTAAAAATCCAATTCCCTTTTGAAAGTTACTATTAAATTTGCTTCCACCATCCTTTCAGGCAATGCATTCCAGATCATAACAACTCACTGCGTAAATTGATTTCTCCCCTCTGGTCCTTTTATCAATTATCTGAAATCTGTGTCCACTGGTTACCGGCCCTCTAGCCAGTGGAAACAGTGTCTCCTTATTTACTCTATCAAAACCCCTCATCATTTTGAACATCTCTATTTAATCTCCCCTTAACATTCGCTGCTCTAAGGAGAACAACCCCAGCTTCTCTAGTCTCTCCACGTAACTGAACTACCTCATCCCTGGTACCATTCTAGTAAATCTCCTCTGCACCCTCTCCAAGGCCAAGCCCAATCCCAGCCAAGCGCAGGAATAGATTTTTGTCTTTAGCAATTGGGCCATGCGCAGAAAGGAAAATACAGCAGGGAGGATCGCACGTCGCTTACAGAACCCACCGGATTTCCCTTCCACTAATTTTACAACTTCTGTCCCAATATGTGCTACTCCCACTAGATTTTCCGACGAACATACGAACAATGATGGACAGGTAAAGACCATCTGGTCCATTGAGCGCCCCCCTCTGTCCCACACAACTTCGATATCTTGTGTATCACAACATATACACTCCACCCCACCCCACCCCAAACCATGTGATCTCCTGGGAAAGGCAAAAAAAAAACAGATTAAAAAAACCCAGGCCAATTTGGGAGATAAAATCTGGGAAATTCCTCTCCGACCCATTTAGGCAATCGAAACTAAACCAGGAGATCACGCTGGCCCTGAATTCACCGCAGTATCTACCCAGCTCAGGTGATGCTTATTGCCCAGTGATTAAAGACAAATACCTACCCTCGACTTTACAAGAGCCATTTATAGGTCAGGAACCATGGCTGATTTCCCTCTCCCTAGCCCAGAGCACTGAAGCCAACTGCAACACACCATCTCTACCTCAGCTAACTCACCAGTATTTGAACATGGGACCTCTGTACGATGTTGAGATACCTGATCAAGGTGGAGCTGTGGAGCTACAGTTGAGCCAGTTGCTGCAGGGAATCAGTTCTCACTCCTGGTCAGCTCTTCAGTGTCTCGTGCTGGAATGTGCATGTGTATGGGTTCAGACAAGGACAGGATAGGGCTCGGCCACACTGGCTCGGTATCACATCAAGCAGAGCCTTTACCTACAGGGTACTGGGGGAACTCGGAACAATTCTTAAATTGCAAAATTTTTAACATATATAATATAAATACATGAAAAATAATGAACCTATTTCAGACTGGCGCAGTTAGTAACACTCTTCCCTCTGAGTCGGAGGTTATAGGGTCAAGATACACTCCAGGACTTGGGCACATTGTCTAGGTTGACAGTCCAGTGCGGTACTGAGGGGACAATGTATTGACAGAGGTGTTATCCTTTGAGTAAGGCATTAATCGGAAGCCCAGTCTTCCTGTTCTAGTGATTCAGGTGGACATTGGAGGTCCTCTTGTGATTCAAAGAAGAGCAGGGCGTTCTCCTGGTGTCCTGATCAACATCTTTCCCTCAACCATAAACTGGTCGTTCATCACATTTGCTGTTTATTGGTTCTTGCTGTACGCAGAATGGTGGCCAAGCATCACACAGCACGGGGTGAGGCCAGCCCTTTGAAAGAGCTCTCCAATCAGCCGCACTTTACAATGTTTTTGAGAGATGCAGTAAGAGATTCGTTGCTGGATCACAATCCCTCATATGGTTAAAGACTTTGGAACCATTCTATTGGTTCAAAAAAAAACTTGCTTCAACTTGGAGAAATATAAGCACTGTTGAAATATTCATGAGAAATTGCACATCACTAAATTATTGGCAATTAGAGTCTTGCAGTAGAAAGCTGATGGAGTGGCTTTGCATCGATTTTCTGTTCTAATCTCTTTAAGCTGATGCACTGATGTTGGTGTGATATAATACATCGGGACGTGTATGTTTATATGTCTAGTTGTTTTATTAGTGTGATTTCTCTGTAAATACCAGCATGGAAAATCTTGGAAGTGAGCAGGAAGCTACTAACTAGGTCTTTGACGACATTTATCTTCTGGGCTCACACCTCCAGACCATCCACTGAGGGCTGTGGGCCCAGTGCTCGTGGAACTGGCCCCGAGCATGGAGTCAGCACCTTCAGGAGAGGAGGAGAGAAAAGTGAAGGAAAAATATGTCCAGCAATCCAACGAGGAGTTTCCACTTAATTTGACCATCGTGCAGATGTTTCCACTTTGGGGCAAGGTGGTTTAATGGTAATGGTATCGGACTAGCGATCCATAGATCGTGAACTCAGTTCCCACCATGGCAAGTGGCAAAATTCAATTCAATAAATTTGGTAATTTGTGGGCTAATGCTGCAAAAAAGAATAATTCAGAAAGCTGCTGGATTGTTCTAAAAACTCTTCAGGGAAGGGAACCTGCCACTCCTACCCAGCCTGGCCTACATATGACTCCAATCCCACACAGTGCGGTTAAAGGAAAAAGAATGACTTGCATTTAAAAAGTGCCTTTCACGACCATCAGACATCTCAAAGCACTTCACAACCAATGTTGTACTTTTGGAATGTAGTTACTGTTGTAATGTGGGAAATGCAGCAGCCAATTTGCGCACAGCAAGCTCCCACAAACAGCAATGTGCTATTGGTCAGATAATCACGTGTTGTTATGTTGATTGAGGGATAAATATTGGCCAGGACGCCAGGGCTAACTCCCCAGCTCTTTTCCGAAATAATGCCATGGGATCTTTTATGTCCAGCTGAGACCTCGGTTTAACGTCTCACCCGAAAGACAGCACCTCGGGCATTGCGGCAATCCCTCAGCACTCCAATGGAGTGTCAGCCTAGATTTTTGTGCTCAAGTCCCTGGAGTGGAACGTGAACCCACAAACTTCTGACTCAGAGGCGAGGGTGCTACCCACTGAGCCATAGATGACACATTTAATAGTTGACCTTTAATGCCTTCTGAAGTGTCCGAACAAACCATTCAGTTGCAAAGATAATCACTACCCGTGGTTCAAGAGGAAGGCCCATCTTCAGAGGGCAACCAGAGATGGGTAATAAGATTCTGAGGGAGATTGACAGGTTAGATGCTGAGAGGCTGCTTCCCCCAGCCTGAGCCTCTAGAACTAGGGGGCACAGTCTCAGGATAAGGGGTCGGCCATTGAAGACTGAGATGAGGAGGAATTTTTTCTCTCAGAGAGTTGTGAATCTTTGGAATTCTCTGCCTCAGAGGTCTGTAGATGCTGAATTGTTGAGTATATTCAAGGCTGAGATCGATAGATTTTTGGACTCTCGGAGAATCAAAGAATGTGGAGATCGGGCGGGGAAGTGGAGTTGAGGTTGAAGATCAGCCTTGATCTTATTGACTGGCGAAGCAGGCTCCAGAGGCCATATGGCCTACTCCTGCTCCCAGTTCTTAGGTTCTCAATGAAATGCAGACTTCCAGTGTTGCCCACATCCGAAGAATAATGTTTTTGAAGAAAGCCTAGTTACCCCTCCCTCCACCCACTAACCCTGGAGTTTTTCTCCTGAAGGTGCTGTCTCTTTGCAGCTGTTCCGTGGGCACTGGAGTGCAGCCCTTTGGTACCTCAGCCAAATCGCCAATCTTCAAGTCCATGCCTCGGCAGTCAGCGTTGACAGATTATTCGAGCACAGAGGGCATCACACCCCCAGCCTGATCCTGAGATACGGAATTACACCACGTGGGTCAGTGCTGGGGTAAGAAATTAAACACTTTTTAAAAAGAGTTCAGAAATGTTTTTCTAAAGACTGGTGGATCTCTCATTGTGGCTGATAGGAAGCCGGAGGAAATGGGCCAAATGTAATGCCCGTATCGTGTGACTTAAAGGGACCGAAATTGCCCTTTTATGCAACGTCCATTCGCGCCTCCGGGGGAGGAGAGGGGCCGGGGAGGGGGGGGCTACCGGCTCCCGTGAAATTGCCATCTTCACCCTTTAGTGCCGCACGCCGCACCATTTCCGCCCCGCCGCCGATATTTCCCTGCGCCCAGCGAGGCTGACGCGAGCGGTTGTCAGTGCCAGCCTCGCGGGTCGTGAACCGTGCCAACATCCGCCCGCGGGGCGAAGGTAAAAGGGAGGTTGCAAGTGCCCCACGCTGCCATCTTACCTTATTGGCCAACTCACGGGTCGGCCCGACAACTTTCTCTGTTGCGTGGTCCGGGCCGCCAATCGTGCAGCCCGGCACTCCGTTTTGGGCGCCGGGCTGCGACCTCGGTCCCACGTCGCCCTGGTGGCCTAGCGGAGGCCATCAGAGGCTGTGCGGCGTGCACAGCGGCCCGCCCCTTTAAGTGAAGGGGAGGGGCGTTGGAACGCATCAGTGCTCCGTGGCGCTTCGGCGTAGCGCTGCCGATCGTGCCCCAGTAGGGCCGCTGGGCCCGCCCCACGGGGTAAGGACAATTTACCGGGGCGGGATCTCCACACCGGGGGCAGGAAGTACCGCCCCAAGCAGATTTCCATCCCCAATTGGAGTGAAGGGCA
This sequence comes from Pristiophorus japonicus, assembly GCF_044704955.1. Lineage (NCBI taxonomy): Eukaryota > Metazoa > Chordata > Chondrichthyes > Pristiophoridae > Pristiophorus > Pristiophorus japonicus. Next base: position 17,447,749 of record NC_091990.1, read on the forward strand.
ATTTCCCCCCCAAAGTGTGTTTAAAGGCATTCACAGAGTGCATACATTCCGAGCAATTCCTTCTTCTTAATGCTACAGGTTTGACAATCAGTTCTGTTGTGCTTCCTTGAAGAGTCTCCAATGTATCATTGCCATTTTGAATAGAAGATGGTTACAATTGCGTGCAATACTCCAAAAGAGGCATTACCAATGGATTGTATGCAATAAGAATAATCTGCTTGAAGTTAAGCTATACAAAGCTCAAAACTGATTACTGAAACAAAAACTTGCATTAATATAGAGTGCCTTTAATGTAAAAAGCATTCCAAGATACTTCACAAAGGTAGAACAAAATTGACGGCAAGACTTAAGGATTTAGAAGAGACGGACCAAAAGCATGAGCAAAGAGATTGTTTCTAAGAACGCTATTAAACGTAAGGTGGGGTGGGGGTGAAAGTAGAGAGACAGTTTTGGGTCAGAGGTTCAGTCGGGCTGAGATAGTTGCAAGTGGAAGAGAAATGGTTGCGGGAATACAAAGGAGGCCAGAGCTCGAGGACCAAAGGGCAGAGGAAGAGATAGAGTATGGGAGCAGAGGTAGTTTGGGATGAGATCACTGAATTCGATGCATTGGAAGAAGTGTAAGTCAGAGAGGATTGGAGTGATAGGTTAGTGGACTATAGTTGGACAGGATGTGCGTAGCTGAGCCTTGGATGATTTGGAGTTTGTGTATAGCCTGGTTCATAGGGGCGGGGAGATGGAATTGGCGGCAACTATGCCGGAAGCCAAAACTGATCGCCTCAGTCTTTCACACATTCAGTTTGGCGACATTTTTGTCTCATCCGTGAGTTAATACAGGCCGGCAATCTGACAGTGCGTAGGTGGTCATGGTGTCAAGGGAAGTGGTGGCGAGGTTGAGCTGGGTGTCATCGGCATACGCATGGAAGCTGCCCCTGTGCCTACAGACAATGTCACTGAGCGGCAGGATATTGACAATGGAAGACTGGGAAGGGCAAGAATAGATCCTGAGGGAACTTCAGAGAGGGAGAATCCATTGATGAACATTCGCTGGCAGCATTAGGGTAGGTGGGAGTGGAACACAAGGGCAGTTCCGGATCACGGGGGATGGTGTCGACCATGTCGGACATGGTGGAAAAGCAGGCCAAAGAGGGATAACGCACAGCCACAGCGGACATCATTGGTGACTTTAACCAGAAGGATCTCTCTATACTGCAGCATTATACCACCTAATAAAGATGGTGCAACAACAGGGTTACAATGACCTACAATTAAGAAAGAAATACTTGCATTTCTATAGCGCATTTCACAACCTCAGGATGTCCAAAAGCGCTTTACAGCCAATAAAATACTTTTGAAGTCTAGTCACTGTTGCAATGTTGGAAACGCAAAACCAATTTGTGCACAGCAAGGCCCCAGAAACAGCAGAGAGATAAATGACCAGATAATCTGTTTCTGCGATGTTGATTGAGGGATAAATATTGGCCCAAGACACAAGCAAAGTAGCTTGACAAGCATTTTACATTGATTTGATGACATTAATTTTAATACTGTAACACTGAAATGTAAACGGAAACTCCATAGAATGTCAATATTTTATGACAACGATTTTTTTTTTGTCCATAGAGTCGAAGGAAAGGGAAAGGATAACAATAATGGATTACCAAGTATTTCTTCATTACAACTCAGTGACAGATAGAATATGGAACTCGCTTCCACAGGGAATAGCATCGATGCCTTTAAAGGGGTAGGTAGACGAGCACATGAGGGAGAAAAAAAGACTTGGATTTATCTAGTGCAATTCACGACCACCAGATGTCTCAAAGCACTTTACAGCCAATGAAGTACCTTTGGAGTGCAGTCACTGTTGTAATGTGGGAAACGCGGCATCTAATTTGCGCACAGCATGCTCCCACAAACAGCAATGTGATAATGACCAGATAATCAGTTTTTTTGTTCTGTTGATTGAGGGATTATTAGTCAGGTCACCAGGGAGAACTCCCCCTGCTCTTCTTCGAAATAGTGCGAAATGGGATCTTTACGTCAACTTGAGAGCAGATGGGGTCTCGGTTTAACGTCTCATCCAAAAGACGGCTCCTCCGACAGTGCAGCACTCCCTCAACACTGCATTGGAGTGCCAGCCTAGATTTTTTTTGTGTTCAAGTCCCTGGAGTGGGAAAGGAATAGAAGGGTATACCAATAGGGTGACATAAAGAGGGGTGGGAGGAGGCTCATTTGGAGCATGGACACTGGCATGTATCTGTTTTCCTGCGCTGTACATTGTACATAATTCTATGTACAAAACTTTCCCGCAGGCCTCTGTCATTCTTTTTTATCCTTCAATCATTTTTCACTCCCCTTATTTCCTGAAGGCACTGACTCTTTGAAGGAGGGTTGCTGTTCCACAGGTTGGCGGTTGGCCTCCCGTATCTCACCCAACTGGCTATTATCCACGAGAGACTTTGAATAGTGAGCACTGGAGGCATATTCAGCTGTGGATTGGCATCACAGCCAATCCTGGTTCTCACCTGTAGTCCACAGTTGTGCATTTCGAGCAGAGGTGGTGGTATATGATAAGGAATGGGAACATTGGCTAATTGACTCGTTCCTAACACTAACGTGAACAATTGTAGCACTTCCGTCACCATCCTTCACTGAGGTCAGCTAGCTCAACGCAGACCGGGGAACCACACAGGAACAGCCAATGGAGGTTGAAGCAGCTATGTGGGGCGACAAACGATCCACATGCAATCCCTGTGCAGAAACAGCCGCCCTTCACTCAGCCCTTAACTATTCTGAGAAGATTGTGATTATAATCTCAGTCGCTGAACCGACAAATCTTCTATTCCCCCAAAATAACTGTATAGGTCTTTTGCCACGCTACCCCTTGTCTGCCCTTCCCCCTTAGCGTTTGAGATGGAGAATGAAAGCCTAACTTATTCAGATCCGGCCTTGTCTGTGGCTTTGAGATATTAGCCTTTAACCTTCGGCTCCTGTTTGACAGGTTAAAGGTCAAATGTCACCAACTGAATTAGAAATTCTTCTGTGTCCCAGAGAACAGCAGGCAAACAATGTAAACGATTCTGGCAAACTAATTGGATGATCAGATGACCCCGATCCTGGTCAGGCACCCATGCTTGGACAGAATCAGAGCTGAAATGGATTTATTAAAAAGTGGCAGCACTTCAAAGTAATTCATTGTATGTGAGGGGCTTTGGGACATTGCTGAGGCACGTGATAAAGTGCAAAATCTTTCTGTTTTTCTTTAGTGTCATCAATGAGAAAACACAAGAACTTTGAAGAATGTAAAAGGGACATTAACCTAACAAATTTGTCTCTTCACAATAGCTTGGCTCCACCCACTCACCATTGGCTCAGCTCCGCTCTCCACAAACACGTGAACCCAATTACATTGTCCGCATGAGTGGATTGCCCTGGTCGCTCAGCCCACAGGTCTAACTTGGTAAAAATGGTCTGCCTCATTTTCCAAAGAAGAGGCGCATTTGCCTTCAGTACCGCTGCACGGGGAAGTGCTGAAACAGGCAATGGTGGAAAGAGCTCGGGCGGGATTGAAGGTGGGCAACCTTAGAAATTAGCGTCAGGCAGAACGGTATGAAGTCCTGGCCTTTGGTAAAGGATTGATGCCTTACTGAGCTGCAATACGGTTTGCCTGCAACAGGTACTTGATGATTTAGAAAATGATAGACTCTGACAGGGCGCTGATGGGAACGGTATAAATGGAGCAAAGCTTTATGACTTCAGACACACAAGAAAAATAGCCATTTGGGAGAAATAATGAAGAGCAGAAGCGGATGCCTCTGGTAGTGTGCCTAGCATGAGCTAGCACCTTCAGGAGAGAAGTAGAGAAAAGGGCCACAGAGCTAAGAGAAATAAAAATAAACCTTACGCCATTATATTGTATGATAAATGTGCAAATGTCCCACTTATTCAGGAGGCTGAGAGCTAGCTGTACATGGGTTAACTATGCATGGGTTTGTATTAGTTCAAGTAAGTAACTTTTTTATATCTGCGTTTCAAGGAAGGAATAAAAAGAACATTTTTATTTTAGGTCACAGTTTGGCGCCTTCATTACAAAGAAGACCGACATTTTCATTAAAAATTTCAAGAGCTCTTGAAAGGCAGCTGAGACCAGTGTTCTATCTAACAAATCAAATTTCTTCCTTTTCACAGTCAGATGATACTCTATAGAATTATTTTTCATCAGCTCTCGAAAGAACCCACTCTTAGTAAAGATACAATTAGTTTATCGTTAAAATCCATCAGATGAATTAGAAAATTAGCAATTCTTTTTTAACATATTCCAGCACTTCACTGAAATGTTTCAAATGTTTGGCTGGAAAATATAAAGGCCGTAATAAAAATTGCAACAGCACCTCTCAAGTTGAATTATTGTCGAAAGGTTTTTTTTTTATAAGGCTTCAGTATTTTAATATACAAGATAAAATTCTTACTCTGAAATCATTTCAAGGTTCTTAAGATAAGAAAGAGAATGAGGGGGAAAGAGAGAGAAAGAAACAAAAGGTATTAATACCGATTAATACTGAACCATACCACGTCTCTTAGAACCATACCAATATGGTCGCATACAATGAGTTATGCAGCTGCCATCTTGAGCACAGCAGGATTCCACAACCAGCAATAAGAGGAATGACCAATAAATCTGGCCTCCCACATTCTACCCTACATAAACTAGAGATGATCCAAAACTTAGCTGCCCGTGTCCTAACTCGCACCATGTCCCGCTCACCCATCACCCCTGTGCTTGCTGATCTACATTGGCTTCTGGTTAAGCAATGCCTCGATTTCAAAATTCTCATCCTTATCTTCATATCCCTCCATGACCTCGCCCCCTATCTCTAATCTCCTCCAACCCCACAAACCCCCGAGATGTCTGCGCTCCTCTAATTCTGCCCTCTTGAGCATCCCTGATTATAATCGCTCAACCATTGGTGGCCGTGCCTTCTGTTGCCTAGGCCTTAAGCTCTGGGATACCCTCCCTAAACCTCTCTGCCACACTTTCCCCCTTCAAGACGTTCCTTAAAACTTACCTCTTTGACCAAGCTTTTGGTCACCTGCGCTAATTTCTACTTATGTGGCTCGGTGACAAATTGTTTTATCTCATAATACTCCTGTGAAGCGCCTTGGGACATTTCCCTACATTAAAGGTGCCATAGAAATACAAGTTGTTGTTTTTTTTGATGGTATTGGTTGATGGAGAAATGCTGGCCGGGACACTGGGTAACTCCCTGTTCCTCTTTAAATACGCCAGGACAATTTCAATATCCACCTGAAGTAAGAACTGACATCTCACCCAAAGGATGGCACCTCCAGCAATGCAGCAATCCCTTGGTACTGCGCTGAAGTGTCAGCCTTGTTTAAAATCAACATTATACACTGGTTATTTATCTCATTGCTGTTGGTAGGACCAGGCTGCAAATTGGCTACCACATTTGCCTGCATAACAATATCGACTACAATTCAGAACTAATTAATTGGCTATGAAGCATTTGGAATGTTCTGAGGAGGTGAAAGGTGCTATATAAATACAAGTTCTTTCTTTCCCTGTAAGCGACATTCCTCGGTGGGAGTGCCCAATAGGAGAAGCAATTTCATGGACGAAGTGGATTAAAATTGGAGTGGTCATTTGGCATCAATTGCACAGGGCCTTGTTCCATTTGAGCTGGAGACTAACATGGGAGTTTAGTTTTAAGATTTGACACCCTAACCTAGTGAGAATAGGCTCACTACGACGGGAGGTGGTTTTTTTACTGTGCCGTTCTTGCTACTGTCAGATTAAAGAACCCGATGTGCATCCCATTCTCCTCTTCGGAGAAAGAAAGACTTGCATTTATATAGCGCCTTTCATGACCATCGGACATCTCAAGGTGCTTCACAGCCAATGAAGTACTTTTGGAGTGTAGTCTCTGTTGTAATGTGGGAACCCCAGCAGCCAATTTGCTCAGAGCAAGCTCCCACAATCAGCAATGTGATAATGACCAGATAATCTGTTTTTGTTATGTTGATTGTGGGATATATATTGGTCAGGACAGCAGGGTTATCTCCCAGGCTCTTCTTTGAAATAGTGCCATGGGATTTTTTATGTCCACCTGAGAGCAGATGGTTTAAAGTTTCATCCAAAAAATGGCACCTCTGACAGCACAGCACTTCCTCAGTACTGCACTGGAGTGTCAGCCTAAATTTATGTGCTCATGTTCCTGAAGTGGGACTTGAACCCACAACCTTCTGACCCAGAGATGAGTGTGCTGCCCACTGAGCCACAACTGACACTGTAGCCCAAGCTTCCTGTGTTGGTACAGATCTAGCTGTCTAGCGTGGCACTGTCTGGGGGATGCAAAACCCTTACATTTTTTAAATTAGAGCTAGGTCAGACAAAGGTGAGATCAGCAAGCACCTCTTCACACAAAGGGTAGTAGAACTCTGGAACTCTCCCATCCCCAGAAAAGTTGCTGAGGCTGGGGGATCAATTGAAAATTTCAAAATTGTGGTTGATAGACTTTTGTTAGGCAAGGGGTATTAAGGGTTACCGAACTAAGGCGGGTAGATGGAGTTAAGATACAGATCAGCCATGATCTAATTGAATGACGACCAGGCTCGAGGGGCTAAATGGCCTCCTCCTGATCGATGCTCCGAGATGTGATTGTTGCTGCCAGCTCTCCATTTTATGACAGTTGCAAGGGGCGCATTCTGTTGTTGCGATTCCATCAGGCCAGAAATGTTCTCCACTTGACAGGTGACATTCCAATTCCCCCACCACCATCAGTCAATCGGGGTAATTATCCCCAGTAACCCTTCTTTTGGTCTTCTGAGATTAGCGTTCATCAAAACTTAGAAAGCATAACCATTTTTGCAAGTTACTTATTTCACTGTCAGTGCTACACATGAGAATGAGCTTGTGATTTGGAAACATTCCTTTAACAATCAGTATCTAAATGTATCGCTAGCCCTAGTTTCAGGCAGAGTGAAGATTGAATTCTGCTAGGAGAGGATACGTTGCATTTAAATAGCGCCCTTCATGTCCTTAAGACATTCCAAAGTGTTACATAGCCAATGGATTAGTTCTGCAGTGTAGTCACTGGGAGGAATATCAAAAGAAAGAACTTGCATTTATATAGTGCCATTCACAAAATCAGTATGTCCCAACGCACTTTACAGCGGTTACTGTTGTAATGTAGGAAACACAGCAGCCGATTTACACACAGCAAGATCCCACAAACAGCAATGTGATAATGACCAGATAATCTGTTTGTTAATGATGTTGGTTGAGGGATAAATATTGGCCAAGACACCGAGAAGAACTCAGCTGCTTTTCTTCAAATAGTATCGCGGGATTTTTTTTAATATCCAGCTGAGCGGTGGATTTAAAAGGTGCTCTCCCTCAGTCCTGCACTGAAATGATGCCATACAACTTCCATTAAAGGGGAGGGTCGTTGTGCACTCTGCATGACATTTGCTGGCCGCCACTGGGCCATCAGGCACGCATGAGACCGGGCCAGCACGGCCCGGCACCTAAAACGGTCGACACGAGGGCCGCTATTGTCAGGCTGACCCAAGAGTCGGCCGCCAAAGAAAGATGGCGGCCCGGGTGCACTAAAGGCCCCCCCTTTAAGGGGCGCCCCAGCAGCGGATGTCCGAGCACTTCGATGATGTCGTCGCTGGTTGCGCGCTGGCCCGGGGCACTAATTGCGGAGCGCAGCCGGGACAGCGCACCCCAAAACCTCGGGGGCAATTTCCCGGGAGGCTCTAGCGCCCCCCCTCCCCTGGGCGAAAACGCCATTGCGGCCCCTGAAGGCGCTAACGGGGCTGTAAAAAGGGGCAATTTCGCCCCATTAGAGTTGATATATATATTTGCACATACATACATATTTTTATCCTATAATTTAGGCTGTGCAGCTGTCAATAATAAGCTTTCTGTGTGAACGGAAGGATTTACTGGAGTGAAGACTGTTAATTTACAGGGCAGCAAGGGCCCAATAGATGTAATTTGTACTGATTAATTAAGTTGTTTTAATTAGCTGCCATCACAACTTGTCACTGGGTTTGACAGTCAGCTGCTGAGGTACAACACTTCCCTCACAACCGCCTCTCTTAGCATTCTGCATTAACAGCTTCCTTATAAATAAATAATCTGGAATAGCGAGTTCAAATCCCACCATGGCAGCTGGGGAATTTAAATTCAATTAAATCTGGAATAAAATAAATATATAATTAAATAAGGCTGGAATTTTAAAAAAAGCTACTACCAGTAACTGTGATCACAAAACTACGTAAACAACCTCCCTGGATCACCGAGAAGGAAATCTGCTGTTCATACCCAGTGTGGCCTACATGTGACCCTTGACCTACAGCAATGTGGTTGACTCTTTACTGCCCTCTGCAGTTCAAGAAGGCGGCTCACCACCACCTTCTCGAGGGCAATTAGGGACGGGCAATAAATGCCGGCCTTGGCAGCGACAGCCACATCCCATGAACGAATGAAAAAACAAATCACAGCCTAGTTATGGATGAGCATGTATTTCTGAGGTTCCAACTTATTCGTAAACTTACCCAACTTTTCCAGGTCTTCACCATCATTGTCCCATTGAAGTGTCAGTAGCCCTTTAAAGCTGACCATTGCACACTCCCCAATAGCTCGATTAGTAAAGCAGAAAGGGTGGAGGAAATCTGGAATTCACTTGCTCCAAAAGGCTGTGGATGCTGGATCAAGTGAAAAGACTAACATTGATAGATGGTTAAGGGTATCAAGGGATATGGAGCAAAGATGGGAGCATGAGGTTGAGGTACAGAAATGTACAGCAAGTGATCAGGAAGGCCAATGGAATCTTGGCCTTTATTGCAAAGGGAATGGAGTATAAAGGCAGTGAAGTCTTGCTACAGCAATACAGGGTATTGATGAGGTCACACCTGGAATACTGCATACAGTTTTGGTTTCCATATTTACGAAAGGATATACTTGTTTTGGAGGCAGTTCAGAGAAGGTTCACTAGCTTGATCCCGGGGATGAGGGGGTTGACTTATGAGGAAAGGTTGAGTAGGTTGGGTCTCTACTCATTGGAATTCAGAAGAATGAGAGGTGATCTTATCGAAACGTATAAGATTATGAGGGGGCTTGACAAGGTGGATGCAGAGAGGATGTTTCCACTGATAGGAGAGACTAGAACTAGGGGGCTTAATCTTAGAATAAGGGGCCGCCCATTTAAAACTGAGATGAGAAAGAATTGTAAATCTGTGGAATTCGCTGCCTCAGAGAGCTGCGGAAGCTGGGTCATTGAATAAATTTAAGACAGTGACAGACGTTTTCTTAACCGATAAGGGAATAAGAGGTTAAGGGGAGCGGGCGGGGAAGTGGACCCGAGTCCATGATCGGATCAGCCATGATCGTATTAAATGGCGGAGCAGGCCGTATGGCCGGCTCCTGCTCCTATTTCTTATGTTCTTATGATCCAATTGTATGGTGGAACAGGTTCAAGGGGCTGAATGGCCTAACTCCTGTTCCTATGTTTCTAAAACCAGTGAATAGCTGAAACAGACTATGAAGATATCAGGTTTGATTACCCCATGCCAACCAATCAGCTTTTTAAGCTGACAGTCCGCACTTCAAACCTGTGAGCTGGTTAGTACTTCACTGGGTTTGGAGATCGGTCAGTCTGGGCACCTTCGACATCAGCACTGGTGGCCAAGGTGGAGCCTGCCACAACCAATCAGATCAGGTGGAGGGTGTGAAGACCAAGCAGGGTTGGTTGGAAGGCAGAGCTAATCGGCCGCAGGTGTAAGGAGCAGACTAGAGGTGGGAGTGGAAAACTGCACACGTGAAATTTAAAGACACGGAGACAATTAAAAGGAAGCGCCACAATAGGGAAAGAAATATTCTCAAAATCTGTACAAGGCTCAAAAGACAGCTCAACCCACGATCAGCACCTGCTGTGCTTGGAAGGGCCAGGGGATTAAGGAGTGTGAGGCAAATGAAGGGAAAGGGTACACCAAGTGCCAGGTTGAGTGACAGCTGGCTGGTACTCGAGTCTGCCATCCATATGGTGCTTGTTAGCAAATGACACAGCCCCACATCTGACTTTCTGCTGACTCGGACAGTTGTTGCCAATGTTGACAATGCCTGAAGGGATCTCAGTGGATGTGGTCAATCAGGCTGATGATCACCCTGCACTACGTTCTTCCAAAAAATCATACAACAGTACAGCACAGAAGGAGGCCATTCAGCCCATTGGGTCTGCGCCAGCTCTTTTGAAGAACAATCCAGTTAATCCTACTCTCCCGCTCTTTCCTGCACATTCCTGCAATTTTTTCTCCTTTAAGTATTTATCCAATTCCCTTTTGAAGGCTTCTATTGAATCTACATCCACCGCCCTATCAGGTAGTGCATTCCAAATCCTGAAATGGTTTTTCCTCATGTCACCTCCTTTTACCAATCACCTTAAATCTGTGCCCTCTGGTTATCAAACCATCAGCCATTGGAAACGGTCTCTCTTTATTTACTCTATCTAAACCCTTCATGATTTTCAACACCTTGATCAATTCTCCACTTCGGCTTCTCTGTTCTGAGGAAAACAACGCCAGCTTCTCCAGTCTATCCACGTAATTATAATCCCTTATCCCTGGAACCATTGTAGTAAATCGCTTCTGTACCCTCTCCAAAGCCTTCATGTCCTTCCTAAAGTGTGGTACCCAGAACTGGACACAATAGTCCAGCTGAGGGCAAACTAGTATTTTACATAGCTTTAGCATAACTTCCTGGCTTTTGGACTGTATGCCTCTATTTATAAAGCCCGGGATCCCACATGCTTTATTAATTGCTTTGTTAATATGTCTTGTCACCTTCAAAGATTTGTGCATGAACACCCCCAGGTCTCTCTCTTCCTTTAAAAGTGTACCATTTAGCTTGTATTGTCTCTCCTTAATCTTCCGACCAAAATGTATCACCTCATACTTTTCTGCGTTGCATTTCATCGGTCACGTGTCCACCCATTCCACCAACCTATGTCCTCTTGAAGTCTATTACTATCTTTTGCACTATTTGCTACACTTCCAATTTTCATGTCATCTGCAAATTTTGAAATTGTGCCCTGTACCCCCAAGTCCAAGTCATTAATGTATATCATAAACAGCAGTGGTTCTTGTACTGAACCCTGGGGAACTCCACTGTATACCTCCCTCCAGTCTGAAAACAGCCATTCACCACAACTCTCTCTTTTCTGTCTGATAGCCAATGTTGTATCCATACTGCCTCTTTTATCCCATGGGCTTTAATGTTCACTAGGCTGATTCCGGAAATGAGGCGGTTATCTTATGATGATAGATTGAGTAGACTGGGTCTTTACTCGTTGGAGTTCAGAAGGATGAGGGGTGATCTTATGGAAACATTTAAAATAATGAAAGGGATAGACAAGATGGAGGCAGAGAGGTTGTTTCCACTGGTCGGGGAGACTAGAACTAGGGGGCACAGCCTCAAAATACGGGGGAGCCAATTTAAAACCGAGTTGAGAAGGAATTTCTTCTCCCAGAGAGTTGTGAATCTGTGGAATTCTCTGCCCAAGGAAGCAGTTGAGTCTAGCTCATTGAATGTATTCAAGTCACAGATAGATAGATTTTTAACCAATAAGTGAATTAAGGGTTACGGGGAGCGGGCGGGTAAGTGGAGCTGAGTCCACGGCCAGATCAGCCACGATCTTGTTGAATGGCGGAGCAGGCTCGAGGGGCTAGATGTTCCTAATTCTTATGTTCTGATGTACTTATGTAATTTTGCCAACAAGCCTAATATGTGGTACTTTATCAAACGCCTTTGAATGTCCATACAGGCAACATCAACAGCACTGCCCTCATCCATCCTCTGTTACCTCATCAAAAAACTCAAATTAAATTATTCAAATGCAATTTGCTGGCTCTCCTTCATTAGTCTATGCTTGTCCAATGGTTGTTCATTTTCTCTTCATGTGATACCACGTGGCGTGTGATTGGGGTAACTCTCCAGCATAACAGTTAGACAGACCTTTATACATACACCGGGCCGACTGTCTTAATCGACAATCACCTCTGTTTGGACTAATCATCTACCAAAGTGAGGCCGGGACACATTTCCTGCAAATGCGAGTATGTGTAGGGGCAAACTGGTGAGCACAGAGCCTCACCTGCCAGGCATCCTTTCACTAGTGGTCCTCTTCTTTCAAGAAACTCCTCAGAATGGAGGATTCCCATTGGCAAACCCACTGATGTCCGCAATGAAGTCGGGAAGGAGAATTTAAACTATTGGCACAAATACTCACTAGATGCTTAGTGTAAGGAGAAGAAAAATAAGAAAAATGCAGCAAATAGCTCCTGAAAACAGTTGAATTAATCTTCTTTTCTGGCTCTTCACGTACTGGTCAGTAGCTCACAACCTTGACCACTCATTTATATGGGTGTTCTTTAAAAGCTGCAGAGACATAACAAAGTCTGGCAATAGATGTGGGAGATGCCATTAAAAAATGTTAATAAAGAACAACTTGCATTTATATAGCGCCTTTCACGACCACCGCATGTCTCAAAACGCTTTACAACCTATTAAGTACTTTGTGAAGTGTAGTCACTGTTGTAATGTAGGAAACGAGGCAGCCGATTTGCACACAGGAAGCTCACACAAACAGTCATGTGATAATGAGCAGATAATCTGTTTTAGTGATGTTGAGTGAGGGATAAATATTGGCCAGGACACCGCGGATAACTCCACTGCTCATCTTCGAAATAATGCTATGGAATTCTTTTACGTGCAGCCGAGAGAACAGACAGGGCCTGGGTTTAATATCTCATCCGAAAGACGGCACCTCCGACAGTGCGGCACTCCCTCAGCACTGCACTGGGAGTGTCAGCCTAGATTTACGTGCTCAAGTCTCTGGAGTGTGACTTGAACCCACAACCTTCTGACTCAGAGGTGAAGGTGCCACCCACTGAGCCACAGCTGACACTCAACCTTCTGGATCAGGTGGGAAAGTCCTCCACCCCAACATCGGAAATATGCATCACATATAATGCGTCATATCAGCAATACAGATATATGCCTCTTTTTTTGGCTCATAACATCCCATGAAATGGTACACATGGGACGTTAAGGCCAGGGAAGATTGGCCCAGAGGTATCTGGGGTTAGATTCCCAATACAAGGAACTGGCCCGTGTTGAGTTGTATTATGGTCTCTAAGGATACTGTAACACTGAGCTCCAAAATGCCAGAAAATATACTAATACATCAAAAAATCTACTCTGAGAGTGGGCCAAACTTCAGACCTGCACAAAAATAAACTTCACATCTTCAGCAGTCGCATCCCTCTTCAGTAATTTCTAAATCCACCATTACTGCAAACTGCATGTTGGTGCACTGCAGTTTCACTCCTGCAATGACAGAAATGGATCTTGGGTTGAGAGCAGCTTACGTTGTGCCAAGTCCCTCCCCTACTTCACTTCCAGCCCCATATATCATAAAGAGCTACGCTCAGGGCTGTTTTCCATCCGTCAGTCGCCGTGCTCGCTGATCTCAGTTGGTGGGTCAATAGAGATACTACAATTGGCCTCAGCACCCCTGCGTTGGAGAGAGGAGGGAGAATGTTTCAACTAGGGCTTCGCATAACTATCAAGCAACCTTTGCTGAAAAGTCCGTGTATGTGTGTGTGTGTGTGTGTGTGTGGCAGAAGAGATGATCAGAGACAGCTATGGTGGGGGCTCTGGAGGGACTGGAGTGTAAGGAACAATATTTGAATATAATTTAAATTACTTTTGAATTTTTTTCTTAAGTTAAAGTTTTTATTGGATGTGCCCCATGTTTAATATCCAATAGGCAACTGCCTGAGATAAAGAAAGATGCAGCCATGGTGGGCCCCCATGTGTGAAAAGCCAGCTAACACTTACTGTCTCGGCTACTTAGGTGTCAGCCATGGTTCAGATGGTAGCACTCTCACTTCTAAGTTGTGGGTTCAAGTCCCACTCCAGAGACTTGAGCACATAATCTATGCTGATCTGGGTGGATATGGCTAGCCACACCATCCTCCTCCAGTGCCTCTTCTCCGTTGCTCAGCTATCACCTCTGAGTCAGAAGGTTGTGGGTTCAAGACCCACTCCAGAGACTTGAGGACTAATGAGATGTAAAACTGAGGCTCCGTCTGCCCTCTCTGGTGGGCGTAAAAGATCCCATGGCACTATTTCAAAGAAGAGCAGGGCAGTTCTCCCCGCTGTCCTGGCCAATATTTAACTCTCAACCAACATCCCTAAAACAGATTACCTAGTCATGATCATATTGTTGTTTGTGGCACTTTGCTGTGTGCAAATTGGCTGCAATGTTTCCTACATTACAACAGTGAGCACACTTCAAAACATAGAAACATAGAAAATAGGTGCAGGAGTAGGCCATTCGGCACTTTGAGCCTGCACCGCCATTCAATGAGTTCATGGCTGAACATGCAGTACCCCATTCCTGCTTTCTTGCCATACCCCTTGATCCCCCTAGTAGTAAGGACTACATCTAACTCCTTTTTGAATATATTTAGTGAATTGGCCTCAACAACTTTCTGTGGTAGAGAATTCCACAGGTTCACCACTCTCTGGGTGAAGAAGTTTCTCCTCATCTCGGTCCTAAATGGCTTACCCCTTATCCTTAGACTGTGACCCCTGGTTCTGGACTTCCCCCACATTGGGAACATTCTTCCTGCATCTAACCTGTCTAAACCCGTCAGAATTTTAAATGTTTCTATGAGATCCCCTCTCAATTCTTCTGAACCCCAGTGAATACAAGCCCAGTTGATCCAGTCTTTCTTGATGTGTCAGTCCCGCCATCCCGGTCTGGTGAACCTTCGCTGCACTCCCTCAATAGCAAGAAAAGTACCTAATTGGCTGTGAAGTGCTTTGGGATGTTGTGAGGTTATGAAAGACACTTTCAAAATTACATTACACAGAAATTACAGCACAGATCAGGCCATTCGGCCTAACTGGTCCATGCCAGTGTTTATGCTCCACACTAACCAACTCCCACCCTACTTCATCTAACCCCATCAGTTCTTTCTTTCTTAGGCGAGATAGCAGAGGAATCCTGTAGAAATGTATCCTAGTTGGAGGAAGAGAGAAAGTTGGCTGAAAAAGGAGAGAGAGAAAAAGAAAAGCTAAGCACTACTTGACTTAAAATAAAAAGATCCATTTCAGTGAGTCATTCAGTAAACTATCTGAGCCATTTGTTGCTGTGCAACGATCCATCTTGCATTCTCCACTCTCAGTTACATTCCTGATTCCTCCTATTAAGGAAAGCAATGAATCAGGAACGTCCTGGCTCCCAGTAGGCTAGGCCAGTAGTATTTTACAACCGTAGTATACCTCTAAATGATTTACTTCACCCAAGATGTCTCTACAGAACAGTGGCATACAGTTCAGAACATGTCTGAGGGCATTTGTTGTGAGAAGTAGGGAAATTATGCCAAACCTGTATCGAACCTTGGTTAGACCACACTGCGTACAGTTCTGGTCACCATATTATAAAAAGTTATATAGAGGCACTGGAGAGGGCGCAGAGAATATTTACAAGGATGATACCAGAAATGCGAGGGTATACATATCAGGAAGGGATAAACAGACTGGGTCTCTTTTCTCTTGATAAAAGAAGGCTGACGGATGAACTAATCGAGGTCTTTAAAATTCTGAAAGATTTTGATGGAGTGGATACAGAGAGAATGTTTGCACTTGTGGGGAAGAGCATAACTAGAGGCCATCAATATAAGATAGTCACCAAGAAATCCAATCGGGAATTCAGAAAAAATTCTTTACCCAAAGAGTGGTGAGAATGTGGAACTCGCTACCACAGGGAGTGGTTGAAGCGAATAGTATAGATGCATTTAAGGGGAGGCTAGACAAGCATATGAGGGAGAAGGGAATAGAGGGTTATACGGATAGATTTAGATGAGGAAAGACGCGAGGAAGCTCGAGTGGAGGAACGCCGGCATGGACTGGTTGGACCGAATGACCTGTTTCTGTGCCGTATATGCTTTGTAAAAGCATTGGAACTTGACATCATAAAATGCGGCAGGGTTTGCAATTTAAAAAGGAATTTCTTAAGAACATTCTCACACTGTGTGTGTTTTTTCAGAGCCTGCCTGGAAACCAAAATATCCAAGAGTGCATCGGTCCAGGGCACAAACTGATCACGAATCCAGTTTTTCAACAAACAATTATTAGACAAAACCATTTACCTAATTGCCGTTTCCTCTGCTGCCCGAACAGAACAGACCCAACTATCTGTTCGCATTGATTAACTTGGGCCTCACATTCACCATTTGTCATGCGATCCTTGGCATGCTCCTGTCTCCATATCAAATAAATTCAATACGGAGAAGCTTGTTAAATATCGCAAGGCCAAACGTTCTTCGGTTAATGGGTTGATAGAAACCTGGAAGTCACGGTTAAGAAATAACAGGGTCTTGAAATGTTTATACCGATGGATTAAATGTCAAATTTTTATTGTTATGGCATAATTTCTAGCGCGTTTCTGTCAGAAAGTGATAGATGCACAAACCGCAACTGAAGCAAAATCTTTTTAAACCTCAAAATTAATGAAATACTCTCCTGACAAGTTATGCTACAATTAACAGGCTTCTTTGATGCTGGATGGATTCAGCTTTGCGCTCTGTAGGAAGGATCTCCAGGATTCAGTCATGTACAGAACACTGATGGCCCCCTTTTATACAAAAGATCGATCTTGCATTTCTATAGCACCTTTCATGACCTTAGGACGGCCCAAAGCACTTTGCAGCCAATGGATTTATTTTGAAGTGCAGTCACTGTTGTAATGTGATAAATAACCCGATAATCTCTTCTTTTAGTGATTTTGGTTGAGGGATGAATGTTGGCCATGACACTGGGGATAACTTCCCTGCTCTTCTCCGATAAGCGCTGTGGGATCTTTTAAGTACACCTGAGAAGGCAGACAGAGCCTCGGTTTACCATCTCATCAAAAGGACGGCACCTCTGACAGTGCAGCACTCCCTCGGTACTGCACTGGAGTGTCAACAGCAACAACTTGTATTTATTTAGCGCCTTTAAAGTAATGAAATGTCCCAATACAGGAGTATTACGAGATCAAAATTTGACAGGATAGAAATAATGGAACAGCCCTCAATGGATGCAGATCCAGAACTAAGTCAGACATTATTAGTTATCCACACCACCACCACATAGAATCTTGGTGATGTGAGAATTAAATGACGTTGTCAATCATTTCATGGTAAGGTGTCAGCCATGGCTCAGTGGGTATCACTCTGGTCTCGGAGTTCGGAGGTTGTGGGTTCAAGTCCCACTCCAGAGACTTGAGCACAAAAGTCTAGGCTGACACTCCAGTGCAGTGCTGCACTGTTGGAGGTGCCGTCTTTCAGATGAGACATTAAACCGAGGCCCAGTCTGCCATCTCAGATCCCATGGCACTATTTCAAAAATGAGCAGGAGAGTTCTCCCCAGTGTCCTTACCAATATTTATCCCTCAATCAACACATTAAAAAGCCCAGATTATTTGGTCATTATCACATTGCTGTTTGTGGGAGCTTGCTGTGCGCAAATTGCCTGCCGTGTTTCCCGCATTATAACAGTGACTACACTTCAATAAAGTACTTCATTGGCTGTAAAGTGTATTGGGACATCCTGAGGTTGTGAAAGGCACTATATAATTGCAAATCTTTCTTGTTCTTTCTTCAAATAATTTTTGCTAAAGCAACAGTTTTGTTGAGACCGTGCTTGTGGCTTATATCTCTAAAACACCCAAATCGAGGCCAAGAGCTGCTCCCCTCTATTGTGGTAACTTCACCATAAGTGCAGCAAAAACCACACCCATGTGTTTTCACAGGGTTTCTACCGCGTTACCAGTGCAGCAATGGCGGCGTGCCAGGAGCAGTGCGAGAAAGTTCCTGGCCTGTCTTTCACAATCACTGCACCTTACACACAAAATTAACCTGCATATTGGAGACAGGGAGGAAAAGAAAGTGTCATGTATGTAGGCCATGTATACTAACTGTATAGTCACATAAGATGTGCCACCAGAGGGCACTGCGGTGGGAGACCCGAAGGTCACCTGCATAGGTGAACAGGGCCCAGTATAAAAGGCTGCCCACCATGCTTGTGCCTCACTCTGGAGTTACAATAAATGGGACTAAGGTCACAACAGCTCAAGTACAATACTAGACCTCGTAGAGTCATTCATAAGAGTATTAAAGACATAACAGAAAGAAAATGTAAATATAACATGTATGAAGCAGGCAGGAAGAGAGAAAGAGTGGGAGGGGGGAAGGGTACAGAGAGAGGGTTTGCAAGGAGTGCAGTGGGGAAAGATTATAGGGGAAAGGGAGAGAGAGAGGGAGAGGTGGAAGAGAGAGATGATAGGGAGGGAGCGAGAAGCAACAGAGGAGAGAGGGTGGGGATACATAAGAACATAAGAAATAGGAGCAGGAGTAGGTCATTTGGCCCCTCGAGCCTGCTCCGCCATTTAATATCATGACTGATCTAATCTTGGGATCAGCTCCACTTCCCTGCCCGCCCTATACCCTTCCCACTCATTCTTTGGTAATGCGGTGGAAACCCTGTTAAAACGCATGAATGTGATTTTCGCCATAACCCTTCACTCCCTTATCGTTCAAAAATCTGTCTATCTCCAATTTAAATATATTCAATGACCCAGCCTCCACAGCTCTCTAGGGCAGAGAATTCCACAGATTTACGACCTTCTGAGAGAAAAAAATTCTCCTCATCTCAGTTCTAAATATGGGCGACCCCTTATTCTCAAACCAGAGGGTGATTAGATACATGGTACTTGCATATTGTTAACGGAATACCAGATGGTATCCTATTGGGAATAAGCACTTATGGCATTTAAACTCCAATGTCTCTCTTGTATTGCTTTGTTATTCTTTGACAAAATATTCTGGATATAAAAGCAGCTGGTTATTACCACACTAATTTGAGTGTTTATTTGGACATAACATAATGATAGGTCATTGATGAAGCAGCTGAAGATAGTTAGGCCCAGGATGCTTGCCTGAGGAACTCCTGCAGGGATGTCCTGGGGATGAGATGATTGACCTCCAACAGCCGTCCTTCTTTATGCCAGGTACGACTCCAACCACTGGAGAGTTTACCCTTGATCCCCACTGACTTCACTTTTACCAGTGCTTCTTAGCAGCACACACGCTGCCTTGATGTCAAGGGCAGTCACTCTCACCTCACCTCAGGTACCGAGGTCTGGAGCAGAGTGGCCCTGGCAGAACCCAAACCGACCATTGCCGAACAGGTTATTGGTGAATAACCGCTGCTCGACAGCACTGTGGTACTGGTGAACAAAATGTTAATGCGTTGACCCACACACAAACGCCCCACTGTTAGAACTAATGAAAAAAATGAATAAATAAAGAAATAAATAAAACTTACCTTGCTCTCCGCCCGTGTTCCGCAGTTTAACCACCACTTTTTTTCAGGCTGTCCGGCTGCCTGCCAGTACGGCATCCGTACAAACTAAATATCGCGACGGAAGTGCCAAGGAGGCGTTTCACGCGTATGGACTTCATGATTTCTACGGCGTCAGCCGGCGGGAAGTAACGTTTTAACGCCCTTAAAAAATGACCACCAAATTTTGCGTTAGGCGTTAACAACATCCAGCGCCACTCCCAACCGCCTAACTCCCAGTTAACAGCCACCACCAGCGTTAGCAACCGATTTTTGACCCCTATAACTATTTGTGCAGGAGTGCCCCATCGGTTTGTTTAGCCCTGAAGCTTTCTATTTTTAAGAAGTGTTATTCGCTTTGCTTATTTTAAGTGGTCTCCACGGCAGTCACATTAAATTTGCAACATCAAATTGCGTGCTAGTTCTAATTAGAAATCGCATTCCTCCATTTTATTGAGCCTTGGTCCAGTTAATCACTGGAAGCTGTTTGTGTTTCGCCTGTTTTATGCCCTGGGATTTTGGGCCCTTTTGCTAATTACTGGCTAGTTCCATGGAATTGCATATTTACATAAAGCTGCACGTACATCTCACTCAGCAGAAGCTCTCGGGAGGTTCCCAGGTATAATGCCAATGGCCCATTCACATAATTAAACAGTGATATATTGGTCCTGTCTTCAATCAATTATCAGGGGCCAAGCAATGGACCATGAAAGGCCCTCAAGGGGTTACACACCAAGTGCGGTTCATTTGTAAGCAGTGCGTTTCACAAGCTCCAACTGGAATCTGGGTATGGAGTGTGCAGCAGGGACTATCAGCCAGGGTTCATGCTCCTGGCCATTATCCAGTGCCCTCTGCTGGTATGTGGACACAAGTGGCTGTCAAGTGAAGATAAAATGGCCCAGAATTGGCTGGGATAATAACGGTGAACGGTATTAATAGTGCGTAAAAAGAAACACACCCACTGATTTGTGGTGAGGAAGAGACACACCGTGAGTTGCCAATCGCCACAAGTTGATGGGCTGATTTCCACAGTTGGCCTCATAAAAATGGGAGCTCGCCCTCAATCTCCCGGTGAGTGTCAAGAAGTTTCTGGATTTGCGCCGTAAATAAGAATGAAACTCCTACAATGCCACTCAACCTCGGAGGCCCTGAGCGGGAACAATTGAAACTGTCGAGTCTCACTCCTGCAGGAAGTAAATTGTTCCGAGAAGTTACTTAAATATGAACTTTTTGAAAAGTCTTACTTTTCCATTGCTTCTTTTTTTCTTCTCTCTCTTAATCCAATCTATCGTTCCCTCTCTATTTTTCTTTCTGTATCTAATTTGACTTCAAATCACCCATTTTCTTCTCCATCGTTCCCTCCGTTTCTTTCTCTATCCTTAAATAGAAACACAGAAATTCACAACGCAGAAGGAGGCTATTTCGGCCCATCGTGTCCGCACCGGCCGACAAAGAGCCACATGATCCTCGGTCAGCAGCCCTGAAGGTTACATATAAACCGATGAACAATGGCGGAAATCTCACTGGTTGAGGAGATAGAGTGTTGGCCCTGTTGTTCACCAAGGTCTCAGATGCCCCGTTGCCCTCGCCGTGCCATTATCAGCTCGCAGTTCCAATTGGGCGAGGGGTGGGGAAACTCAGGGTACTCCCCTCGAGGTGCCTCCAGCAAATTCACGGCCAATATCGGACTCTGTTCTGAGGCTGTCCACAGTTGGACAACTCATCAACACTGACCGTCTAGGCTCATGCATGCAAAATGCCACTTGGGAGAGGTAAGGGAGGTGAGCCAGCGACCCAAGGCTAATGGAATGACAGTGGCCTCCAGAAAAACCAGGGAGAAAACTTGAGGGGGAAAACTGAACAAGAAAAAGACGGAAAAATAAAAAGCAGAATCCTGTGGGATAGTGAGTAACAATCCCAGACAGATTGGCGTCTTTGTACTTGCAAAGGTCTCATTTGAAATATGAACCTCTCTCTCCTTCAGATACGGACTGACCTGCCATACACGTCCAGCTCACAGTTTGCTTTAAGCCAAGAGATGTTGGCTCCCCAGTTAATCAATAATATAATTGCTCTATTGTAGTGAAACGATGTACTGCTCCTGACAGATTCTGCAGTCACAGGAGTTATTTTGAGTGTACACTCTATCGTCAAATGTGCTTTATTTCACCCGTGTTAATGAACGGATTGCTGCTAAAAATGACTTGGGTGTAAAACAGCAGAGGGTTTTTGTACTGGATCATGAACATTCTCTCCCCCCTCCGCCCGCCCTCAGCATAATGCCTGCCGCTTTGGCAGCAAGACCCTTATCCAGACATTCGGGGTATCTGCCAGAGAGACAGCTGGGCCAAACATACACAATAATTGACTATCCCTGTTGCACAGTATTTTCAAACTCACTGCAAACATTTGGTGGCATTTCATGTGTACCGTGCCAACACATTAAAAATTCAAGTCGCTGTGCAGATATAGTGCCAAGATGCAATATTTTTTATGAGCATTATGTTGAGGTCTAATTGCAGTGGTATTACAGCCCATAATGAGAGTCTCTGTCTATTAATGTAGGCGGACACGGCCTTTGCCACTAATGAGAGAGCAAAAACATATTGGTGTCTCCACTTCTGAAGAAAGCAAAAAAAAAAATGTACTTTAAAATGATCTAATTAGCTCCCCGATGGCCTCGGGTAAAGGCCTAAAAACGTTGCAACACAGGAGGCCCTTCAGCCCATTGCATCTGTGCTGACTCTTGACCAGAACAACACAGAGTTAATACCATTGTGCCTCTTTCTCCCCATAGTCTTGTATCTTCCTCTACTTCCAATATTTATCCAATTTATTGTTTTTTAAAGAAATGCAATGGTCTCTGCCTCAACTTGGCTAGATGGCCTACTCCTGTTCCTAATTCTTATGTTCTTATGTTCAACTGCTCACCACAGCTGAGCATTCCGTGCTCCAAAAACCCAGTTTAAGACATGTTTCCGAACACCTAAGCAGATTACCGGCGCAGATAACGGAACAAGAATCTGTAATGGGTTTCGAGAAGGAATCCGACAGGTTCTTGTCAACAAATGGGATTCAAAGTTATTAGAAATGCACCATAAGTGGGCTAAATGGACCAATGGTCTTCTCCTGCCTGAAACTGTTCCTATATTAATCTCTCTCAATATTTGAGCGACAATTTTAAATTGAGCATTCCTCATCATTGACTCTCAACTGGAAGACTTAATATTTCCCTATTATAACTGCTTAACCATCGGTGGCAGTGCTTCAGCTGTTTGGGCCCTAGCTCTGGAACTCCCTCCCTAAACCTCTCTTTCCTCCATTATGACACTCCTTAAAACCTACCTCTTTAAACAAGCTTTTGGTCATCTGCCTTAATTTCTTCTTCTGTGGCTCTGTGTCAAATTTATCTGTTTTGTCTTGTAACACTGCTGCAAAGCACCTTGGGATGTTTTACTACGTTAAAAGCGCTATATAAATAAAAGTTTTTATTATTCACTCTATCAAAACCCTTTCTAATTAAAAAAAATCCCTACTAAATTCCCTCTTGGGACTTCTTTGCTCCAGCAGAAGAATCCCAATATCTCATGTCTCACTGGCACCCAAGAAACATCCAATCGGGTAAAGGAGAGTCTGTTTACTTTCCAATGGGAAGGCGGGGCATCACGAGATGGATGTCAGGTGACCAACGGCAGGAGCGTGGGATGGGAGGAGCATATTGGCAAGGCCAGCATTTATTGCCCATCCCTAATTGCCCTCAAGAAGGTGGTGGTGAGCCACCTTCTTGAATAAAACTGAGTGGCGTGTTGGGCCATTTCAGAGGGCAGGTAAGAGTCAACCACATTGCTGTGGGTCTGGAATCACATATAGGCCAGACCGGGTAAGGAATAGTAATGGGGATTAGTGAACCAGATGAGCTTTTATGACAATTCAGTAGTTTCATGTTCACCATTACTGATACTAGCTTTTTATTCCAGGTTTATTTAATTGAATTTAAATTCCACAGCTGTTGTGGTGGGATTTGAACTCAAATCTCCGGATCATTATTCAAAGCCTCTGGAGTACTAGTCCAGTAACAATAGACTATGCTATTGTACCCCATACTAGGATACCTCTAGGAATATGGCAACCCTTTTTATGCACCTATTTATAAAACCCAAAATGCCGGTGGCCTTTTTCATGGCTGTATTTACCTGTACTTTCAGGGAATTATTTGAAACCCTAGATCTCTCTATTGATGTACTCCCTTCAGTATCTTTCCATGGAGGGTATACTCTCATTCCTAGATCTTCCTCCGAAAAGATCTTGCCTCGCCCGCATCCAGCTTGAATTATGTCTGCTTCAAGTCTGCCCATTCTGTTAATTTGTCTTCCGGAAGTTTTTGACGGTCCTTTTCGTTGTTTATAAACCTCCTACTTTTGTATCATCAGCAAGTTTCAACATTGTGCTCAGAACAAACGTGCAGCTAGTACATCACTTTCCACCATCCTCCAATTCAAGGAACCCCCCAAACACCCCAACTTCATCAACCAACTTGCTATCCACGCTCTTCTACCACAGGATTGAATTTTTTCAACAAGCCTCTTTAGAATGTCTTCTTAAAATCCATCTACACGACATCTATTGTATTCTATTTATCTAACCAATCAGTCATCGCTTCAAAGATTTATCAAACACAATTTGTCATTAACAAACTCCTGCCCCCTGTCCTGGATTAATCCATACATCTGTAAATACTCACTTATTCTATCTTGAATAATGGATTCTAAAAGTTTGACCACAATTGGCGTTAGACTAGCAAGTCTATAGTTACTTGGTGTATCCTTCTCCAACAAAGGCATTACACTAGCTACTCTCAGTAAAATGGCACAATTTTCTCTAAAGAGGAATTAAAAATTGTATTCAGAGTCTCTGCTATTTCCCATGATTTCTTCCAACAGTCTTGGATGCATGCGATCCAGGCCCTGTGACTCATCCACCTTGAGGTCTGCTAAACCTATATTGATAATAGGCCATCTGCCCATCGTATCTGTGCCAGCTTTTAGAAAGACCTATCCAATTAGTTTGACTCCCCTTCTCTTTCTCTATAGCCCGAAATATTTCTCCTTTTCAAATATATTTCGAATTCCCTTTTGAAATTTACTATTGAATCTGCTTCCACCACCTTTTCAGGCAATGCATTCCCGATCACAACAACTCGCTGCGTAAAAAGATATCCCCTCATCTCCCCCCTGGATTTTTGACAATTATCTTAAATCTGTGTCTTGTTACAGATCTACTCCATCAAAACCCCAGATCGAAACCGCATATCGTTTTGAAGACCTCAATCAAATCCCCCCTTAACCTTCTCTGCTCTATGGAAAACAATCCCAATCTCTCCACATAACTGTAGTCCCTCTCCTTTGGTACCATTCTAGTAAATCTCCTCTATACCGTGCCCAAGGGTAATCTAGTTTAGAAACCGGGATGAGGGACTTTGGCAAAATGGGCTAAATCATCATCAACAACAAGTATTCATATAACGCCTTTAACATAGTGAAACGTCCCAAGGTGCTTCACAGGAGTATTATGAGACAAAAAATTTAACAGTGAGCCACATAAGGAAAAATTAGGGCAGGTGACCAAAAGTTTGGTCAAAGAGGTAGGTTTTAAGGAGCGTCTTGAAGGAGGAAAGAGAGGTAGAGAGGCGGAGAGGTTTAGGCAGGGAGTTCCAGAGCTTAGGGCCAAGGCAACAGAAGGCACGGCCGCCAATGGTTGAGCGATTATAATCAGGGATGGTCAAGAGGGCAGAATTAGAGGAGCACAGATATCTCGGGGAGGGTTGTGAGGCTGGAGGAGATTACAGAGATAGGGAGGGGAGAGACCATGGAGGGATTTGAAAACAAGGATGAGAATTTTGAAATCATAGAATCATAGAATCCTGGAATGGTTACAGCACGGAAGGAGGCCATTCGGCCCGTCGAGCCCGTGCCGGTTCTCTGCAAGAGCACTTCAGCTAGTTCCACTCCCCCGCCCTTTCCCCATAGCCATGCAATTTATTTTCCTTCGGGTACTTATCCAATTCCCTTTTGAAAGCCATGATTGAATCTGCCTCCACCGCCCTCTCAGGCAGTGCATTCCAGGTCCTAACCACTCGCTGCATAAAAAAGTATTTCCTCATGTCGCCTTTGGTTCTTCTGCCAATCACCTTAAATCTGAGTCCTCTGGTTCTCGACTCTTCCACCAATGGGAACAGTTTCCCTCTATCGACTCTGTCTACACCCCTCATGATTTTGAACACCTCTCTATCAAATCTCCTCTCAACCTTCTCTGCTCTAAGGAAAACAACCCCAGCTTCTCCAGTCTATCCACGTAACTGAGGTCCCTTATCTTTTCTGCACCCTCTCTAAAGCTTTCACATCCTTCCTAAAGTGCGGAGCCCAGAATTGGAGAAATACTCCAGTTGAGGCCGAACCAGTGGTTTATAAAGGTTCATCATAATTTTCTTGCTTTTGTACTCTAGGGGGGCGAAATTCAGCTGCAAGAAAGCTGGCGCACCTATGAGTTTTTTAAATGTACTTACTGCATGGATCCATGATGTGGTCGGATGAGCGATTTTCAGGATTAAAGGAAATTGGTCATAGTGGGGGCGGGAAGGGGCTGAATTTGGGTCGGGACCAGGACTCCGACGCTGTCAATCAGCGGTGGAGTGAGTGGTGGTGACGTCACAGCGCATGTGCTTCACCATGCTCTCTCCCCTCCATTAAAGGGAAGAGCATCTGTCATTTTTTTTTTATCTTCGGCCACCAGGCCACCAGGGAGGGCTGCAGCCGGGCCAGCGGCCTGGCACCCAAGTGGGGGTGCCAGGCTGCCCGTTGGCGGCCTGGCCGAACCCGTGGGGCACTGTCTTGCCGGCCGATTGGGAAGTTGGCCGGTACAAATGAATACATGGTGGCTGCGGTAGTGGGCCCTCCCCTTGAAGGGCCGCCGCGGTGCCAGTCCGCACTCACTCCGGATAAGGTGCACCGACAGAGAAAGCTGTCGGGGGCACCACGCGGTGTGGCAATTAATTTTCGACCTGAATTTGGCTCGGTGCATTTTTCCGGTGAGAGGCGGTGTGCGTTTGGATGACTCGCTTGCGGCGGTCATCAGCATCGAGCGGTTTCGGGTCCAGGCCGAAAAATCCCCGACTTGAATTTGGGTTGGAGCGGCCAGTTGACCACAAAGCGGCAGCTACGGGATTCCACCGCATGGCCATCGCAAACGGGCAGTAATGGGACTTTCAGAGACCCTCAATTTCAGCCCCATGCCTCTATTTATGAAGCCCAGGATCCTGTATGAGTTTTTAACCACTTTCTCAACCTGCCCTGCCACCTTCAACCATTTGTGTACATATACCCCCAGATCGCACTGTTCATGCCCCCCTTTAGGATTGTACCCTTAAGTTTATATTTCCTCTCCTCGTTGTATCATTTTTCTGCGTAAATTTCATCTGCCACATGTCCGCCATTCTACAAACCTATCTTTGTCTTCTTGAAGTCTATTACTATCCTCCTCACTGTTCACTATACAGGTAGTTACTCGTTTTGTGTCATCTGCAAGGTTTGAAATAGTGCCCTGTACACCCAAGTCCAAGTCATTAATATATATCAAGAAAAACAGTGCTCCGAGTACTGACCCCCTGGGAATACCACTGTATACCTACCTCCAGTCCGATAAACAACCGTTCACCACTACTCTCTCTTTCTTGTCATTTAGCCAATTTCGTATCCATGCTGTCACTGTTCCTTTCATTCCATGGGCTTCAACTTTGCTGTCCAGCGTATTATGTCATAGGCAGCCCCTCGAAACGAGGATGACTTGCTTCCACACCAAAAAGGAATGAGTTCACAGGTGTTTCAATGAAGGACCTAATATTCCAGATCCCGAACTACATCTTGGAGGGTGGAAGATGCCTGTGCTTGGATTTGTTTAACGTGTGGTGGCCGTTGCACACCAGCCATCATACGGGCTTGACAGAGCTAGGTCTTGGTCCAGTGGCCCAAGGGTTACCCAAGACGACTGGAGACCAGCTCTGCTGCATGGACCGAGCGCGTGCACATATTGCAGTGTGGGCTGGCCCGTGCTGCCCCTGGGCCCTCGCCTCTTCTGCCCTACCTTTCCCCCTCTTGGGAATGTACCTCGACTGTACCCAAACCATTTCCACTTTAAAGGCAGCCCATTGTTCGATTACAGCTTTGCCTGTCAATTTTTGATTCCAATTTGTCCGGGCCAGATCCATTCTCAACCCAATGAAATTGGCCTTCCTCCAATTAAGTATTTTTACTCTAGATTGCTCCCTGTCCTTTTCCATAGCTAATTTAAACCTTATGATACTATGATCACCTTTCCCTAAATGTTCCCCGACTGACACTTGCTCCACCTGACCCACCTCATTCCCCAGAACCAGATCCAGCAATACCTCTTTCCTCATTGGGCCAGAAACAGAATAATTAAGAAAGTTCTTGAACACACTTCAGAAATTCTTCCCCCTCTCTGCCCTTTACACTCTTACTATCCAAGTGTATATTAGGATAATTGACGTTCCCCATTATCACTACTCTCTGTAATTACCCTGCAAATTTGTTCCTCTATATCCTTCCCAATGGTTGGCGGCCTATAGAATACACGTAATATTGGCACCTCTAATGTTTCTTAAATCTAACCAAATAGATTCTGTCCTTGATGCCGCCAGGATATCCTCTCTCTCCAGCACTGTAATATTCTCCATAATCAATACTGCCAGCCCACCTGCTTCCTTTGCTTCCCTATCTTTCCTGAACACCTTGTATCCAGGAATACTTAGTATCCAATCCTGCCCTTTTTTGAATCAGGTCTCCGTTATCACCACAACATCAGATTCCCATGTGGCTATTTGCGCCTTTAGCTCACCATCTTTATTTACCACACTTCATGTATTGACACACATGCTCTGTAAACTTATCTTAGATCTCATAGTCTGACCCCACCTAATACCATACTATTTCTTACTCTAAATGTCCTCCTGCTGTGCTGTAAGATTCTATGATTCTATAATAATTCCTTTTCGATACTTCTCTGTCATTTGTTTCATATCCTCCAGTACACCTAAATTCTCACTTCCACTATCATTTGAACAGAAAACGCACAATATTTATTTAATATCTGCACCACACCTTCATTGTGTACAATTAGACCATCGCCCATAAGTGTCCTACCCATTCTAACTATTTTTACATTTTATATGCTTAATAAAAGCCCGATTTATTTTCATGTTATCTGCTGAACTTTTTACAATATTCCCTTTCTAATCCCCCTTTTCACCTCCTAATACACCTGTCTATATTCCTAATTATCATCTGTATTATTTGTCCTACATTTTATCATATGCTTCCCTTTTACATGGAGAAACAGGACTGGATCATTGAGCCCCTTGAGCCTGTTCCGCTATTCAATCAGACCATGGCTGATCTACACCTCAATTCCTTTTGAAGTTTCAGTTTGCCCTTTTAAGCTCCCTGTTTATACACTTATCCCTATTATCTGATGCCTTACAGGAATATATTTCTTTTATCCTCTAGCCAGCTCATATTTGAAGATTTTCCACTGCTGATCTGTCGAGCGGTTTGCTATAACTGTTTGGCCAATTATTTGGGTCAGATTTCTTCTCATCTCGCTGAACTTTGACTTTTCCCAACCCATCACCCTTATGTTTGATTCTTCATTATCCTTTCCCGTTGTTATATTAAACCGAATGACGATTGGTCGCTAGTCCCCAATTGTTCTCCAACTCTTATCAGGTATTTGAATATAAGAATGTAAGAAATAGGAGCAGGAGTAAGACATTTGGCATCTTGAGCCTACTCTGCCATTTAATAAGATCATGGCTGATCTGATCCTGGCCTCAACTCCACTTCCCTGCCCATTCCCCATAACCTTTGACTCCATTATCGTTCAAAAATCTGTCTATCTCCATCTTAAATATATTCAATGACCCAGCCTCCACAGCTCTCTGGAATAAAGAATTCCCAAGATTCACGACCCTCAGAGAAGAAATTCCTCCCATTTCTGTCTTAAATGGGCGACTCCTTATTCTGAAAGTAAATTTGCCCCCGTTTAATTTCCTGAAACAAAATCATGAAATGCTTTATATGTAACACCACACAGAATAAAGTCCCCAGTTCAACTGCCGGTCTGGGCTAAGTTGTCTGACTTCAGCTCGGGGAGATTTTTTGGTGCGACAGTTGGTTCCAGGAACCCTGGGTTGGGTGTGAAACAGCAGCCTCTCTGGAAAGTGCTGGTGTCCAGTGATTGGATGATAACTGGATCCAACTTGCCTGTGACACCCTCCAAGGTCGCTTACACTCACTCAAGAATGGCGACCTGATCGAGGTACTGGAGGGCTACTGCCAGCCATGGGCCCATACGCCAGAGAGGAGAAAGTTGGGCTGGGGACGTGAGATGGAAGAGAAAACATCTTGTACTACCACCAAAGATCTCACAACACTATTTCAAAAAAAGAGCAGGGAGTTCTCCTGGTGTCCTGGCCAACATTCCTCACTCAACCAACACTATCAGAAACAGGTCATTCATCACCTTGCTGTTTGTAGGACAGTGCGATGAACGAGATGGCTGCTGCATTAGGCTCGGTAACAGCAACCACTGCTCCGCAAAGTAAATCATCGTAGGTGAAGTGCTCAGAGATGTTTAGGGAAGTGGTGATAAGGGATTATATAAATGCAAACCTTTTTTCTGAAGAAGACTAGGCAGTTACATAAGAACATAAGAAATAGGAGCAGGAGTAGGCCATTTGGCCCCTCGAGCCTGCTCCGCCATTTAATAAGATCATGGCTGATCTGATCATGGACTCAGC
Source organism: Pristiophorus japonicus (assembly GCF_044704955.1). NCBI lineage: Eukaryota > Metazoa > Chordata > Chondrichthyes > Pristiophoridae > Pristiophorus > Pristiophorus japonicus. The sequence goes on from NC_091990.1 coordinate 17,478,093, forward strand.
TCCACTTCCCTACCCACTCCCCATAACCCTTTATTCCCTTATCGCTCAAAAATCTGTCCATCTCCGCCTTAAATATATTCAATGACCCAGCCTCCACAGCTCTCTGGGCCAGAGAATTCTCCCGCTGTGCATGCCAAAGTTCCTCGTTCAACCAAAACCACCACAAATAGATTAACTGGTCATTCATTCGTCTGCTGTTTATGGGATCTTGCTGTGCACAATTTGGCTGCTGCAATTGTCTGCACTGCAACAGTGACAACTCGTCAAAAATAATTGTCTGTGAATCACTGTGGGGATGTTCTGAGGATGTCATAAAACGCTATAGAAACGCTATATAAACGCTATATAAAACGCTATATAAACGCTATATAAAACGCTATATAAGTTCTCTCTTCACCACAGAGACGAGTACACTCAGTCGACACATAAAATACTTGAACTCATTGCTCATGCCACACAACATCACCTTAACCACATTATGGATTCGTAAGTCCTTCCTAACCTATTTACTACTTCATATGTGTTAGTGGGAACTTCATTATCTGCTAAACAGAGGCACCAGAGACCTTGATTGTGTTGTACAGTTCAAAAACAAACAAAAAAATCTAATCCCACTGCTATCTGTATTGCATTTGAAGATAACACAATGAGGCTCGGCTATGATCCAATAGTATTCCTTTCAGGGTGGCATAGTGCTCGATACAACACTCCCAAAACAAGCGCTTTATTCGGAGCTCCGACAAGGCAAGCGAGTCCCAGGTGGGCAGAGGAAACGCTTCAAGGACACCCTCAAAGCCTCCTTGCTAAAATGCAACATCCCCACCGACACCTGGGAATCCCTGGCCCAAGACCGCTCAAAGTGGAGGAGAAGCATCCGGGAAGGCGGCGAACACTTCGACTCTCTTCGCCGGGAGCAGGCGGAAGCCAAGCGCAAACAGCGGAAGGAGCGCACGACAAGCCAAGCCCCCCACCCACCCGTCCCTTCAACCACCGTCTGCCCCACCTGTGGCAGAGACTGTAGGTCCCGCATTGGACTCATCAGTCACCTGAAAACTAATTTTTAGTGTGGAAGCAAGTCATCCGCAACTCCGAGGGACCGCCTCACAAGTGTTGCCTGTTTTCTCTCGGGAATGACCGATCGCAGCAGGGGCCTTTGCCTTCGTTCACCCAGCAACAGATGACGAATGGATCTGCCCATCCATTATCGGCGCGGTGCTACGTGTACAGCAGCATGCTGGAGCTCTGCCGAACGAGGGTGTTTGTCACTTGAACAGGTTGCTCAGTGACTGAGAAGGAGAGACCTGTCCTCATTAAAGAACCGCTGTGCTTGGGCTCGGATGTCAAAATCACTTCTCTGCCACCTGCCAGTGTCACCGATAGCCTGAGCGCGACTTATATTTAATGTTCTCAGTCGGACACATCTTTCGACATTAGCGCCCGCAACAATCTAATGTAAAAAGGCATTAAAATCTCGAGCCCTTTCAGTAGTTAATGGCCTTTCCGTTCTCCCACTCACTGAATTGCTTTCACCGAACCTTGATATACGGCCTGATTGAAAGCCGCAATCCCTTTCTTTGCTAAATTAAACGGATGCATTTTAATCGAGTAGCGGGTGCAAATAATAAAATTGTCTGTAACTTCTCAGGAGGCATTCCGCTCCCATCAGGATGCTGTGCCCTGAAGCTGATAACTCTGTGTGTTGCAGGGAGCCTGCTGCGGTAAATGTGCCGTAACATAGCTTCAAATGTTGCGAGAAAAAGCCAGGAATTAACAAAGGCGAGGCAGCACTTAATTGATTTTAAGCATTTTTTTTTCTGTGTACATCAAGATAAGAGATGTCAGTGTCAAAAACCGAAACATTCTCCCCGTTTGGTATTCAGTGTCAGTGTACATACAACATGTGACAGATAAAAAGAGACAATCTAGCCTGACACTCCAGTGCAGTGTTGAGGGAGCGCTGCACTGTCGGAGGTGCGTCTATCAGATGAGACGTTAAACGGAGGCCCCGTCTGCCCTCTCAGGTGGATGTAAAAGATCCCATGGCACTATTTCGAAGACGAGCAGGGGAGTTATCCCCGGTGTTCTGGGCCAATATTTATCCCTCAATCAACATAACAAAAACAGATTATCTGGTCATTATCACATTGCTGTTTGTGGGAGCTTGCTGTGGGCAAATTGGCTGCTGCTTTTACTACCTTGCAACAGCGACTGCACTCCAAAAGTACTTCATTGGCTGTAACGTGCTTTGGGACATCCCGAGGTCATCGTTGTTTCTTTAAAGCTGCCTCTACATGGCCCAACATGCCTTACATAGCCCCTCGGAAGTGCATCCTTTACTACATAAATACCTATGTTCTTTTCCTTTCCATGTCTGGCACCCCCAAGAACTCTCCAAAGCTTGCTTTCTATCAAAGGCCATTGCTATAAGTGAGCTGGACGAATCAATGCCACATCACTCACGTCAGCAGGTTTCTATTTATCCCAGTTTCCGGCGTTGCAGGTTCCCGATGAAACTCAATTAGCGCAGTAAATGCAGAGGCATGTTGGTGAGGTATATGATGTACGTCCCACACACGAGCAGCACCAATTGCACTTGGAGAGAAGTGTCACTTTTCAGGATTTTTAACATTATTTCTGCACAGTATTGATTTAGGGGGGAAAAAAGTATTACTTTTAATGTTGGGCTTTGAAAAGCAATATGTATTCTCAGAAAACAAAATATTGCGGCTGCTGGAATCCCAAAATAACAACAATTTGCATTTATATAGTGCCTTTGACCAAGCTAATATCTCCTGATGCAGCTCGGTGTCAAATTTAGTCTGATTACGCTCCTGTGAAGAGCCTTGAACCGTCTTACTATGTTAAAATTCTCATTCTTATTTTCAACTCCCTCCATGGCCTTGCCCCTCCCTATCTCTGTAACCTCCTCCAGACTTACAACCCTCCATGATCTCTGCGCTCCTCCAATTCAGGTCTCTTGAGCATCCCCGATTTTAATCGCTCTACCATTGGCGACCGTGCCTTCCACTGCCTAGGTCCTAAGTTCTGCAATTCCCTCCATAAACTTCTCTACCTCTCTTTCCTCCTTTAAGATGCTCCTTAAAACCTCCCTTTTTCTGCCCCAACATCTCCTTATATGGCTCGGTGTCAAGTTTAATTGGATAACGCTCCTGTGAAACGCCTTGGGATGCTTTACTACATTAAAGATGCTATATAAATATAGGTTGTTGTTGAAGGCACTGTATAAATGCAAGTTGTTGTTGTTATAGATATGGGGCTGTGTTGGTCAACTCTCAAAAGATGTTCAGACCACTTACTGAAGCTGAGAAAGTATCAACAGCAGAATTCCTTCTTTTTAATAAATTAGTTCTGTGATGTAGGTGTTGCTGGCAATGCCTGCATTTATTGCCCATCACTGCTTCATTTTTTTTTTAGAAGTTGCGAATGGAACTGAACACTGTGCAGTCATCAGCGAACATCCCCCCTTCTGACCTTATGATGGAGGGAAAGTCATCGATGAAACAGCTGAAGATGGTTGGGCCTAGGACACTGCCCTGGGGAACTCCTGCAGCGATATCATGGGGCTGTGATGATTGACCTCCAACCACCACAACCATCTTTCTTTGTGCTCAGTTTGACTGCAGCCTAACCAGGTCCCCATTTTGTAGCCCCGCTCCCGTCAATTTCAAGCACCCTTACTGTGGCCACTGTAACCCAGACACCCTGATCATGAGGCAAGCACCAACATTGTACTGGGTTGGGGTTTCATCCTGTGAATGCCACGTAAGCAAAATGGGAACTGCACTCACGGGTAAACCAGCTTAAAATAACAAAAACTAAAGAACAAACTCGCGTGCAGCACGACCAACTTAGTGCTGACTTACAAGCAGTTTTGCTTTGCTGTGCAGTCAAACCTACTGTGTGGAGGAAGGTATTTGAAGATGAATGCAAAACTAATAAATGAAAGGGAGGAAGCGGCAAGTGTTAGGATATACCCCCAGCTGTTCAATGAATCAGACCAGCAAGCGCACATCTGTCATGTCAATCCACGATGAATTTTCAACGTTATTAGGTCTTGGTATGCCGGTGACAGGTTCTCTCAGCAGGCAGTGATGGAATGAATGATGAACTAACACTTCAAATGGTAGGTGGGGTTTCAATTTGATTCGAGTCTGAAGCTTTACATGCGCGCTATGGAATTATCCATTCCCTTTTATTTCTATTTATTGGATCTGTATTAAGCTTCAAAGACGCTTCTCTGCAGCGGGTCCGAATCCACAGGTTAAAAAAAAAGACTTGAAATCTGGTGGTCACTCATAGCTTTGCTGTAAATAGTTCAGTATTTTATTCCGGTTCACCTGTTGTTGCAGAAGCCGATCTTGACTACACGGCATTTCAAGGCTGCTATATTGATAAATATTTTGGCACAAATGTAACCAGTTCCCCTTCTGTTATTTTGACAAAAGGGAGACAGTTTAATGGCTTTGTTAAAGTGGCCAACAAAAGAATGTATCACAGAAAAATGCAGCCCAGAAGGAGGCCATTCAGCCCATCGAACCTGTGCCGGCTCTTTGCATTGCAAGAGCTCTCCAATTAGTCGCACTCTCCCTCCTCTTTCCTCATTGTCCTGCAAATTTCTCCTTTTCAAATATAGATCCAAATCTGTCTCCACCATCATTTCAGGCAGTGCCTTCCAGATCACAATGACGCGCGCAAAAAATAAATCCTCATCTCTGGTCCTGATTCTTTGCCAATGACTTTAAATCTGTGTCCTCTGATTGCCGATGCACAGGCTGACTCATTGGTTATTAATATCACACAGCTAAATCTCGACCCTGCCGGGAAATAAAAGTTTGTGAACAGCGCTGGCCATCAGAGTGAACAATACCAGCATGTTTTGTGGAGAGAGAGGGGACTGAGGATATGGAGAGAAGACCGTTGCTCAGTTGGTAGCACCCTTGCCTCAGAGGCAGAAGGTTGTGCGGTTCAATTGCTGTTTGTGCAAATGGGGCTGCCGCATTTCCTACACTACCACAGGCAGCTGAAGGCACAGCCACCAACAGTGGAGCGATTAAAATCGGGGATGCACAAGATACAATAGAGCGCTTAGATTTTTACAATTGTATTTTAAATATAGCAGCGGGCTTCAGGTACTATATACAATGCTTGGCATAAGACCGACTTCTGAGACCCGTGGCCACCAGCTACAGAAACCGAAATCAGCACTGCCTCTTGCTCTCAGCCTGTGATTTTGAAACAAGACTCTGTCTGTCTCTGGTGAGGCTGAAACAAGTATTTCTACTTTACGTGCAAGTATATTTTATGTCCACCAAGCTATTACAGCGCTACAGCTACTCCAGATATTTTAGTAACTTTAATTTTGAATTACACAGATTAAATCATTTTGTAATTACATGGAATATACAGCACAGGCCATTCGGACCAACTGGTCCATGCCGGTGTTTGTGCTCCACACTGCCTCCTCCCACCCCACCAGCATAATCTTCTATTCCTTTCTCCCTCACATGCTTGTCTAGCTGACCCTGAACTGCATCAATACAATATGAGAGTTTGTTTCAGTGTCACAGTGTTGTGAGCTCAAAACATTTTTTAAAAGCCTAGTTCTGGGAGACTCCAGTATGTCTGGACTTGCCTGGACTCTTGGGCCTAGAAATTTGGGTCGCTTGCGCCTCCTGTGAGCGCCCCGATGCAAACGATTTTCCGCCTGGGCACAGCGCTGCTAACGACTCCCGCTAAATTCCGCGGGAGTGTAGCGGTGGCGGTCACCCATAGCACCCCACTCCGCTGTGCCGGCAATGACATCATCACCGTGCACAGTACCCCGTTATCGCCCCGCAACAAAAATTGTGTATCGCCCCCTGAAGCTGTACCGGACGATGCCAGCGACACCTTCAGGGGGGCATGAACCGAGTGGCCGGCCGCTCGCAGGACGATACTTAAAGGGAAAGTGGTGGCCGTTTAAAAAAAAATCTCCCGACGTTCTTCTGCGCCCCATTAGCGCTTCGATCGCGGGGGTTTGTGCCCAGTGCGTAGCACCGCGCCCCGCTCCCGACCGCCGCACTACTGCCCCAGAAAGGAAGTGGGGGAGTCAAGAGTTATGGGAAACGGGCAGGGAAGTGGAGCTGAGTCCATGATCAGATCAGTCACGATCTTATTGTTGGAGCAGGCTTGAGGTGCCAAATGGCTTACTCCTGCTTCTATTTCTTATGTTCTTATAGAATGGCTACAGGACAAAAGGAGGCTATTCGGCCTGGCAAGCCTGTGCGAGCTCTCTGCCCTTTCCCCGTAGCCCTGCAAATTCTTTTCCTTCAGGTATTTATCCAATTCCCTTTTCAAAGCCACGATTGATTCTGCCCCCATCACTCTTTCAGCCTTTTTATTCCAGATCCTAACCACTCGCTGAGTAAATTTTTTTTTACCTCATGTTGCCTTTGGTTCTTTTGCCAATCACCTTAAATCTGTGTCCTCTGATTCTCGATCCTTCCACCAATAGGAACAGTTCCTCTCTATCTACTCTGTCTAGGCTCCTCAAAATTTTCAACACCTCTATCAAATCTCCTCTCAACCTTCACTGCTCCAGGGAGAACAACCCCAGCTTCTCCAGTCGATCCATGTAACTGAAGTCCCTCATCACTGGAACCATTCTTGCAAATCTTTTCAGCACCATCTCTAAGGCCTTCACATCCTTCCTAAAGCACAGTGCCCAGAATTAGACACAATACTCCAGTTGAGTCCGAATCAGTGTTTTATAAAGGTTCATCATAACTTCCTTGCTTTTGAACTCTACTGCAATATGTGTGCGCACTAGGCCCATGCAGTAGAGCTGGTCTCCAGTCGTCTTGGGTAATCCTGGCCACTGGACTAAGACCTAGCTCTGTCAAGCCCGTGTGGGGGCTGGTGTGCAACGGCCACCAAACGTTAAAAAAATCCACGCACAGGCATCTTCCACCCTCCAAGATGTAGTTCGGGATCTGGAACATTAGGTCCTTCATTGAAACACCTGTGAACTCATCCCTTTTTGGCGTGGAAGCAAGTCATCCTCGTTTCGAGGGACTGCCTATGATGTTGATGATGATTCTATGCCTCTATTTATGAAGCCCAGGATTCCGTAAGTTTTTTTAAACGTTTTCTCAACCTGCCCCGTCACCTTCAATGATTTGTGCACATATATCCCCAGGTCTCTCTGACTCTCATGCACCCCCTTTAAGATTATACACTTTAGTTTATATTGCCTCTCCTCGTTCTTCCTACCAAAATGTATTGCTTTGCAGTTTTCTGCATTAAATTTTGCCTGCCCATGTCTGTCCTTTCCACCAGCCTGTCAATGTCCTCTTGAAGTCTATCCGTATCCTCCTCACTGCTCACAATACTTCCAAGTTTTGTGTCATCTGCAAAATTTCCACAGAGTTCTGCATTGTTGGAGGTACTCATCTCAGTCGAAGTGTTAAACCGAGGCCTTGTCTGCCTGGTTAGCAGCTAGCTGTGGCTCAGAGATAGCACTCTCACATCTGATTTGGAAGGTCATGGGTTCGAGTCCCACTCTGGAGATTTAACACAAAATCTAGGCTGACACTCCATTATAGTGCTGAGGGAGTGCTGCACTGTCGGAGGTGCCGTCTTTCGGATAAAATGTCAATCGATGCTTCAGCATCGCTCCCAAGTCAGCGAAGACTCTTGTAGCATGTCTCTTCTTCTTAAATCGACAGGCTTTTAACTTCTATTTGTTTGATTTATCTCTGGTTACAACCTAATATTTCCTATTGATGCAGTCCTGATCCTTCAGCTGCATTTCTGAGTTAAGAAAAAACACAGGGGCTCTGCCTCACATACAGGCATGAGAGTGCCGTGAAAGATTTAGCCTTGATATTTCTTCTTAATTATGGTTCATTGTTTTCTGGAAGAGACAACCTACAGAGCTGTTCTTTGTAAATAAAAACAATATGGTTCCATAATGCTTTCTTGGATGATGTACAGCAACACTACAGAGTCCCTGTGTGTCAATTCAGTGCTTGGTCAGTGCAACTCCCAATGGAATGGCTTCCTGACTGCAGCATTCTTCAGGAAGACGGCCTGGTTTGATGCATCATGCTCCATTTTACACTTGTGTAATGCACTCATTTTATTTACTTAGTGCTCTGTCTATTGGTCTCCCCCCCCCCCCCACTCCCACTTCGCCACCCACACCGCCCCCCCCGCCATCCACACCCCTCTCCCCCACCCCCCCCGCCATCCACACCCCTCTCCCCCACCCCCCCCCACCATCCACACCCCTCTCCCCCACCAACACCCCTCTCCCCCACCAACACCCCTCTCCCCAACCCACACCCCTCTCCCCCACCAACACCCCTCTCCCCCACCCACACCCCTCTCCCTCACCAACAGCCCTCTCCCCCACCCACACCCCTCTCCCCCACCCGCACCCCTCTCCCCCACCCACACCCCTCTCCCCCACCAACATCCCTCTCCCCCACCCACACCCCTCTCCCCCACCAACACCCCTCTCCCCCACCAACACCCCTCTCCCCCACCCACAACGTCCCGCCACCCACACTCCCCACCTCCACCCCCCCCCCGCCACCCACACCCCTCCCCGCAACTCACACCCACCCACGCCCCTCTCCCGCGCCACCCTCACAACCCCCCCTGCCTCCCACAACCCCCACCGCCATTCACCCCCTCCTCCCCGGCCACCCACACCTCCCCCCCTTCACCCCCACACTCCACCCCCCACCACCCACACCCACACCTTTCCCCCCCCCCCTGCCTCCCACACCCCCGGCCACACCCTGGCCCTCCCCGCCCCCAGTCCTGCCTTGTGCAAGCAATTCTTTTATCCATTTACACCCTTGTGTAAATGTCAGCTGTGGTTCAGTGGGTAGCACTCTCGCCTCCTGAGTCAGAAGGTTGTGGGTTCAAATCCCACTCCGGGAACTTGAGCACCAAAATCTAGCCCGACACTCCAATGCAGTGCTGAGGGAGTGCTGTCGGAGGTGCTGTCTTTCGGATGAGGCGTTAAACCGAGGCCCCGTTTGTTCTCTCAAATTGGATGTAAAAGATCACATGGCACTATTTCGAAGAAGGGCAAGGGAGTTATCCCCGGTGTCCTGCCCAATATTCATCCCTCATTCAACATAACAAAAAACAGATTATCTGGTCATTATCACATTACTGTTTGTGGGAGCTTGCTGTGCGCAAATTGGCTGCTGCATTTCCTACATTACAACAGTGACTACACTCTAAAAAGTACTTCACTGTAAAGTGCTTTGAGAAGTCCGGTGGTCATAAAAGGCACTATATAAATGCAAGTCTTTCTTTTCATTTTTTTTGTACTGAAGTGCTTTGTACAATTCTTTCTTGATTATTTTGTCTCCTGCAGTTTGCTCCCCTCCTCTCCTGAAGGCATGATCTATCACCTCCAGTTCTTCCGAAGCAAGACATTCAGCCCTGGTGGGTATTGCAGCCAAGCATCATTCTGTCCTTGCCTGACATCTCCATCTGCACTCTTCCATCGCGCTCTGTTGGGTGGTGAGCAGGACTGCGAAACCTGGCTGATTTTTTTCCTGCTCCTCACTTCAGTGCACTACTGAGGGAGTGCTGCCTTGTTTTACATATCTTTAGGTTGAGGCATTAAACTGAGGCCTAGTCCGCCCGCTCCGTTGGATGTAAAAGATCCCATGAGCACTACTCGAAGAAGAGCGGGGTTGCTCTCTCCGTATGCTGGCCAAAAGTTGCGTCTCAATCAACACCTCGAAAGACAGATTAACTGGTCATTTATCTCATTGCTGTTCGTAGGATCTTGCTGTGCACAAATGTTTTACTGCCTCTGCCTTCATCATCATCATAGACAGTCCCTCAGAAACGAGGACGACTTGCTTCCATCCTTAACATGAGTCCTTAGGTGGCTGAACAGTCCAATACGAGAGCCACAGACTCTGTCACAGGTGGGACAGATAATCGTTGAGGGAAAGGGTGGGTGGGACAGGTTTGCCGCACACTCTTTCCGCCGCCTGCACTTGATTTCGGCATGTTCTCAGCGATGAGACTCGACGTGCTCAGTACCTACATTACAACAGTGACTACAGGTCGAAAGTAGTTATTTGGCTGTGAGGAGCTTTGGGATGTCCAGAGGGTGTGAAAAGCGGCGTATAAATACAAGTGCTTTCTTTCGTTAGCCCGAGGATCTGAGGTTAATTGTTCTGCCAAACCCGGCTGAATCAAATATCTCGGCACAGACTAGGAATCTCACCTGGAATTACTCCTCGTGCATTGCTTCACACTCTATACATCGAATGCAGATTGCATGTGCACTGAATTATAACTGAGCAACGTGGCAGGCCAACCCCCCCCCCCCCCCCTGTGAGTGCAGCCTATTGATAGAGCTTTCGCCCAGCGTCCAGCTGTGTTAATGCTGGAGACAGGCGAGTGGAGGGAGATCGTGACGCAGGTTTGACCTTCCTTATGCGCAATCTCACAACAGGGATTCCTATTCGAAGTTTCTTTTTTTCAGCACATGTTGAATAGGGTTCCTCGCGAGCAGAGGCAGCACATGACATGTCTCAGGAACTGCAAGCCCTTGGGGCCTGATGACCTCAATCCTGCAGTGACCAAACTGGGCATGTGCCAATTACCAGGTCAACCTCAGGCTCTCTCTTGGATAGTACAGTTCATTAATGCACACATAGCCCGGCACACATTGTAGACAAAGAGCTTTTTACTTTGAAGCGCAGACGAAGTCATCATTGCAAGATCCCTCTTCCAGCGCAGGCTGTCCTGATTCTGCAGGCTGCCCGTCTGAAGCCCCTGCAGCGCGGTGATCAAAGCAAAGCCGTTTGTCACCTTTCTCCTCTCCTCCTCATCTCCAGCCAGGTTCCGAGCCGTGCTGGGCTGCAGACTGCTTCCCCGCACTCTACTTCAAGCTCCATCAAGTGATGGGAGTCAGGAAGGATCCTGTCACACACCTCGCTGCCGCCTCACAACTGGGGCTTATATTAGCGTCATTCTTTTCTCCATGGCACTCACCGAAGTGTCAGCACAGAGAGTGAGCGCTGACAGGCTATTGCACCACGTGGGGCGTCACAGCCAAGTCCAATGTTGTCTTCAGTCGAAATCCACACAAAATACACGAGGTGTTATGATGATTATTGACCCGATCAACTCCTTTAGAGAGAAACGATTTGGGCGCTGGGGGTGTGGGTGGGGGGAGTCCTAAACAAGGGGGCATAACCTTAAAATTAGAGCTAGGCCGTTCAGGGGTGATGTCACGAAGCACTTCTTCACACAAAGGGTAGTGGAAATCTGGAACTCGCTCCCTCAAAAAGCCATTGAGGTTTCTGTTAGGCACGGGTATTAATGGACACAGAACCAAGGCAGGTAGATGGAGTTAAGACACAGATCATAGAATCATAGAATAGTACAGCACAGGAGGAGACCATTCGGCCCATTGAGTCTATGCCAGCTCTTTCAAAGAGCAATCCAGTTAGGCCCACGCCCGGCCAGGGGTGGGGGGAGCAGGGGACATGTGGGAAATTAAAGGGGGGCCAGGCAGCCAACCCGCTCCCAGATGGTAGGTCATCTATTTAAATATTATATTGAGGCCGGAAGCCTGTGCTTTAAGCTCCATTTTGAATTCAACTTTAGCTGGTTGGGTTTTGCAAGACCCGTGAAACCCACAAGCTAATGGCAGGTGAGAGCTGCTGGATCCAGGAGGTGAATGCTTTTACACTTAACCTTCTGAATCCAGGGTCCCTACTAACCCACCTACGCGATTGGAGATCCCCCATTCCTCCACCGCCCAACCCCCACTGCTCCAGCCACCGATCTGTTCCTTTGGCCCCCGATCGTTGCCAATCGCCCCTCTGCTCCACCGGCAGCCCATTCCCAGCTCTTCCACCCCATTCCTCCCCTCCCAGCTCCTCCGCCCCCTCCCTCCCCTCCATATTCTTCTGCCCCTTCCCTCCTCCTCCGCCTTCCCTTCCCCTCTTCCCCCAACCATCCCCATGCTCCTCTGGCCCCCGATCTTCACACGACGCCCCCCCCCACCCCTGTGCTGGTCGCAACTTCGCCGCTCACCCACCCTCCCCCTTGCTGATCCGACTGCCCTCTGGCCCCACGTGATCCCTCCCTCCCTCCCTCCTCTCTGCGGCCTAATGTCACAGGTCTACCCACCCAGAGCCAGCCAGTCGTTCATTCTGGCTGGCTGCAGTAGGAAGCAGAAGTTTCAAATGCAAATCAGGCCCTGCCGTTAAATCTAGCAGAGCCAGCGAAAAAACCCATTCTCCTGAGCGCTTCGGAGCGTTCTGGCTCCCAACCCACCTTCCCCATTAAAATTCAGCCCCCGTGTTTTGTTCTCTGTAATTACAGCAAGCTTTTAATCAGCCATGATCTCATTGAATAGCGGAACAGGCTTGAGGGGTTGAATGGCCTACTCTTATTCCTATGTTCCTTCCTATGTCCATACACTTTCAAGCAGGGGTCACTATGACTGCCAATCAGGGTCGGTCACAGTGGCTGACGTACTTAAATTCTGCTGCCTGAACAGCTACTATAAAAAAGATCAGTTAACTCGGCACAGGCCTGGAATCCAACATGGGGCCTTCTGTTCTCGGGTGACCATACGGGGACAGAGCCCTGATGAAGGACTGTGTCCCCGGGCAAACAACGTCCTTGGTTCAGGAAACCCGTCCCCAAATACGCACGGGTTCAAATCAGGAGCCACGTGAGCCGGAGCTGTCCTGCGGTTGGTCAAAACAGTGGGCGGGGCTGTGCGGCGAGGGATGTCAATCTCCTGATTTCAATCAGTAGAAAGGGCCGACACACTGAGGGATTGTAACTTATGCAGAGATTGTGCTTTGTGGACGCAGTATGCATGCTCCTCAACCCCCAACCTCACCGAATCCCCGGATAGTCCTGTGAAATTCGGTTGAAGGGAAATTGGCCCCAGACCCCAAATATCTGAGTAACGGGGTGCGCTGGGAACCTGACTAACGAGCGACGGCTGGAGTTGGAGCCGGGCCATGTGGATGTCCCGTGAACCAGATCAGCGGCGCTCCGCGGCCTCGGGCGGTGTGGTTGATGTCAGGCTGTGAGGAGGAGGAAGAGGAGCCGGTGATTACGGCCGGCAGACGTTGTGAACAGCGGCAGCATTATTCAGGCGGAAAGTTCGGGCGCTGCTTATTGCAGATTCAGATTGCATCAAAATAGCAAACAAATTAGCCCCGCTACCTTGCACAACTTGCATACTCCACCTTGGCTACTTTGTTAAAATATCATCACCGTATTCCAGTCTGTATTGGCTCAGATAGATGCTGAGGAGTTCAGCAAAGCAACTTTTACTGCACTTTGGGGGAGAAATTCAGGGCGTCTGCACTTCCCGGGGGCGCAAATTACTTATTGCCTGGGCGCAGGGCCGCTGTCGACTCCCATGAATTCCACGGGAGGTTAGCCCCGAGAGTAACCGGTGGTGCCCCGCTCCACTGCGCCAGCGATGACGTCATCGGCATGCGCAGCGACCCGTTTTCATCCCAGAGCAAAAATTCGTCAGCGCCCCCTGAAGTTGCGCGGGGCGATGCCAGCGACAGTTTGGGGGGGGGTGGTGCACCAGGCCACTGGCGGGACGAAAATTAAAGGAGGGGTGGGGGAAATGTAGAAAACAATGGCGGACTTACCGGTCGTGGCCTTCTACCTCCTTGATCGCAGGGCCTGTGCCGCGACCTTGCAGCCCGGCACTCCGCTCGTGTGCCAGGCTGCTGCCACGGCACCCCGGTGGTCCAGGTAGGGATCCGTCTCTCCCCCGCAGAGTCGGCAGCTTGGCCCTCCCCGATGCGTCCCACCGTGTAGTGCTGTGCCCTTCGCGGAGTCCCTCCGCCCCACTCACGGCCCACTGAGCAAGTGGAGCACGCTATTTTGTGCTACACTCGCTCTTGGGGGCGGTAAACCGAATATATGTCGCGGGGCAGGACATCCGCGCCTGGCGCAGGATCTCCCGCCTCGCGGCCGTTACCGCTCCCAGACGGGGCGTTGGGCAATTTTGGCCCGTCTGTGTGTTTAAGAATCAAGGCCCTAATACGCAGACCAGGGCTGCTGGTTTATAAGGGTGCATCAATATCGAAGATCAACTTTATTTTGCATTCCAAACTCAATCATGAAAATAATGTGTAAGATATCGAACTGCTAGACAATATGTTGTTTAATATATCTACTTTTGTAATAAACTTTCATATTTTAATAGCAATAGTCAACATTTGAATGCATTCAAAAAACATTACTATTGAATACCAATATGGATGCAACAGTAAAAATTTCACTTCCACTTTATTTAATAGTAATGCTTGTGTTCTTTTCCATGATTTTGTGCTCAGTGAGGACAGGAGTGTCAGCATTGGACTTTCATTCAGTGTCTGCTTCAGGTACCTTTCGGTCAAGTGAGTCATGGGCCAAGTCGGTCTCTCTATTTCTTCCAGCACTGTACTTCACCACATCACAAGATAACCTCTGACTGCACCAGCCGATATTTCCATTTTCCACATCAGCCATCCATGGAGCTTCTTTGAGTGAACCTGGGAAATAAAAATCAATTGGTGCCGAATTATGGGCCAATTTATCCCCATTAGGAACTAGGGTTGAGACAGTCACAAACTTGTCTCACTTAGGGCCTGTACAGCTACCAGAGAGAGATTTTCACCTTCTCAGTCTGGGTTTAATTCAAGTCCCAGAACTACTGATAGATTTAGACGAGGAAAGATGGGAGGAGGCTCGAGTGCAGCATAAACACCGGAATGGACTGGTTGGGCCAAATGGCCTGTTTCTGTGCCGTATATCCGATGTAATCCTATCCTATGACAGTGTGTTAACTGACTGGCATCCACTTCGCCTTCTGCGCTTGCACCAGTTCAGTCAAACATCTGCAACCTAAAAACACAAAAGAAGTCAAAAGGCCCTTGTGCCAGTGGAGCTTGGCCCTCCGGTACCCGAGCCCCTCAGCCGAGGATCCAACTGCATGGGAATGCTCAGAGGTTTGTATCCTTGCTACCCTGCCATGGAGACCATTCCAGACATCAACTGTCCTTTGCCTGACACAGTTCTTTCCAATATTTGACTTAAATTTGCTTTTCTCTGGTAAAAGTCATGACTTCTGGTCCTTGTTGCCTTGCTGACTTTAACGTAATGTTGTGGATTTATTAAATGCGAGCTGTTTAATATTTTATTGACCTCACTGATGTGCTCTCATCAATCGTCGTTCTATTGCCTGCAGAGGTTGAGATGTGGTAATCTTTCAGATCAGCACACCACACCCTTACCCTTGGATTCATTTCCTCTTGCTCTCTGCATTCTCCCCAATGCTTCTCCTTTTGGGGCAATAATGGCGACGTTACACACAGTACTTGAAGTGTGGTCTGACCAGTGCATTATATAACCTCAGCATGAGCTCAGCTACCTGCAAACCGCTGTCCTGTTTGATATCAAGAGATTGACAGCGATGCACCCACTATTTCTCCCAGCTCCCTTTCCAGGTTTCTCTGTGCTTCCATTTACCCTGCACGTGTCACTGATGTTTTCACCCAATGTGCCATATTTTGGAGTTACATAAAATGTACAGCACATTAACAGGCCATTCGGCCCAACTTGTCCATGCCAGTGTTTATGGTCCACTCGAGCCTCCAACCACCCTACCTCCATACCCTTCTGTTACTTTCCCCCTCATGTACTTATCTAAAATAGATATATAGCGCATTTTACCATCATCGGACGCCCCAAAGCACTTTACAGCCAATGAAATAATTTTGAAGTGTAGTCACTATTGTAATCTAGGAAACGCAGCAGCCATTTTGTGCACAGCAAGCTCCCACAAACAGCAATGTGATAAAAACCAGATGATCTGTTTTTGTCATGTTGATTGAGGGATAAATATTGGCCTCAAGACACCGGGAATAACTCCCCTGCTCGTCTTCAAAATAATGCCATGGGTTCTTTTACATCCACCTGAGAGAGCAGATGGGGCCTCGGTTTAACGTCTCATCCGAAAGACGGCATCTCCGACAGTGCAGCATTCACTCAGTCCTGTACTGGGAGTGTTAGCTCAGATTTTTGTGCTTAAGTCCCTGGAGTAGGATGTGAACCTACAACCTTCTGACTCGGAGGCCAGTGTGCTACCCACTGAGCTGGCACTCCAGCTTCCCCTTTGATGCATCTATGCTAATCACCTCAACTACTCTTAGCGATGGCAGGTTCCACTCTCTGGGTAAAGAAGTTTCTTCTGATTTCCGTGTTGGATTTACCGATGACTGACCATCTAATATTTATGGCCCCTCATTTTGGTCGCCCGCCCCCACAAAATTGAAGATCAGCAAGGAGCAATTTAATTCCACATGGATCTTGGTCTGGACATTTTGTACAACACTGGCTGTGTTCAGTGTTGCTGCTCACCTGCACAAGTTTAAGAAAATATTTCTGGAAATGAGTAGACCTCAGTAGTCAAATCCGACTGGGGTGGTTTATAGAATTAATTGTAACGATGATACCCATTGGCCCAAAGCATGGGCCTTAGATTAGATTTCACTTGGACATTTTAGAGTTTATAATTATTTCAATTCATCGATTTAGTTTTGAAAGTGGATGTGCATGGCTAATTTCTGTGTTTGTTGTGGAGTCAGATCGGATTGGTCCCGACTGATCACGTGACTGATAATATCACGTGGTTGACACAGAACGATCAGGCAGCAATTTAGAACACGACGGTCATACATTTATACAGACTCAAAAGTTATTAGAGATTTTCTTGCATTTAAAATGGCGTCTGCATAACCTCAGTTAAACTGGGTCATAAATGGACAATGCACAATAAGTGCTTCGCAATGTGGGCTTGCCAGTCTGTGTTTTGTTCCCTATCCGACATACTGTAACTGCACTGTCTGTAATACTGCGATCAAACACCACAGGCCTCAGCTGAAAAGGCTCCATTGTTCTGCTAAAACACAATTCTCAGCAGTTATCTTTCTGCAGATGGTCATTTGCAGAAAGTTCGCAGAATAAACTGCAGAAAAAATGTGTACATTTTAAAGTTGAGTAAAAGCAGAGCTAAATCCTGGTAAACACACATTTTAAAAACACACTCCATTATATCAGGACGTGATTGATGTTCACGCTGAGAAATTTAGATTATTAACCATTATAAAATCAGTAAAAGAAACAATTTTGATATGTTATTCATCATTCTTTTGGAATGCTAAACAGAGGTAAAATCTAATAATTAAATCCATACACCCGTCCTGATTAACAATTAACCAGCTGATCAATGTTTATTCAACTGGCTCTCATTCAACCCACACCATGGAAACGTGACAACATTACATCCAATTACAACCAATTATCATTATCTTCTGTTTGCAATTCTAATTGCAAAAACTGCCCAAATATAATAAATCCTTCCTAAATCAAAATGCAAAGTGATTTCATACACTGAAGACTTTCAGCTGCCCGTCTCCGCCCCTGCCTCAGCTCATCCGCTGCTGAAACCCTCATCCATGCCTTTATGTCTAGACTTGAATATTCCAATGCACTCCTGGCTGGCCTCCCACATTCTACCCTATGTAAACTAGAGGTGATCCAAAACTCGGCTGCCCGTGTCCTAACTCGCACCAAGTCCCGCTCACCCATCACCCGTGCTCACCGACCTACATTGGCTCCTGGTTAAGCAATGCCTCGATTTCAAAATTCTCATTCTTGTTTTCAAATCCCTCCATGGCCTCGCCCATCCCTATCTCTGTAACCTCCTCCAGCACCAGAACCCTCCCGAGATGTCTGCGCTCCTCTAATTCTGCCCTCTTGCGCATCCTTGATTATAACCGCTCAACCATTGGCAGCCGTGCCTTCTGTTGCCTCAGCTCTAAACTCCCTGCCGAAACCTCTCTTTCCTCTTTGAAGACGCTCCTTAAAACCTACTTCATTGACCTGCCTTAATTTCTCCTTGTGTGGCTCGGTGTCAAATTCTTTTTCTCATAATACTCCTGTGAAGCACCTTGGGACGTTTTACTACATTAAAGATGCTATATAAATACAAGTTGTTGTTGTTGTTGTTGCCAGTCACATAAACTCGATGGAAGGAGCTTTCCGCCATCTTGGTCCTGCTCTCTCCCTCCCCAAACCAATCCCTATCTTTTCAACCTTACACTCAGACACCTCTCCTCACTCTTCTATTACCCTTCAGCATCCATTTCCCCTTTTTGAAACATCTGGGCGGTGAGTGGGCAGATGCTGTATAAATACAAGTTGTTGGTGTTATTGAATGGGCTAAATTCTGTTCTCTTTGGGAGTTTCCATTCTGCCTGCAAAGGTGGTGAAAGCAAATTCAATAGTGAATTTCAAAAGGGAATTGGTTAAACACTTGTAGGGGAAACATTTACAGGGCTGTGGGAGAAAGCACAGGGGAGTGGGACTAATTGGGGAGCTCTTTCAAAGAGCCGGCACAGGCACAATGGGCCAAATGACCTCCTTCTGTGCTATATCATTTTTTGGCCCGTCATTGGATGGGGAACAGAATCTTCCATGCAAATAGGTGCGGGTATTTTTGGATTACCTAGGTTATTACCACGACCAATCTCACAATTAAGGACGACAAGGACTTTTTGGGGTTCTGAAATGGCTTCCAGAGCTTATTGACTCAACCCTAACCCCTTTCACTCTCATCCTTATAATTGCTCTCAAACTATTTGTTCCTTTTTCAAAAGAAAGAAAGAAAGAAAGAGAGAGAGAGAGAGAGAGAGAGAGAAAAAGAAAGAAAGAAGACAGACTTTGATTTAGATAGCGCCTTTCACGACCACTGGATGCCCCAAAGTGCTTTACAGCCAATGAAATACTTTTGGACTGTAGTCACTGTTGTAATGTGGGAAATGCAGCAGCCAGATAATCTGTTTTTGTTATGTTGATTGAGGGATCAATATTGGCCAGGACATTAGGAGTAATTTCCATGCTCTTCTTCGAAATAATGCCATGGGATCTTTTACATCGACCTGAGAGAGCAGACGGGGCCTCGGTTTAACATCTCATCCGAAAGACAACACCTTCAACAGTGCAGCATGGCCTCAACACTGCACTGGAGTGTCAATTAGAGTTTGTGCTCTAGTCCCTGGAGTGGGACTTGAACCCACAACCTTCTGACTCAGAGGCAAATGTGCTACCCACTGAGCCACAGCTGACACTAGCTGACAGAAGGGATCGAGAGATATGGCGAGAAGGCAGGTGGGCAGGATTGGGGTTTTCAAAAAAGTTTGGGAGACCCAAATAGACCTTCCTGTTGTGAAACACTTGTATGCTCTCAAATCTAGAAGTAGCAAACCTACTTATTCAAATGTAGCGGTCATATTGCTAGTGTATCAGTGAAAGGCCAACTTCAGCATGACAGCGAGGTTTCAGCAGACATTAAGCAAACATCAGTGGGTCTGAACTCGGAAGTACAGGGGTTAATGACGGAGACTGTTCGCTCACACTGATCTTTGGAATATGTTATGCATCACACCTGTGATTTTTCTCCCCTTTCTATTAGATGGAAAAAGTTGGCTGCCTCCCAATAATGTCCACACTGTAGATGCAGGCACTGTGCTATGGGAGTAAAGGTGTTATGGCGGTAGGAATTAGGCAAACGTGGGGAGGGAAGGAGGCAAGTGGAGGGGCATCTCACTGTGCCAGCAGAGACGGGCAAACCCAACTGGAAATCCAAAGCATCCCAACAACACAGCACGCAAGAAGTAGAAAGTGGAGAAAGACACATGTGGACATTCTTGGTCTTGTATATCAGCGTTATCTGACCACTTATTCAGTAATAAATCATCGAGCTAAGGTGAATTAGTTTAACTTAATGCTACTGCAATTATAGCGTCAGTTGCCAAGAAACCTATTGATGGAATGAACTTCCTGAAACTGCAGATACAATCAACAAGCTCTCACTGGCAGTCCACTGTTACCGTGTAACCTCCAATGTTTCTGTTCAATTCCTGCATTAAGCATTCATGATGCGCATCCAGTGTCTATCTCCACAGCTGTCTAATCTCATTTATGCTTGCTTTTCTTTACCAGCTGAACAAAATCACTTTCTATCCAATCCACATATCCACCAGGAAACAGAAAATCACCTCAAATCCTTCAGTGAGTGAAAGGGGGTGTTTAATTCGCCAAGTGGTATCATACAGCTTCACAATGGGGCAACCTCTCTGAGCAGGACTTCCAAACAAGCCCAAATGCACTAAACTTAATTCTGCCCCGATAAAGACTTTGAATATTAATTTGCCAATCTTGCTCTCCAAAGATGTGGGAAGTGTCACACTAATCGAGAGATGGGCACCCTCCCGGGGATGGGTTTGGGGTTACGGCTGGGGTACACTGTTGGAGCAGTTGGGGAAGGGTTCAGTGCCATTTGATAGGTCTCTCATGACCCCATGATCAGTCACCATAAAAGCACACACTTTTCTCCTCCGATGGTAGAAACGATGGTAAGTACTGCAGGGAATCGAATAGGGCCAGGGTGATCTCCTGGACTAGTTTCAATTGCCTGGATGGGTCGGAGAGAAAGTTCCCAGATGTTTTTTCCTCAATTGGCCTGGGTTTTTAATCTGGTTTTTGCCTCTCCCAGGAGATCGCATGGCTCCGGTTTGGGTGGAGTGTAGAATGTTTCAGTGTAAGGGATGTCACAATTGTGTGGGATGGGCTGGCTGAGCTGGGTGCTCTACCTTTCCAACATTGTTCATTGTTTACAGGTTTATATGTAACCTTCAGGGCTGCTGACTGAGGGCCATGTGGCTCTTTGTCGGCCGGTGCGCACAAGGGCCTCCTTCTGCGCTGTAAATTTCTATGCTTCTAATTTCTATGTTTCCTTTCCCACCCCACAGAGTTCTGACGAAGGGTCATCAACCTGAAACATTAACTCTGTGTCTCTTTCCACAGATGCTGCCTCACCCACTGAGTATTTCCAGCATTTTCGGTTTTCATTGCTGATGTCCAGCAGCCGCAGAATTTTGCTTTTGTCTTCACGGAACTATTGGATTTATATATTAGTGTAGAAGTTCTGGATTTCCAAGAATAATGTAGTGTGAGGTCCTATTAAGCACCGAGTGAAAGGGATATTCACACAACAGCCTGATTCCTTGCTACCTGGAATAAAGAGAGTTGTTTATTTTTTTATTCGTTCATGGGATGTGGGCGTCACTGCCAAGGCCGGCATTTATTGCGTGTCCCGAATTGCCCTCGAGAAGGTGGTGGTGAGCCGCCTTCTTGAACCGCTGCAGTCCGTGTGGTGAAGGTGCTCCCACAGTGCTGTTCGGGAGGGAGTTCCAGGATTTTGACCCAGCGATGATGAAGGAACGGCGATATACTTCCAAGTCAGGATAGTGTGTGATTTGGAGGGGAACGCGGAGGTGATGGTGTTCCCATGCGCCTGCTGCCATCCTTCTAGGTGGTAGAGGTCGTGGGTTTGGGAGATGCTGCCGAGGAAGCCTTGGCGAGTTACTGCAGTGCAAGTTGTACATGGTACACACTGCAGCCACAGTGCGCTGGTGGTGGAGGGAATGGATGTTTAAGGTGGTGGATGGGGTGCCATGGGATTAACCATGTAATATTGCTAGACACCTCGCTCAAATCCCACCACAGTTCAGCAAGCCAGCGTGAAAATTTACATATAATTGGCATATGTAATAAAGTAGCCCTGAATAGTTGTAGAACTTTCACACTTTACCATCGAGCACCATGTTTGACACCAATTACTGTGGGTTATTTTATTAGCTATGCAATTTTTAATGGAGATGTTAACCTTTGGCCTCTCCCATCTGCTGCCACTGTTAATTGCGGGTTGTAGTGACAGAAGAGGCGGCGAGACTCGAGCTGAATCGATGCCCTTTCCTGTAACGCAAAAAGCTGCAGATTTGTTTCGCTCACCTTTGATAATCAGTGCGCTTTGAAAACCTTCGCGGAACAAGACAAAAACGCTTTAAGGAGGACATATCTATGAGTTTTAGCACTTTGTGAAATCATTATCATCACAGGCAGTCCTTCGGAATCGAGGAAGACTTGCTTCCACTCTTGGCACGAATTCTTAGGTGGCTGTACAGTAAAATACGAGAACCATAGTCTCTGTCACAGGTGGGGCAGACATTGGTTGAAGGAAAGGGTGGGCGGGGAGCCTGGTTTGCCGCATGCTCTTTCTGCTGCCTGCGCTTGATTTCTGCATGCTCTCGACGACGAGACTCGAGATGCACTTCCTCCACCTAGGGCGGTCTTTGGACAAGGATTCCCAGGTGTCAGTGGTGATGTCGCACTTTATCAAGGAGGCTTTGAGAGTGTCCTTATAATGTTTCCGCTGCCCACCTTTGGCTCGTTTGCTGTGGACGAGTTCCGAGTAGAGCGCTTGATTTGGGAATCTTTTGTCTGGCATACGAACTATGTGGCCTGCCTAGCGGAGCTGATCAAGTATGGCCAGTGCCTCAATGCTGGGGATGTTGGCCTGGATGAGGACACTAACATTCACACAATGGCCACATAGCACTGCCCCCCCAGACATCAAGAACCAAGGAGCGGCCCTGGACAATGTGGACCAATTCCCTTATCTCGGGAGACCCCTATCAACAAGAGCAGGCATTGACAACGAGATCCAACACCACCTCCAGTGCACCAGTGCAGCCTTCGGCTGCCTGAGGAAAAGTGTGCTTGAAGACCAGGCCCTCAAAACTGTCACCAAGCTCATGGTCTACAGGGCCGTAGTAATACCCGCCCTCCTGTATGGCTCGGAAACATGAACCATGTACAGTAGACACCTCAAGTTGCTGGAGAAATACCACCAACGATGTCTCCGCAAGATCCTACAAATCCCCTGGGAGGACAGACTTTGTGAATACTTCAGCTGTGGTCACACTGAATACCGACAGGGGTACCGGTCCATTTGGCAGCAAGTCGCAATGTTCCAACATGGAGTGTGACCAGGATGTGATACACCAGTGAGGCCAATCTTTTTCCCTCTCCATGAGGAGCAATCCTTCACTAGAGCCTCATAACATGGCCAGTACACTACTACAGGTGCAGCGTCGAAAATCCCGAGTTCCAGAATGTTCCGGAATCCGGACTCTGGACCGATCGGTGACAGGGTTGTCTGGAATCCGTATAATGTTCCGGAATCCAGATCCGCCGTCTCTGCCGACCTCGGGCCTCGCCCCCGCTGCCCTTACTTCACCACTGTTTGCCCCGCCTCGGGGCCTCCTCACCAACCCGAACACCTCCTCCGCGATGGGGCCGGCAAGCCCGAACAGCTCCTTGGTGGGACCACCCCCCCCCCCCTCCCCGCCTTTGATGTTCTGAAATCCGAAAATTCCCGAACCTGGGCTTGGGTATTTCCAGATTTCTGAAGTCAGAAAGACGATCGAAAATCCGGAAAAGCCCGAAATGGCCTCGGTCCCGAGGGTTTCTGGATTCGAGACGCTGCACCTGTATACCCATTTTAACAGTAATTCCTTTTAAGAACTCATCAAAAACTCTGCTGCCCGTATCTTAACTCACACCAAGTCCCGTTCACCCAATGTGCTCGCTGAACTACATTGGCTCCCAGTCTAGCAACACCTCAATTTTTAAATTCACATCCTTGTTTTCAAGTTCCTCCATGGCTTTGTCCCTCTGTAACCTCCTCCAGCCCTACAACCCTCTGAGATCTCTGCCTCTCCTCCTTTAAAATGCTCCTTAAAACAGACCTCTTTGACCAAGCTTTTGGTCACCTGTCCCAATATCTCCTTATGTGGCTTGGTGTCAAATTTTGTTTGATAACGCTCCTGTGAAGTGCCTTGGGACATTTTACTTTGTTAAAGGTGCTATATAAATGCAAGATGTTCTTGTTAAAATGAACTAGACTTTAGAGTTACTCAGGTTTCATTCCTAAAGTTCCACTCCGACACCATCTTCGCTTTATAAGATTGCCTTTGAACACACTCATTTACCACAATTCACAATATCCATTTACAGTAACTAAATAGAATTGCACACATGAGGTTAACTGATTTAAGCAATATCTTTCTTTTGAATTAAGCTGCATTCCTGTGGTCTGAATCTTGAGCTTGAACTTTGCTCATTGGGTTTAACCTTGATTTAAATGCTGAGAGTGGGGTATTCCTGCCACCTGGCAAGTGTATTTCAATCTGGGTAAGTGTGAGGTGGTGCATTTTGGTAGAAAGAATAAGGAAGCCACATAATTCGTAGATAATAAGGGGCCGAAATTGCTCCCCCCCCCCCCGCCACCGAAAACGCGGCGCACCTACCATGTTTCGACTGCTTTTACTGCAGTGGTAGATGTGGTGGCCTCTTGCGCAAAATTCCGCTCTTTGGCTTTTCCCCCCCCCCCCCGAGCGTCCCGGAAGTCGATCATAATGGGGGTGGAAGTGGAGCGGCGAGAGAAAGCTCAGTAAGTAGAGGAGTGAAAGTGGGGTGGGCGGAGTGTCCGCCACTGCCACTCATCAGCGTAGCGCTGATGACATCATCACGCTGGCGCGTCACCACGTCGCTCCCCTTCACTTAAAGGGGAGAGGCGCTGCGATTCTTTAAGTCGGGGCCACCGGGCCACCGGGGAGGGTTTTGGCCGAGCCAGCTTCCTGGCACACAAGAGGGGGTGCCAGACTGCCTGTTGGCGGCCCAGCCAAACCCGGGGGGCATAATTTTCGGCCCAACCTGGCAGTCGGCTGACCAAAAAAAATAAGATGGTGGCCGCGGCAGTGTGCCCTCCCCTTTAATGGCAGCCGCACCGCCATTTTACAAGCACAGTGCACCGGCAGAAAAGGCTATTAGCGGCACCGAGCATCAGTAACATTTTCAGCATGGAATTTCACGTTCGGCGGGGGTGGGGGGGGGGCGGTCACATCGGCAGTGCGTGCTCTGCTGACGCACTGAGGACGGATCAGCAGCAGCGGACCGGTAATGAGGGGAGCGGGTCACTGCCGGGATGCCACATGAGTGGGAATTTTAAAATGGCAGCCATTCAACAAAAAAATCGGCGGCCATTCCACTCCGCTGCGTGGTTTAACACGCCTTAAGGGAAGGGGCAATTTCGCCCCCAAAGAGTCTAAATACGGCGGAGGAGCAGAGGGATCAGGGATACAAATGAATAAATTACTAAAAGTAGCGACACATTAATAAGGCCATAAAAAGGCAAACCAAGTGTTATGTATGCAATAAAGGTCCAAACTGAGTACTGTTTAACTAAGCAAGGTACAACCGTGGCTCTGCTTTATTTAGGCCCAAAGTGCCTGACTCTCAAAATGGCTGGCCTTTTATACCTGAGCAGCACCATGTGCGTGCTGCACAGTGGCCTCCAACAATGACGCCAACAACAGTGGCTACAAACAGAGTGTACATACATGACACCAAGCACTTGGGTTCATTTCTCAAGGGATAGAATTATGTTTTGTTAAAATTGTATCGAACCTTGGTTAGACCACACTTGAAGCACTGTGCACAGTTCTGGTCTCCATATTATAAAAAGAAAGAGACATTGGAGAAGGTGTTAAAAAAAACATTTCACAAGGATGATCCAAGAACTGTGAGGATAAACTTATCAGGAACGATGAACACTCTGGGCTCTTCTCTCTAGAAAAGGGAAGGCTGAGGGGTGACCTGATCGAGGTCTTTAAGATAATGAAAGGGTTCGATAGGGTAGACGGAGAAATGTTTCCACAAAACTAGAGGATGTAAATATAAGATTGTCACTAATAAATTCAATAAGGAATTCAGGAGAAACATATTTATCCAAAGAGTGGTTAGAATGTGGAACTCGCTACCACAGTGAGAAGTTGGTGTGAATACCATAGATGCATTTAAGGGGAAGCTAGATAAGCATAAAACTGGTGTCCTTGTGCATGAAACACAAAAAGTTAGTATGCAGGTACAGCAAGTAATCAGGAAGGCAAATGGAATGTTGGCCTTTACTGCAAGGGGGATAGAGTATAAAAGCAGAGAAGTCCTGCTACAACTGTATAAGGTATTGGTGAGGCCACACCTGGAGTACTGCGTACAGTTTTGGTCTCCGTATTTAAGGAAGGATATACTTGCATTGGAGGCTGTTCAGAGAAGGTTTACTGGGTTGATTCCGGAGATGAGGGGTTTAACTTATGAACATAGGGTGAGCCTATACTCATTGGAGTCTGGAAGAATGAGAAGTGATCTTATCGAAATATATAAGATAATGAGGGGGCTCGGCAAGGTGGATGCAGAGAGGATATTTGCACTCAGAGGAAACAAAAACTAGGGGACATAGTCTTAGAATAAGGGGCCACCCATTTAACACTGAGATGAGGAGTAATTTCCTTTCTCAGAGGGTTGTGAATCTATGGAATTCTCTGCCCCAGAAAGCTGTGGAGGCTTGGGTCATTGAATATATTTAAGGTGGAGATAGACAGATTTTTGAGCAATAAAGGAGTAAAGGGTTATGGGGAGTGGGCAGGGAAGTGGAGCTGGGTCCATGATCAGATCAGCCATGATCTTATTGAATGGCGGAGCAGGCTTGAGGGGGCAGGTGGCCTACTCCTGCTCCTATTTCTTATGTTCTTATGAGGGTGAAAAGAATAGAAGGATATGCTCATAGGATTAGTCGGTGGGGGGGGGGGGGGGGGGGGGGAGAGGCTCGTGTGTGGACCATGGACCAGTTGGGCCAAATAGTCTGTTTCTATGCTGTAGACTCTATATGTAACTCTATGTAACTGAAGCGCGCGACAACCAATCTTTTAGACCCATAAAAGAAAATTAATGTTACCTTTTAAAGTCCCAAAGCTATAATTTGACAAGAATACATAGGCATGGCCATTATCTTACTTGTGGTAACTCAATCTCAATCCAATCTTGTTTTTACATTTGGTGACACTGGAGAAATAAATCTGAGATCAACAGAAAGATATTGCAGCGGAACAGCGCTATATAATCAAACTATTCCCATTAGTAACAATGGATCTGTCATGCACATTCTAAAATTCTGAAAGCAACGAGACATTTCAAAGTAATGATATTCTAAAGGTTGTCACATCTACAAATTTATTTCATAAATAGATTCTTAGACAACCTGCGACGACAAAGGAAGATACTCGCAAGTGACAATTAGGGCTAAGGAGTCAACTGAATGCTTATT
Source organism: Pristiophorus japonicus (assembly GCF_044704955.1). Lineage (NCBI taxonomy): Eukaryota > Metazoa > Chordata > Chondrichthyes > Pristiophoridae > Pristiophorus > Pristiophorus japonicus. The sequence goes on from NC_091990.1 coordinate 17,505,244, forward strand.
GGAAGGTGGCTATTTAGCAGGGGGGTGGGAAGGGGGGGGGGGGGGGGGGGAGGGGAGCACTGTGCTGCCTCACTCAATAAAGTCCTTCTGATGGCATTGTATGGTCATTGTAGGCCGTATTAGATGGCTGAGACATCAGTGACAAGACATCATCAGTTTAAAATAGTTGCTAAAGGTGTGAGGCGAGAGTTCGGAGGAAGTTGCTTTATGTAGTGGGTAGTTGGAGCATGGAATGCTTTGCCGCATAGAGTAGAGCACTGGCTATATATTTGAGGCAGAGGAAGATATGTTGCGATGCAAAGAGTGCAGCAGTGGGATTTCTCCAGCAAAGAGGACACAGACACGACGGGCAAATGGCCTCCTATTGAAATAATAAACAAGAGTGAATTTGACCATCATATTTACAATGCAGTTATGCTGAGTGGAAATGTTTAACCCTCCCGACCCGAGGTGGGGGCCGGTAGAGGAAGGACTGCGGCGTTGAATGAATCGAAATTAGGAGGGAAAAGGCAGTTGGCTTAGTAGTTTGAGGCTGTTTTGCAATCGATTCAACATAAAACATGCCTGCTTGACAGCATCTCACACTGTGAGTCTATACTTGTCTCATGAAAAGAGAAATAGTTCTGGCCAAGATATTAGGCTCAGGAAGATAAAAATCAAGCGTATACAATAGATGTTGATCAATAGTGTCACACACTACAGCCATCGTATAAATGATAATCCATTTCCCAGCGCCTTCATCCCTCACCCATATAAAAGGAAAAGAAAAATCATGGCACCACTCAGTGATCAATGTTGAGAGAGACGTCATCAATTTAACTAGTTCTCACACAGCCATGCCAAGTGAGACTCAAAGGCCATAAATGTTCAGTAATGTATTAGTCAAAAGCAAGAAAGCAGCCAATTGGCAAACATTGCTCGCACATTTACTTGTAACTTTCCCTTTGTCACACCATCTCCAGGCTTTTAAACCCCAAGCCTATGCCACCTAACCACCACCTGTTGATGTACCTCATCACCTCTCCTATTCACCACAGCTTTATGGTGTGCCGCTCAAAGGCCTTGGGTGTTTTACCTGCATGTTTAGTAATAAATGTATGGATAGATCAAATCCACTTGAGGTTCTAACAAATGTCACCTGGAATGACCTCAGTAAATAAATCCTCACCCCAATCAATTTGTGAAAATCTTATTAAGAGCAGTCTATATTGTCAACTTGAATTGGAATTAAGTAGATAATTCAGAATTGTTGGGGGGAAGACATGGACTTGGGAATAGAAATTATAACAGGAAACTGCCCGTTCAGCCTGTAATGTATGCAACTGTGGTGAGGCCTCACCTGGAATACTGTGTTCAGTTTTGGTCTCCTAATCTGAGGGAGGACGTTCTTGCTATTGAGGGAGTGCAGCGAAGGTTCACCAGACTGATTCCCGGGATGGCAGGACTGACATATGAGGAGAGACTGGATCGACTGGGCCTGTAGTCACTGGAGTTTAGAAGGATGAGAGGGGTTCTCATAGAAACATATAAAATTCTGACAGGACTGGACAGGTTAGATGCTGTTTTGGTCTCCTAATTTGAGGGAGGACGTTCTTGCTATTGAGGGAATGCAGCGAAGATTCACCAGACTGATTCCCGAGATGGCAGGACTGACATATGAGGAGAGACTAGATCGATGTTCCCGATGTTGGAGAAATCCAGAACCAGGGGACACAGTCTAACAATAAGGGGTAAGCCATTTAGGACTGAGATGAGGAGAAACTTCTTCACTCAGAGAGTTGTTAACCTGTGGAATTCTCTCCCGCAGAGAATTGTTGATGCCAGTTCGTTGGATATATTCAAGAGGGAGTTAGATATGGCTAAAGGGATCAAGGAGTATCGTCAGAAAGCAGGAAAGGGGTACTGAGGTGAATGATCAGCCATGATCTTATTGAATGGCGGTGCAGGCTCGAAGGGCCGAATGGCCTACTCCTGCACCTATTTTCCATATTTCTATGTATGTTCACAGGTTTGTGGAGCTGTTGCATTGTGAGTGGCTTAGCCAATCATGTGACGTTCACAAGACGCAATAAAGCCCCAGTCAGTTGGGTCTAGGTCATCCACAATTAGGTATGCAGTTGTGAGTCTAGTGGATGAACTGGTAATGTGTAGTGTGATTGTTAAATCTTTGTTAATAAACCAAATAGTTCTTAATAGAAATGTGTTGCTATGAATTCTTAAGCAAAGAAGCTACGAAGCAAATACATTACACAGTCCAACCAATCTGTGTTGGTGCTTACTCTCCACATGGGGAGAATAAAGAAAGATAAATATTTTCACCGCCCCCCCACCCCTCCAAAATACAAAACCAAAAATGTGAAGATAATTGGAATGATATGGTCATGGTTGTATAGAGGAAAGGTACTTCAATAAATTAATCATATGTATTTGGTAGTAAGCCTATGTTAAAACTTGATCAAAGGGGCTGGAAAATCTGTTAGTAGTTAGAAGATGAAGCTACAATAATATAGAGAAGTGGGACCAAAGATGTCTGCATTCTCCGCAGGATAAACCAGAAGGTCTCACCTTCTACCTACCAGGCTATTTTATTTTATAGATGGTACATGAATCTTGAATATGGAGTTGATCAGGTTAGTTGGTTGGTTGGACGATGTGGGTCCAGTGTGGGCCTGGCTACTTAGCAAAGCATATTTATGGGTATCGATGCTATCTTTTTCCACTTCTAAAAAGGCAAGATGAAAGGGTCAGTAAATTAAAAAGAAAATGGTCCAATTCATTCCTTCTACAGTGCATCTCTTTCCCTCAGTTACAAGACAAGATTGATGCCTCTTTCCAGTGTCTATTCTTGATAAATAAAATGATTTACAGCCCTCCGAGATCTCTGCTCTCCACCAATTGCCTTTTGCACAGCCCCTGCCCTAATATCTCCTTATGTGGCTCAGTGTCAAATATTATTTGGTAGCGTTTTACAACGCTAAAAGCACTATAAAAATGCAAATTATACTAAATATCCACCTGGCAGGGTCAGACATCATCGTAGTCCTTCTGATTGGATACTAGTTTCTCCTGTTGACATGTCAAAAGTAGGGTAGTGAATCTTGGTTGGACATATTCCTGGAGTTTCAGCACAAAATTGCCAACTGTCCCACCCGGTCAAACAGCCATTTCCCCCATTTCCAATATATTTACAACTAATAAAAGTATTCAAAGAAAATTAAAAGGCACTTAATTTCTTTTAATGGCCCGATGATATCCTCCCCGCCAGCCCCCCACCCCCCATATTTATTCAGCCAAGGGTCCCTTTCTCTCTCTCTAATTGCCAGAATTGCTCCCAATATCTCCTCAACTCATCCTGATTGAGTTTCTGATTTCCTCCTCAAAATTTGTTTTGCTGAACGCCTGCTCAATAATATATGGATATTCAAGTTAATGGTCGCCAAGGAGGGCGAGTGTATGTCTGAGACTCGAGGTCTGTTTTCTTCCACATAGTACCTTAGAAGCAGACAAAATAATTGTTCAAATAGCTCATTTTTATCTTCCATATTTCACAGCTAAATAAAAAGCCAATGCTGGAAATAAAGCAAAAACAACACATCCAAGCAATACGTTGTAAAAGTGGTTATGAAACAGTCAAGATTGTTGTAAAAACCCAACTGGTTCACTCATGCCCTTTAGAGAAGGAAACCTGTTGTTCTCATCCTTATTTTCAAATCCTTCCATGGCCTCGCCCCTCCCTATCTCTGTAATATCCTCCAGCCTCACAACGCGCCCCCCCCCCCCACCCCCGAGATGTCTGCGCTCCTCTAATTCTGCACTCCTGAGCATCCCTGATTATAATCGCTCAGCCGTTGGTGGCCGTGTCTTCTGTTGCCTGGGTCCCAAGCTTTAGAACTCCCTGCCTAAGCCTCTCCGCCTCTCTACCTCTCTTTCCTCCTTCAAGACGCTCCTCAAAACCTACCTCTTTGACCAAGCTTTTGGCCACCTGCTCTAATTTCTACTTGTGCGGCTCAGTGTCAAACTTTTATCTCAAAATACTCCTGTGAAGCGCTTTTGGACGTTTCACTAAGTTAAAGGCGCTGTATAAATAAAAGTGTTAGGTATACAAGAACTCCACAAGGCTGAGTACTGTGAGCTAAACTTAGTGTGACTTTAGTCTTCTTTATTACAACTCCAGAGTGTCTAAACAACATGGCAGCCAACCTTTTAAACTGGTCCTGCACGTGTGTGCAGGTGACCATTAGGACTCCAACAGTTGCGCCCTCTGGTGGCAAGTATTAAATAGTTACATACCCAACAACAAGTTGTTGTTGTTGTTGTCGTCCTTACCCACGCTGAGCTAAGTGACTCCAGTCAACATGGTTGACTCTTAACTGACCCCCATGAAGCAGCCTAGCGAGCCACTCAGTTGTAGCAACCCACGAGAAGGTGGGAGTGGTTCAAGAAGGCAGCCCACCATCACCTTCAATGGGCAACTAGGGATGGGCATCGAATGCCAGCCTTGCCAATAACGGCCACATCCCGAGAATGAATAGAGCAGGTCAGTCAGATCCTGTAATGATAAAAAGCACATTAATGTTTCACAACACCGTTCCAACAAATGGTCTCATCCCAAATCGCCAACCCAGCTTTTCTTGTTGCTGATAATGATGGCTCCGCTGTGTATCTCTAACATTTTGTTTTTATTTTGCATGCACTTGGAAGTTGAAGGTTCTTGTAATTCATAACCCAGTTAAATTTGACGTACTATTATATTAAATCTTTAAAAAGATACAAATAGAAGCTTAAATTAAGTTCGCAACAGTGAAATTACACACCGGTACTGCTGACTTTTGCATTTGTTAAGAGACAAAGTGATGATATATTTGTAGATTCAGGTACGAGCCTATCAATTTACTGCTGAGTTGTGCAAATACTTTGCCTTCTGTTCCCTGTAATCAGCCTGTGCAATAACCAATCTCAGCACGATGTGCACACGCCTGCTCCTGATTGGATCTGTGTGCTTGCTCACCGTAGAGCACAGCCGCTACCAGGTAGATGCCAGCTTCGGCTTTACAGCGAATTCAACAGCCACTTTGGAACCAATTACTTCATCTGTTGTTGCTCAAAGATATTTTTCCCTCCAGGCTTTCACTGCAGTGATTGGAATTTGATATCAATCTCATGCCACATGCAATTGGTTATTCACACCATCAGTCACAGAGGCAAACACAGGGGCCCCGAGACTTTCAGGTCACGCATACCGAAGGTTAGAAAGAATTCAGAGCTCCCTTATAACGTGATAAAACTACAGTATTTCATGGACAGCAAATCAGAGTTCGAATCTTGCACCTTCCTGTCCTCCAATCTTCCTTTCAGTTGTCACAATTTTCTGTCACCCTTTTATGTAACATTTTCCATTTCAAATGGAAACTCCATAGGAACCTTTTACCAACATCTGACAATTGGAACAAAAAGTAACTGACAATATTTTGTCACATTTTGTTGATGCACCATTCAAATTACTCAATTTTTATTGAAAAAAAATATGTTCATCCATCATTTTCTCAATCTCAGTACTGAAATTACTAAGAAAGAACAAACTTGTGTTTATATATCGTTTTTCACATCCTCAGACATCCCAGAGCACTTGACAATAAAATATATATTTTTTTGTTAAAAGCGTAGTTTACTATTGTAATATAGGCAAGTATGGCAGCCAATTTCACACAAGGTCCCACAAACAGCACTATAATAAATGAAGAATGAGAGGTGATCTCATTGAAACATACAACATTCTTACAGGGCTTGACAGGGTAGATGCAAGGAGGATATTTCCTCTGGCTGGGAAGTCTAGAACCAGGGGTCACAGTCTCAGAATAAGGGGTCGGCCATTTAGGACTGAGATGAGAAGAAACTTCTTCACTCAGAGGGTGGTGAATCTTTGGAATTCTCTACCCCAGAGGGCTGTGGAGGCTCATTCGTTGAGTATATTCAAGACAGAGATCGATAGATTTTTGGATACAAAGAGAATCAGGGGATATGGGGATAGTGCGGGAAAGTGGAGTTGAGGTAGAAGATCAGCCATGATCTCATTGAATGGAGGAGTAGGCTCAAAAGGGCCAAATGGCCTATTCCTGCTCCTATTTCTTATGTTCTTAAATGACCAGATATTCTGTTTTGGTGCTGGTGGCCAGGACACTGAGGAGAATGTCCCTATTCTTTTTCGAATAGTGCCATTGGGTATTTTACATCAACTGTTGGACAAGGGGACATGGGGAAAAACTGGGAAAAGAAAAGATTGATCAATACTTGGAAAGATTTTCCAGAATTGAATGAAAACACTATTATAGAGTAGTACAAGAGATAGTTGGACACTGATTTGGGGGCGGGGGGGGGGGGGGGGGAGGGAATTGAGGGTTCTAAACAAGTAATGAGTTTGATGGGCTGAATGGCTTTCATTATCTGTACTTAACTTTGTGATCCTAATGTGCCGAAAGAGACTTGTCATAGTCATGGCTCTTCTGCCAAAATATAACGAATGAAGAAAATAATGGAGACACAGAGCAAACTGGATCAAAAGGAAAACAAAATAAAATCACGAGGAGGAGCTGAGGGGAAAGTGAGGATTGCAGAGGCCATGTTAAATGGAAATATCATTTTGATCAACTCGAGCATTATAGCGCAAAAAAATTCCCAAATCATTCGATCAAATGGAGAGATGGGAGCCAGAGGAGCTTTGATGATGAAACCTGGCAGTCCTGTATCTGCAGAAACTGGAGAACGAATACAACTCAACAAGTCACCAGATTTAATAATTAAATTTGATTAAAGCAAGCCCAGAGCTTATTGAAGTTAATGCTTGTGGGGAATAGCAAGAGTAAGCTGACAAGAATATTTAAGGCAGGTTTGAGTAGGTTTAATTACTTGCAATTTTAATGATGCAGTTTCTCTGTTGCTGAGAGAAGTACAGTGGGCCTTGGATTCCCAGAAATTCCCACCGATATTCATATGAACACGGTCTGTTTGTCGCTCTCTTTTTGCTTTTACAACAATCCAATTCATTGCAACCGATATAACAGAGGGCAAGTTAAAAGGCTTGCCATGAGTTCACTAACTTATCACAGGCTTGGTAATTCCAAAACTTTTGCAGTTTAAACATTCTCATCCTTGCTTTCAGATCCCTCCATGTCTTTGCCATTCCCCATCTCTGTAACCTCCTCCAGCCCCACAGGAGAAAGTCGCAAACTCCATTAGTGTGTGCGCTTCAGGTGACTACACATACAACTAATTCGATCAATGTGAAGCCCATTTTACTTTGACTCCAACTGTGCAGTAATTTTATCCCTCTCTCAAATAATCAGATGCAACTAAGCCTGATGAACCAAAACCTCACTGATCAGATTTAACCTTCTGCATACAACTCAAGGGCATTCGGGTGTTGCAGTCCATAGGACCATTGCCCATTCCATTGCCTTATCTATTGGACACTACTGGCACAAACATCAAATAGTATACTCAATAAAACGTGTTTATGATTCATGTCCAACCTGCTCAGTTCGGAGTAGTTACAACAAGTCTTCTCTCAATAAAGTTGTGTGGAAGCAATGCATCTAGCAGGACTTTAGTGAGATAGAGTGATTGATAGCTCTGTGGAATGTTCCCATTTTATGTACAAAGTTGTGGTAAGGTTATGCAATAATAATTACACGAGGAGGACTAGGAATGGGAAGGATCTATAGCCCATTGTTATGATTAGTCAAGCCTACTTGAATGTAACTCAAACATGTAAATCATCAATGTGTACAACAACAACAACTTTTATTTATTACAGCGCCTTTAACGGAGTAAAACGTCCCAAGTTGCCTCACAGCAGTGTTATAAGACAATTTGATACCGAGCCACATAAAAATAAATTATGGCAGCTGACCAAAAGCTTTGTCAAAGAGGAAGGTTTTAAGGAACGTCTTAAAGGAGGAAAGAGAGATAGAGAGGCGGAGAGGTTTAGGGAGGGAGGGAGATCCAGAGCTTGGGGCCCAGGCAGCTGAAGGCACGGCCACCGATGGTTGAGCGATTATAATCAGGGATGCTCAAGAGGGCAGAATTTGAGGAGTGCAGACATCTCGAGGGGGGAATGTGAGGCTGAAAGAGATTAGAGATAGGGAGGGGCGAGGCCATGGAGGGATACAAGACACAGTTCCTGTTCTGATTGTTATATATAGGGCCTTACTGCTAAAGTTGTCTTTGAATAAAGCTTGAATATCAATCGTGAAATTAGCAGACATCAAATTTTTGTAAAGGATAATAAAAGATTATAGTGGGGCTTCACCTAGACAATGTAAGGTGAGTAATCTGACTGAGTCATCACATGACCTCCTGCCTCCACCCACCCCACCCAGAAATACATCCTTTTACCCGATTTCCAATATTTTTTTATAACTAATAAATCAAAGTGTTCTGGAAAAATTGAATAACGCTCAGTGTTGTTACTGCACCTGTATTTCTTTTCCTGGGTTGCTCCCAGCAGTGTCCAAGAGATTAATCTTTAATTCCTGAGGGTTGGCAACACTGATATTGCCTGGGATTGAAGCTGAGAAAGTATCTCCTCTCTTTATTAAACTTTGCTTATATGTAAATTGAAGAACCTTTCACAGATGTTGAGGAGCGTTGATACTGTGATGTATGCACCTGTGAATATGCACCACAGGTTTTGTAGAGCTGTTGCATTGTGAGTGGCTTAGCCAATCACATGATGTTCAGAAGACTCAATAAAACCCCAGCCAGTTGGGTCTGGGTCATCCACGATGAGGTTGCAGTTGTGAGCCTAGTGGATGAACTGCTCATGTGTAGTGTCATTGTTAAACAGTTGTTAATAAACCAACTAGTTCTTAATGCATCTGAAACACCCTTCTCAAATTTTGGAAATATTTGCAGGACAGTGAAGCTCTCTCATTGATGCCAACTTTTCTTCAAATAAAATTGCATGTAAACAAAGTTGCTCACAGTTGAGGATATGAATCATTTGGGGTTCAATGGACATCAGGTTAAGGTGCATAAGAATTCAGACTGGCATAACTCCATCATTTGGTTCCTGTCTCCCTTGCCTGTATGTCCCATCTTGTTTCAATCTCTCCTTGCGTTTTCAATTCTAAGTCTCAATACTGTACTCACATCTTCACTCTCCTCCTCCCAGCTTATTTCAGATGATCCTTGTTTGTCTCTCTTTATTTCTCTATCATCTAATTTCCTCTCTGGGAATATGTGATATTCCATTGAAAATGGAGCTGTTTCTTAGCATTAAATAAACTGCTCTGTAACTTTGGTCCTCGACGTATTTGAAATCAATGTAAAACACGGGCACCATTGTGAATAGTGTACTGAGAGAGACTGAATTCTAGAGAGAAGCTGGGATTTCCTCAGACAAGATGGGCAAGACAAAGAGGAGAACTGAGAACCTTGGAGAAATGATTGAGATAGTTACACTACATAATGGTGGCAACGGGTATCTGAAATGTATTTGCTCCATGGGTTCTTTGCTTCAGAATTCATAGCAACATGTTGTTATTCAGAACTAGTTGGTTTATGAACAAAGGTTTAACAATCACACTACACATTACCACTAGGCTCACAACTGCATACCTCATCGTGGATGACCGAGACCCAACTGGCTGGGGTTTTATTGAGTCTTGTGAACATCACGTGACTGGCTAAGCCACTCACAATGCAACAGCTCTCCAAACCTGTGAGCATCCTCAGCAGTGCATACATTACAAATGTGATCGCATCTGATACACAGCGTCATCATGCCTTGTTGCAGAGCTGCGCCTGTGTAAGTAGTATTCAGGAACCTTGCGAGAACAACCCATGCACCCTCCTCCTCCTCCACTGTGTTACAGGTATTGCCTCCCTACCCCGACACAATGGGCACAGTTGACATGGTTTTTTCCTTGCTGGTTATCCCCCTTTCTCTCTTCTCCACAAGAATATTAGCGTCAGCTGTAGTTCAGTGGGCAGCACTCATGCCTCGGAGTCAGAAGGTTGTGGGTTCAAATCCCACTCCAGAGACTTGAGCACAAAAGTTTCACAACAGAGAAAGAAATCTTAAAATATACAACAATCACATCAAAAGTGATTCATTGAGCAAAGCACCTGGAAAAACTTTGACACAATGAAGCATGACACAAACACAGCTTAAGTGTTCCAGCAGCAATTGCCATCTGCTCTATGATCATACCATTACATCACCGATCACCTCCATCATTGCACATTCCTTCATTTGCAAAGTGTTTCATAAAACAATTTGAGCTTCGATTTGCATTAATTGAAAGAGCAGGAAAAGCTAACCGTTTTTGAAAAAGCTCGCTCGCCTGGCTGCAGGTTACACAGTGCAGTGTCCTGGAAAACGGTACAACCATCTGTCACAAATTTGAAACTTTGCCTCTTTTTATTCTCAGTGGCCCAGAACTTGGTTGGCAGTGCGCCCCGTTTCACAGGCGTACAATGGGCGCCTCAGCGTCCAATATGGCGGATGCCGGTAGCGCGCACAAGTACCATGCCGGAAGTGCGCCAAACATCACATTAGTAAAGGCCCCTGTAATAGGCATTAAGGCATTGCCTCTGCAAATAGGTGTCTGTTTCAGGCTCCCGATACCAACTTCGTTAGCGACTGACCGCAATAGGCTCCAAACGGCGCTCAGCAGGCAGTGGCTGTACTTTAGAGACCGCAGGAAGCTGCCTCCCGTAAGCTAAGTTTTATTTACCTTATTATGGAGCTGGGAGCTGCACTCACAGAATCATACAGCACAGAAGCAGGCCTTTCGGCCTACCATGCCTGTGCCAGCTCTTGGAATGAGCGATCCAATTAGTCCCACTCCACTGCCATTTCCTCTTAGCCCTGAAAATATTTTCCCCTTGTGCTCCACCCACCTCTGCATTAAATCGGCAGGCTGCCACTGGCCACCATTTACCCATTCGGATTTCTTCCCAACCACCCCCTGCCCTATCCACCCTCCCTCTCCTTACCGGCTCCACCAGCACCTGAGGCGGCCGATCTTAGAGAGGGTGCAGAAAAGATTTCCGAGAATAGTTCCAGGGATGAGGGACTTGAATTACATGGCGAAGCTGGGGTTGCTGTCCTTAGAGCAGAGAAGGTTGAGGGGAGATTTGATAGATGTGCTCAAAATCATGAGGGATCTAGACAGTAGGTAGAGAGAGATTGTTCCCATTGGTGGAAGAGTTGAGAACCAGAGGACACAGATTGAAGGTGAGCGAAAAAAGAACCAAAGGCGACACGAGAAAAAACTTTTACACACAGTGAGGGTTAGGATCTGGAATGCACGGCCTGAAAGGGCGGTGGAGGCAGACTCAATCATGGCTTTCAAAAGGGAATTGGATAAGTATCTGAAGGAAAAAAAATTGTCCGACTACAGGGAAAGGGCGGGGGAGTGGGACGAGTTGAGCGTCGGCACGGACTCGACGGGCAGAATGACTTCCTTCCCTGCTGTAACCACTCTATGATTCTATCTTCGTTCTTCCTGTGATCGGCAAGCTGCCTCTGGGGTCATGACTGGCACCCGCAGTGTGCCGGAAATAACCAAATGAGGTCGGTGGACTGATGTTTGCGTGATGCTGCTGTCAGCCGCATTAGAAAGAAATGCGTGGGCCACCTCGACCCACGAGAGAACATCTCCGCAAGTCAGGGCTTCAAAAAGAGCTGGCTCATGCCACTGCAGCTTCCAGCGCGAGCTGACACAAATGTGCGACGGCTTCGAGGTGGGCGACGGGGTGACGTCATCAGGACCCAGGTCGCCATTTGGAGCGTGGGCAGGAACATCGGCGGGGCCCAGGTAGAGCGGAGGAGCGGGAAGGTCAGGGCGGACTCGCGCCGAGCGATCGAGGCGGAGGAGCGATGAGGGATTGTGGCTGAGATTTGACGGGTGATCGTGGCGGAGGTTCGGCGAATGTTTGGTGCGGAGGTGCGGCGCGAGATCGTGGCGGAGGTGTGGCGAGTGTTTTTGGGGCAACCTTGGGCCAGCCCACACTGCGATGTGTGCGCACACTAGGTCCGTGCAGCAGAGCAGGTCTCCAGTCGTCCTGGTTAACCTTTGCCACGGGATAAAGGCCGAGCTCTGTCAAGCCCGTGTGGTGGCTGGTGTGCAACGGTCACCACACGTTAAAAAAATCCACGCACAGGCATCTTCCACCCCTGGAGTTCAGGACTGGAACATCGGGTCCTTCATTGAAACATCTGTGAACTTGTGGAAGCAAGTCATCCTCGTTCGAGGGACTGCCTATGATGATGAGAAAGAAACAGAAAGACTTACATTTATATAGCACCTTTCACGACCACCGGACATTTCAAAGCGCTTTACAGCCAATGAAGTACTTTTGGAGTGTAGTCACTGTTGTAATGTGGGACAGCCATGTACGCACACTGCACTGGGATCACGTTCCAATTCAGGCGCGCTCCTCCAATTTCTAGGCCTGCGTCTTTTGCAACCTGATCACATCGGTTAACTGATTTAAATTGCTACTGGCTGCATCAATGTAAATAACAGGTGGTTCCTGTAATCTGAAAGGCAGGGATTATGAGTAAATTGTCAATGTCTGGGAACTTGTTAATGGAGTATAGGTCTCAGCAGACACTAATGTGACTTCCTGCTGATTAGATCATAGGAATCATGTCAAACACCACACTCAGATGTTTATTCGCATATTGTACAGAATAGTAGTTATAATAGTGGAACGCGACACTGACTCCAAAAAGAATGGATATGTTAAAAGAGTGTGTTTGTTCAAATAAGCAGTATCTTGTAAATTCTGGTTTCTCGTCAGTACTCTGCTCAGCTCCATGTGCATGGGTCGTGTTACACATGTTGCATTACAATTCAAAATGTTCAGCTAATAGAAAAAGTGGTTAAAAAAAAAAAAGGGTGAAAAGGCACAGGACCCGAAATTCACCGTCCCCGAAGGGATGGCTACCGTGGAGTTTGGGCGGTCGATTGAAAAAATCGATCGGCCGCCACGCTCGGCTTACTTTTCCCTCCCTGAGCCATATTCAGATCGGGGGGGGGGGGGGGATTTGAGCGGTGTTCACTGCCACTGGAAACGGCGCGGTGAAGGCACTGTAAAGGAAGGTTTCCAGCGGTGAGCTCTGCAGCGTGCGGGCCGGTGGAAAGCGACTGCCACAGCGATATTCACCGAGCAAAAGGTCAGACCTTTCCCGGCAGGGCCTCCGCGAGGTTTTCGATGCGGAGCTCGAACACGACACCACCACCGGTGCCCTTTGGTCGGTAAAAAGTTTTATTACTTATTATTGTTTCTATTTCATTTTCCAGCATGCATCCGCGGTATTTATCTTTTGATATACTTTTATTCATTATTCGTGTTTTTGATTCATTTTCCGTGGTCCACAGTATTTAGCTTTTGATATAATTTTATTAGTTGTTTTGGCTCTATTAAACCTGCTGAGTGCTGCTCAGAGGTTTGCCTGTACTTTTGCACAACTTTCAGCTCTGACACTTTAGTGGAGGCCTGTGGGCTGCAGAGACCTGCTGGGCAGGGTTCACCCCGAGGATGGGAGGAGTGTTGGGAGGGCGACACCTGGTCAGAAGCAGGGCGGCACGCAGGAGAAGGCGTCGCCATCAGCACCGTGCAGAGAGGCAGCGGGCAAGGGAGGCAGCAGCCATGATTCGTTCATTCTGCGCCAGGCCAGTGTGCCCGCCATCTTCACCGGCCCTGATCAGGATTGCGGTTGGCTGCTTGGCGACAAGGGATATCCCCTGTCCACTTGGCTGCTCACTCCTCTGCGGAACCCCAGGACAGCGGCAGAGCCTGCATACAATGACGCTCATTGTGCCACCAGGTGCATCATCGAGCAGTGCAGAGGCATCCTCGAGTGGAGATTCCGGTGCCTGGACCACTCTGATGGCACCCTGCAGTGCTCTCAACGGGTCTCCATCATCGTCGTGGTCTGCTGCATGCTGCACAACCTGGCCATCAGCGGACAGCCGCTGGAGGTCAAGCCAACAGTACCACCTGAGGAGGATAAGGAGGATGAGGAGGAGATGATCCCCGTCGCCCCAGAGCTAGGAAGCGTTGACCCATGCCACCGTGGAAGGGCCGGGTGCAGACTGGCCAGTACCCTCCTGGGAGGGTGCGTCCTCACATATATTGAGGTGCCTGACACCTCCCCTGCAATCCCCCTCCATGCATTATGTACTGTCTGTCTGCCAGGTCTCCCCCCCCCGCCCCGTCAGGAAACAGTATTCTTCTTCTGTCCTCCACACCGTCCATCAGAATCGCCAATTCTATATCAGTGAACCTGTTGGCTCTCCTTGCACCTCTTACACCAGTCATCCTTCCAACCTCCTTCCCCCCTCAGGGCCTTGCTGCAAACCCTGGCCTTTAAAAAGGCTCATCAGAAACCCTTACCTGCACGCTGAATTTCTCAGTGGTGATAACGCTCAAATTAAGACAGCCACACCACTGAAAAATCCACTTTGGAAAGGTTCATTAGCGCTGGAACCCATTTGTTCACTTTTGGAGCTGAATATGGGGTGGCCCAGCCACGAAAACATTTTGGCGCTAATGGCCATAAAAAGGTGGGGGGGGAGCACCAGCTTTCCAGCAGGACTGAATTTCGGGCTGACAGTATGCAATATTCCCAACACACAACTTTTTCCACTAAGTATTAGAGATTTTCCTTTTATATCTGAAGGCAGTTTTTGAAAGGGTAACAATTCTATTGCAGACTTTTATAATGCACTTTGTCGTATTTCATATAAGCTCGTCGAATCTGTTTATTATCCGTCATTCCAAAGTGAGATTGGAAGACGTTAAGTTCAGTAAGCAGATTATTGCAAGTAAAGCCATTGTTAACCCTTATGGTTCCTATGTTCCTTACGTTGCATGGTAGGCAAGGGTTTTAAAGGTTTTGAAATCAAGACAGGTAAATGGAGTTAAGATATAGATCAGCCATGATCTAAATGAATGGTGGAACAAGCTTGATGGGCCGAATGGCCTCTTCCTGTTCCTACAATGCTATGTACCTACATCAAATCTTGGCCCGCAATCTTTTCCAACAAACAAAACTATTCCACATAGCTCTTAACTCCATTTCTGTACCCTTAACAACTTAATAGACTGACGATTTCAAGGATCAAAAGTCATAAGAAGTGACTTCATGATTTTCTGGATTACATCCAAGTTAACAACAACAACTTGTATTTATGTAGTACCTTTAACGTTGTAAAACATTCACAGGAGAAATTAGTGCAGATGACCAAACGCTTGGTCAAAGAGGTAGGTTTTAAGGAACGTCTTAAAGGAGGAAAGGGAGGTAGAGAGGTGGAGAGGTGGAGAGGTTTAGGCAGGGAATTCCAGAGCTTGGGGCCTAGGCAACAGAAGGCACGGTCACCAATGGTTGAGTGATTATAATCAGGGATGCTCAAGAGGGCAGAATTAGAGGATCACAGATATCTCGAGGGGGGGGGGGGTTTGTGGGGCTGAAGTAGATTACAGAGATAGGGAGGGGCGAGGCCATGGAGGGATTTGAAAACAAGGATGAGAATTTTGAAATCGAGGGGTTGCTTTACCGCAAGCCAATGTAGGTCAGCGAGCACAGGGGTGATGGGTGAGTGGGACTTGGTGCGAGTTAGGACACGGGCTGCCGAGTTTTGGATCACCTCTCGTTTACGTAGGGTAGAATGTGGGAGGCCAGCCAGGAGTGCGTTGGAAGAGTCAAGTCTAGACATAACAAAGGCATGGATGAGGGTTTCAGCAGTGGATGAGAAGAGGCAGGGGCGGAGATGGGCGATGTTATGGAGGTGGAAATAGGCGGACTTAGTTGAGGTGCAGATATGTGGTCGGATGGATGTTCATTTCAGAGTCAAATATGACAAATCACTTGAGCTTTTAAGCGTTAAATGAAAGAGCAACGGGTTGGACACACGATTTCAGCCAAGGGCAGGAGGCAATTTTGTTCCTTCGGATATAAAACAATTCACTTCCAATCTGCCTTGCTTTTAGACCAGCCAGATTCCCAAGCATTCAATTTTCATGTCTAACCTTCTTAGCATTAATGATTCACAAACCCAGGTGCTAACTCCGGTGGGTCCAGGGATGAACCACGAGTAGATAAATTAAAGCACAGCCTTAATGTGTGCCAAGTTCAGCTGGCTCTTTGCTTGTTGGAGTAAAATTAACAGTATGGATCACTAGTAGATTTATCCAGCACCTTTATAACATCGCTCAGAAGCGTTTCAAAGCGCTGCATGTACAATTACTAAGTTTGAAGCCCACTCACTGTACTGTGGAGGCAAACACTGCAAGCGTTCATCCCACAAAACAGCAATTCACAGAATGGACGTTAATCTGTCCTTTGGTGATATTTGTTGATGGGGGAAGATCACGGCAGCTTGTGAACTCCCTGATCTTCTTTGAATTAATAGGCATGGAATCTTCAACGTGCAGCGGGTCCCCTGGAGACAGGCAGCCAGGGCGCTGTCCTTTCTGAACAATGGAATCTCTGAAAAAGCTACACTCCCTCAGTACTGCACTGGAGCGTTAACTTAGGTTGCGAGCTCAAACTCCGAATGAGCGGCGTCATAACCCACAGTTGCTCAGACCGAGAAGGAAGCGCACGATCAACTGAGCCAAACTGACACTTGTTAGGAGAGCCTGGGAGGTAAAAGCAAGCAACGATCATTAGGTGGCTCCTAACTGGGTTTTAAAAGCCTGTAAATAGAGGGGCCAAAATTGCCCCTTTCATTAAGGCCCGTTACCACGGCGGCATGGAATGGCCGCCATTTTGAAACCTGCTCCCCTGCGGTATCCTGGTGGTGACCCGCTCCCCCCACTTCCGCCCCGCTGCTGCCGATCCGTCCCAAGTGCGTCATCAGAGCGCGCACCGCCAATGTTCCCCCCGAACGTGAAATTCCATTGAGAAAACCTTACTGCTGCCACTCGGCGGCACCGACAGCTTTTTCTGCCAGTGCACTGTGCTTGCAGTATTTGTAAAATGGCGGTGCAGCCGCCATTAAAGGGGAAGACGCACTGGCCCGGCCGCCAGCTTAATTTTGTTTTGTCGGCCGACAGCCAGGTCGGCCCGACAATTATGGCTCCGGGTACGGCAACAGGCAGCCTGGCACTCCCTCTTGGGTGCCAGGCCGCTGGCCCGGCCGAAACCCTCCCTGGTGGCCCGGTGGACCTCCCTGAAAAAAGATGCAGAGCTCGCAGCGGTCCTCCCCTTCAAGTGAAGGGGAGAGACGCGGTGACGCGCCGGTGTGATGATGTCATCAGCGCTACGCAGATGAGTGACGGGGGCGGACAGTCCGCCCGTCTAGCGACTGAACTTCAGCTCTCCGCCCCACTTCAGCCCCCATTATGACCGACTTCTGGCCTGCTCGGGGGGACAAAAAAAAGCTAAAGAGCGGAATGTCGCGCAAGAGGCCACCACATCCACCGCGGCAGTGAAAACAGTGCAAACACTGTCGGTACACCGCGTTTCCAGCGGGACGCAATTTCTGCCCCAGAGTGTCCTGGCAGCAAGAGTTTAAGGAGTGCTGACTATCCGAGAGAAAATGATTGCCAATCAAAAGGGAAATGTTCAGCCGAACATCTGCGGTGCGTGTAATTCTTCATAGACAAAGGACTAGCTTGTTAAGCTCGTTTACAACACAGCTACGCTGGGACACGAGTACATCAGTCATCGCGTTATTACGACAATCAGCGGGAGGAGTATCTTTGACATTTTGTAAGAATACGTGGCCCATTTGCAGAAGCCTCCTGCTTCTTCTTTAAGTGCCGCATGAATAACTTGTTGTATTCCAGGTATCCCACTGGCATCAGGCATTCACCAGGTTGGACTCTTGGTATTTGGACAATTTCATGACACGAACTGCAGTTTGATTCACTGGTGCTCTTTTCACTTGGTTTAACTGCTAACCAATTAACCTTCAGAAAATGCTGCAGGAAGCTCCCAAAAAAAAGATTCAGCATTCCCCAATCATTGGCCATTCTTTTTCCCAGTTTCCTCTCTCTTCATCGCTCCACCATTGGCGGCCGTGCCTTCAGCTGCCTGGGCCCTGAGTACTGGAATTCCCTCCCTAAACCTCTCCGCCTCTCTACCTGGGATGAATGGGTTACCCTATGAGGAGAGATCAAGTAGAATGGGCCTATATTCTCTGGGGTTTAGAGGAAACATTGAAACATATAAAATTCTTAGAGGACTTGACAGTGTAGATGCTAAAAGGCTGTTCACCCTGGCTGGGGAGTCTCGAACTAAGGGTCACCAGCCCCGAAATTCACGGTCCCGGGAAGGACCATTACTGCATCGAATGGCTGCCGCTTTGGGCTCAACTGGCTGTGCCTCATTGATTCAGCCCGGGAGGTCTTGCAGCGGTTGTGGGCCACCGCCGACTCTCGTGGCGGTGTGGGGCTTGCGGCAGTAGTGACACCCTGAAAATGTGCACCGTTGCCGCTCCGCCCCCGGACCCAGTTTCAGCGCGAAAAAGCCGGCCCTTCAGCCCAAGGTGCCCCCGTCAGCTTTTAGGGCCAGTGCAGAGTGACAGAGTTCGCGGAGTTGTGGGAGCGGAGAGAGACAAGAAGGTAAGATCCAAACCTGAGGATGTTCAGCACAGAATCTGCACTCAAGGGGAGAGAGCGAGAGGGAGAGAGAGCGAGAGGGAGAGAGAGAGAGAGGGTGAGAGAGAGATGGAGGGAGGGACAGAGAGAGAGAGAGAGAGAGAGAGAGAAAGGGGAGAGAGAGAGAGAGAGTGAGCGAGAGAGGGAGAGGGAAAGAGAAAGGGAGAGGGTAAGAGGGGGGGAAAGGAGCAAAAGAGAAAGGAGAAAGAGATAGAAGTGAGGAAAGGGAATGAGAAACAATGAGAACATTTGATTGGGAGAGAGAAAGAGAGAAATAGGAATAGAGAAAGAGAAAAGGGGGGGGAAAAAACTGTAGACAGAGAGAGAGAGAGAGAGAGAGAGAGAGAGAGAAAGAAATAGAGATCCCTAGATTCACAGAGAGAAAACGGAAATCTCAATCCAGGGGCTCAGGCTGGAAACGTCGCCCCAGCTCAGCATTCCACGCAGTAACAAATGGAAATCTGTTCCACCTCCGGCGCCTCCAGGCCAGATTCAAGGTTGTCCCATCCTCTGTCATCGAACTACAGTACGTGTTATGTATGCAAACCTCACAAATGTGTAAGACTTGCCACCAGGGGTCACACCTGTGGGAGACCTAAAGGTCACCTGTGCACCCTGGGCAAGCAGGTATAAAAGGCAATCCACCATGCTACTTCCTCACTTTGGAGTTACATTAAAGAGATCGAGGTCACAATGATTTGAGCTTACAACACAGTCTTGTGGAGTTATTATGAACTTAACAGTACACAGACGGTGCTTGCATCTGCGCACATTCAGAGGCTGAACTCTAAGACATCGTCACCTCTACCGAGACGTATGAAAGCATGGGCCTTACACTAAACATCCAGAAGACAAAGGTCCTCCACCAACCTGACACCGCCACACAGCACTGCCCCCTGGTTATCAAAACCCACGATGAGGCCTTGGACAACGTGGACTATTTGCCATACCTCGGGAGCCTACTGTCAGCAATGGCAAACATTGATGACGAAGTCCAACACTGCCTCCAGTGTGCCAGCACAGCCTTCGGTCACCTGAGGAAATTTTTTTTTTAAGACCAGAACCTCAAATCTGGCACCAAGCTTATGGTCTACAAGGCAGTAGTGATACCCGCCCTTGTATATGGCTCAGAGACGTGGACTATTTACAGCACGCACCTCAAAGAACTGGAGAAGTACCACCAAAGCTGCCTCTGCAAGATCCTGCAAATCGATTGGGAGAGCAGATGCACCAATGTCAGTGTTCTCACTCAAGCCAAGTTCTCCGCAGCATCGAACCACTGACCACGCTCGATCAGCTCCGCTGGGCAGGCCACATTGTCCGCATGTTGAATTTGGATCCAATGGTCACCGCAAACTTTGCGCCGCTAATCGTGGAAAAAGGGCCTTACCACCACCAGCTTTCTGGCTGCACTGAATTTCGGCCCCATAGTCTCAAGACAAGCAGTCAGCCATTTAGGACTGAGATGAGGAGACATTTGTTCACTGAGAGGGTGATGAATCTTTGGAATTCTCTGCCTCAGAGAGCTGTGGATGCTCAGTGGGGGGTTGAGTATATTCAAAGACTGAGGTTGGTAGATTTTTGAGCACTAAGGGAATCGAGGGATATGGGGATAGAGCAGGAAAGTGGAGTTGAGGTAGAAGATCAGCCATGATCTTATTGAATGGCGGAACAGGCTCGAGGGGCCGTATGGTCTACTCCCGCTCCTATTTTGTATGTCCTTAAGTACCTCTCTCTCCTCCTTTCACAAGTTTCTTGAGATCTAGGGGCCGAAATTCAGTGCAGCCAGAAAGCTGGTGGTGTTGAGGCCTTTTTTCCCGGATTAGGGTCGCTTAGTTTGCAGGTGGCCATTGGATCCAAATTCAGCTTTTTGACCACAAAAAATGTTCAAGTCTTATTAGTCCTTCAAACCTGAATTTTTGCAGTCTTAATTGGGGCGTTGTTCCCATGGGAAATTCACCCTTAGGGTGATGTGGCAGCTGCCATTGCAGCACAGGCGCGAGGGAACGAGCCTATCGGTGCTGCTTTGGAGAGGATGGCCGTGGCTCTGCAAGAGTCGACGGAGTGTCCAAGTGCTGTCATATCTGCTGACTTTCAGACTGCGGCTGCTCGCATGCAGTCTCAGCTAGGTGCCCTCCCCTCCCCCTTCGCTGGGTCCACCACGGGCCATGGGGGACCTTCCGGTGTGGTGCCACAGCATCGACCTGAGCTCCCTCAGATTGGTGGTGGTGGTATTGTGCCGCCCCCGGTGAGTGACTCAGGCTCCTCGGGCCAGGATACGGATGATGCGCTCCCTCTGGCTCGCAGCATTCCTGGCCCCAGACCCGTCACTCCGCTAGTACCTCCAAGCATGGCCTCGCCCGAGCCAAATCAGACTGAACCCTCCCAGGAGGGTGTTGGCCAGTATCCAGCCAACCCTGCCAGGCCCAAAGCTGCTCGAGGGCATCCGAGAAGGACATCTGCAGCCACACAGGGAACACAGCAGCCTTCCCAGACCCATGAGGCAGCCACAGGGGAGACACTGAGGCGAAGTCGCAGGCTAGGCACGCGTAAGATCATCATAGGCAGTCCCTCGAAGTTGAGGATGACTTGCTTCCACTCTAAAAGTGAGTTCTCAGGTGGCTGAACAATCCAATGCGGGACCTACAGTCTCTGTCACAGGTGGGGAAGACAGTGTTTGAAGGAAAGGGGTGGGTGGAGTGTCTGGTTTGCCGCACGTATCTTCTGCTGTCTGCGCTTGATTTCTGCACGCTCTCGGCGACGAGACTCGAGGTGCTCAGCGCCCTCCCGGATGCTCTTCCTCCATTTTGGGCGGTCTTGGGCCAGGGATTCCCAGGTGCCGTGGGGATGTTGCACTTTATCAAGGAGGCTTTAAGGGTGTCCTTGAAATATTTCCTCTGCCCACCTGGGGATCGCTTGCCGTGTAGGAGTTCCAAATAGAGCGCTTGCTTTGGGAGTCTCGTGTCGGGCATGCAGACGATGTGGTCCATCCAACGGAGCTGGTCGAGTGTGGTCAGTGCTTCGATGCTGGGGATGTTGGCCTGATCGAGAACACTGACATTGGTGCATCTATCCTCCCAGGGGATTTGCAGGATCTTGCGGAGGCAGCGTTGGTGGTACTTTGAGGTGTCTGCTATATATGGTCCACATTCTGAGCCATACACTGCCCTGTAGACCATAAACTTGGTGCCAGATTTGAGGTTCTGGTCTTCAAAAACTCTCTTCCTTAGGTGACCGAAGGCTGCGCTGGCATACTGGAGGCAGTGTTGGACGTCATCATTGATGTCTGCCCTTGCTGACAGTAGGCTCCCGAGGTATGGAAAATGGTCCATGTTGTCCAAGGTATGGAAAATGGTCGACTGCGGATTTTAATAACCTGGGGGCAGTGCTGAGTGACGGGGTCAGGTTGGTGGAGGACCTTTGTCTTACGGATGTTTAGTGTAAGGCCCATGCTTTCGTACGCCTCGGTGAAGGTGTTGACAATGGCTTGGAGTTTGGCCTCCGAGTGTGCACAGACGCAAGCGTTGTCCGCGTACTGTAGTTCGATGACAGAGGATGGGATGACCTTGGATCCAGCCTGGAGGCGGCGGAGATGAAACAGATTCCCATTTGTTACCGCGCGGAATGCTGAGCTGGAGCGACGTTTCCAATCTGAGCCCCTGGATTGAGATTTCAGTTTTCTCTCTGTGAATCTCGAGATTTCTATTTCTCTCTCTCTCTCTCTCTATAGTTTTTTTCCCCCCTTTTCTCTTTCTCTATTTCTCTCTCTCCCAATCAAATTTTCTCATTCTGTTTCTCATTCCCTTTCCTCACTTCTACCTCTTTCTCCTTTCTCTTTTGCTCCCTTCCGTCTCTCTCCCTCACCCTCTCTCTTTCCTTCTCCCTCTCACCCTCACTCTCTCCCTCGCCAATCCGCTTTCTCTCTCCCTCCCTCCCTCCCCTTGAGTGCAGATTCTGTGCTGAACATCCTCAGGTTTGGATCTTACCTTCTTGTCTCTCTCCACTCCCATGACTCTGAGATCTCTGCCACTTTGCACCAGTCCTAAAAGCTGATGGGGGGGGGCACCGTCAGCTGAAGGGTCGGCTTCTTCAAGCGAAAAATGGGTCCGGGGGCGGAGTGGCAACGGTGCGCGCTTTCAGCGCGTCACTACTGCCGCAAGCCCCACACCGCCACGAGAGTCGGCGGTGGCCCACACCGCTGCAAGACCTCCCGGAGCCCAATCTATGTCGGGGCGGCCAGTTGAGCCCAAAGCGGCGGCCATTCGATTTTGACGAATGGCCGCCGCAAACGGGCAGTAACGGTCCTTCCCTGGACCGTGAATTTCGGTGCCCTACCTCTTTGACCAAGCTTTTGATCACCTGTCCTAATATCACCTTATGTGGCTTCGTGTCAAATCTGGTTTGATAAGACTCCTGTGAAGTGCATTGGGATGTTTTGCTACGTTAAAGGCGATGTATAATTGCAAGTTGTTGTTGTTGAGGAAGGAACCATTGAGAATGGGAAGTGTTATGTCTGTAATGTACTAATGAATGACTCCACGAGGCAATGTGTTGTACTCAAACTGTAGTGACCTTGGTCCTTTATTCGTAACTCCAGTGAGGCAGCCGCATGGTGCCTACCCTTTTATACAGCCTCTGCCACCAGGGCAGGAAACCCCGGTCTCCACCAGTTGCACCCTCTAGTGGTGCCAGCATAGTATATACACAGTGTAAACCTTATTGATAGTACATCAGGTAAACAAGTCTCCATCTTATGCAACTATACAGTGACTACACAGAGAGTATATCTATAGTCTGCATATATAACAGAAAGGAATTCCTCCGGTTATGGGGTCCTGAGAAAGAATGTGCTGAAGTCGGAGATGATGCATCAAGTTTTGATTTGGATGCACTGAAGGTGCAGGGAAGGAAGAGGAACATGTGGGATTGAGAACTGGTTGTCAGACAGGAAGCAAAGAGTAGGAGTAAATGGGTACTTTTCAGAATGGCAGGCAGTGACTAGTGGGGTACCGCAAGGTTCTGTGCTGGGGCCCCAGCTGTTTACACTGTACATTAATGATTTAGACGAGGGGATTAAATGTAGTATCTCCAAATTTGCGGATGACACTAAGTTGGATGGCAGTGTGAGCTGCGAAGAGGATGCTATGAGGCTGCAGAGTGACTTGGATAGGTTAGGTGAGTGGGCAAATGCATGGCAGATGAAGTATAATGTGGATAAATATGAGGTTATCCACTTTGGTGGTAAAAACAGAGAGACAGACTATTATCTGAATGGTGACAGATTAGGAAAAGGGGAGGTGCAAAGAGACCTGGGTGTCATGGTACATCAGTCATTGAAGGTTGGCATGCAGGTACAGCAGGCGGTTAAGAAAGCAAATGGCATGTTGGCCTTCATAGCGAGGGGTTTGAGTACAGGGGCAGGGAGGTGTTGCTACAGTTGTACAGGGCCTTGGTGAGGCCACACCTGGAGTATTGTGTACAGTTTTGGTCTCCTAACCTGAGGAAGGACATTCTTGCTATTGAGGGAGTGCAGCGAAGGTTCACCAGACTGATTCCCGGGATGGCGGGACTGACCTATCAAGAAAGACTGGATCAACTGGGCTTGTATTCACTGGAGTTCAGAAGAATGAGAGGGGACCTCATAGAAACGTTTAAAATTTTGACGGGGTTAGACAGGTTAGATGCAGGAAGAATGTTCCCAATGTTGGGGAAGTCCAGAACCAGGGGACACAGTCTAAGGATAAGGGGTAAGCCATTTAGGACCGAAATGAGGAGGAATTTCTTCACCCAGTGAGTGGTGAACCTGTGGAATTCTCTACCACAGAAAGTTGTTGAGGCCAATTCACTAAATATATTCAAAAAGGAGTTAGATGAAGTCCTTACTACTTGGGGGATCAAGGGGTATGGTGAGAAAGCAGGAATGGGGTACTGAAGTTGCATGTTCAGCCATGAACTCATTGAATGGCGGTGCAGGCTAGAAGGGCCGAATGGCCTACTCCTGCACCTATTTTCTATGTTTCTATGTAACTTGAGGAGAAACGAGAGAGGAAAGCACAATGCAGCCCTGATCATATTGCTATTGATAAAGTAGAGAAACAAGAAAGGTTACAGTGGAGCCAGGTATTGAAAATGAATGAATTGAATGCTGTGGAAAAGGAGACCTTTGTTGATCTTCCTAGCTTGGGAACTGAGGTTTCAGCCTGCTCAAAGGAGAGGTCAAATAAAAGTCAAAGAAGCACACTGGACTTGCAGAGTATAAATCTAATCAAGAGGTTTAGTAAATGTCAATCTGTAAGGGCAGAGATGAAATCAGGCTATTGTCACGGAATTGTACAAAAATGGACTGTTATAACTAAGGCCACTGGTTTATGGTTTTAAAATGGACAATAAAAATCCAGGTATCCAAAGTGATAAAGACAGAATGGGACTTAGAGCGCTCACTCGCAATAAACCAATGGCCCCCATCCAAAGAAATGTCAGTGCCTTTCCTACCTGACCAGTAATGTCACAGGGGCTGAAATTGCCCCTTGTTATAGCCCCGTTAGCACCTCCAGGGGGCGCTGTGCCGGTAGTGCCATGCCCCACAAGCAGCACCCTGGGCCGGTG
This sequence comes from Pristiophorus japonicus, assembly GCF_044704955.1. Taxonomy (NCBI): domain Eukaryota; kingdom Metazoa; phylum Chordata; class Chondrichthyes; family Pristiophoridae; genus Pristiophorus; species Pristiophorus japonicus. The sequence continues at coordinate 17,530,471 of NC_091990.1, forward strand.
CCCCACCGGCGATGACATCGCCGTGCACGCCGACCCCTTTTCAACCCGTGGGCCGCGAGGTTGGCGCGGGCCGAAGTCAATGGCGACTTTGCGGGGCGCAAAGCTGGCGGACATCCGCTGCTGGGGCATCAATTACAGGGGAGGCCTTTAACGCTCTGGCCCGCCATTTTATTTTGGCAATGGCGGCCTTCGCATCGACCGGGGCCGCCATCGTGCAGCCCGCACTCTGTTTTGGGTGCCGGGCCACTAACCCGGTCGATCGCGACCCAAGTAGTCCAGTGGCTGGCGTTGTAGTGCATCCACGTAGCGCTGGTGTGCTCGGCGCCGTATTGCCGCTCCGGGAGCACCGCTCCGAGGAAGCTCATGGCCCAATTCCGGGAGTTCAGAGCCGGGCGATAAAAATCCAGGCCCCGGAAGGTAACCGCCCCCAATTGGGACGAGGGGCAATTTCAGCCCCACAGATATTCCATATTCATGGATAAATGGGCAATGTTATAGATTAGTGATCCCAGAAAATCTTTTATAATTCCCAGAGTTTCACATATAGCTATAACAATGGGGTACTGAATTATATCTGTGCACCCAGGTCTAATTAAACCCATTGTCCATCCCCTCCCCACCCCATCACCTCAAGACTATATTTGATCTTGACTCCTCGCGTGCAATTGAGAGATCGACGGTTTGTAACTTGCTTGTCACGCACTCCTCATTTGTGTATTCCCATCCCATGATATACATTCTCCATTTGCCCGCGTTCAGCAATAACTGGTATAACACGGTAGACATTAAGAAAATTACAAATTACGAAGTAATGTCCTCTAAAAGCTTGAAACAGAAACGATCGAGATGCTGCTGTTTCCTCATCCTAATGTATCGCTGAGCCTCGTGGCATTTATGCCAGTACAGACGACTGCATGAGAGATTACTGCCATTCCGAGCACACGCTCTTTATTCCACTCAGCGGAATCACTTTAAATAATAACAATGAAACCGACCTGTTCTGGTCAATTTGAAAGGTTCCTCAGCCACTGCTGTCGAGTTTGTGAGCATCTTTCAGAAATGACCATGTAATAAGGGGATGATTGAAATACATTGAGGCAGTTAGTGGGCGGGAGCGGACGGAAGACGACTTCGATCAGCAGCTGAAACTACCTGAAATCGGCGGCCTGCGTATTACGGTTTAAGCGGCGCCTTTGTAATTGACACCTAGGGTAACGTGAAAAGTTCGCCGCAATGGCCTGATGTAAGTGGCTATCCGGGGCGGTGCAAGTGGTGGGGACTGTACTATCACATCTTCAGTTGCACTCTACTAAAACTAGGTGGAGTTTCATCTCCAACGAGCGAGAGTCTAACCACCGCCCCTTGACATTCAACGACATTACCATCATCGAATCCCCCGCCATCAACATCCTGGGGGCTCACTACTGACCAGAAACTTAACTGGACCCACCACATAAATACTGTGGCTACAAGAACGGGTCAGAGGCTGGTTATTTTGCAGCGAGTGTCTCACCTCGCCACCTCCACAAAGCCTTTCCACCATCTACAGGGCACAAGTCAGGAGTGTGATGGAATACTCTCCACTTGTCTGGATGAATGCAGCTCCAACAACATTGAAGAAGCTCGACCCCATCCAGGACAAAGCAGCCACTTGATCGGCACCCCATCCACCACTTTAAACATTCACTCCCTCCACCACCGGCACACCATGGCCTCAGCGTGTACCATCTACAAGATGCACTGCAGCAACTCACCAAGGCGTCTTCGACAGCACCTGCACCACCGAGAAGGACAAGGGCAGCAGGTGCATGGGAACACCATCTCCTCCAAGTTCCCCTCCAGGTCACACACCATCCCGACTTGGAAATATATCGCTGTTCCTTCATCGTCGCTGGGTCAAAATCCTGGGATTCCCTCCCCAACAGCACTGTGGGAGTACCTTCACCACACGGACTGCAGCGGCTCAAGAAAGCGGCCCATCACCACCTTCTCCAGGGCAATCAGGGATGGGCAATAAATGCCGGCCTTACCAGCGACAACCACATCCCATGAATGAATAAAATATAAATTTTAAAAGAGGCTGCAGATCCTATGGCATCACGAACACACGCTGAGGAAGAAACACCTTATCATGACTTTTCACAGGCAAAGCAATGGGAGATCCAGGAGTGTAGTCAGAAAGATGGAATCTGACTTCCTCAACCATCATCGCCAGTGTCTATAATTTAACAATAATGACAACATGACTATTCAACACTAGTGAGGTATCGGGAGCAACAGCACAATGTCAGCTGCAAGACTGATTCAGGCAAACCTGTACTTAATTTGTGCTTGGGACTGAATAAGCCATTTTAAACCCTGGCACAAGACACTGCCAAGGGTGCCAAAATGAGCTGCTTGCAAAATCAATATCTAGACCGCTGTGTCACTCACTCTCAGAGCTGTTGGCCCATCACCTGCCTGGTGTGATTAACATCCAGGTATCCTCTGTGCTCCTCCAATTCTGACCTCTTGTATCCCCGATTTTAATTGCATTACCATTGGTGGCCGTGCCTTCTGTTGCGCTCTGGAATGCCCTCCCTAAACCTCTCCGCCTCTCTACCTCTCTCTCCTCCTTTAAGACGCTCCTTAAAACCTTCCTCTTTCACCAAGCTTTTGGTCACGTGTCCTAATATCTCAATGTGGTACGGTGTCAACTTTTGTCAGATAATGCTCCTGTGAAGCGCCTTGTGAGGTTTTTTACTATGTTAAAGGTGCTATATAAATGCAAGCTGTTGTTGTTGTCTCCCTCAGTGTTCACCTGTGAGGTACATTCATGAGGCCCACCCCCAACTTGGTTCTTGCAGCCCACATCCCTCAAACAAAGCACAAAAGCCAGATGTGCCACAGCTTGTATGGATACAAATATAGGCTTGGATTTTGGAGTAAGAATAACGGTGAGGTTAACATCGCGCACCGTTATTATGGAATAAATCAGACAGCAATTTCTGGCGGTGTCTGCACATGTGCAGGTAACACGCAAATCAGGAAGTTGCAGTCTGAGATACCTTGCTCCTCCATGAGCTTTGCTACATACTTACCTCGCCGAGAAACGCGGCATTAAAACACACGAGGGTGTGACGATATGGTACTGACCCACTAAACACGCCAGAAAAAGTTACTTTTTTGACTATCTTGACTAATGTTTTTCTTACTCCTGGCATTACCATTTCAATTTGGCCCATCATCCCTTTTGTCTCCCTTACCTCTCCTGAATTCCACTCTATCGCAGACCTTCCCTTTTGTTCTTTCTTCCCCTCCCCCTTTCAGTGCTTGTTAAGAATCCGTTCTTTCCGAACACACTCCAGTTCTGACGAAGGATCATTGACCTGAAACCTTAACTCTGCTCTCTCTCCAGAGATGCTGCCTGACCCGTTGAGATTTTCAGCATTTTCTGTTTTTATGCCAGAAAAAGTTAGGTCTGGTGTATTCAGGTGTAAGAGAATTTTTTTAACAGCGTAATAAATCTTAATTACTGCCAAACAACCTCGCTGGCAGTGAAAATTAACTTTTACAAGCGTCGAGTCTATTTCCTTCAGATTTCAATTATTGTTGGGAGATTGTTTTTTTATTCCCCTTTTTCTTTCTGACTCTTATCTCTCTCTCTCTCTCTCAATCCCATCTTTCTTTTCCTCTCATTTTTCTTTCTGTACCTGATTTTACATTGAATTAAAATTCAAATTTATACTTCCTGGTTTATACTCTGCGTGCCTCGGTGAGGATTCTTCAATCTGATTGGTTGAAGAGACAGGTTGTTGCTTTCCCGGTTCAGACACGCTACAGATTCCCCTGTGGAGGGTACAGTGCTGGAAAGGATCTCCAGACACTGTTAGTCAACGCTCAAGAGCCCGCGAAAAGTCTGTGGGCAGCTGTGAGTGTGATGAACAACGAATGCCGATCCTTCGCCACTGACCGTGAGATCCAGGCCCTGGATTCTTTTAACAGGTGTGGGGGAGGGGGGGGTGATCATTATTCTGCACAGCACTGATATAGAGAGATTGATATCAGAACCAAAACAATAGCAAAACAATGCGGATGCTGGAAATCTAAAATAAAAGCAGAAAATACTGGGAACACTCAGCAGATCAGGCTCAATCTGAGAAACAAAATCAACATTCCAGGTCAATGACCCTTCGTCAGAACTTCAAAAAGGTGGCGAGGTAACAGGTTTTTAAGCACATGTCAGGGCAGGGAAAGGGGGGAGAGGAGGAAAGAACAAAAGGGAAGGTCTGTGAAAGGCAGAAGAGATTAAGAGACAAAAGGGATGTTGGTGCGAGGCAAAAGGAGATGGTAATGGGTCAAGTTAAGAAACAAAAGATGAGTCTAGATAGGATGGAAATGGCAGAATCATCATCAGCTGCTGTGGGAGAGAGAGAAAAAACAAAAAAGGAGAAAAACAAATAGGTGCAGGGGTTATGGTCTGAAAGTGTATTCAAGCATAAGTAAATTTTTAACAGTGTGATAAATCATGAGATCATGACTGATCGGAGACCTAACTCCACATACCCGCTAACACAGGAGGCCATTGGGCCGATCTTTGAAAGAACTATCTAATTAGTCCCACTCCCCCTGCACTTTCCCCATAGCCCTGCAAATTCATCCTTTTTGAGTATATATCCAATTCCCTTTTGAAAATGACCATTGAATCTGTTTCCACCACCGTTTCAGGCAATGCATTCCAGATCATAACTCACTGCATATAACAAAATTCTTCTCATCTCCCCCTGGTAGTTCTGCCAATTATTTCAATTCTGTGTCCTCTGGTTACCGATCCTCCTACAAAATAAAACTTGGTTAAATTAAATGCCTTTGAACCAGGTTATGGGAAAACCAGTCCATTAAACTCAAAAGAAACACAATTTCTGTTTTAACCAAATAAATTTGTAATGTTATATTTTCTCATGGAAAAATTGTTAATGTCCCTTGCAAATTACAATAGAGCAAGAATGGAAAGATGGGATAAAAACCCTTTCACTACAATTCAATATTTTTGCACTGGCAGACAAAGTGCAAAATTAAATCCTTTTATATAGAGGGAGCATGAAGGTCAAAAACCCTTGTGGTTCAGTTAAAAAAACAAATGAACTTTAAAGGCTGATAAGGTGACAGACAGAGCCGTTTGATTGACAGATTATATTTAAATCAAAAGCTCAATTGACCTGCTGTTCACATATTCCACTGTCTGCTAGTTTGCTTATGCAATATAAATAGCTCCGCGGTACCCATACAGAGCCAAGTTCAAGATGTCACTGTCGTGTTGTTAAGTCGGTTGCTACGCGAGCTGCCTTCCCATGAATCAAACCATGCAGGTGAATCGTGATATTCATTTTCTCTTGATAAGACATACATTCTCTCTCTCCAGTCCCTGAACGTTACCAGAGGGGTTACATTGTGATGCTGTGATGTGACACCAGAGACATCAGTAGCAGATTTAGGTGCGATTTTCAGCGTTGGGTTATATACCCAATGTGTAATCTTCTACCCAAAGTAGAAGAACATAAGAACTAATAGCAGGAGTAGGTAATCATGGAACGGTAGACCACGAGATCATGATCTGAAAAGCAAGAGTCCCACTGAGTACAATATTTTAGCAACATTCCCACATTTCATTGAAGTTCTACGTATATCAACCCCAACTGGACAAACTGGCTGGTCTCACAATGCAGTCCCACTTGTGACCACCAAGAGCTATTTGCCCCTATACTAGATGATGTCTGAAAGCACTGTCGACCTTAGATGTGCTAAGCACAGTCAGAATAAAGCAATTCACATGGCAATAGCAGGCAGTATTTTATCCAACGTCAACATAGATATTGTGGAAATATGAATGTCCGACAATAAATGAATAAATCCTGAGAGAGAAATAGATAATTCATTGGCAAGGCAACTTGGATTGCCTGAGTTAGTCCCATTACAGGTGCTTAAAAGATACTGATAAGGCCTCTAAGGCTGTTTCAGACACACAATGGTTACCAGACTTCTTTATATGCTTTCTCTCTTCCCTCCCTCAATCTCTCATAATCCCTCTTGAGCTTTCACTTAGCTACTATTTCTCAATTTATCTGCTGCTCTTTTCTGCTCCGGTGGTGTCCAACACCATGGGCCTTGGCCTTTGGCCCTAGTTTCCCCAATTCAAATAAATAAAAACCTGAATTAATGCTTCTTTCTATACTTCAGCTTGTGTGAAATACTGGTCCAGATTAAGTGGGCTCAGAGAGCCTGTCAAAATGGAATCAATTAGTGCCTGTTGTGTACGTGTTGTCTATTCCCAATTACCAACCCAATTTCAAAAAGCGATCCAGAAAAAATCTAAGTGCCCTTCGCCAGAATTAATGGCTGATTGGGGAACAATTCAGAGATTCTAATGGTCTCTTCCCAGCCATTATTCTTCCAATACAGATTTTCAATCCTGCGCATATAGCAATTCTACCCATGCCCACATCGTCATAGTATGTGATTTCAAACACCGAAAAGAGATTACTACATTGTAATTACTCCCAGTTAATCCATTCATCTCTTGTGTAATCTCTCAGCAGTATTTTACCTCTCAGCAGTAGTCGGGCGGGAGGACATTACGCGAGGTCACACTACCTATTGCATGGGCCAATCCTGATCATTTTCTAATTACTTTTCTTTTTTTTGTATACAGGGTACCTGTATTCTAATTCTGCATTCTCTACATAATCTCTCCAGTATCCTATATTCTCTCTCCAGTATCCTATATTCTCTCTCCAGTATCCTTATTCTCTATATAATCTCACCAGTATCCTATATTCTCTATATAATCTCACCAGTATCCTATATTCTCTATATACTCTCTCCAGTATCCTATATTCTCTATATAATCTCTCCAGTATCCTATATTCTCTATATAATCTCACCAGTATCCTATATTATCTATATACTCTCTCCAGTATTCTATAATCTCTCTCCAATATCCTATATTCTCTATATAATCTCACCAGTATCCTATATTATCTATATACTCTCTCCAGTATCCTATATTCTCTATATAATCTCTCCAGTATCCTATATTCTCTATATACTCTCACCAGTATCCTATATTATCTATATACTCTCTCCAGTATCCTATATTCTCTATATAATCTCTCCAGTATCATATATTCTCTATATACTCTCTCCAGTATCCTATATTCTCTATATAATCTCTCCAGTATCCTATATTATCTATATACTCTCTCCAGTATCCTATATTCTCTCTCCAGTATCCTATATTCTCTCTCCAGTATCCTATATTCTCTATATACTCTCCAGTATCCTATATTCTCTATATAATCTCACCAGTATCATATATTCTCTATATGATCTTTCACTAGTACCCTACTTTCACTATACAATGTTTCTGTTTGATCATCCATCATTTCCTCCTAGAGAGTCCGAATGTGAAGACAAGTGAGGAGAGAGAGGGAAAGAGTCTGCATGTGGAGATATAGGAGAGAGGGGAGCTGGAGAGAGAGAGAGAGAGAGAGAGAGAGTGTGTCTGGAGGAGAGAGGGGAGCAAGAGAGAGAGAGAGAGAGAGAGAGCGAGCGCGTCTGAATTGAAGAGAGGAGAGGAGGAGAGAGAGAGCGCAAGAGTCGGCATGTGGATAGGATATATAGAGAATATGCAAGTGGAGGGAAGAGATACTGGCCCTAAATTTGCCCATCACTGGGCGCTGTTTTTCCGGCATCTACTACCAGCGGCAAAATATTTGGCGCCATACATTCTGGCGCTGGTGTATCTGTAAAAGAAGGTTCTGCGCCATTTTCACAGGAAGGCAAACTTGCCCCACCAAAAAATATTTTTAAACCGGTGCACAGAAAGCCTGTATTTGAGGAGCAGAGAGTGGGGGAGAGGGGCAATAAATTGAAGGATAGTAACTGTGTGGGTAGAATAGAGTCTGCTGTTATCTAATTCTGTGTGTAATCAATCCAAAGTATCCATTATTCTCAAGGCACATTGCTATGGGTCTGGAGTTACATATAGGCCAGATCAGGTAAGGACAGCAGATTTCTTTCCCTAAAGGACATTAGTGAGCCTGCTGGGTTTTAATGACAATCCGGTAGTTTCATGGTCACCATTACTGACACTAGCTTTTTAATTCCAGATTTATTTAATTAATTGAATTTAAAATTGCCAGCTGCCATGGTGGGATTTTAACACACATCTCCGGATTACTAGTCCAGTAACATAACCAGTATGCTACCGTTGACAGCCAATTAAGTACTTTTGAAGTGTAGTTACCGTTGTAACGTAAAGAAATATAGCAACCAATTTGTGCACAGCAAGGTACTTCAAAGAGCAATGAGACAAATGACCAGTTAATCTGTTTGACTGATATTGGTTGAGGGATAAATTAGCCAGACACTGGGACAAATCCCCTGCTCCTTTTTAAAACATGCTACGTAGCCTTCTATTCGCACGGGACAGGGCAGACTGAACCTCAGATTAGCATCTCATCCGAAAGATGACAACTCCGACAGTGCAGCACTCCCTCAGTACTGCACTGACAGCGGGACCTGCAAAAGCAGCAAGGTAGGGCTTACCCAAGTTATACATTTGGTTAACCTGCTGCCTGCAAGACACTTCTACTTTGCCTTTCTTAGTCCTTCACTTTAATCCTAATACAAATGAGTGTCAGCTGTAGCTCAGTGGGTAGCACCCTTGCATCTGAGTCAGAAGATTGTGGGTTCAAGTCCCACTCCAGGGACTTGAGCACAAAAAAAATCTAGGCTGACACTCCAGTGCAGTGTGCAGTGCTGAGGAAGCACTGCATTGTCCGAAGTGCTGTCTTTCGGATGAGACGTTAAACCAAGGCCCCTTCTGCTCCATCAATTGGGCATAAAAGATCCCACGGTACTATTCTGAACAAGAGCAGGGGAGTTATCCCCGGTGTCCTGGCCAATATTTATCCTTCAATTGACATAACAAAAAAGCAGATTATCTGGTCATTATCACATTGCTGTTTGTGGGAGCTTGCTTGTGCGCAAATTGGCTGGCACGTTTCCGACATTACAACAGTGACTACACTCCAAAAGTACGCCATTGACAGTAAAGCACTTTGAGACATCTGGTGGTCGTGAAAGGTGTTATATAAATCCAAGATTTGCTTTCTTCTTTCTTAACGGAGCTGTCCCATTTAGCCATTATTGAACTACTTACATTTGTATAGTGCCTTCAACGTGCATCATTTGAGCTATTGATTAACTAACTGCATCAAAACCACCGAGTTGCAAGTGTTCTGATGAAGGACTAGACCCAAGATATTAAACTACCTTTACTATTTCACGTACTGCTGGATTTCCAGCACCTTCGGTTTTACGATCATTCTTGAATTAAGACTTTGTGCCAGTTCCTTTTATTTTGCATTCCCATTTCCCAACCAGGCAGAGTGTAAAACGCCCTCTTGCGTTTCATGAGTGACAGCTCATGAATATCAAGCTTGTGTTATTAATCCAGACGGATATTGCACACTTCAGCGCCATTGACTATGAGCGTGTTCAGCTTCAGAAATAAATCATGGATTCTTTCTTGGTATTCATTGTTTTAACATTTTAAATATTTATCACAAATGAAACATGGATACTAAAGCCATTACATTATCACTGACATGGGCGCCCAGAGTAATCCAATCTTGGGATTCAACTCATGATCTCACAAGAACACAAATATCTTTAATGAAATGAGCTCTGGCCTGTCTCAATTCAACCTCCACATGCCGAGACAAAAGTGGCCATATTTTGAGACAAAATGCCTGCACTTCCTCAGATATACACGAGGACGAGTGATGTGAGACATTCAAATATTGCATTGTACAGTGCTAGCTGCCTTTCTTAAATTGGGATTGGGGTTGGGGCTCAACAAAAGGATGTTTTTATCCAAATCTAACCCATACTGCTCGCAGCTTAATACTAAAACAGAAAGTATTTTAGTCCATGGCATCTCAAGGCTTGATCAGAACAAGACTAGCTTTTTAAAAAGTTAAAGTACGATATTACGGAATGGTACAATTTTCTTCCGTTAAAGGTTTTCTGGCCACAACCAGCTATTGCCCGACCTCAGCAGACAACCTATTTCTCAAACCCTGCACAGAATAGTATTGGTTAGTCCTGGTTGCATATTATCCCATCTGTCATGACTGACTCTCCGTTGCAGTGTGACACTTTCTATCAATTTTTAATCTAAAAATCCAGCACTTTTCTTTAGTTTCTGCAGGAGTGCGGGTCAGAGGGGCTGCTGATTGCTGAGTGATGTGTTTTATTTTATTTCACAGCGGTGCAGCATTGAGCACGTAAAGTTGCAGGTTTAAACAGGAAACATTTCAAACCCCAGCCTTTGGAGAGCATTCCCATTTCATTGTATGCTTTTTAAAAAAAATCCAAAACAAACTTGTCCAATTATTTTTGCATGACTTTGACGAAGGGCATCAGGATGGCATTGTTTCCATAAATGACAGCATTGTGCATTGATAGAAGCTCCACATCATGTACAGAAGACACCTCGCCGCTGGAGAAATATCACCAACGATGTCTCCGCAAGATCCTACAAATCCCCTGGGAGGACAGGCGCACCAACATCAGTGTCCTCATTCAGGCTAACATCCCCAGCATTGAAGCACTGACCACACTCGATCAGCTTCACTGGGCAGGCCACATAGTCCGCATGCCAGACACGAGACTCCCAAAGCAAGCGCTCTACTCGGAGCTCCTTCATGGAAAACGAGCCAAAGGTAGGCAGCAGAAACGCTACAAGGACACCCTCAAAGCCTCCCTGATAAAGTGCAACATCCCCACTGACACCTGGGAGTCCCTGGCCCAAGACCGCCCTAAGTGGAGGAAGTGCATCCGGGAGGGCGCCGAGTGCCTCGAGTCTCAACGCCGAGAGCTTGCAGAAATCAAGCGCAGGCAGCAGAAAGAGCGTGCGGCAAACCAGTCCCACCCACCCCTTCCCTCAACGATTATCTGTCCCACCTGTGACAGAGTCTGTGGCTCTCGTAATGAACTGTTCAGCCACCAAAGAACTCACTTCAGGAGTGGAAGCAAGTCTTCCTCGATTCCAAGGGACTGCCGATGATGACACACTGCACCCACCAGTAAGTAGCCTTGCCCCTGACCAACACTCTCCACTGTAGTGCTGTGATTCTTCCCACACCCAACAACTCTTATGACTTCTCTAAGTAATCATCATGGAGTTGTCCACGAAGGTCCTGACGTTCCAGGTCCTGAACTTCATATTGAAGGGTGGAAGATGCTTGCGCGTGAGTTCTTTTAACGTGGGATGGCCGTTGCACACCAGCCACCACATGGGCTTAGCTGAGTAAGATCTTGGTTCAGTGGCAAGGGGGTCCAAGACAACTGGAGACCAGGCACTGATATATGAGCCTAATTGCCTATGGCGAGATGCAGGCCGTAAGCTCGGCACTGAGCAGCGCCCTTCGGTGAGATGGTTCTCCAAATAAACGAGTTTGCCAACTGACTGCCAATTAGTCTCGATTTGTAGGCAATTTTGTTCTCTCGGCTCATGCCAACTTGGAATAGCGAGAGAACCATCCAGCTCATATCACAAAGGAGCCTTGCAGTCAATAGAGAGATACAGCGTCCATCCTATTAGTCTGGACTGGATGCAAACCCAGCTCCCAGAACTGAAAGGACAGTGCCACCTCGATTTCTCACCCTCCTCACAAGTAGTCCTAATCCCATGTGCCCACTCCCCTGTGCCCATGTGAGAGTCAGAGAGCAACTTCCAAAAAAAAACCTTTATCCCCTGTACGTTGGCGTACACAAGGATATTTCCGTTAGAACAAAGGAGGTTAAGAGGAGATCTAACAGAAGTGTTCACAATTAGGGGAGGTTTTGATGAATATGCTGGGAAAAGCTATTTTTACTCGTCAGTGTAGTCGGTAACTAGAGGCCATAAATTAAAGAAAAAAGAAGGGAGAGGTTGAGAGAATTTTTTTTTTAAATACAGAGGGTCATTCGAACAAGCCCCATCAGAAACAGTGGTGGAAGCACATTTAAGAAGGAAGTGATAACATTTGTAAAATAATTGTTTTTAAGGGTATGGGGAAAAGGACATGTCAGTGCGACTAAATGGATAACTCTTTATGAGATTCGGCACAAGTGCGATGGGCTGAATGATATCCTTCTTGCTGTAACTTTCTATGGAATCACAGGTAACAGAGCGATAATGTCTTCAAAATGGGGGGTTGTAAATTTACCGTCCTGTTAAATGCCCCCACTCTGCCCAGTATCACTTTTACCGCCTGAAACAGTTTGCCGCGAGAACCCCACCCCCCCCACCCAGCGCTAAGCCTCTTTAAATATGTAAATCAAGTTCCTACAACCTGAAGCAAAAGTGAGATCTGCCAAATATTTTTTTCCCCCCATCGAGGCAGTGTCAGCTGTGGCTCAGTGCGTAGCACACTCACTTCTGAGTCAGAAGGTTGTGAAAACAGATGCAAAGCATTCATTAATAATCCTACCCACGCCTCCAAACACCGATTTTCTTTGTGGTCTCCAATAGATCCTACTCTTTCTCTAGTTATCCTCTTGCTCTTAATGTATTTATAAAATATCTTTGTGGTTTCCCTGATTTTACTTGCCAACATACTTTCATGTTCTCTCTTTGCTTTCCTGATATCTTTTTTAATTGCACCCCTGCACTTCTTATACTCTTCTAGAGTTTCTGCAGTGTTGAGTTCTCTGTATCTATCATAAGCTTCCTTTTTTTTCTTTATCTTATCCTGTATATCCCTTGACAAAAGAGAGGGGTGATGTAGATTGTGCAATGAGGGAGGAGGAGTGTGAAATATTAGACGAGATAAACATCGTAAGAGGCTTAGCATCTTTGAAAGTGGATAAATCCCCTGGCCCGGATGAAATGTATCCCAAGCTGTTAAGAAAAACAAAAGAGAAAATAGCAGAGGCTCTGACCATAATTTTCTAATCCTCTCTGGCTACAGATGTGGTGCCAGAGGACTGGAGGACTGCTAATGTTGTACCTTTGTTTAAAAAGGGAGAAAGGGATAGACCGAGTAATTACAGGCCAGTCAGCCTAACCTCAGTGGTGGGAAAATTATTTGAAAAAGTCCTGAGGGACAGGATAAATCTTCATTTGGAAAGACATGGATTAATCAAGGACAGTCAGCATGGATTTGTTAAGGGAAGGTCATGTCTGACTAACTTGATTGAATTTTGAGAGGAGGTAACCAAGAGGGTCGATGAGAGCACTGCATATGATGTAGTGTATATGGATTTTAGCAAAGCTTTTGATACGGTCCCACATGGTAGACTGGTCATGAAAGTAAAAGCCCATGGAATCCAGGACAAAGTGGCAAGTTGGATCCAAAATTGGCTCAGAGGCAGGAAGCAAAGGGTAATGGTTGATAGGTGTTTTTGTGACTAGAAGGCTGTATCCAATGAGGTTCCGCAGGGCTCAGTGCTGGGTCCCTTGCTTTTTGTGGTATATATCAATGACTTAGACTTGAATGTTAGGGGTATGATTAAGAAGTTTGCAGATAACACTAAAATAGTCTGTGTGGTTGATAATGAAGAAGAAAGCTGTGGACTGCAGGTCAGGTGGGCAGAACAGTGGCAAGTGGAATTTAATCCTGATAAGTGCAAGGTAATGCATTTGGGGAGGTCTAACAAGGCAAGGGAATACACATTAAATGGTACGGCATTGAAAAGTATAGAAGAACAAAGGGACCTTGGAGTGCAGGTCCACAGATCCCAGAAGGTAGCAGGCCAGGTAGATAAGGTAGGTAAGAAGGCATATGGAATACTTGCCTTTTTTAGTTGAGGCATGGAATACAAGAAGCAAGGAGGTTATGCTTGAACTGTATAAAACACTAGTTAGGCTGCAGCTGGAGTACTGTGTGCAGTTCTGGTCACCACATTACATGAAAGATATGATTGCACGGGAAAGGGTGCAGAGGAGGCTTACAAGAATGTTGCCTGAACTGGAGAATTTTGGCTATGAGGAAAGATTGGAGATGCTGGGTCTGTTTACTTTGGAACAGAGGAGGCTGAGGGGAGACCCGATTGAGGTGTATAAAATTATGAGGGGCCTGGATAGAGTGGATAGGAAGAACTTGTTTCCCTTGGCAGAGGGGTCAACAACCAGGAGGCATAGATTTAAAGTAATTGCGGGAGGCATAGAAGAGATATGAGGGGAAATTTCTTCACCCGGAGGTGGTGGGGGTCTGGAACTCACTGCCTGAAAGGGTGGTAGAGACAGAAAACCTCATCACATTTAAAAAAATACTTGGATGTGCACTTAAAGTGCTGTAACCTACAGAGCTACGGAACAAGAGCTGGAAAGTGGGATTAGGCTGGATAGCTCTTGGTCGACTGGCATGATATGATGGGCCAAAATGGCCTCCTTCTGTGCTGTAAACTTCTATGATTCTACGATAAGGTTGTGGGTTCAAGTTCCACTCCAGAGATTCGAGTACCAAAAATCTAGGTTGACACTCCAGTGCAGTGCTGAAGGAGTTACCCATGGCATCCTGGTCAATGTTTATCCCTCAAATCAACATAACAAAAAAACAGATTATCTGGAGATGATCACATTGCTGTTTGTGGGAGCTTGCTGTGCACAGATTGGCCGCCGCGTTTCCTACATTACAACAGTGACTACACTCCAAAGATACTTCATTGGCTGTAAAGCACTTTGGCACATCCAGTGGTTGTGAAAGGCGCTATATAAATCCAAGTTTTTCTTTTCTTTCGCTGTTAACATTCAAATGCATTTATCAAGCGAAGAAAATTCAGACAAATCAGTTGGATCATTGTTTTAAAAAAAAGTTAGTTAATTTCTTTCACAAATTTTATGTGGTTCAAAAAGAAATCGAAAACCAACAGGAACGATTCATGCATAAAATTAAAAGATATATTGAGTGCGTTGATTGTAATCTGTGTGGCTGCATTCGGAATTATCAACGGTTGGAGACCCCCAAGTGGGTACACATCCATTTATAACAGATTAGCAAAAAAAAAACATAGGTTATAGCACCAGGATTGTTTGATGCTCTGCACAGACTGCAGCCAATTTTGGTTTTGCCTCAGAGAAAGAAAGAACAAAAAAAACAGACTTTGAAGTTAAAATATAATAGAATCTTCAATTAGCCGCCATAATGGAGGTCCTCTCTCTCGATGGATATGGGCTGACTCAGTGCTGTCAACAGACATTCCGATGAAAGAGTGCTCACAATCCCTTTCAGAAGACGTATAGATGAACTTTCTCGGTTTTGCTTTAAGTTGAAAGTTTCCTTTTGTTTTTAAAATACTGGTCTCCCGAGCCAAGATCACAATTCCCACAAAAAAAATCCTGCCACCCACTCCCCCAACTCCCACCATCTCCTCCCCCCTGCCCATGAAAACTCTGCCAGGCGACAGTGTGGGGATAATGGTTTGTCCACCAATTGAAGTATCCCCATGGCTCCTGCATCTTATATTAAAACATTCTGTTGGATTGGACAGAAATTGAACTTCGGGCAGACGAGGTCTAGCTGGAGAGGGTTAACAGAAGATAAAACCATTTAACGGGGGTGGGAACGGAGGGGGAGGAACAGAGCAGCACAGTGAAGCAAAGACAATACTTATCACCTCAGACCTGGGAGCATAAGGATTGGGATGAAAGGTCCCTCTGATGGTTATAAGAGTTCTAATTCAAATGAGTCTTGGCAATCTCGCCCAGCTCCTGCTGGGCTGACGTCCACAGCATGAATCTGCCAACAACTCCTGCACAAACTGGCAATGCTTATAAAAAATCTGCTGAAAAATGTCTCATGAGGAATGGAAACACAGAACTCTAAACTGCTCCATTGTATTTTTGGTGTGCATCACTGTTGCAGGGAAACACAAGCTTCCATCTATAATCAAGTCTGCGCCAGCACAGATCTGGGGAGATGGACGCTCACGCTACAACCACTTGCGTTTATACAGCGCCTTTCACGTAGTAAAACGGTCACAAGATTTGACATCGAGCCACGTATTTGGGCAGGTGACCAGAAGCTTGTTCAAAGAGGCAGGTTTTAAGGAGCGCAGAAATCGGCGCGTGTGCTCCATTCCTCAGCACCAATATGCTCAACCCCAACGCAAAAATAAAAGCCATTTCCTCGATCTTTTGGAATCGACCTGTTCATTAGTCTCCTGGCTGGCCTTCCATTCTATACCTTCCCGAAGCTCCAATCCATCTAAAGCTCAGCCGTCTATATCCTGCCCCACCACAAGTGACTATCACCCATCACCCTTGCCCTTGATGACCAAAAAGCTGACTCCCTGTCCCTCAACATGTTCAATAGCTTCATCATCAAATCCCTGCATAGACTTGCCCCATTCTATCTCTGCGACCTTCTCTGGGGTTCTGCGTCTTCTGGTCCTCTGCACCACCCTTCCTTGAACCCTGCACCTCACATCTTCTCTCTCCTACTTTACAATCACTTTGTAACCAAGCATTCTGTCATCTCTCCCAATCACTACATCCATTGCTAAGTAACTGTGCTTCCACCTCGTTCCCACTTGTGAAGCAACTGGGAATGTTTTCTATCTTAAAGGTGCTATTTAAATGTAAAGTTCTCCTTGTTGTAGAATTAGTCCTCTTGAGAGCATCCATTAGACTTGTATTTATAAAGTGCCTCAAACATCTCAAAAGCACCTCACATGAATAATTTTGAAGTGTGGTGTATAAGATTTTGAGGGGCCGAGAAAGAGTGGATAGGAAGGACCTATTTCCCTTAGCAGAGGAGTCAATAGATTTAAAGTTATTGGTAGAGGATTAAAGAGGAGTTGGGGAGAAAGGTTGTCACCCAGTTTCTGTGCTGTACATTGGATGTGAGCATACTCTGCATTTGTAGCAGTCGGAGCGCCCCTGCTGGCTTCATCAGTAAGTGCAGTGCCTGATGTGCTATGGGGCCTTCCAGACCAAGAGCAACCCTGGGTGCGTCCCATGTCTACACAGCCGCTCTCGGTGGGGAATGGGTGCCGGTGCCCTCCGACATCTCGGCCGACTGACGACTCTTCGTGTGTGTGTGTGTGTGTGTGTGGGGGGGGAATGTTTGTGGGAGTGTGTGTGTGAGAGTATGTGTGTATGAGAGAATGTGTGTATGAGAGAATGTGTGTGTGAGCGTGAGTGTGTGAGCGAGCGTGTGTAGCGAGCGTGTGTAGCGAGCGTGAGTGTGTGTGAGTGTGAGAATGTGAGAGTGAGAGTGTGAGAGTGTGAGAGTGAAAGTGTGTGAGAGTATGTGTGTGTGTGTGTGTGTGTGTGTGTGTGTGTGTGTGTGTGTGTGTGTGTGTGTGAGAGAGAGAGAGAGAGAGAGAGAGAGAGAGAGAGAGAGAGAGAGAGAGAGAGAGAGAGTGTGAGCCGAGCCAAGTGAGTGTGGGCATGAGGGCATTGCAGCCACGCCTGGTCTTGTCCTCACCCGAGGCACGCACTCACTCACACTTTCCTGGACATTGCTCGGAGATCAATAAGAGCACAACCTAACCTTGGGATCCTTCTCTACATTTACGTGCTTGTTTAAAAACAAAAATAATGGATGCTCTTGTTTGAAGATCTTCTCTTCGGGCAGTTATAAGGAGGCTACTAGAAATCATTCTGGATTTTTCTAACATCCAGGATTTTGGCCATTAGGTGCACAATTGTCCATTTTTAACTGACCTGAGATCTGATTTTGTGAGCCCTTGGAGTAAACACTGTGCATTTCGTGACTCAGGGCTGGCTCTGCATCATCTGTATCAGCTTATTTAATAAACTGATCCCGAATACAGTGCATGAATGACACTTCAATCCATTCTACCGTTCAACACTGATCTTTCGGCCTATAAATCAGAGGTTCCTTATGGGTCAGTAGTTTTTTTTTAAACTCAGCCAATTCTGTTTTCTATGTGACCAGGGTAATTGGTCAACAGTTAATATCCAAAGATGTCATTTCACTTCCATTTCTTGACAACCATGTGGAAAAAGCTTCAGATTTATTGAACAGTTTTTTCTTTTCACATCTGTATTTATATTCGGATATTGCTCATGCGTTCGTGCACAGTCTCTCTCCATGCTTTACGATGACTGTAAGACAATAGAAAAGATACCAGTCCATACAAGTTAGCAACACCCTATTAGTGACAACACTGATCGATATCCAATTCATAGCATGGTCCCACAATGGATAACAGACTTCTGCTACATTGAGCAAATTTCTCACACCTTGTCCAGCGCAAATTCGCCAGAATTATAGCGGGCCATAGAGGTTTGAGTTCTGAGCGCAGGTTACCTAGACCTGGATTTTATTCCCTGGAGTATAAAAGATTGAGGAGTGATCTGATTCGATAGGGTGAATTTGAAAGATTAGTAAAACATCACAAAGTGCTTCACAGGAGCATTATAGAACAAAACTTGACACAGAACCATACAAGAAGAAATTAGGGCAGATGACCAAAAGATTGGTCAAAGAGGTAGGTATGAAGGAGCATCTTCGGAGGAAAGAGAGGTTCAGGCAGGGAGTTCCAGAGCTTGGGGCCTAGGCAACTGAGGCACAGCCATCAATGATTGAGCAATTAAAATCAAAGATAGAAACATAGAAAATAGGTGCAGGAGTAGGCCATTTGGCCCTTCGAGCCTGCACCACCATTCAATAAGATCATGGCTGATCATTCCCTCAGTACCCCTTTCCGGCTTTCTCTCCATACCTCTTGATCCCTTTAACTCCCTCTTGAATATATCCAATGAACTGGCATCAACAACTCTCTCAGAATTCCACAGGTTAACAACTCTCTGAGTGAAGAAGTTTCTCCTCATCTCAGTCCTAAATGGCCTACTCCTTATCCTAAGACTGTGTCCCCTGGTTCTGGACTTCCCCATCATCGGGAACATTCTTCTGCATCTAACCTGTCCAGTCCTGTCAGAATCTTGTAAGTTTCTAGGAGATCCCCTCTCATCCTTCTAAACTCCAGTGTATAAAGGCCCAGTTGATCCAGTCTCTCCTCATATGTCAGTCCCGCCATCCCAGGAATCAGTCTGGTGAACCTTCGCTGCACTCCCTCAATAGCAAGAACGTCCTCCTCAGATTAGGTGACCAAAACTGAACACAATATTCTAGGTGAGGCCTCACCAAGGCCCTGTACAACTGCAGTAAAACCTCCCTGCTCCTATACTCAAATCCTTTAGCTATGAAGGCCAACATACCATTTGCCTTCTTCACCGCCTGCTGCATCTGCATGCCAACTTTCAATGACTAATGAACCATGACACCCAAGTCTCGTTGCACCTCCCCCTTTCCTAATCTGCCACCAATCAGATAATATTCTGCCTTTGTGTTTTTGCCCCCCAAAGTGGATAACCTCACAGTTATCCACATTATACTGCATTTGCCATACATTTGCCCACTCACCTAACCAGTCCAAGTTACCCTGCAGCTTTTTAGCATCCTCACACCGCCACCCAGCTTAGTGTCGTCTGCAAACTTGGGAGATATTACGCTCAATTCCTTCATCTAAATCATTAATGTACATTGTAAAGAGCTGGGGTCCCAGCACTGAGCCCTGCAGTATTCCACTAGTCACTGCCTCCCATTCTGAAAAGGACCTGTTTATCCCGACTCTCTGCTTCCTGTCTGCCAACCAGTTCTCTATCCACGTCAGTACATTACCCCTAATACCATGTGCTTTGATTTTGCACACCAATCTCGTGGGGGACCTTGTCAAAAGCCTTTTGAAAGTCCAAATACACCACATCCACTGGTTCTCCCTTGTCCACTCTACCAGTTACATTCTCAAAAAATTCCAGAAGATTTGTCAAGCATGATTTCCTTTCATAAATCCATGTTAACTTGGACTGATCCTGTCATTGCTTTCCAAATGCGCTGCTATTTCATCTTTAATAATTGATTCCAACATTTTCCAAACTACTGATGTCAGGCTAACCGGTCTATAATTACCCGTTTTCTCTCTCCCTCCTTTTTTAAACAGTGGTGTGACATTAGCTACCCTCCAGTCCATAGGAACTGATCCACAATCGACAGATTGTTGGAAAATGATCACCAATGCATCCACTATTTCTAGGGCCACTTCCTTAAGTACTCTGGGATGCAGAATATCAGGCCCCAGGGATTTATCGGCCTTCAATCCCATCAATTTCCCCAACACAATTTCCTGCTTTATAAGGATATCCTTCAGTTCCTCCTTCTCACTAGACCCTCTGTCCCCTAGTATTTCCGGAAGGTTATTTGTGTCTTCCTTCGTGAAAACAGAACTAAAGTATTTGTTTAACTGGTCCGCCATTTCTTTGTTCCCCATTATAAATTCACTTAAATCTGACTGCAACGGACCTATGTTTGTTTTCACTAATCCTTTTCTCTTCACATATCTATAGAAGCTTTTGCAGTCAATTTTTATGTTCCCAGCAAGCTTCCTCTCATATTCCTTTTTTCCCCCTCCTAATTAGAACCTTTGTCCTCCTCTGCTATATTACACAATGCTCCCAGTCCTCAGGTTTGCTGCTTTTTCTGGCCAATTTATATGCCTCTTCCTTGGATTTAACACCATCCTTAATTTCCCTTGTTAGCCACGGTTGAGCCATCTTCCCCGTTTTATTTTTACTCCAGACAAGGATGTACAATTGTTGAAGTTCATCCTTGTGATCTTTAAATGTTTGCCATTGCCTATCCACCGTCAACCCTTTAAGGATCACTCGCCAGTCTATTCTAGCCAAGTCACGTCTCATACCATCGAAGTTACCTTTCCCCAAGAGGCCAGAATTAGAGGAGCGCAGATATCTCATAGGGTTGTAGGGCTAGAGGAGATTACAGAGATAGGGAGTGGCGCGGCCATGGAAGGATTTGAAAACATGGATGAGAATATTAAAATCGTGGCGTTGCATGACCGGGAGCCAATGTAGGTCAGCCAGCATAGGGGTGATGGTGAGCGGGACTTGGTGCAAGATAGGACACGGGCAGCAGAGTTTTGGATGACCTCAAATTTAAGTAGGGTAGAATGTGGGAGGCCAGCCAGGAGTGCATTGGAATAGTCAAGTCTAAAGGTAACCCAAGGCATGCATGAGGGTTTCAGCAGCGGATGAACTGAGGCAAGGGCGGAGTCGGGCAATATTACGGAGGTAGAAAAAGGCGGTTTTTGTTCTGACGCAGATAGTTATGGTTGGAAGCTCATTTCAAGGTCAAATATGACATTATATGTGATGACAGTCTGGTTCAGCCTCAGACAGATGCGAGGGAGAGAGATGGTGTCGGTGACAAGGGAACAGATACAAATAAATTATTTCTGGGAGTGGAATCAAGAACGAGGGGACATAATCTTAAAAAAATGAGGTTGTGAAAGGTGCTATATAAATGCAAATCTCCTCCTTCTCCAGTGCAGTGTAGCAGCCTTGGGAGGGGTTGATGGTCAAGAGAAAAAAATTGAACCTTTATAGCTCTTTTTTGAAGCCTCAGGCTACAACCCGCTCAACATCATTCCTGCCAATCAGCCTGCTCTCCCAACATCTAAAGACCCCTTAGTACCCTTAGGTACCCCCACACCATGTACCCCATTGTCAATGGTTTCCGATCACCATGTACCCCATTGTCAATGGTTTCCGATCACCATGTACCCCATTGTCGATGGTTTCCGTTTTTTGTGTTCCTGCCTTGAAGCATTCAACTATAAATTGTTTGCTTCTTAGAAATTAATTGATGCAAAATTGTGGATATGCCAGGAGCACAGCAGTGGAAAATTCAGGCTGCTAATGAGTCTCCAAACTTATGGCTTTAATAAACTTAAACAAGCAAAGAATAAAGTTTGAGCGTTCGAAATCTAGAGTTCCAAAATTCAGAATGTTCCGAAATCCGGACACTGGGCCGATCCATGGCAGGGTCGTCCGGAAACTGGAAATGTTCTGAAATCCGGACTCCCCCGCCTCGGCTGCCCACCTCAACCGCCCAACCTCCGCTCCGCCCCCCCCCCCGACATCGACCCCCTCCTCCCCCCTTACCTCGGCCGCCTGTGCCCGCCCCCAACCCCACCCCTCCTCCCCTCCCCTCCCTACCTTGACCCAGGCAAAGACGTTCTGAAATCCGGAAATACCCGGAATCCAGAACGGCCTCGATCCAGAGGTTTCCTGATTTCGGAACGTCACACCTGTGCCACCAAAACAATCAAAAAGTTCATTGTTTATGCAGTTTGCACATTTTGTGAATATAAAACATTTCTGAAACCTCAAAAATGGTTCAGAAGAGATTTAGACATACGGTCGGAGAAAAAATAAGTAGGTGAGTGACTGAAAGAAAAAAAACATGCTTCATAACCAATCACCTTCTTTGCTTTTTGAACTACCAGCAAAGCAGCAATGATCACAAGTATAGGTGACTGATCTTTGCACTTCACAATAGAGAACAGCAGTTCCTAATAAATCTCATCACGTGCCTGAAATAAAGCTTTGAAAATTCAATCTCCAGTTCCTTTCAATTTTGTAAAAGGTCCAAGAGACTCTCAACTCCTCACAGAATGAGGTGACACCCTCCTTCACCCACTGGTGATGCACGTGCAAAAATCCTGCAAAATATATATCCTCAAAATTCACAGATTGCTTGCTGAGAAATAGGAAAGCTGCACATGCTCAGACTGCATAGACTCCCACTCGCCATTGTGAAGTAACAATATTCCATCAAATCCCACATTTTTGAGGAAGACATTGAGTAAAAACTTTATCAAAGATATTAAAAGACACAAAATGGGTAAATTTAACTATGTTAGTGTCACATATATATGTTGTGTATGTATAACATAAGTATATACCCTGTGCACTCAATGTACAGTTGCATAAGACTACTGGATGTATCTTCACACTGTATACAATATGCCTGTACCACCAGAGGGTGCAACTGGTGGAGACCTTGGGGTTACCTGTACACGACAGGTAACCAGGTATAAAAGGGAGCTCACCATGCTGTACTCTCACTCAGGAGCAGTAATAAATGGATTAAGGTCACCACAGTTCAAGTACAATACCTTGCCTCGTGGAGTCATTACTAGAGTGCTTACAGACGCAATAATATACTTCTTTTATTTGGTTTGAAACCTTATTTTAGACATTAGAATTTGTGTTACCGGAAAAAGTGGCAGCGGACATTAAATTCAAAAATCATTTTGATTGGTTTATCAACAAACCGACGACAGAATACTTACAAATAGTTTTCCCATTATAAAACATTTACATACACAATCCCATTCTAAAATGTTTATTTAGAAAGTTTCCATTATAAATGTTGATTTAAAAAGTGTCAGAGGAATGACATGTGTAGGAACATGGGACATAAAATACAAGATTTTAACAACATATAGACAGACAGAGAAAGTAACTGAAGAATTAAACTGAAGAAGGTTGCAAAACAAATTTGAACAGGGGGTTGTTAAAATGTGGAACCATTGTTGAAGCAGGCTCCATTTTAAAGGGGAATTGTGATAGTTATTGGATAAACCTCTCTGAGAATGTGAATAGAAGAGTTGTGAATGTGTCAGTTAAAAAGGATCATGGGAAGATAGCTAAAAGAAAATGTCAAGCTGCGATATTTGCAATGTCGAAACAAAAAGAGGTTACTCAGAGTTGTGGTCAAACACGAGTTACGCGAAAAAGCGAAGTCAGACATGAGTCAGACGCTATAACAAGCCATAAAATAGGGAAATGCGAAGCCCCGAAACTGTAAACAAGCTAGGCCTAGTGCCCGCCCTGTCTGGGGGACCTCTCGGCCTGCCATTGGATGTATTCTGGGGGAAGCAGAAAGTGATTGGATGAACTAAGTGCTAATCAAATGTGTTCTGTTTTGAAAATGTATAACTGCTGTGGTTTCGCGCTGTAACGGGACTTGTCAGGAGAGAGGTGGACAGGCTCAAATCAAGGGTGTTCCCTTTATCTTAACAGGTCCCGGCCGGAGAATCTCTAATAAAGGTCTTATGTTGCTAAGACTAAAAGTGTTCGTGTGTCAGTGAATTCGCTGAAATAGATTGAAGGGAAAAAAATCCAGTATCTACATCTCCATCTCTTTCCTCCTTCAAGACGTTCCTTAAAACATACCTCTTTGACCAAGCTTTTGGTCACCTGCGCTAATTTCTACTTATGCAATCTTGGTGTCAATTTTTAATCTCATAATACTCCTGTGAATCGCCTTGGCACTTTCCCCTATGTTAAAGGCGCTATATAAATGCAAGTTGTTGTTGTTGAAATTGAGGAGCATTGAATGGTATGGGGAGTGAGCTGGAGGGTGGGAATAGATTAGATGGCTGATGTGGAGAGAGAAATAGTGGCACAGACCTAATTCCCAGAATGGCCTCTTTCTATGCTGTAAAATTCTGTGATTTTATAGGCCTTAGTGCCTATGAAGGGAGTGCGTTTATTAAGGGTATTAAAGTGAACATTTACTCAGGTGTTGCCCCATTCCTTGTACATTCAGACTGGGAGCATTCATGTTCGTGATTACCTTTTACTTCATTGGATGTAAAGTGTTTTGGGATGTCTTGAGGACGTGAAAGGCGCGATATAAATGTGCGTTTTACTTGTGCTATTAAAATATAAATATTTTCAATTCTAACCACAATTGATTTGCCTCTTCAATCCCTGCCACCATCATATTTAAGCTGCTTGTCCTTTGCCCTCTCACCCAAACAACTGTGTGAAGCTACCACTGTACTAAAGAACATATTACAGATCTCCAGATCAGCAGCAACTGACCCCGACAGAGCAACCCAACATGGACATCTGCCAGCCATGTTGGTTGGTTTGAAAACGGATAAAAGCTTTCCCACGGAAGAAGCCTTCAACTCGTTCACAGCACGTCTGATCAAAAGGAGAATAACTGGCAGTGGAAGAGCAGTCTTGCTCAGCAGTTTCAGACCGACATTTGACAGATGTCGGGTTGCCAACTGTGTGTGTGGACATATTACTGGAGGTTGAATCACTGAATATATTTAAGAGGGAGATAGATAGATTTCTAGGAACAAAAGACATCAAGGGGTATGGGGGAAAAGTGGGAATATGGTGTTGAGATAGAGGATCAGCCATGATCATATTGAATGATCATATTGAAGGGCCGAATGGCTTACTACTGCTCCTATTTTCTATGTTTCTATGAATCACATGACCTCACGCCCTCCACCACCTCCTCCAACACACTTGCCATTGGTGGCTCGGCATGTCAATCCGCACAGTGTCCCGCCCTCCTCCACCAATCGGAAAGTGACCAGACTGTTCATTACCCGATTGGATGATTCTGGACCGTCAGTCAAACAGCCTTTGTACCCATGTCCAATATTTCATTAATAACAACTTGGATTTATATGGCGCCTTTAACTATAGAGAATTTAAAAACAAAAACACAATCTTTTAAATGCCCCGGTGATGTTTCTCCCGGGGGTTGCTCACAGCAGTGTCCTGGAGATTAATCCGATTCCTGGAGACGACAGGACAACCCGAGACAGATGTGGTCTACCTCTGCCCCAGCTGCCGGGCTGCAGCATTTTCCACAGCCAGCTCAACAAAACATGAAAACAATTAATTCGCTCCACCAACATCCATCTAATCGTGGAAGCGATGGCCTGATTCACCTACGCAGGGGTTGCTGACATTTCGGCTTAGAGTTTGCTGTTGTGGAACAGTGTGTATTTAATAGAGACTTAATACTTCTCCACGCTGGTGTAAATCATAGACAATACCACACATGTTGCACCTGGGCAAAATATCAATTAGCTCTTGCTGCAGTGGCCAGCTTGTTCATGGATTTTAATAGGGATAGAGACAGCGAGGTAGATATAGATAGAGAGCGGGAGATAAATATATAGACATATATAGATATACTAACCTAGATGCAGATGTAAAGAGAGACGCAACAAGGGAAGAAAATATTTATTGTATCTGGCGGTACTCAGGGTAGGAAATGACCGAGTGCCAGACATCGATTTATTAAGTGAGTGAGAGAGCTTACATAACTCACGGCAGAGCTGGTACTACTCGGCTAATCACTAGGGAGAAGGGAAAAGCAACGTATGAATATATTATAAATCATCTTAAGACGTTCAGAAGCATGATTTATAATATGTGCATAAGTATGCTTTTGAGTGATATCAATTTAATTTTCACCATTGGATGATGGATTTTCTCATGGGTACAAACCAGTGCCCCAACGGAACCTTTCTATTTATAAACACGCTGAGATTTTTTTTCCCTTAATGAGTCCGATTGGTTCCCCCGTCTGTGTTGAGGTAGTTGGTGTCTGCTGGCGTCACTGGAAGGCATTGTGGTTTTCTTGGCTCAGCTCGTCACTCTCTCGTCTCTGGGTTAGAAGGATGCGGGTCTAAGCTCCCCACCAGGAGTTTGATTCCGTCATCGAAACCGGCACGCCAGTGCAATACTGAGGGTGCACGCGGCGAATGAGGGTACGGGGCCCAGAAGAGCCCAGGGCCCAGGGGCAGCACGGGCCAGCCCACACTGCGATGTGTACGCGCACTAGGTCCGTGCAGCAGAGCAGGTCTCCAGTCGCCTTGGTTAACCCATGCCTCTGGATAAAGGCCTCGCTCTGTCAAGCCCGTGTGGTGGCTGGTGTGCAATGGCCACCACACGTTAAAAAAATTCACGCACAGGCATCTTCCACCCCCTCAACTGGAGTTCAGGATCTGGAACATCGGGTCCTTCATTGAAACATCTGTGAACTCATGTGGAAGCAAGTCATCCTCGTTCGAGGGACCGCCTATGATGATGCATTGTCAGAGGTGCGATCTTACAGATGCGAATTTAAACCAAGGCTCTGTCTTCCATGGCACAACTGTCCCAAGCCAAATTTCGAGGTTCTTGATTGCCATTGCTATCCAAGGCAGAGAGGTACAGAAAGTGGGTGGAGGTTCCATTCCCTGGAACTCCACCCACTTTGTGCCCTCTGCCCCAATCAGATTTTCAGGTTGATGGCACCAGCCGTGGTGGAAGCGGCCAAGGCTGGATGACAACCTTTAATCGCCCCCAGATGAGATAGAATTGTAGAATAGTACAGCACAGAAGGAGGCCATTCGGCCCATCGAGTCTGCGCCGGCTCTTCCGAAGAACAATCTAGTTAGTCCCACTCCCCCTGCTCTTTTCCCCATATCCCTGCAACTTTTTCTCCTGCAAGTATTTATCCAATTTCCTTTTGAAGGTTACTGTTGAATCTGTATCCACCACCCTATCAGGCAGAGCATTCCAAATCCTAACCACTGGCTGCATAAAAAAGTTTTTCCTCATGTCGCCTCTGGTTCTTTTGCTAATCACCTTAAATCTGTGCCCTCTGGTTATCGACCTTTCAGCCACTGGAAACCGTTTCTCTTTATTTACTCCATCTAAACCCTTCATGATTTTAAACAACTCTACCAAATCTCCTCTTAGTCTTCTCTGCTCCAAGGAGAACAACCCCAGCTTCGACGCAACTGAAATCTCTCATCCCTGAAACCATGCTAGTAAATCGCTTCTGTACCCTCGCCAAAGCCTTCATGTCCGATATACATTAACAGTTGTTGGGACAGTGGTAAGCGTGCTGGAGGTCACTGCAAAATTCAAATGATGGTACATCCCAATTCAATCATGAGTGAAATACTTACCCCAACTGTGAGCATCTGGTGGCAGCGCTCCCCAATGCACTGCACCTTTGACAGTGGGACATCACTAATGGGAAACAGAGGGAGGATAATGTTCAAAGCCCTCAACAACACAAGGCAATATTTAGTAACTGATGAGTTTAATTCATAAGCAAAACGCCAGGGAACAAGCCTGAGACTGTCTATGTCACCCATTCGCACTATCGCAAGACCATAATAAATTAATTAGACAGTGGGGCATCTGGCTGTTTGCATATGCTGCTTTAACTAGCTAATTATCAGTTATCAGCAACATAATATACCAACAGCCTGACACGCAGCAAAGATAAGGTGCCACTTTTCCATTGGGGATTTGATCGTGGAGGCCAGGCATCTCATATCAGCTTAATTGCATTGTCATCCGGGAGCAGCATAAACGCGGAAGGAAAACCATGCCAAAAATTGCTGGTCATAGGAATGTGGGAAGGGAGGACCTTGAGATGATCACTATCACTAGGGAGGTAGTGCTGGACAGACTAATGGGACTGAAGGTAGACAAGTCCCCTGGTCCTGATGAAATGCATCCCAGGGTATTAAAAGAGATGGCAGAAGTTATAGCAGATGCATTTGTTATAATCTACCAAAATTCTCTGGACTCTGGGGAGGTACCAGCAGATTGGAGAGCAGCTAATGTAACGCCTCTGTTTAAAAAAGGGGGCAGGCAAAAGGCAGGTAACTATAGGCCGGTTAGTTTAACATCTGTAGTGGGGAAAATGCTTGAAACTATTAAGGAAGAAATAGTGGGACATCTGGATAGGAATAGTGCAATCAAGCAGACGCAGCATGGATTCATGAAAGGGAAATCATGTTTAACTAACTTACTGGAATTCTTTGAGGATATAACGAGCATGGTGGATAGAGGTGTACCGATGGATGTGGTGTATTTAGATTTCCAAAAGGCATTCGATAAGGTGCCACACAAAAGGTTACTGCAGAAGATAAAGGTACGCGGAGTCAGAGGAAATGTATTAGCATGGATAGAGAATTGGCTGGCGAACAGAAAGCAGAGAGTCGGGATAAATGGGTCCTTTTCCGGTTGGAAATCAGTGGTTAGTGGTGTGCCACAGGGATCAGTACTGGGACCACAACTGTTTACAATATACATAGATGACCTAGAAGAGGGGACAGAGTGTAGTGCAACAAAATTTGCAGATGACACTAAGATTAGTGGGAAAGCGGGTTGTGTAGAGGACTCAGAGAGGCTGCAAGGAGATTTGGATAGGTTAAGCGAATGGGCTAAGGTTTGGCAGATGGAATACAATGTCGGAAAGTGTGAGGTCATCCACCTTGGGAAAAAAAAACAGTAAAAGGGAATATTATTTGAATGGGGAGAAATTACAACATGCTGTGGTGCAGAGGGACCTGGGGGTCCTTGTGCATGAATCCCAAAAGGTTAGTTTGCAGGTGCAGCAGGTAATCAGGAAGGCAAATGGAATGTTGGCCTTCATTGCGAAAGGGATGGAGTACAAAAGCAGGGAGGTGTTGCTGCAACTGTATAAGGTATTGGTAAGGCTGCACCTGGAGTACTGTGTGCAGTTTTGGTCACCTTACTTAAGGAAGGATATACTAGCTTTGGAAGGGGTACAGAGACGATTCACTAGGCTGATTCGAGAAATGAGGGGGTTACCTTATGATGATAGATTGAGTAGACTGGGTCTTTACTCCTTGGAGTTCAGAAGGATGAGGGGTGATCTTATAGAAACATTTAAAATCATGAAAGGGATAGACAAGATAGAGGCAGAGAGGTTGTTTCCATTGATGGGGGAGACTAGAACTAGGGGGCACAGCCTCAAAATACGGAGGAGCCAATTTAAAACCGAGTTGAGAGAGAATTTCTTCTCCCAGAGGGTTGTGAATCTGTGGAATTCTCTGCCCAAGGAAGCAGTTGAGGCTAGCTCATTGAATGTTTTCAAGTCAAAGATAGATAGATTTTTTAACCAATAAGGGAATTAAGGGTTACAGGGAGAGGGCGGGTAAGTGGAGCTGAGTCCACGACCAGATCAGCCATGATCTTATTGAATGGCGGAGCAGACTCGAGGGGCTAGATGGCCTACTCCTGTTCCTAATTCTTATGTTCTTATGTTATCATCATAGGCAGTCCCTCGGAATCAAGGAAGACTTGCTTCCACTGTTAAAATAAGCTCTTAAGTGACTTAACAGTCCAATACGAGCGCCACAGTCCCTCTCACAGGTGGGTCAAGACAGTTGTTGAGCGAAGGGGTGGGTGGGACAGGTTTGCCTAACGCTCTTTCCGCTGCCTGCGCTTGGTTTCTGCATGCTCTCGGCGATGAGACTCGAGGTGCTCAGCGCCCTCCCGGATGCTCTTCCTCCACTCAGGGCGGTCTTTGGCCAGGGACTCCCAGGTGTCAGTGGGGATGTTGCACTTTATCAAGGAGGCTTTGAGGGTGTCCATGAAACGTTTCCTCTGCCCACCTTTGGCTCGCTTGCCCTGTAGGAGTTCCGAGTAGAGCGCTTGCTTTGGGAGTCTTGTGTCAGGCATGCGAACAATGTGGCCTGCCCAGCGGAGCTGATCGAGTGTGGTCAGTGCTTCAATGCTGGGGATGTTGGCCAGGTCGAGAAAAAGCATAATGACAACAGGGGGCAAGAGGTTCTCCTCCCGGTTACAGCTGCCAGAACTGGTTCCGAATTCGATCCAGCTTTAAATCCCTCAGAAAGCTTTGGCTTCCTGAATCCGAGACCAGCTTATACTTGGCAACTGGAGGTTCCACCATGGGTTCCTGGTTCCAATCGGCAATGAAGACAACACGAGGGCAGATGAAACTAGACGAAAGTCACAGCAGACCGAACCAAGCCAGAGGATAAGAACATAAGAAATAGGAGCAGGAGGAGGCCATATGGCCCCTCAAGCTTGCTCCACCAATCAATAAGATCATAGCTGATCTGATCTTGGCCTCAACTCCACTTCCCTGCCCACTCCCCATAACCCTTGGCCCACTTATCGCTCAAAAATCTGTCTATCTCCACCTTAAATATATTCAATGACCCAGCCTCCACAGCTCTCTGGGGCAGAGAATTCCAAAGATTCACGATCCTCAGAGAAGAAATTTCTCCCCATCTCCGTTTTAAATGGGCGACCCCTTATTCTGAATTTATGTCCCCCGCACCCCCCCAGTATTGGGATGTTTTGCTAAGTTTTGCTACATTAAAGGCACTATATAAATGCAAGGTGTTGTTGCTGTCAGTATAAACAAGACAAGACTTGCATCCTCCATTCCCAATTGATCTCCATTTTCTAGGCAGCGCTGGAAAATCTTTTGATCGTTACTCAGCAGGTAGTTCTCAACTGTAGCAGCTAAGAAAACATACCTGCAAACCCTGTCACAGAAGATGCTTTTCACTATTCCAGGTTCTGACAGTTTAAAAAAAAAAGATTTATGTCGTGCCTTTCAAGACCCCAGGATGTGCCAAAACACCTTACAGCCAATAAAGCACTGCTTGAAATGTAATCACTGTTCTAATGTATGATTTATGAAAGGAAATTATGCTTGACAAATCTTCGAGAATTTTTTGAGGATGTAACTAGTAGAGTGGACAAGGGAGAACCAGTGGATGTGGTTTATTTGGACTTTCAAAAGGCATTTGACAAGGTCCCACACAAGAGATTGGTGTGCAAAATTAAAACACATGGTATTGGGAGTAATATACTGTCGTGGATAGAGAACTGGTTGGCAGACAGGAAGCAGAGAGTCAGGATAAACGGGTCCTTTTCAGAATGGCAGGCAGTGACGAGTGGGGTGCTGCAGGGCTCCGTGCTGGGGCCCCAGTTATTTACAATATACATTAACGATTTGGATGAAGAAATTGAGTGTAATATCTCCATGTTTGCAGATGACAATAAACTGGGTGTCGGTGTGAGCTATGAGGAGGATGCTAAGAGGCTGCAGGGTGATTTGGACAGGTTAGGTGAGTGGGCAAATGCATGGCAGATGCAGTATAATGTGGATAAATGTGAGGTTATCCACTTTGGTGGCAAAATACGAAGGCAGATTATCTGAATGGCGGCAGATTAGGATTACAATATACATCAATGACCTGGAAGAGGGGACAGAGTGTAGTGTAACAAAATTTGCAGATGACACAAAGATTAGTGGGAAAGCGGGTTTTGTAGAGGGCACAGAGAGGCTGCAAAGAGATTTAGATAGGTTAAGCGAATGGGCTAAGGATTGGCAGATGGAATACAATGTCGGAAAATGTGAGGTCATCCACCTTGGAAAAAAAAAAAACTGTAAAAGGGAATATTATTTGATTGGGGAGAAATTACAACATGCTGCGGTGCAGAGGGACCTGGGGGTCCTTGTGCATGAATCCCAAAAAGTTAGTTTGCAGGTGCAGCAGGTAATCAGGAAGGCGAATGGAATGTTGGCCTTCATTGCGAGAGGGATGGAGTACAAAAGCAGGGAGGTCCTGCTGCAACTCTACAGGGTATTGGTGAGGCCACACCTGGAGTACTGCGTGCAGTTTTGGTCACCTTACTTAAGAAAGGATATACTAGCTTTGGAGGGGGTACAGAGACGATTCACTAGGCTGATTCCGGAGATGAGGGGGTTACCTTATGATGATAGATGAGTAGACTGGGTCTTTACTCGTTGGAGTTCAGAAGGATGAGGGGTGATCTTATAGAAACATTTAAAATAATGAAAGGGATAGTCAAGATAGAGGCAGAGCGGTTGTTTCCACTGGTCAGGGAGACTAGAACGAGGGGGCACAGCCTCAAAATACGGGGGAGCCAATTTAAAACCAAGTTGAGAAGGAATTTCTTCTCCCAGAGGGTTGTGAATCTAAGGAATTCTCTGCCCAATGAAGCAGTTGAGGCTAGCTCATTGAATGTATTCAAATCACAGAGAGATAGATTTTTAACCAATAAGGGAATTAAGGGTTATAGGGAGCGGGCGGGTAAGTGGAGCTGAGTCCACGGCCAGATCAGCCATGATCTTATTGAATGGCGGAGCAGGCTCGAGGGGCTAGATGGCCTACTCCTGTTCCTAATTCTTATGTTCTTAAAAGGGGAGGTGCAACGAGACCTGGGTGTCTTGGTTCATCAGTCATTGAAAGTTGGCATGCAGGTACAGCAGGCGGTGAAGAAGGCAAATGGTATGTTGGCCTTCATAGCTAGGGGATTTGAGTATAGGAGCAGGGAGGTCTTACTGCAGTTGTACAGGGCCTTGGTGAGGCCTCACCTGGAATATAGTGTTCAGTTTTGGTCTCCTAATCTGAGGAAGGACGTTCTTGCTATTGAGGGAGTGCAGCGAAGGTTCACCAGACTAATTCCCGGGATGGCAGGACTGACATACGAGGAGAGACTGGATTATCTGGGCCTGTATTCACTGGAGTTTTGAAGGATAAGAGGGGATCTCGTAGAAACATATAAAATTGTGACTGGACTGGACAGGTTAGATGCAGTAAGAATGTTCCCGGTGTTGGGGAAGTCCAGAACCAGGGGTTACAGTCTAAAGATAAGGGGTAAGCCATTTAGGACTGAGATGAGGAGAAATTTCTTCACTCAGAGAGTTGTTAACCTGTGGAATTGTCTACTGCAGAGAGTTGTTGATGCCAGTTTGTTAGATATATTCAAGAGGGAGTTAGATGTGGCCCTTACGGCTAAAGGGATCAAGGGTTATGGAGAGAAAGCAGGAAAGGGGTACTGAGTTGAATGATCAGCCATGATCTTATAGAATGGTGGTGCAGGCTCGAAGGGACAAATGGCCTACTCCTGCACCTATTTTCCATGTTTCTATGTCGGAAACACGGCAGCCAATTTGCACACGGCATCGTCCCACAAATAGCACTGTCGATGACACCATCCATCACTTTAATGATGATTGAGAGTAGACTGGTGGAGTGGTAATTGGCCAGATTGGATTTGCCCTGCTTTTTGTCGACAGCACATACCGGAGTAGTTTTCCACATTGTCAGATAGATGCCAGTGGCTAGAGGTGTGGCTCGTCCTGGAGCACAAGTCATCAGCACGACAGCCAGGATGTTGTTGGGGCCCAATAGACTTTGCTGTATCCAGTGCGCTTAGCCGTTTCTTGATATCACAGAGTGAATCGAATTGGCTGAAGACTGGCTTCTGTAATGGTGGGGACCTCAGGAGGAGGCTGAAATTGGTCATCCAATCGGCACTTCTAGTTGAAGATGGTTGCAAATGCTTCAGCCTGGTCTTTTGCACTCACATGCTGGGCTCTGCCATCATTGAGGATGTGGATTTTCATGGAGCCTCCTCCTCCCGTTAGTTGCTTAATGGTCCACCACCATTCACGACTGGATGTGGCAGGACTGCAGAACTTGGATCTGATCCGTTGATTGTGGGATTGCTTAACCTTGTTCACAGCATGCTGCTTCCACTTATTCCAGAAATAAGGGACTTGAGCAATGTGGCGAGACTAGAGAAGCTGGAATTGTTCTCCTGAGGGGAGATTTAATAGATCGTGTTCAAAATTATGAGGGTTTTTGAGAAAGTAGATAGGAGAAACGGTTTCTACTTGCAGGAGAGTTGATAAGCTGAGGACACAGATTTTAGATAACTGGCAAAAGAACCATGAGGAGAAATGTTTTTTACACAGCGAGTTATGATCTGGAATGCATTGCCCGACAGGGTCGTGGAAGCAGATTCAAAAGTAACTTTCAAAAGGGAGGTGGATAAATACTTAAATGAGTAAAAAAATTGCAGGGCTGTGGGGAAAGAGCAGGGCTGTGGGACTAATTTGATAGCTCCTTCAAAGAGCCGGCACAGGCATAATGGGCCGATGCCCTCCTTCTGCGCTATACGATTATATGTTTTACATTACTTCATTCACAGGATGTGGGCATCGCTGGAAATGCCAGCATTTATTGCCCATCGCTAATTGCCCTCGAGAAAGTGGTGGTGAGCCACCTTACACAACTGAGTGGCTTGCTAGGCCATTTCAGAGGGCAGTTAAGAGTCAACCCCATTATTGTGGGACTGGAGTCACCTGTAGGCCAGACCGGGTAAGGAGGGCTTCCTTCCCTGAAGGACATTAGTGAGCCAGATGGGTTTTTCCGATAATCCGGTAGTTTCATGGTCACCATTACGGAAGCAATACTGATAACCACTATGCTACCGTACCCTTTCTGTGGTGTAGTAGGGCTAAGACATACTGAGATGACATTTCCATTACACTGCTCCTGGTGTGCATCCAGCCCACCAATTTCCATGCATTGACTTTAATAGACCGTGGCTGTGTTTTTATTTCACAGGCTGGGATTGCGTAATTTTGCATGTCAGGAACCTTGCAGTGGAGATTTTACCCCATTTTTATCGCATGAATAGTTGGCCGTGTTCTGCCTGCTTACTGAGTGCTTGAGGCCGATACTCCAATGGAAAATTCTGTTCCTTGCATCAGCACCCTTCACCTTGATTACCACAAAAAGGTGAAAACCCATTAAGTTAAAAATTCGATATGTTATGAAACAAAAATGTAAGTTGTGAGAAAGTTTCTGTTGATAAGGGACGGAAGCACTTCTTTAGGTTGTCTGATGAAAGGCAAAAACAACTTTGATTTTTGGCAGCGGCCCAATTAAGAATTAACTTCTGCACCAATCATTTCTTAATGATTGAACCAGCAGCAGTGCTCCAGATGATGACTGAAGATCCGTCTGATGGCCTCATCGGAGAGAAGGAGAACATGTCAAACATTGCTTTGCAATTAACTTGTCCAGGGTCAAGCACAATGCATAATGTGAAAGATGATTGTCAGGAACTGCTTCATATTATGACATCAAAGCAGAGATGGAATTCATGCACAGCACCTCGCTCCTTGGTGTTGACTGTTCTCATCTATTACAATTCTTTAACACATGCCCTCTTGTTCCTTCCTAAGAGCTTTTCACTTTAACCAGGCTACTGAGAGTGGAACGACACAAAAACATAGAAATACGTATCTATCCGGAATGAGATGATTCACATTTCTATGGGGATCCCAGGTCTGAGTGTTAACCCAGTGCGGAGG
This sequence comes from Pristiophorus japonicus, assembly GCF_044704955.1. NCBI lineage: Eukaryota > Metazoa > Chordata > Chondrichthyes > Pristiophoridae > Pristiophorus > Pristiophorus japonicus. Next base: position 17,566,140 of record NC_091990.1, read on the forward strand.
ACATAATATATTTGAATTCTCCCATGTCTCGCAATGTACTGAAAGAACTTGCAACGTTAGAGTTCCATTGTGGACATCTCACATCAAGAACCAGAAGTAGTAACAACACCTTGCATTTTTATAGCACCTTTCAGGTGAAAAATGTCCCACGGTACCTACATTTCGGTTGTTATCTTGTAACTTAATCACAGGCATATACCTTGGTTTTCTGTTCTGCAGTAGTATTTATTTCAGAAGTCTGACTAACACAAGAGCAGGTCACTAAAATCATGGAATGTTCCAGCACAGAAACAAGGCATTCACGTCACCAAGGCTGCATATAGACTAATCCCATTCTCCTACTCGTTACCCAAACCTTTTAAATATCCCTCGTTTTCAAGCAGCCATCTAAATATCCTTTTAAAATACTTGTAGTCTCTGCTCCGACAATGGTTTGTGGTGACTCTCTAGCATCGGTGCAACAAAACTTTCCCTAACCTCCCTCGAATTCTATTTGTGATTATCTTAAATCTGTGCCTCTCATTGCTGTCTTGCTGAGCAGTGGAAACAATTGATCACTATTTACCCAATCCGACCACTTCATGATCTAAAACTAGGGGTCATAAATATATGATAGCCCAGACACTAATAAATCCAGTATGGAATTCAGGAGAAAATTCGTCATCCAGGGAGCGGTTAGAATGTGGAACCACATGGGAGTAGTTGAGGCGAACCGCAAAGATCGATTTAACGGGAACGATGAGTACATGAGGGAGAAATTAATAGAAGGATATGGTGATAGGGTGAGATGGAGGAAGCTTGTGTGGAGCATTTGGAGCTTTGGAGGCAGTTCAGTGAAGGTTCACTAGGTTGATTCCAGGGATGAGGGAGTTGACTTATGAGGAAAGGTTGAATAGGTTGGGCCTCTACTCATTGGAATTCAGAAGAATGAGAGGTGATCTTATCGAAACGTATAAGATTATGAGGGGGCTTGACAAGGTGGATGCAGAGAGGATGTTTCCACTGATGGGGGAGACTAGAACTAGAGGGCATGATCTTAGAATAAGGGGCCGCCGATTTAAACCAGAGATGAGGAGAAATTTCTTCTCTCAGAGGGTTGTAAATCTGTGGAATTCGCTGCCTCAGAGAGCTGTGGAAGCTGGGACATTGAATAAATTTAAGACAGAAATAGACAGTTTCTTAAACGATAAGGGGACAAGGGGTTATGGAGAGTGGGCGGGGAAGTGGAGCTGAGTCCATGATCAGATCAGCCATGATCTTATAAAATGGCGGAGCAGGCTCGAGGGGCCGTATGGCCTACTCCTGCTCCTATTTCTTATGTTCTTATGTTCTTATAAACACCAGCATGGACCCGTTTCTGTGCTGTATATTCTATGTCATTCTATGTATTCTTGAAGACCTTATCTACTGTAACTGGCCCCTTCAATGACTACGCACGTGTCCCTTTTCTCCTCCACTCCATTTAACATCTTACTATTTAAAACGCATTTTCTTTTCATATCCTCACTTTGTAAGTGTACATAGATCTACACGAAACCGCCCATCCTGTTGGCTAAGCGATATCATGAAACACTTTTACAATCTGTCATCTCAATTTGGATTCTGGGGCAGTCCCAGCAGATTGGAAAACCGCAAATGTAATGCCCCTATTTAAAAAAGGAGGCAGACAAAAAGCAGGAAACTATAGACCAGTTAACCTAACATCTGTCGTTGGGAAAATGCTGGAGTCCATTATTAAGGAAGCAGTAGCGGGACATTTGGAAAAGTATGATTCAATCAAGCAGAGTCAGCATAGTTTTATGAAAGGGAAATCACATGTGACAAATTTGCTGGAGTTCTTTGTAACAAGCAGGGTGGATAAGGGGGAACCAGTGGATGTGGTGTATTTGGATTTCCAGAAGGCATTCGATAAGGTGCCACATAAGAGATTATTGCACAAGATAAAAGCTCATGGGGTTGGAAGTAATATATTAGCATGGATAGAGGATTGGTTAACTAATAGAAAACAGGGAGTCGTGATAAATGGGTCATTTTCCAGTTGGCAAACAGTGACTAGTGGGGTGACGTAGGGATCGGTGCTGGGGCCTCAACTATTTACAACTTATATTAATGATTTGGATGAAGGGACCAAGTGTAATGTAGCCAAGTTTGCTGATGACACAAAGATGGGTGGGAAAGCAAATTGTGAGGCGGACACAAAAAATCTGCAAAGGGATAAAGACAGACTAAATGAGTGGGCAAAAATTTGGCAGATGGAGTATAATGTGGGAAAATGTGAGGTTATCCACTTTCGCAGAAATAATAGAAAAGCAAATTGTAATTTAAATGGAGAAAAATTGCAAAGTGCTGAGGTACAGGGAGACCTGGGAGTCCTTGTGTACAAAACACAAAAAGTTAGTATGCAGGTACAGCAAGTAATCAGGAAGGCAAATGGAATGTTGGCCTTTATTGCAAGGGGGATAGAGTATAAAAGCAGAGAAGTCCTGCTACAACTGTACAGGGTATTGGTGAGGACACACCTGGAGTACTGGAGTTTTGGGCTATGTATTTAAGGAAGGATATATTTGCATTGGAGGCTGTTCAGAGAAGGTTCACTAGGCTGATTCTGAAGATGAGAGGGTTAACTTATGAGAATAGGTTGAGTAGATGGGACCTATACACATTGGAGTTCAGAAGAATAAAAGGTGATCTTATTGAAATTTATAAGATAATGAGGGGGCTCGACAAGGTCGATGCAGAGAGAATATTTCCACTCATAGGGGAAACTAAAACTAGTTTCAGAATAAGAGGCCGCCCATTTAAAACTGAGATGAAGAGAAATTTCTTCTCTCAGGAGGCTGTAAATCTATGGCATTTTCTGCCCCAGAGAGGTGTGGAGGCTGGATCACTGAATATATTTAAGGCGGAGATAGACAGATTTTTGAGCGAATAGGGAGTAAAGGGTTATGGGGAGCGGGCAGGGAAGTGGAGCTGAGTCCATGATCAGATCAGCCATGATCTTATTGAATGGCGGAGCAGGCTCGAGGGGCCAAATGGCCTAGTCCTGCTCCTATTTCTTATGTTCTTATACTCTTATTTCCCGCATCCCTCAATTTGATGCCATCAGCAAATTTTGATGATGTTCCCTCAATTCCCAAGTACAGCTCATACCGTAAATGTATCAACCACTGAAAAATATGGATTCATGCAGGATATTCTGCATTGCTGAATCCCAAATGCTGACTCCAGCAAACTCATTGTCTAAATACTTGTACATGTGGACCTACTGCAGCTACAGGTGCTTTGTGACCACTGGAAATATATATGCATGAGGTATCCATTTCCCTGGAGTTGTGGGAGAAGGTAAGTTAAAACTAATTGTCAGACAGCTGAGGAATGGGTGTGTCTCTGCATTGAAGGGCAACTTCCTGCAAATCTAGGGAGGGTTTGTACAAGGTGTCCACGTCCCCAGGGAATTTTGGGGTAGGAGTGATTTTGCATCCAAGGAGACCCCCCTGACATTGGAGACAAGACTCTCTCTCCAAGGCGTCCCCGGCAGCCTGACAGAATCTAGGTATTCAAGAAGTGTTTCTGTGCCAGTTTAGTGCGGGATACACTATCCATTGCCCCAACTCTCCACAATCTTCACATAACAAAATTAAACTACATTCTAAATGGGAAAAAAAGCTTGAATGTGTATCGTCTGGGGGTGGGGATGGGGGGGCAGGGGGACATGTAGAAAAGGATCACAATCTAAACTCCCCCCCCCCCCCCCAGCCATAAAACTAAATGGGATCAATCACCCCTCGTCATTTAGCTAATCTATGTTCATTCCAAATCAAATTGGACATCTTGTTCAAGATCAAAGTAGTGGCTGTTAGTAATTGAAAATACCTGTAGCTGATGGAAGGGAAGATTGGCTCATTTCCTCTGATAAGGAATGGTAATTAACAATTTTCAGTTGAGAAGGAACAGTCAAAAAGAGTTTGTTGGATGAAGCTTCAGACTAAGAAGCTAACGGCTGTGCCTATGAATAGATGATTAATTGCAACTGGTTTTCCAAGGCTGGCATGACGCAGATTTCCAAACTACAAGCAATCAAGTCTTGCCTAAAGTTCTTCCTTTATAGCCAAAAGGAGGGAGAGGACAAAATGTACAAGGCCTGGAACAGTGAGAACAAATGTAATGTGAACAGAGACAGTGAGTGTTACAAGATAATAATTCTAATCAAATGGATCTTCTGGCATCATTGTGATATCTTGAGACACAGTAAACACACACATCAGCACAACATGGCTTCCAAATAAGAACTATGCAAGCACATGGCTTTGTTATTATATCAGTAGTCCACTAGGTGGAGGAGTCCACTTGAGGGCTCCACAACAATCATAAGCTTCAGTATTTATGACTGTCAGTGGAACAGAGGAGTTAAATTACTTTGTTAAACTCACTGTCAGATATTTGTTATAATACGAGTATGATAATTATAATATATAATACATAATTATCATTTCTTTCAAAATATATTTTGTTTCTTGTGCTGGGTTTAAGATTCATTCTTCCCTGAGACCTTTCACTTTGCTTTTATTTTATGAATCGCTGCATTGTGAACAGTGAGTTCCATAATCCCAGTCTGAACCCTCCTCTGCCGCTCCATGGCATGTATTTATGATAGACAAAGCACCAACTATCAATGCATGAGACTACAAAAATGTGGTATATAAAAACAGAAAATGCTGGAAATACTCAGCATCTGTGGAGAGAGAGAGAAGAGAGTCACGTTTCAGGTCAATGACTGTTCATCAGACCTGGAAAAAGCTAGAGATTACATCGAAAATATAGCATGGAAACAGGCCATTCAGCCCAACCAGTTCATGCTGCTGTTTATGCTCCACTCGAGCCTCCTCTCATCCTTCTGCATCTAACTCATCAGCATAACCCTCTATTCACTTCTCCCTCGTATGCTTATCCAGCCTCTCCTAAAATGCATCAATGCTGTTCGCTCCAACCACTCCCTGTGGTAGTGAGTTCCACATTCTCACCACTCTCTGGGTAAAGAAGTCTCTTGTGAATTCCCCATTTGATTTCTTGGTGACTATCTTATATTGATGGCCTCTAGTTTTGCACTTCCCCACAAATGAAAACACTATCTACTCGACCAAAACCTTTCATAATTTTAAAGACCTCTATTGGGTCACCCCTCAAAAGAGACCCAGCCTGTTCATCCTTTCCTGAGACAAGTGTAATCGTTTTTAAGCAAGTACGGAGGCAAGAAGGTCAGGGAAGGTCTGTGATAGGGTGGAAGGCAGGCAGCAGAATCAGTACGAGCACCCACTGCCGGAGAACAATGGGAGCAGTGGTTATGATCCGAAATTGTGGAACTCCCCCAGCAGATTGCAAAGTGCCTCATCTGAAGATGAGGTGCTGTTCCTCAGGCTTCTGTTGAACTTCAGTGGAACAGTGATAGATTGTGAGGGGGCTTGACAAGGTGGATGCAGAGAGGATGTTTCCACTGATGAGGGAGACGAGAACTAGAGGGCACAATCTTAGAATAACGGACCACCCATTTAAAACAGAGATGAGGAGAAATTTCTTCTGAGGGTTGTAAATCTGTGGAATTCGCTGCCTCAGAGAGCTGTGGAAGCTGGGACATTGAATAAATTTAAGACAGAAATAGACAGTTCCTTAAACGATAAGGGGATAAGGGGTTATGGGGAGCGGGCAGAGAAGTGGAGCTGAGTCCATGATCAGATCAGCCATGATCTGAATGAATGGCGGAGCAGGTTCGAGGGGCCGTATGGGCTACTCCTGTTCCTATTTCTTATGTTCTTATGTTCTAATGTAGAAGGCTGAGGGCAAGAGAGGTCAGAGTGGGAGTGGGACATGGAATTAAAATGGCAAGTGACCGGAAGCTCACGGTCATGCTTGGGGAAAAGTGTTCAGCAACACGGTGAAGTGTGGGTTGTGCGTGGGTGAACACACTGAACTTTCACCTCTCGGACCTGGGTTTGAGTCCAGCCCCGACAAATAGAAAGCTTCCTCTCTCTGTGGTGTGCAACGATCCGACTTGAATTGTGTTTGGGCCTCAATCTGGTTCCTCGTGGCACATGATCTTAACTCAAAACTGCCCATGTTTCCGTGCCAAATGGCACTAAAATTGTAGTGTCGCTCAAAGAAGGAGCACAGATACATTGAAATGCTTCATTTTTAAAGCAAGGGATGCTCTGAGATTTGGGTTGAGATATCATGTTGGGCAGATTCAGAGAAATTTATGGTGGAAGATTGGGAGAACCTTTGCGGAACTTCGAGGCCATAATATTTTCTTCTAGTTTGGGGAATTTTTTTTGCTTGTGAAGCACCTTGGGACATTTTACTATGTTTAAGGCATTATATAAATCCAAGTTGTTGTTGTTGTTGAAGGGGCAGGGTCAATGAAATGTCGGTGAAAGTTGCCACCTGGTACTGGCCTGTAGTTTTGAATCGTGCACAGGTCGCCCCTCAAACCTGTTCCAACATGGCTGATCTGTGACGTAACTCCATATGCACACCTTGGCCCCAAAGTTCAATCCAGATCTCAATAGGCATGGAACCACAGCATAAAACTGCCCCTAACTGGCTTGTAACTCAAGGCGTCACAGGATGGCAGGTGTGGGAAATACAAAACGTCATACTGATGCAGTGTGCCCTTCTAAGGCGGAGACAGAGTAGGGCATGTTTTTTGTTCTTCCACTAACCCTCGGTTCCCAAAGATTGTCTCTCCCCAGCAACCACCACACTCGTCTGAAACAGCATAAAATTCATACGAAAAGATCCTGAACAATATACTTTGCAGCACAGAAGGAGGAGGCAGTCAACCCATTACACCTGACTGATGGAGTTTAGTCCCCCATTTTTCTGCCCTTTCCCCACACAAAAAGCGAGTATGCAGGTGCAGCAAGTAATCAGGAAGGCAAATGGAATGTTGGCCTTTATTGCAAGGGGGATGGAGTATAAAAGCAGAGAAGTCCTGCTACAACTGTACAGGGTATTGGTGAGGCCACACCGAGAGTACTGCATACAGTTTTGGTCTCCATATTTAAGGAAGGATATACTTGCATTGGAGGCTGTTCAGAGAAGGTTCATTAGGTTGATTCCGGAGATGAAGGGGTTGACTTATGAAGATAGGTTGGGTCTATACTCATTGGAGTTCAGAAGAGTGAAAGGTGATCTTATTGAAACTTATAAGATAATGAGGGGGCTCAACAAGGTGGATGCAGAGAGGATATTTCCACTCACAGGGAAACTAAAACTAGGGGGCATAGTTTCAGAATAAGGGGTCACCCATTTAAAACTGAGATGAGGAGGAATTTCTTCTCTGAGGGTTGTAAATCTATGGAGTTCTCTACCCCAGAGAGCTGTGGAGTCTGGGTCATTGAATATATTTAAGACAGAGATAGACAGATTTTTGAGCAATAAGGGAGTAAAGGGTTATGGGGAGCGGGCAGGGAAGTGGAACTGAGTCCATTGTTCAGATCAGCCATGATCTTATTAAATGGCGGAGCAGGCTCGAGGCCGACTCCTGCTCCTATTTCTTATGTTCTTTTGTTCTTACATCTTTAATTTGAGATATTTGCACACTGCCCTTTGAAAAACTGTTGTATATTCTGCTATCCTCCACCATTTCCGATAGGGCATTTCGTGTCCAAACAACCTTCTGTATAAAACCAATGCTAACTTCTCCCTTTGTTCTTTTGGTAATGATCTTAAATTTATGCCCTCTAGTTATCCACTCTGAGGTTTTATCAAAACCTCCCAGAATTTTGAACACTTCCACAGCTCTCCTCACGACCTTCTCCGTTCTAATGAAGAGAGTCCCAGTTTTTCTCGTCCCTCGTCATAGCTAAAGCTTCTCCTGGCTGATATCATCATGGTAATTCCCTTATTTACTCGCTCTGTGGCCTCAACATCTTTCTTAAATTAAGACACCCAAAAGTGGATACAATATTCTAACTGTGGCCTAATTGATGATTTCCAAGGATTTAATATGACCTTTTGTATATATCTCGCTTCAGAAAACCAGATGCTTTTTAAAAAGAAAATAGCTTGATCAAGTTGTCCTTGCACCTTTGAAGATGTGTGTGTCCGAGTCTCGAGTTGTACTAAGTTCCCAGCAAGCCTGTTTGCTGAAAATGTAACAACTTGTATTTATATAGCGCCTTTTACATAGTAAAATGTCCCAAGGTGCTTCACAGGAGTATTATGAGACAAAACAAATAAATTTGACACAGAGCCACACAAGAAGAAATTACGGCAGATGAGGTAAGTGTTAAGGAGTGTCTTAAAGGCGGAAAGAGGTGTAGAGAGGTTTAAGGAGGTAATTCCAGAGCTCAGGGCCCAGGTAGCTGAAGGCACGGCCACTGATGGTTGAGCAATTATAATCAGGGATACTTAAGAGGGCAGAACTTGAGAAATGCAGACATCTCAGGGGGGTTGTGAGGCTGAAGGAGATTACAGAGATAGGGAGGGGCGAGGCCATGGAGGGATTTGTAAACAAGGATGAGAATTTTGAAATCGAGGCGTCGCTTAACTGCGTAACAGCAACTTCCAAGATGTTGTCGATTGGTTTTTCCCGCATAGTTCACCACGTTCTGTTTACTATTTCACAAGCCACATTGGGAGACCTCCAAATAATCTCCAGCCGATCTCCTCCAAATAAATAAACGTGGATTATTGACAAAATAAAAACAAGGGAAGGAAAATGTACTTGTCAAAATGCCAGAAATGATTCACTCTCACATCGGGTCACTTAATTCCTGCTCAGCTTAGTGTGCAATTGTACTTCACTGTTGAAGTACCGTAAATAGAAAAGGGCACCAATAAGCAGCTGAAATGAAGGTAATGCGAGTGGTGACCAACTCGAGCAAAGGGGAGAAAGCAATCTCAAACCTCCCTACAATCAAAACACTTCAATCAATAACCTCCATGTCACAATATCGCACTGCTTTATCAGAAATATTGACTAATCATGTATTTGCACTGAAATACAAGGCTACATGCTCTTTCAACAAATCCAGTCACTCTGGAGATTATGGTTGGAAACAAATTGGCTGAAGGTTTTCGGAGCTTGATTGAGGTACATCGATGATATCATAATCATGCTGCAATATCTTTGAACTGACCACAAAACAAATGTGTGCGATTGGGGACGGAGGAGAAGGGGGGATGGGGGGGGGAGGGAAGAAGGATGTTAATTGGCTGTAAAAAGCACCCACCCAAGAAAAGAGGTTGTGCATTATATCTTGCCATACTTAATTGAGGACAGTCTGAAAGAATGACTGATTGGATCTTTTGCCATCTTCTACAGCGATTAACATTTTATTGAGCTTTTATGCATTCCCTATGGGATATTCATTTAGGGCCGTTCCTGTGGCAGACAGAATTGCACTCAAAAGACACGCATATGAGAAGAAATGTGCAAATAAACAGCAGAATAAGAGATGCTATTTATATTCCAAACACAATCACTTCTAGCTATTAAAGCAAAACAGAACTCACTACAGATTTGGGGATAGTGGTATAAACAACAATATCACTGTACAGAGCTCTGGTTAAACCCATGCTGGAGCACTGCATTCAGCTCCCGACACTGCACCTCAGGAGGAATGTATTGGCCTTGGAGGGGGTGCAGTGCAGGTTCACCAGAATGAAGCCAAGGCTACAAGGGTTAAACGATGGAGGCTGGTTGCATAGACCAGGCTTGTATTCCCTTGAATATAGAAGATTAAGGGGTGATCTAATTGAGGTGTTTAAGATGACCAAATGAATTGATAGGCTAGATATAGAGATAAGCTATTTCTTCTGGTGGGGACAGTGCAAAACAAGGGGACATAACCTTAAAGTTAGAGTTAGGTCGTTCAGGGATATCAGGAAACACTTCTTCACACAAAGGGCAGTGAAAATCTAGAACTCTCTTCCCCCAAAAAGCTGTGGAGGCTGGGGTTCAATTGAAAATGTCAAAACTGAGATTGAGAGATTTTCATTAGGCAAGGGAAGTAAGGATCACGGAACCAAGACTGGTAAATGGAGTTAAGGTACAGATCAGCCATCATCATCATCATCATAGGCAGTCCCTCAGAATCGAGGAAGACTTGCTTCCACTCCTGAAGTGAGTTCTTTAGGTGGCTGAACAGTCCAATACGAGAGCCACAGACTCTGTCAGAGGTGGGACAGATAGTCGTTGAGGGAAGGGGTGGGTGGGACTGGTTTGCCGCCATGATCTAACTGAATGGTGGAACAGGCACGACTTCTATAACAATATAACTGGATTTCACCTCAGTCCATCAATGTGTTGCTTAGATACTGGCAGGGAATGTGTATGGGTAAGTAAAACGATTCTAATGCACTACTTTCTAAACAGCAAGTAGCTTTCAGGGAACAAAATGAGATTTACCGTGTATTGCTTACATTTGCAAAATTACTTTTAAATTGTTCACGAAAATGGAACGAGAGAGAGATATGATTTCTAGCATATTGCCATAACACATTGAACCAATTTCCACTTATTGAATTGCCCATGCGGTTATAGAATCATAGAAATTTACAGCACAGAAGGAGGCCATTCGGCCCACCGTGTCCGCGCCGGCCAAATAAGAGCTACCCAACCTAATCCCACTTTCCAACTCTTGGTCCGTAGCCCTGTAGGTTATTGTACTTTAAGTGTACATTCAAGTATCTTTTAAATGTGGTGAGGATTTCTGCCTCTACCACTCTTCCAGGCAGTGAGTTCCAGACCCCCACCACCCTCTGGTTGAAGAAATTTCCCCTCATATCTCCCCTAAACCTTGCCCCAATTTCTTAAATCTATGCTCCCTAGTTGTTGACCCCTCTGCCAAGGGAAACAGGTCCTTCCTATCCGCTCTATCCAGACCCCTCATAATTTTATGCCACCTCAATCAGATCTCCTCTTAAGTCTCCTCTGTTCCTAAGAAAACAGACCCAGCATCTTCAATCTTTCCTCATAGCCAAAATTATGCAGTCCAGGCAACATTCTTGTAAATCTCCTCTGCACCTTTCTAGTGCAATCACACCTTTCCTGCAATGTGCTGACCGGAACTGCACGCAGTACTCCAGCTGCGGCCTAACCAGTTCAATTTTCTACTCCCCTTTACCACCCCCAAGTTAGCGCAGCAGGTTTATGGAAGAGTTTTATAGGGTAGACTTAGAGATGATGCTTCCACTTGTAGGGGAGACCAAAACCAGGGGTCATAAATATAAGATAGTCAGTAATAAATCCAATGGAGAATTCAGGAGAAATATCTTTATGCAGAGAGTGGTTAGAATGTGGAACTCGCTACCACAAGGAGTGGTTGAGGCGAATAGCGTGGATGCATTTGAAGGGAAGCCAGATAAACACATGAGGGATAAAGTAATGGGAGGTTATGCGGATAGGGAGAGATGAAGAGGGTGAGGTGAAGAGAGGTGAGAGGAGGCACATGTGGAGCATTAACACCAGCGTAGACCAATTGGGCCAAATAGCCCGTTTCGCTCCTGTACATTCTACGTAATGTGGCTCAGTGGATAGCACTCTCGCCTCTGAGTCAGGAGGTTGTGGGTTCACAATCCCTCTTCAGGGACTTGAGCACATAAATCTAGACTGACACTCCAGTGCAGTGCTGAGGGAGTGCTGCACTGTCGGAGGTGCCGTCTTTCAGATGAGACATCAAACCCAGTCCCCGTCTGCTCTCGCAGGTGGATATAAAAGATCCCATGGCACTATTTTGAAGAGGAGCACGGGAGTTTATTCCCGGTGTCCGGGCCAATATTTATCCCTCAATCAACATAACAAAAGCAGATTACCTGGTCATTATCACATTGCTGTTTGTGGGAGCTTGCTTGTGTGCAAATTGGCTGCCGTGTTTCCCATGTTACAACAGTGACTGCACTCCAAAAGTACTTCATTAGCTGTAAAGCGTTTTGAGACATCTGGTGGTCGTGAAAGGCGCTATATAAATGCAAGTCTTTCTTTTTTTCTAATGCTACGCAACAACCAAGGATCCTCGTGCTGGTCTCCAGCGTGGTTGGAAATAGCACAGGGAGAGAGGAAATAAATCAAATGGATGATGCCAGGTTTCGACAAATAGGATCCTGGCACCAAGGTTAACTGAAATGGGAAGCCCCAACTCCTAACCGTGGTCCCACACTGCACTGCTATCCGTAGTTCACTGTGCAGGAAGTGGGCGGCAGTGAGCAGTCTCATAATTCTGCAGTGTGACATCTTCGACCTCCATTATACTGTGACTCCAGTCTGAGGGAGGGTACGATACTTTCACCTATATAAGCATGGAGTGCTTCGGAATAATAAATAAAAGGAAGACTTGCATTTATATAGCGCCTCTCACAATCTCCAGACCTCCCAAAGTGCTTCAGAATTTAAGTGTAGCCGCTATTGTAATGTAGAAACGCGGCAGCCACTTTGCGCACAGCAAGCTCCCACAAATGGCAATGTGATAATGACCAGATTATCTGCTTTTTTTTTGATGTTGGTTGAGGGATAAATATTGGCCCAGAAGACCGGGGATAACTCCCCTGCTCGTCCTCAAAATAGTGCCACGGGATCTTTTACGTCCACCTGAGGGGGCAGACGGGGACTCGGTTTAACATCTCATACGAAAGTTGGCACCTCCTGAGAGTGCAGTGCCTCCTCAGTACGGACTGGGAGAGTCAACCTAGATTTTATGCTGAAGTCTTTAAACACATGACTGCGTGGAGAGTGTGCTGCCCACTGAGACACGGCTGACGAGTATTATGTTGCTTAGAAGTTACCTGTCGTAGAGAGTGGAAGATTCATTGCACAGGAAAAGGTGCACCTGTGTGAACTGGAGCAAGGTTGTTTGCAGGAGAAAATAATTTTGGAGCAAAACTCTGATGTGCAACAAATGTCATTGACGTAATCTGCATCGCTTTTCATTTATATAATCATTGTGAAATCACCCACCTTATTCCGCAGAGGAAGTGACTGAGAACTAGACCAAATTCAAATAAGCTAAATATATTAAATAGAATATTGCATTTTGAAGAGTTTAATGCTTTTTTAATTCCACCCCCGAGGCAGTCTAGAATAACTCATTCGGGTAGTCATCACTTAAAGACGTACTACAATTTATTTCTTGCATTCTGTCAAGTTAAGTGAGAGTATCCAATTAGTAGCGAATGTGTGGGTAGCATTGTGCTGGGAACTCATTGGGCCCAAGTTTCCACAAGAAAAAAAACGGGCGCCCCTCCGAGCTGGGCGCCCGTTTTTCACGCCTAAAAAAATCCTCGGTATTCTCCACCTACTTACAGGTCCTGTGGCCCTCGGCGCAGCCAGCACGAGCTGTGGGGGGGCGGAGCCAGGTCCCGGCGCTGAAAACAGTGCCAGGACCTCTGCACATGCGCGCTACAGTCGGCACGCAAGTGCAGTTGCTCCAGGCGCCGAACTGTGTGGGAGGGGCCCGAAGCACGCAGCCCCTAGCCCTGGCCGAATGGCCTCACTGGGGCTGCGTCAATGAGGCTCCTCCCACGGCCAGCTCTTGCTCCCCGCCCGACCAGACCCGACACTCGCTCCCCCCCTCCCCCCCCCGACCAGACACCCGCTCCCCCCGACCCGAGACCTGACACCCGCTCTCCCCCCCCCCACCCCGACACCCGCGCCCCCCCTCCCGACCCGACACCCAACACCCGCTCCCCTCCCCCGCACCGACCCGAGACCCGACACGCGCTCCCCCCCCCCCCCGACCTGACTCGAGACCCCCCGACCTCGCCCCCCTCTCTCTCTCTCTCTCCCTCGCCCCCCTCTCTCTCTCTCTCCCTCGCCCC